>NC_089503.1:263502588-264111088 GCF_036850995.1 Saccopteryx leptura | reverse complement strand
GTCACCTGATGTCCTCCTTCCTAACTGCCCAGCAGGGGTGGAAATGTAGAGGGTGAGAGCAGTGAAGGAACAAACCAAGCTCCCACAAAGCCCCTCCTTCCTACTGAAGTGAGATAAGAGTCATCAGAGATGCATGTCAATCAACAGGCATTTATTAAATAGACCAGCCATATGTCCAGAAACATCTACCTGGATTTAGAAAGAAGAGAAACTTCTGCCCAGATTAAGTTTTCCAAATTCTAGCTCCAATGTACATCCAAGCCCCTGAAAAAAAAAAAAAAAAAAAAAAAAGATTTAATTTGATATAATTATCTCATACTGCAAATCAGGAGAATGGGGTTCTAGACCCTGTAAGTGGTCTTGTGGTGCTGGGGCCCTGAATTGTTCCATCAGTAAAATGCACAGGGTGGACCTCACTAAGGGATTTCCAAACCCCCTTTCGACCTCATCACCATGGCTCACCTCTGCTTCCATAGCTGTCTGCAGCTACCCACCTGTATGGGGAATCCGATGAAAAGAAGAGAAGGTGTAGCAATGTTCAGACCAAGAGGCCAGTGGGGACCTGGGGATCATCTTGGAGAGGTGTATGCTGCATCTGGTGGCCGTGCCTGTCCAGGGAGAGAGGAGACAGGACAGTGTCTGGGGAAGGCAGAGCTTCCGGCGCTAGCAGGGTAGGAGGAGACCCAACGAAGGTGACTGTGCTCCTAGGGCTGACATTACAGAGAGGGGACCTCTCGCTCACAGATTTAAGCAAAAAGTGCTACACAGAGGCCCCCAGACACATAGGGCAGGAGGGACAAAGCTCAGGCTCTCATTCACTGTACTGTGGGAAATTTGGCGGCCAGCTACAATGAGGAAGGAACACACCCCACGGCTTTCTTGCCAAGACTATGAGTAACCATAGAGCAACTTGTAGACCTTTCCGGCCATCCCCCCTCTCTTTCCTTCTTCCAAGGAAGTGAAAACACTGGAGCAAATTCAGAAAGTCTAACAGAGCTCTGTGGGGTACCCCCTTCTGGACCTACCCAACAGCGGGGCCCCCCAAACTCTCAATGTACCACCGTCTGTCTGCGAAACCAAGAGACATTGATATGGTGAGTCCCTTGTGTGGAATTACAGAGAAGAGACCCAACAGGCCCTCTGGTCCGACTCTCTGCCCCCAGGCTGATTGCTTCTAAATCATTCCCTTGCAATGGCTGCCCGGTCTCCCGGAGTGTAGTGATGGCAGAGGGAGGCCCCTATGTAGTCAGAGCCCCATAGCTCCCAGTCAGGGAGGACTCTCTTTTCCTGGGAAGCTATTACTTGTGGGGAACCCCAGAACTACCTGAAGTTGTTTCCACCCACCTCTCTGACTCAGGGCTGATTAAAGCCTGGTGACCTCTGATTCACACACACCCCCTTTCTTCACTCACCCAGAGACCACCTCCATCTGTGTGCAGTCTAGTGCAGAAGTATGCTGGGGAGGGGCAGAGCTGCTAGAGAACTGGGATTGGACCCTAAGCCCTTGAAGATTGGAAAATCAGGGTCACAGGTGCCCAGTGCCCTCTCCTCCAAGGCATCTAGCAGGCAGTTTTGCTCTGATGCAACTCTCCGTCAGGCAGGTTCTATGACCTAGGATCCCTGAGGCATGGGCACCTTCCAGGGCAGAAGAGAAGGCAGCCTCTTATCTTCACACTGTAAGCCATGTCCCATCACAGACTGGCTGGCAGGCCTCTCTTCCTCCCGCCCTCAGAGGGCTCCTCTCGGTCCCTTTGACCTCAGCCACAGGCTTGAAGCCTCCATCACACTCAAGAAGCCTCAGAACAGCCTCCTTTCTCAAGGGATCCCCCTTCCTCCCAGAGGTAGGGGAATCTTACGTAGCAGAGGCTGGGCAGGCATAATGCAGCAAAAGCTAACACAGTATCTCCCTTCCACCCAGGGTAGTGTGCACAGTGCGGGCACATGCATGTGTATGGTATGTATGGCCAAATCGTCCCAGTTGCCTGAGAGACAAAGCAGTGCATAAGCCGCAGTCCAGGCAGAGCCACTCCTCCCTCCACCCAAGCTGAGACAGACGCCCCTCTGACACCAGGGTCCCGCTCTGTGGGGAGTATGGGCCTGGCCTGGGTTCCCTCTCTCACACATTCCCTGAGAAAGCCCTGGGGGCCTCTGTGGGAAGGCTTTCCGGATACTTTTATGTCAATAGAGGAAGTCTGGGGCATCACTGGGACAGCCCAGGCCAGGGAGCAGGCAAACTCTGCCAACACTGCAGCCAGGCCACGCCCTTCCCTAATGGGCCTGTAACCCTTTTCCTGGTCCCAGGATGCTCTCTCTGGAACGATAAGCAGGACCCCCGAGGGTCTTGCTGCTGCCTCTCCCCACATGTGCACACCTGTGTATGCACACACACACGCACACACGCCTGCCCAGCTGCTCGCACTGACTCACCAGATCTGATCAGATCAGGCTGCGGCCCACAGATGCAGGGGATTTAAAGCCAGAAGAAATCGTGAGGCTCACAAGAGACTATCCTCATTATTTTACAGAGGAGACCACTGAGGCCCACAGATGCAGTGCCAGGGTCACCCAGCTCCCAGCCCTAGAACCCAGGCCTCTGGGGCCTCTCACAAGTCGCAGATCAGGAAGCTGAGTACTTGGGGAAGGGGTCAGGGCCCCCATACAGAGTGTGGGGTGTGGGGTGCCTCCAGGGGTCTCCTGTGAGGCCAGCGCTTGGTATCATTTAGAGTTCTGATGTCCAGTTCAGTGGCCACTAGCCACATATGCCTACTGCAATGAAAATTAATTAAAAGGTAATAAAATGTTTGAACACGCAGTTCCTCAGCAGCACTAGTTACCTGGAAGTGTTCCACACCAGCCCCATGCACCAGCAGCCGTGTGGGACAGCCCGAGCTGAGCGCTGCTGTGCTCACAGAGCCCCGTGCTGGACAGGCTGATCCGCAGGAGGCAGGTGTGGGGAGCAGGCCGCCTGAGGAGCTATTTGCTGATGAGGTGGACAGGCTGATCCGCAGGAGGCAGGTGTGGGGACCAGCCCGCCTGAGGAACTATTTGCTGAGGAGGGCTGGGTGCCTGTGAAGGACGGAGAGGAAGAGAGAGCGGAGCAAGAACCTGGAGAGAGGAGAGAGGGCACAGGAGGAGGAGGCTGGAGTAAGACAGAGGAGAAGGAAGGGCGGGGAATCCTGTGCCCCCCTCAGCTGCAATCTGACCAACTGCTCCAGTCCAGGGACCTTGACGCTGTCCCCCCACCCTCCTCCGGAAGGGCCAGGACACAGAGCCACAGAGCACAGCCAGGGGCTGCAGATACAGCATCTGGTCATTTTCTAGATCTAAAGAGCCCAACCTGTCCCCCAAAGGATCAGCCCTTGTGCCCAGGGCTCTTCTGTCACCTAGGGGGGCTCCACATTAAGCACCTGGATTCTCAGAAAGGTGGCCCTGCACCTTCTAGCGGGAAGGCCCAGCTCACAGAGGTGACCCTGTGGCCCTCTCACAGTCCCCTGCAGCAAAAATATTCCTTGGACCAAGGGAAGGAAGGGAGGAAGGGAGGGAGGAAGAGGGAGGGAGGGAGCTGAAACTAGTGAAATGACACTGCTCCTCCTGCCACACAAGTTGGATGCATTTTTCAAGCCAAGGGACAACACTGTGATTCAATTCCACAGACACAGAATCCATTTTATCACTTTGTCCGACATTCTTCTAAGCGAGCACTTGAGAATTAGTATTGAGCATCATGTCTGAGGTCTGAATTCCTGGGTTTAATTCCAGTTCTGCTTGCCTAATGGCATGGACAAGCCACTGCCCTCCCCCAGCCTCAGTTCCCTGCTTTGTGGGGCCATTGGGATGAGCAAGGGCACTATGGATGTGAATGAAGGGACCAGGCAGTGTGTGTCAGACCCTCTCCTCTGCCCCAGGCACTTACTGCCAGCAGGAGGCAGAGAAGTATGGGGACAGGATGCCCAGGAGGAGCTCAAAGTGAGGAGAGAAGGGTAAGCCACTGCAGTGCTAGGTGGGGTGGGGTCTACACTGCCTGGAGCCGAGCAGGTATGAGGGAGTAAACAGTGGGAGAAGGGCAGTTGAGGAAGGCATCATAGCATAAGAGAAGTATGAACCAGACCAGAAAAATAAAATCAGGCCTGTCCTGTGGTGCTGAGGTCGCCAGTTCGAAACCCTGGGCTTGCCAGGTCAAGGCACATGTGAGAAACAACTAGGAGCTAATGCTTCCCGCTCCTCCCCCCTCTTGCTCTTTCTCTTTCTCTTTCTCTCTCTTTCTTTCTCTCTCTCCTCTTTGTAAAAATCAATAAGTAAAATCTTAAAAAAAAAAAAAAAAGAAAAATATTAGAAGAGAAAGAAAGAAAATCAGAAGCAGGCATTTGAGACTGAGAAAGTACATAGCCAAGCTCCTAAGGAACCTCAACTCTTACTGGGGAGCCTTCAGTCTCAGGTGGTAAAACCTCTCGGTGCTGGGCCCCAGGCTATCCCCAAGTCTCTGGCCACCCCATCAGGTTGTGTCCTACCTCTCCACCAGGTTGCCGATGCCTCCACAGGACCCCAGGCTGGTGAAGTGTTGACAGCCTACACCCCTCTCAGACCTCCCCATGGTAACAGCGAAGGTCCTCGATGTCAGGGAGATGCTGGAGAAAGTGGCCTGTCCCTTTCCAGATAGCTTCCTGCCCCCAGGCCTGAGCATGACCCAGGAGAGACTTAGGAAGATCTAGACTGGTCTTTTAGCCCAATTTGAGAACACTCAGGGAAACCCAAGAAACTCCAGCAAAAGAGGGGAAAAATCACCTCTTCCCTTCAGAATGGACCTCTGTCACACAGCCCCTTTGTCATGAGGCGCGGGCCAAGGAACACTGACTGCACTGTGGATCAGGAGGCTGAGGTCACGGGCCAGGACACCTGGGCTCCATCCCCAGGTCTGCCCTCGGTGGGACCATAATCTCAAGCAAGTCACTTAAGCTCTCGAAGGCTGTGTTTCCTCCTGCAAACTGGGGGTGACCCTCTCAGCCCTTCCTGTCTCTTGTGAGGGAGGGTTAACTGATGCGGTGGTGTGGAAGCCGCGTCTGACCTGCCTCCCGAGTGGAGAGTGCCCGACACACGGCCAGGACGGCCATGTAATGCTGATACCGAGGCACCACCTCGCAGTGACTCACCTTACCTGTCGCTTCCCACTCTCCCAAACCCCGGACTTATACCTGTGCCTCTCTCAGTGTTCCTTGTGTACCCTGGTGCCCTGGCTGAGGGGCTAAGTAGGACCTGGGGCCGTGCTTTTTCTACCCTGCGTGGTAAGGGAGTGATTGCCTCTACGGGGAGGAAGGGGAGAGGACGGGTAGGGGCACAGAAACCTGCATTCTTGGGATGCTCTGCCCTCCACAAACCCCAATTATTTATAGATGACCTGGAGGCCGGGCTGGGCCAGCACCCTGATGGGAACACTGAGGCTACAGGTTGCCTCATTAACGAGGTTCTTGCCACCGGCAGGCCCTGTCATGGCAGTCCGTGGCTCCCGTCCGAGCTCTGAGCAGAGATCACATTTAGGCAGTTCCAGAGCTCTGGGGAAAGCAAACCAAGGCTGCCTCTCCATCCTCAGGGGATCGGGGACTCTAATTCTGCCCATCTCACCTCCCTTGGATGCTACCAGTCATCAGGACCCCCTGCCATTCCCCAGGGGCTTGTCCATGGCCGGTGAGTTGTTTATTTCCACTACACATTTTTATCCCAAGTGATATAGGTTCGTCTGACCAATTTCCACAATCAAATTGGGGGTGAGGGTGTTGGACAGGGAGGCTCAAAGAACAATCTGAGTCTCTCATTGAGCTAATCCTGGGAACACAGGGCCAAGTATCTCTTTTTTAAAAATACTCCCTTCGTAGCAGGTCACCCTGGCCTGCAGCCACAACACCCAAGGCTGTGATCTCACCAGGCTCCAAGAAGCCAAACAGGGCCAGGCTTGGCTAGTCCCTGAGCGGGAGATCTCCCAAGCAAAACACAGGTGCTCTGGTGATTCAGCAGGCCAGTCCCTCCCTCCAAGTCCAGGGCTTCTCAGGTGTTAGAGCTGAGGCTAGGCTGACCCTGTGAGCTCCTATCGGGGCCTGGGCGGAGGAAGAAGGTGTGTGTGGTGCCTCTGCTGGGCTAAGTGCCCTCTCTCTGCCGCCACCATGTGTCCCCAGTGTTGGCACTGCTCTGCAGAATCAGGGTGTCAGTGCTTCCTCCCTCCCCATCCCCTGCCCACTTCCTCAGGCTGCTCAGCCATCGACCTAAATTCCTTGGGCTGCTTCAAACAGATAAGAGATGGAGGAGGGAAAGGCAGCCTGTGAGGGACCTCGGGCTCGGGAACCGGCTGGCCCCCATCCCAAACAGCTCGGGGCTGCCCCAGGGGGCTCCTGGCCTCAGCCCCCGGGATGGTCCCCTCTGATTTGGGAACGGGTGAGGATGAAAGGGGTCCATTAAATGAGGGCAGTCATTAGCCTGTTTTATGAGTACACAGATGTTCATTACACCCAACCCTGTCATTAGAGGCTACAGGGAGAGCTCAGGCCCTTTCTTTACTACATTAGAAACTGGGGTGTTTCTTCCCCAAAGGGAGTTCTGCCTCTCTTCTGACAGGGGATCTTTCCAGGAGGTCAGTAGCCTCTACTCCAGACCTGATTCTTACTCCCTTCCCTGTTCCTCCACCCCCAATCCTTCCTTCCTCAGAAGCCAGGCAACTCAAGAGGATGTGACAATGGCCTGGGGTTTCTTGGGGATGAGGAGGCCCTGGAAGGACCCTGGAGAAGCCCAGACCTGACAGCTGGAGTCTGGAAATAAGGGCCTTTCCAGCCCAGCACATGGGTTTCCCTCCCCTTCCCCTGCCAAGCACCACTCTTTTCAGGTAGAGTACCCCCATTGTACCTCCTCCAGGAAGTCCTCCCTGTCCCCTGACTAGGCCCTCTGTAAGTCTTTTTTTTTTTTTAAAGCTTTTTTCTTATTTTTTTTTATTTTCTATTTTATTTATTCATTTTTAGAGAGGAGAGAGAGACAGAGAGAGAGGGAGAGAGAGGAGAGAGAGACAGAGAGAGAGAAGGGGGGAGGAGCTGGAAGCATCAACTCCCATATGTGCCTTGACCAGGCAAGCCCAGGGTTTTGAACCGGCAGCCTCAGCATTCCAGGTCGACGCTTTATCCACTGCGCCACCGCAGGTCAGGCTGTAAGTCTTCTTAGAACTCATCACACCTGTAATTACCTCTTTACTCTCGTGTCCCCACCAGACTGTGAGTCACCCACACATGGCACTGTGCTTAGCACTTAGCAGGAGCTCAGTAAAAGTGCCTTGTGTTGACAGTAGCCAGGAGCCGGGGCAGGTGAACTGGGATAGAAAGAGGAACTCACCCCTAGCCCCAGTCTTCTCTCTCTGCCTTTCACACAGTGTGAGTGATCAGATGGTCTAGCTGCTTCCTCAAGGCCCTAGTCAGTGAGTAACTGGAAAGCAACCCATCTGCCATTGTCTAGACCCCCGTTAGGCAAACTGCGGCTCGCAAGCCACATGCAGCTCTTTGGCCCCTTGAGTGTGGCTCTTCCACAAAATACCACGTGCAGGCGCTACCTCAATAAGGAATGTACCTACCTATATAGTTTAAGTTTTAAAAATTTGGCTCTCAAAAGAAACTTCAATCGTTGTACTGTTGATATTTGGCTCTGTTGACTGATGAGTTTGCCGACCACTGGTCTACACAGTGCCCTCACTTACCTCCTAAATTTGACCCCTTCACACAAATCTCACTGAACAGCTAGTTGGATGTCTCCTTGCAATTGGCCCCCTTCCTGTAGGGGAATACACAGTGACAGAATAGAGCAGGCGATGGAGCAGGGTCAAGCCCGCACTCCCCTAAAGCCAGCCCCTTATGCATGACAGGACCACAGGCTCAGAGGCAGAGGAGGGGTGCAGGCTTGCCATTTTCCCCATTAGGGCTGGAAGCCTAAGCAGTAATAGGTTGGAGCCCACCCTGCTGGTGCAGGCCATGGAGGCTGAATAGAGTGTGGGCAGACCCCACGGAGAAGAGCAGGACTCCCGTGCTGGCAGATTAATCAGCTGTCATTTGCATTCATTAAAGGCCCCTTGCTTGTGCACTGCAGCCCAGGATGCCGGGGCAATTTACTGCTCACAACTGAAATGTTCTGGGGAGAAGTTTGTGTCACCCCCTAGGCATAGCCCAAGGATGGACCCAGCAGCCTAGAATCCCAGACCCCTAGGGTGGAAAGCCTCTGAGGGCCGGCCACATGGGTGGAGACTAAAGGAGGCAGGCTGAGCCCCAGACCCAGGAACCTGGGAAGTCAGCAGCTGTGGAGCCGGAGGCCGCGGACCTTTGACCCCTTTGGGCTTCTTCCCTGCTGTCACCCTGTCCCCTTTCCTCCATCTCCTCATGGCCCTGGGCACTGTCACCTGGAACACCTCCTCAAGGTTGTGCAAAGACTCATTTCAACACACTTTGAAATGATGATCCCCCTGGGGGGGAGAGCTGGGAGCCAAGTACTGCTACTGACCCCAGCCCAGCTGCCCACCTGCCAGAAGGAGGGCAGTCACCAGCTCCACGGCACCCAGGGACCTTCCCATTGACCTGTGGAGCTCAGCTTAGGGGCCCTGAACAGATGGCCACCCACTGAAGGAGCAGTGCGGGGCCCAGGTTCATCTGGCCCCATGGAAAGGGAGAGGGCTGGCGGTCTCCCTCCCCTCCCTGGGGCTGTGTCAGTCCCCAAGCAGTCCAGAGATGATGGGACAGCTAAGGGTCAGGGTGGGGTTTACTGGGCTCAGCCTAGGTTGTTTTTTCATGGTAATTTCCAAGCTCCCAGACTGGCATTTGCCTGTGGACACTGTAAAAGGTGACACAACAGAACGAGGGCACGCCCTGGCTCTGGCCGATGTCGGCATGGCCCCGGATGTCAGGCCTTGGATGCCAGTGGGCCACAGTCACTGTTCTGGCCCAGATGAGCGAGCTTGGCTTGACCCAGGCAGGCAGGGGCACAAGGACCCACTGTGCAGGCCTTAGAATGGCCAAGGGCCTGAGTGTAGCCCGGCAGCTTGGGACAGCAGCCTTGCTGAGGTGTCTCTGAGGGGAGAAAATGCAGAAATGGAGGATGTCAATTGGCTGCAGGTCTCCTTCTGGGACTAGGGCCCTAGAGCAGACCCTGACCCACAAACCTAGGCCACTCACACACCCTCCTCTGGTCGCAGGCTACAAGGAAGGGCCATGCCCTCTTGCCTCCTCCTTTCCCAAGGTCCCTGAACTCCTGGGCAATGACCGTTTCTCCCCTCAGATAGGATTGGGAGTGCAGAGCATGATGGGGGAAGGGAGCACCAATGGGTGTAATGGTGTGTCAGCACCCTGTAGAGCACCTGTCAACAGTGCACCCAGCTGTGACCACATGGGTCCCCCCAATGGGAGAGGCCGCCTTGTCCCACTCCAGAAACTCAGAAGCTCTGATAGGCAGTAATGCCAAGAGTCACTGATCTGGAGGTGCTTTTTGCAGCTCCAAGAAGGGTTGCAGGAAGAGGATGTGCACACCACACCTGGTGTCTCCGCTTCTGGCTGAGCCCCAACCCCTCAAGTCCAGCCCCTCTGACCAGGAGCCTGACCAATCCAAATAATCTGACTTGGGAGCTGGAGCCACCCCAGGACCTAGAGGCCAGCCACCCTGCCCCAGGAAGGGTGATGCCAAGGACACTCCGGAACCTGGAAGTGACCTGAAAGGGGAGAGGGTCAGGAACAAGAGCTTGGATGGTCCCACCTCAGCTGCCACCACAGGTCTGATGAGGAGCCACCTGTTCAATTCAGAGAGCCTGGCAGCTAGCGAAGACTCTGGGGCAGCTGCTCAGGCACCCAGGTACAGGCTCAGGTTCTGGTCTAAAGGGAGAGTCTGACTCACTGGGTCTGGGCTGGAGCCCCTGCTGCTGCTGCTCTGAGTATCAAAGAGTCCAAGGGAATAGGACCAAGGTCACTCTCCGTCCCTCTGAAAAGAGCAAGATGTGGTTGGAATGAGACTCTGACTTGTCACACTTTCTAAGGAGCACTGGGTCTCACAAAGCCTCCAAATCTTGCCTGCGTCTTATCTAGCTCAAAATTTTTGATCCCCAATCTTTCTTCCAGAAAGTCTCTGTCCTTCCTTCCTTTTTTCCTCCCTTTCTCTTTCCTTCTTTCTCTCTTTTCACAAGGCAGCCCCAGGCCTGGGGTTTTTTGGTGAGAAAGGAGGAAGGAGGCCCTGCTTTACCTTCTCTCTAGAGCTGTGCATGGGAACCCAAGACAGGGTAGAAGGGGAGATGACACAGGGAGCCCAGGAGCCCGACTCCCACCCCTGCTGCCAGCTTCCCCCAGGGAGGCCATGGCGGGGCTCACCGCTGACCACTGGGCTCCCCTCCCTGCACCATTTTCCCCCACTCTCTCCCCCTGCCCCAGCTTTTGTGGCCTGGATCCTCCCGGACTACCCACATCTCATAGACGGTACACGGGAGGGCAGGGTCGCCCACAGACAGTTGGCCATTTCCTGGTTGGCAGTGGAGAGCAGGGTGGGACAGGGTGGGAGGCTGAGGGCCACCTCTTAGGAAAAGAGAGGAGGTGAAAGGTTAGTAGGGCAGAGGCAGAGGAGATGGTGGAGCCAGGTGCTCTGGGAAGCAGGCGATGCAGGGGTCCCCGCTCTACAGACCTGGGACAGCTCTCATAGCCCCTCCCGGGAACAGCCCAGACAGCAGTGTCCCCTGACCAGTCACAAGCCTTGAGGTACCACTCCCCAGGCCAGGTGGGTGCTAGCTGGCTGCTGGCCTCCTATGTCCAGCTGAAGTTGGGAAACCAAGGTCTGGTGACGTCACCTCCTCCCATTGGATAGGTCCTCCCCAGTTCCTCCTGTCCTCCCCTCCTGAGCTTGAAGCCACCCAGCCAGAAAGACTGCATGCTGGAGATGAGAGACAGAGGTGATAAGAGCTCCCTCCTCTCCAGTTGGGTCTGATTGCCAAGCCCTGTTTGTTAGAGCAGTGGTCCCCAACCTTTTGGGGCCATGGACTGGTTTAATGTCAGAAAATATTTTCACAGACCGGCCTTTAGGGTGGGACGGATAAATGCATCGCATGACCGAGACAAGCATCAAGAGTGAGTCTTAGACGGATGTAACAGAGGGAATCTGGTCATTTTTTTTTTAAATAAAACATCGTTCAGACTTAAATATAAATAAAACGGAAATAATGTAAGTTATTTATTCTTTCTCTGCGGACCAGTACCAAATGGCCACAGACCGGTACCGGTCCGTGGCCCCAGGGGTTGGGGACCACTGTGTTAGAGGATTAGCTACAGCCATTGCCTGATTGTCCTGCTGCTCCCAGGAGAGTGGAGAGGCCAACCTGCAGCCTCCTGCTATGTAGGGGAGGAGCACAGGATCACAGCACCAGGGCCTGCTCCTGGCACTAGGCTCCCAGCTCCTGCTGAGGCTCCCCTCTCCGCTACAGCCTGCTATTGTCACTCAGACTCTAGGAGAGTAACTGACCAGCTCAATTCTTACTTACAGACCTCAGTCCTAATCAGCCGCTGTCTCCTGCCAGGGGCCTGGAGATTCCTTTCCACACTTCACATTGGACATCCCAAGCCCGTGGTCCGATCTTTAGCCTCCCCACTGGCCCTTTCCCAAATGCCCCTCACTCTGTTTCTCACCTCATGTTCAGTCCCTGACAGGTCCACCAGTGAGACCTGCCTTGGAGAGGGTGTGTGTGTGCCTGCGTGTGCACATGTGTGAGCAAACATATCTTTGTCTTGTGAGTGTGTATATGTGAGTATATATGTGAGTTGGTATGTGTGTGTGAGTGTGCATGTGTGAGTATATGTGTGAGTGCATATAGATATGTATGTGTTTGAGCATGTGTATGTGAGGATGTGTACATGCGTGCATATTGTGTGAGCATGACTGTGTCTGTGTGTATATGAGTGTGAGTGAGCATTATGAGTGCATATGTGTATAAGAGCATGGATGTCTCTGGGCGTGTGTCCCTAAGTGTGTGAGCTTATATGAGTGTATGTGGGCATTTGTGCATAAATGTGTGAGTGTGGGGACTATATGTGAACATGTGTGTGTGCATGTAAATGTACATGTGGATGTATGAGCATGAGTGTGAGCTCATGTGCATGTTGTGTGAGTGTGTGAACACGTGGTGAGGGGAAGGCAGTGTGACTCATCGCTCTCCCTGCTCCGGCTCTCACCCCGCCACCCCCTCTCGGACCCACAGCCAGTAAGGTAGCCATGCTCCCCTCCCTCCTCTCCCTTCCAGGAGCCCAGGCCTCCAGTGCAGCCGCTCCCCACTCACCCTCTGCGCTCCCACTCCTTCCCCCAGTTTTGGAAAAGTCTTGCCACTGTTTTGCTTCCCTTGCTCCCATCACCAGGCAGTTTCTGGCCAAGTTTCCACCTGACAGCAGAGCCAGCAGCATCTTAGTTCCTCCCAGGCCCAGGACCCTCTGTCTAACCCCCATGGCGGGACCCCACCTGAGCCCTCCTCCTCCGAGGCTCTCTCTCCGGACCCTCCTCTAGGCTGCCTGTGCCCTATCACTCTGTCTGCGAATGTGTCTCCATAGGGTGAGGGAAGAAAAAGGAGCAAGGAGCAAGAGAAGGAAGGAGGCCAGGCTCAGATGGTGTCATTAGGAGATATTAATGCCCCTCATCAAGGCATATTAATAAACATTATGTGCCATGCATTCCACGCATGCTGGGTGAGTGCAGACCCAGCAGGATGGGCCCCACATTCACAGCTGAATGACCTCTGAGCCCACGGCACAGCCATTAGCCTCATGAGGGTGACCCTGTCAGGAGACTCCTTAGGCCCATCACAGCAAAAGAAAGCTCACAGGATGCTCTCTGGCCACTGTGCCCCTCTTTCCTCCACTGAGCCCAGGAAAGGGGAGCCGTAATGACCTGTACACTTGTATGGCACTGCAGGACTTTAGAATATTTCATTTCCTAATTTCATCTTTACAACAGCTTTGAGGAAACCAGGGTAGGAATCATTACCATTGCCACTGTATAGTTAAGGAATCTGTGGCACTGAGCAGTGTCTGGCTCAAAGTCATGTAGCTAATTGGTAATGACATTGGATAGGAGCCCAGGCTGTGTTAACAGCTCTGTCTCCAGTCAAGTGAGGCTGCATCAGCTGGATTTCCCTAGTTCTGGCAGCTGCCAGAAATCTGACCACAAAGCACAGCCCCTCAGAGGGCCACTGGCCTCTGCCCTCCCTGTGCGGTTTCTGAGAATCAGAACAGGCAGGGCTCTGAGGGTCACTGAGCTTAGCAGAAAATGTCCTGAATGGCGGGAGCCAGAGTGAGCGTATTTGTGTAAAGCTGCTGAACGCAGAATGCCTGCCACAGAGATGGTCCTCCTGTCTTTGAGTACTGACCACTACTGCATAAATGTTCAATCATCTGCTCCTGAGGGGGTCTGATCAGGGGGACACTGAACAACCACTCTTTTTGTGTTTCTGCACTGTAGCCCAGTGCTGTAGCAGGGCACAAAATCAGCCATTCACTGTGACAACCACAGTAGTGCTTAAAATTACATAAGGCTTTGTCCGGGTGTGTTTAAGAAGATAAGAACTAGCCTGACCTGTGGTGGCGCAGTGGATAAAGTGTCGACCTGGAAATGCTGAGGTCGCCGGTTCGAAACCCTGGGCTTGCCTGGTCAAGGCACATATGGGAGTTGATGCTTCCAGCTCCTACCCTCCTTCTCTCTCTCTGTCTCTCCTCTCTCTCTCTCTCTCTCTCTCTCTCTCTCTCTCTCTCTCTCTCTTTGTCTCTCCCTCTCCTCTCTAAAATGAATTAAAAAAAAAAAACAGTAAGAAGATAAGAACTAGTGTTTCAATAAGATCATTCTCCGCCTGACCAGGCAGTGGTGCAGTGGATAGAGTGTCAAACTGGGATGCGGAGGACCCAGGTTCGAGACCACGAGGTCGCCAGCTTGAGCGCAGGCTCATCTGGCTTGAGCAAAAAAGCTCACCAGCTTGGACCCAAGGTCGCTGGCTCAAGCAAGGGGTTACTCGGTCTGCTGAAGGCCCGTAGTCAAGGCACATATGAGAAAGCAATCGATGAACAACTAGGGTGTCGCAACGAAAGGCTGATGATTGATGCTTCTCATCTCTCTCTGCTCCTGTCTGTCTGTCCCCATCTACCCCTTTCTCTGACTCTTTCTCTGTCCCTGTAAAAAACAAAACAAAACAAAAAAACACAAAAAAAAAAACCTTAAAAAAAAAAAGATTATTATCCAAAATAGTTAAGATAAAAGGAGTTGGGGAGCTAAAAATATAAGATTCAAGAGTTCAGAGAAGTGTGCTTATGCAGAAGACCCAATTCCCCACAGGATTCCCGATAAATGAGGCATTCCAGCAAACTGTTGTTGATACTGAAAGCTTCAGCTTTTGTTCCTTGTATCTAGAAATAGCAGCCTTTAGTCTAAACTAACAGTGATGCATAATAATTATACCTAGCTATCAACTCATGATACTTGCTCTCAGCCTATCTTAATATTTCTGGTCTGTTTCTAAGAGGAGTGGTTTTAATAAGGCCATGCACTGTGTTCTTTATCCTTTTTCCTTCCCACCTTCCTGCCAAGCCGACTTTGAAGCCACAGTCAGAGAATGGGTGATGTGTAACAGGCAAGGGTCAAAGAAGCATGGGCCCACCATCTCCTGAGGTCCAAACCAGTCTCTGCCTCAGAGTTTGGGCAAGTTTCCCCAAGCCGGACGTAAGATGGGAGTTCAGCCAAAGCAGGCTCCAGAGGGGACCATGGGCTAGAAGCTGGCACCCCGTGTGACGAGAAGCTTTGGGACCCAAATACAAAGGAGACGGTCATGTGTTCTCAAGGCTGTTTTCTCTACATGAGATGGTCCAGAGATTCTTTTTCCTGCTAGTTTTTTATTCCACGTTGTTGTTTTTTTTAATTATTTTTACATTGAACACATAGTATTTTAATAACCTGGGAGGGAAAAGTGACAGTTTGTAAAAGGGAGGTTTTGGGGTTTGGGGATCCCAGACTCCCCTGCTCTCAGAGAGACTATGGTGAAGGGGTTCCGCTTCATCCAGCTCTGACCTGCCACAGAGGTGGTGTCCCAAAGCCAGGCAGAGAGGCAGCTCCCCCACCCCTTCTGATGACCCTCTTGGGACATGGTAGCTAAATATTTGGACAACAGAAGAGGTCTTGCCCAGGGCCTATAGACCCATAGTTAAGGTGGCTGAGAGCTTTGATTCTCAGAAACCAGAAGCATTGCTTTCCCTTCCAGCCTAACTCCAGCCCACATTTCCAACCTTATTTTGAGCTTCCTCCAGGCCCAACTGTTCCTTTCATGCCTTGTTTACATATTTACATATTGCTTTTTTGGTTTCTTCCACTGAGCTGCCCTTCCCCTTCCCTGTCTAGTCCACTGAAAACTGCAGGTCCTCCAAGACCCAGACAGAGTCTTCAGCCTCCTTTCAATGCTCCCCCTGATTACTGCACAGGCAGTTACAACTCCCTTCCTCTGTGCTCCTCCACCATTTTCTATAGACTTCAACCATCTAGGCTCACGACAGCTATTTCTTTGTTGACTTATGTGCCCCCCCTGGACCATGAGATCTTCAACACCATAAAATGCACCTCATTCATATTTCTATGTCCAACACAGGGTTTCTCATTCATTGATTCGTTTATTTACCAACCTCCCCAGCCATCAGTACTCCTTGGGACCAAGTCTCTGCTAGGCACTATCACGTACACACAGGTGCATGACAGCATGACTTATTTAGGAGGCATGTGCGCTTCCATGTGGCCTGGAACAAGGGGCCTGGACAGCCTGTACTTTTTAAGACACAGACAACCTTGGCCTTGGAAAATCTTGCCTCATAACCCAGAGTCATGGAGTGTAGAGAAGCCCTGGGCAAAGTCTATCCCACCTGGATAACTACTTACTCCAGAAAGCAACTCATTTCCCCCCAGCCGTATCACGCCACACACCGTTTGGCATTTGAAGACCTAGGGAAGTAACTGACTTCAGATCTGAAGCCCAACTAGAGATCAAAATGTAAAAGTCCTGTTGCCACTCAGTGCCAAGAGCCCAGAATCGACTGGCCATCGTGGGTGTAGTCTAAAAACGACATTCACATGCAATCCCCACTGCCTAGGAAGATGCCAGGAAGAGGCCTGTCAGGTCTTTGATGTTGACACTTCTTGAGGGAAACTGGTGCACAAAATAATTGGCTATCCTACATCCTGGGGTCTAGAATCTCCCAGAAGAGCTCAGGTCTGTGCCTCCTTCCCACCACCTCCCGGGAACTCTGCTCCACCCACCACAGGGACTGGCACTCCTTTCCCTGGCCCTGGGGCAGAAAGCAGGCCATAAGATGAATTGATCACAGCCTCTCCTTTGGAGCAAGCACAGTCTGGGTCTGGAGGCTGGGTCCTCTCCAGGCTGGGTCCTCTCCAGGCTGATGTTAGGCCCCGGGGGCTCCCCAAGCCCAGGGGCTATCAGTGCCTTCCACTTACTCAGCTCTTGTTAACACAGACTGCTGGGTAGCACTTTCCAATCCTGTGCCTTTTCCTGGCTCCTTTGCCTCTTGGCAGCTTGCAGGCAGCTGTGCGAAACAGCAAGGAGCTTTCTTGTTCGGTGCCAGTGTCACTGAGCCTGGAACTCTGTTTCTATTTTTCCCTGTTTTTCAGTCCCCACCCCACCCGTCAAGTGCTCGGTTTTGCTCATTTCTCCCTTCACTCTTATTTGGCTCCACGACATCTTTCTGTACTTTACCGTTCAAGTTCAGAAGTCTTCTGATGGCCTCCCAGCCAGAGGTAAAAAGTAGGACTGACCACTCTAACTAGGGTTTGCAGCCAGGCAGAAGTGATTGAATCCTCGTGTCCAGATGGAAGAAGAGGTGGGCAGAGAGATTAAATTATCTCCCTCAAACTCAAGGAACTACGTAGCTGACCCTCCACTTCGGAGGTCAGCAAGCCCAAGTACCTGGGGCCTTCACAGACACCCAGGTGGGCGGCCAGCTGACTGTAGGTAATTGAAGTGGAATGAGGACACTGAGCCAGCCTCCTCACTGGGCCCTGCGCTGAGCCAGGCCCCTTTCCCACCCACCAGACTTTACAAATCTGCCACCTCAAAGAGCCCTTACCTAGAGCAGTCCCCAGGCTTGAGGAGTGGAGGGATGTCTCTGGACCCTCAATTCTCAGAAAATGTAGCTGTTTTGCCTATCCCCATGGGGACAAGAAACAAAGAATAGAGGTGACTTCTATCTAGTTGGCTCATCTGTTTGTCATTCTCCAAGGGCTTCATATATCAGGGACCAGTTATGTCAGGGAGCTCTAGGGCCTGGTCCTGAAGAACAGAAGGATCCAGGTGTAGATGGCAGCAGTTTGGTCCTGTCTAAAGAGCTCATTAGGACCTTTAAATGCTCAGGATTTATAAGGACAGTCTCTTGTTTTTCTTAAAAGTTGGTTCCCAGTGCATGTGTGTACCTGTCTGCATGTGTACATGTGGGGTTTGGGCTGGGAGGATGATGAACATCAGGTTCCCCATTTCCAAAAGAGACTGGTAGCACAAAGCACTGCCTTCTCAAGATCCCCCAGTCCCTGACACCCAGGAGGGCCCAGGACAGTTCTCAGGCCCAGACCTGGAGGGCGCCTGTCCTGACAACTGAAGAACCACCCCGGGCTTCTCGTGTCCTTGAGGATCAGGCGGCGGACTACTTCTACATTGTTTGTAATTTCTGCAATTATTTCCTTTCTTTAACCTTAGCATTTAGATAAGTTTCTTGTGAAAATGTCAGCCTGTCTTAGCTACAGTAAGGGAAAGGATTTGTCTGCACCCTGGGCCCATCTTAAAGAGAAGCGGCAGACCTGGGGGCAGGGGTGGGGGCCAGGTGAGGCAGCAGGGTGAGGGGGAGACTTCAGCAGACCCTCCCCCCTGCAGGCTTTTCTTCCAAATCTCCTCTCTGCTCAGACTTGACAGGGTTGGGGTCTGCCTGTCAAATTCTGGGCTCATCTTCTAAGTTCAGGGCACTTCCCTCAGTTCCACACCCCTGGGAAGTGCTCAGAATGATAGATTTCTTTCTCTCTTCTCTGGAAACATCTCTAAATTTCATTCATCCCCAGAGATGTCCAGCTTTCTAAGGTGATGTCAGGCTAAATGTGGTCCTGCAAGCCACGGAGATGCTTTAGGAAAGCTCATGTTCCACGGTGGTGGGGCAAGGGAACCATTTTCACTGTAGCCCCAGACCTCCTGCTAATATCTGTGTATTTTAATAATGTTTTTTTTAAGCCTCCTAGACAAGTGATGGGGTTGTCATGATGTCATAGAAAAAGCACACACATATACACACAAGATGCAAACTGAAAGGACAAACAATAAAAGCACAAGGCAGCGCTGCAGGTCAAAGACATGAGACCCTGAGCTAGTGGGTCTCAAAGGTCAAAGGGTCTTAAGGCCCTTCCTCCAAGAATAGTGTGGAAGTCTCCTACTTGCTCCTGTGGCTCTGGATGAGTGGTGTGAACTCTCGGGGGACTGAACTTTCTCATCCTTTGAACTTGTTTTCCTAAGGTGTTGATTCTATGGTAGAAATTTTAGACCCCCTAGGACAGACCAGTGAGAGAAGGCAGTTTAGCTGATGCTCACCTCAGTGAGACTAAATAACAGCCATGCTGAGCACACACTCTGTCCTTCCTCAGAGCCTTCCTTTCCTGCTCTTCCTTCCAGCAAGGACCAGCACCTGCCCAGATGATTAGCTCCAGAGAGACCTGAAAGCCTCTGAAGGCCCCTGAAGCTCTCCGCCCAGGGCCCCCGCAGCTGCCTCAGCTCAGCTCAGGGGCAGTGGGCCCAGTGAAGGCAGCAGGGGGGGGCCGCTGGCTTTACACAATGAGTCGTAGAGTGTGCTGTGTGTCTGTGCCAAGCTGGCCCCAGCTGATGAGAAAAGGCTCCTCAGAGGGAGAGGGAAGGGAAGAGAGCCTTCCCACCCTGATCAAGGCTGTGGATCAAACTTTCCATGCTGCTCAGCACACACTGCTCCCTGACCCCAGGGGCCCGGCCCCCACCCCCACCCCTCCAGTGCCACACAGAGGAGAGAGGCCTGTTGATCACTCTGGGTGGGACCCAAGCCTGTGGGGAATTGAAAAGAAGCAGCCAGCTTAGGTTGCTATTGTTTTTGTTGAAACAAACCTCTGGCTGGATTGACTTGGAGAGGAATGAGGGGGAGGCTGGGAGTTCAGAGCTGGGCTAGGCTGGGTGGGGCCAGGCTTCCCTGGGATCATCCTCCTTCTCTCAATCTTGCTAGGGTGGCCAGAGAGCTATTTTGGGAGGGTAGCTGCTAGGCCTAGGCCCGTAGCTCCTTTCCTAGGAGAGAAGGGTGCCCGGGAGCCTCTATTCCCCAATCCTTTCCCCTCATCTTGATACCCCTGGCATCTCAGCCCCTGGCCACACCAGGACCTAATGACAGCCCTGGATAAGGCAAGGCTCAACCTTGGGAGAGCCGGGGGACAAGGAGAGAGGGCCAAGGCAGAGCCAGACTGTGCTCTGCTGTGTCAGAGGGACTAGATGCTCCCGAGCAAACAGGTCCTGGGTGAGGGAGGTGGAGGATGTCCAGGGAAAGAGATCTCACCTGTGGGAGCCAAAGAAAGCAAAATGGGAGGGGCCAAAGGCGAAGGGGTCCATCTCGCTATGGTCTCCTGCCCTTTCCCCCAGCCAAAGGCCACCAAGGCCAAAGGAGGCCCAAAGTGAGAACAGTCAGTGGGCAGACTGCAGCCTAAAGGAGAGGAGGTGGGGGTTTATAGGATAGGGGGGTGGGCTTTAGTTTTATAAAAAGTAAATGACACTGGGAGTTGGGTCACCAAGATGACCCTGAAGTTTTCCACAGAAGACTAAGGCAAAATTCCACACTCCTCCTCAATACCTCCTGCCACATTTTCCATCCCCCATCACCACCCTGAGCACCCCCATTTTCCAGCACCACCCTGAGCACTCCAAGTCCCCACTACCTTGAGCACCCCACCCCCATCAGCAGCTGCAGAATCGCTGCGGAGAGAGAAGCAGGGGCTATACCTGGCAGGGGCTGTACCAGGCAGGGCCTGTGGAAAGGTGTCCAGGGCACAGTTAGGTGTCGGCAGAATCAATGAAGAGCCACACTAATCATCGTCATTAAGGTTATAAAACCCCACACCTAGGGGCTGTAGGCTCCCTGGCACAGCCTAGCACCCCAGGCTGTGGCACAGACCCAGGACCCGGCTCCAGCCCCTTTCATCTGAGCATCCCGGTCCTGCACAAACATTAATTAGTGCCTGCGCCCAGAATCACCTCATTATCCCACAGAAACTGAGCAGAGGGACGAAGGGAAGAGAAGAAAAAAGAAAAGGGAAACTGAGGCTGTGCAGCAGCCAAAGAACCTTCCTGAAGAGTATAGGCTGAGTCCGGCGGAGGCTAGGGAAGAAGCTGCCTCAGAATCAGGCCTTCTCCCCTTCCTGATCCTTCTGGTTGCTTGGGCAGCCATCAGCCTAATGTTCTGAAGGCCCAAAGACAGCCCGAAGCATGGTCTGGCTTAGCAAGCCTCTGAGCACTGTCAGTCCCTGCCTCAGAGCCCACCCGACCCCACAGGCTGAGTATGTCCTGTGCTTCCTCTGGGGGCACAGATGGCCAGGGTGAGGCAGCCCATCAGGAAAGGTCCGCGCAGGTCTCTGCAGAGGTCAGGGGTCCACCCCTCCTTGCCTGACCATCCCCAGTAACATCCTGTCTGTCCTCTCCTCCCACATCCCCTGAGCACCATTCTAAACCTGTGCCCATTCTGGCAACGTTTCCCAGAAGCAGCCAGGCATCTTTCCTCCTCCTCCACCCCTCTCCCTCCGAAAGAAAGAGCTCAGCAGAGTCCACTTGGACTGAAGGGTAATGGCATGGCCTTCTGCTGCCCCAGGAGTAACCCACGCCTGTGCCTTTCTCTTGTTTCAGGGCGCTGACATAAAAAGAGGGAAGATAAAAGGCCAGGAGTTAACGGGTAAGACCCTGCAACACCCCTCCACCCAGCCAGGGCACCGATGATGACCACCAAATAACAATACAGCTTTGTGTTGTTGCTTCACTGTGTACAAAGCACTGATCCAATAGCTTACACTCCGATTTAGTCTTCACCATTTCCTTGTAAAGTTGCTGTCGTCAATATCTACATTTTAAAGAGAATGAAACTGAGGCACAGACCCACCTGCCCTGTGTATACAGCTAGTGTGATGGGACCAGCATGAATGCAGGAGTCTGTGTGGCAGCACCCGTAACGGCTGTCCTGGAGGGGGAGCGGGGCCATTCTCTTCCCTCCACCTACCTCTCCTGCTTCCAGGCCCCCAGGCCCACAATGTGCAGCACATGGCTGCACAGACCTCCCCCTTCTCTGATGCCCTCCTCTTCCCGCCCTGTCCTCACCACAGCTACCCAGCCCTCTCAGATCCCAGCTGCAAGAGCAGGCCTTCCACTTACAGGGAATGCTCGGTGCAAGCCGGCTTCTGGCACAGGGCTGAGCAAAACAGCCAGCAGAGCCTTATGGTTCTGCAAATCAACATGGCTCAGGTACCAGACAGGCCTAGATTCAAACCCCAGCTCTACCACTTCCTGTCATCCTGACTTAACTTCTCAGAGCCTCAGTTTTCTCACCCAGAAAATGGCAAAAACAAACTTCTACCAAGTTGTGGGGAGGGTTAAAGAGATGTCACAAAGGAAGCACTTATCCAGGGTCTGGCCCCAAGAAGTAGCCCAATCTGTGTGTCCCCTCCTTTCCTCCTCATGCCTCTCATCTCTTCTTTCGGAGAGGAAAGTCTCCAGGAAACTTTCTAGTGAGAGACATGTGGTCTTCATCTCCACTGAGGGTAATTCCCAGCTGCTCAGGACCAGTGAGTTACAACTCCGGCCTTATCCACACGGAATCGTGGTCACCCATGTCTGGCAGCATGTGATACACCTGCCCTCAGGTGCACTCAGCCATCCACATACCTACCTACCTCGTTGAAAGCTTCCCAGACACACCTGCTTTCCACACCGCATGCACACAAAGAGACACGGGGCACCACTTAGACCCAATAGTCTCTCAGCGTTGGCCACGTTTGTGAAAAAACACTGACTTACCCACATTCACACACACTGACAGAGACTCCCCCCAAAACAGCCTCAGCACGCATGCACACCAGCTCTTCCAACACAGCACCTTCCCCAGTGTGGACTCCAAGTCATACAAACCCACATGGCTCCTGGAATATCCTGTGTTGTTCTCACTATGAACACTCGCGCACACACACACGCACACACACACACATCTGATGCAATCCGAAGACTCAGGGAGAGATGAATAGTCAGGAAATCCCCTGGCTGCGGGCAAGCCAAGGCCCCATGGCCGGAAGTGCACCATGAGGAACACTCCAACAGCTCCAAGCAGCCAGTGGCTCTTGTCTAATAATCAGGAGAGGGAGGTGGCCATAAAGTACCAATACTCCCTCCCACCAGCATCCGCATTGCAAACACTCTGTCCCCACCCACCCCCAGAAAGATTCTTGGCTCCTTGAGGAGAGAGACAAAGAGAGCAAGGGGAGGAGGAGGAGAAGGCAGAGCACTCTTGGAAGGAGGCCTGCCTGGAATGGCCCAGTCTGGCCTATAAAACCCCAAGGCCCTGCATAGTCTTAGGGGAAGGATGAGAGATGGCCCCCCTCCACTTTTTCCCCAGAAAAGATCTGCCTCCTGTGCGGAGAGTGAAAGGGAGGGAGATGGCCTTTTCCTCCAGAAGAGCCTGAGTTGGTTCCCATCCCCCGAGGCTCCCAGGTCCTACAGCTTCCATGATCAGATCAAACCTTTGAACCAAATCCTACCCACCCCCGTAACCACTTCCAGATCCTCTGGATCCATCCAAGAAATTGACTTCTTTGGGGATTGAGTTCATGAGGAAAGGCTGCAAACATAAATAAAAATCAACAGCCAAGTGCCCTCAGAGGAAAACCGGTCTTTCTCAAGGCAGGAAGTCCATCAGGATAGCCTGAGGCAAAGAAAGGACAGCGCCCACTGGCTCAGAAAAGCCCAGGCGCCCACCACCCAAGACCTTTAAACAGACCATGCCTCCTCCTCCCCTACCACCCCCAAAAATGTGCTTCTTAAATGAACCTACTGAGGATGAGATCCTGCCAAAAATAAATTCTAATAGTTTGCAATGGGTAGACCCCCCCATCTGGGACCCCAGGAGGCTCAGCTGGGGCCATAAAAGGCACAAATGATTCTCTTTTCCTCCTGCCTTAAGAAGCCAGGAGCTCCTAGGTTCTGTGGCATATGGAGCCTACCCTCTCTCCCTTTTTTGCCCATAGGTTACCAGCCTCCCTCCCCACCAGCACAAACCGGCTTCCATCGCTATCAGTTCTTCGTCTATCTTCAGGAGGGAAAGACCATCTCTCTCCTTCTCAAAGAAAACAAAACTCGAGGTAAAGTTTTGCCACCCTTCAAAGCCAGGGTGAATTCTGGGATAGATCGATGTTCCATGCATTAAGGGGAAAGTCAGGACCTTGGCCTCTATCCACGAGTGGTAAAGGCTAAGGTCAAGGGGTGGTGCTTCTTGGGAGTAAACTGGAATGAGGAACCTAAAGGAAATGATGGCATCAGATTTGGTCTCTCTGCAGAAGTAAGTCCCGTAGACCAAGATGGTGGCTTTAGCTAGGGCGGGGCGGGGGGTGGGGGTGTTCGGTAAGGTTAGGTTCCAAAGGGAGTACTGGAGCCAGGGAGAGAAGCATCCCTCCCCACAGCCTTGAATGGCATGTGCAGGCAGCCACCCACAACACTTCTGCAGGTAATTGTACCCTATAATTTGAGTCTGATCTAGGCAAGAGGGCCCTGGAATGCCACCCTGCAGGTCTGTCTTCATTGGTCATTAATTGCTCTGTCTGCCTGGTGCCATCTCAGTGGTGGGGCACAGACTTCCCCAGTCATAGCCCCTCTACCAGCTTTCTAAGCAGCCCTCCTGGCACTCTGGAAAGGACCCCCCCACACACACACACAGCTTCCAAATGGCTAACCTGGCGTACTTAGCCTCACCCTTCCTCCAGAGCAAAGTCAGAAAGAGTCATGGACACCTGTCCACTACAGTGTCACAGCTGATTCGCCTGGCCCTGTGTGAGCCACAGCCCCTCTCTGGGCCTTAGATTTCTCTTCAGGAAAACAGTAAATAAAACAGATCCTATACGTCCCACTGCCGCCCCCATTTTAGGGAAGGAAAGGTAATGGGGAACACACAGATGACAACGGGAGAGTACAAAGAGCACATCCCCCAGGCTGGCAGGAGGACGAGTGGGTGGGTGGGTGTCATCAGCCATTTCCTCTCACCCAATGACCCTGACCAGCCTCCACCCACTGGGAGCCAGTGAAGGCTTTGTTACGAGCCTGCTGCCTGAGGCCCCAGAGGAGAGGATCAGAGCCCAGAAAGGCCCTGGCGAGCAACGGAGCCCTTTGGAGGTGCTGAGCAGCAGCCGCCAATCGCAGAAGGCTCCAGTTGCCCTGGAAGCCCAGCTGGTGCAACCTTTCCACTGGTGAACCCTCCCCAGGTGCCCTCAGTACCTTGCCACTATGTAAATCTGTTTCAAGAGCTTTCTCAAAGACACACTTTGAAGTGTGGATACAAAGAAAGAAGGAAAATGCATCTTGCCCAGGCCAAGATCAATTTCTCCATGTTCCTGGATCCCCATCTGACCCAAGGCAACACAAAGCCCCTTGCACCTGATTTCTGGCGCTGGGAACTAGCACCCGAACCCAGCGTGCTTCCCCACACGTGGGAGGCTCACAGAGTAAAGCAGGGCCTCTGAGTCCTTTGTTAAACTTCAGGGTCTCAGTGCCATGTCCTGGGCCAGACAACGCTCAGACGGTCCCCTGAAGGAACATCCCTCAGATCAAGTACTTTCTGAGGGCAGGACGGAGAGGGAAGGACAGAGCATTAGGGAATGCCAGGAGGAGCAGTGAAGAGGGCAAAGAAGGAAGGCTGTGTGCCAAAGATACGCCCACCCCTGCTGTGGCTAGATCCTGAGGTGTGATCCCAGCCCAGCCTCCAGAAAGCCAGGCAGCCCATGTGCCCTTCCTAAGAAAGGAAACAGGTAAGGATGCGGGAAGCCTAGCAGGCCTAAACCCACTATTAGTCCTTTTGGAGCTTTGCCAAGGCCAGGGTTTCTTCTGCACTCCCTCTGCCACCCACCTTTCATTTACAGGAGCACTTAGGAACTGGAATTGCCTCTGAGCAGAGTCCACCAGAAATGGAGGCAGGAAAATGATCCTCCCTGATAAAGCTCCAGCCGCAGGATGGGTCCCGCCATGGGATGCCTTCCGCAGGTCCAGCACTGCGCTAGAGGCTTCGGAGAGGACAAGATGGTACTAGGACTGTTCCCTGCCCTCCAGGGGCTTACAGTCTACTTTGGAAACACTTAATTAACAATGCAGAGCAGCTTATAATTAAGCAATAAATTGTGTGTTTCTGGTGTCTGGGACAACTACTGGAGATGGGTAGACTTAAGGACAGTCCTGTCTCTCCCTGGAGCCCCTTCCCTCTAGGACACAGGCCCTCTCCAACCAGGAAGTGGGCAGAGGGACTTTACTCCAGGGGGAGGCACACGGGAATATAGTCTCTGGATTTGACTTTTGAGCAAATCAACTAACCTGTCTGTGCCTCAGTTTCCTCATCTGGAAAATGAGAGTTGTATCCAGGTGATCTACAAATCTATGTGGCCCTGAGGCTTCGAAGTACATGTGGGCCTGGGCTGGCCCCGGAAAATGAGGAGATTGGAATCCTTGAGTGAAGGAATCCTCGAGCTCGGGGCTGGGAAACCTGCAAATGCAAAGATAGAAAAAGAAGAAAAAAGTAAGAAGGAGCAGGCCCTGGCCGGTTGGCTCAGTGGTAGAGCGTCGGCCTGGCGTGCAGAAGTCCTGGGTTCGATTCCCGGCCAGGGCACATAGGAGAAGCGCCCATCTGCTTCTCCACCCCTCCCCCTCTCCTTCCTCTCTGTCTCTCTCTTCCCCTCCCACAGCCGAGGCACAATTGGAGCAAAGCTGCCCCAGGCGCTAGAGTGGCTCTGGTCGCAACGGGGCGACCCCCCCCAGGGCCAGAGCATCGCCCCCTGGTGGGCGTGCCGGGTGATCCCGGTCAGGCGCATGCGGGAGTCTGTCTGACTGTCTCTCCCCGTTTCCAGCTTCAGAAAAATAAAAAATAAAAAAAAATAAAATAAAATAAAATAAAAGTAAGAAGGAGCATCATTTGCGAGGGAGCAGGGATGGTGATGAAAGGAGAAGACCAAGGAAGGCTGTGTAGGATCTGCAAAACCAGGCCCAGGTGTGAGTTCGGTGGATACCACAGAGAGCCGCTGATCCCCACAGGAGAAGAAACACACAAAACCACTCCTCGGAGCTGAGTAACCTAGAGTGGTAGGCAGACTGGCCAGAAGAAAAGAGGAGGCACCAGAGGCATGAGGAAGTCTGGCGTGAATAAATCCAAGGGGGGTTGCAAAAGCAGAAGCAGCCCTTGCGCACCATCAGAACTCCAGAAGACCTGGAACTCTCTGAAGCGCCTGTACTGAGCTTAGGGAACCTGTGGAGCCCCAGGCTAGACCAGCCCTCAGGAGGCCAGGGCATGCAGGAAGCCCGGCCAATGGGCACAAGCCCTGGGGTTTGCCCTGGTCTACTTTTCTTTCCATGGAGCGAAGTGTCGTGGGGTATGAGTGGAATAACCAGGGTGAGCAGGCAGTAATCGCTTCTAGAGATTGGATGGGAACTGTAGGGTGCAGGAGCCAGGCAGGGTGTATCTATGGAAGACAGTTAACTTGACCCAGCCCTGTTGGGTCCCTTCCCTCCCTGATACTTAAGTATGAATAACAGATTTAGTATGAGAAGGGAGTGTGAGATTATTCTAGTTGAACATGTATGACTGGGGTGGGGGGCATTGCTCAAATCCAAGGGCTGAAACCCTCTCCAGGATTCCTCTTTGTTCTGTGGCTCCAGGACAACACACGTGGGTCAGCAAATGGGAGATGTTGACTCCCACACTCTCATGTGACCATGGACAAGCCCCCTCACATCCTTGGGTCGCGATTTCTACATCATCAAGATAAGGGGTTGGACTAGTTGGGCTACCACTGAGTAACCCTGAACAGATTTGCTCCCAGCTTACCATGCTCTCCCCATGTCCGAGTTCTGCCAGACAGACACAGGGAACCCGCGGTCAGACTTCACTCACTCAGCCACCCCAGCATGATGCTTCTTGGTAGAGGCTTTAATCGGACACGGGGCAGCCAAGGGCCCTGGAAGGAACTCGGAACTGTCCTTCTAGTTTATGACATCCTACCCCACTCTTCCTGCCTGTATTCAGCTCCTTCCTGTCCACGCCGTTTTCCCACCATGCTCGGCTTGATGCCCTCCACACTCATTTCAGCAGTACCAGGAGCTGCATATTCAAGGTCCTTTGTGGGAGATGCAGGCACAGAAGTGAGCCCTGCGGATGGAGCCCCTGCCCCATGGATGGTGTGTCGCTGGGGAGTGCACAGAGAAAGAGGAGGGCCGTTCACTTAGCTTAAGCATGACCACACCCCGAATAGAGAAGGCTGCTGCTCACAGATCCCAAGCTGGTGCTCTCTGACAAGCGCTGGTCCTCGCCACTGACATGTGCTCCAAAGGCCACAGTTCACCTTCCTGAATGTGGAGCTGGCGCTATCTTGGGCTGTCTTCTACAGTTGACCCTCCCCACCCTCTCCTACTCCTCCAGCTCTCTGAACTCTCACCTAACATTCTGTTGTACTTCTTTGGTCACCTGCTTTTATCTCTCTTGTATTACTCAATCATCTTTCACTTGCATGGGCCCCACTTCCACCACAAGACTATAAATTCCTAGAGGGAAGAGCTCACTCTGTCTTATGTTTCCTTTTTACCACCTGCCCCTGTGCTCAGCCCACTGCAGACTCGCAGTCAATGAGTGATTGTGTATGAGACACACCCACATATGCACATTCACGAGCCTCAAGCATACGGATCTGCCCATTCTCACACCCCCATATTCACAAACACACCTCACTGTCAGCTTCCTTTAACACCTGAAAAGACAGGCACCTCTGTGAGTACCATGCCCACACAGGACAGTTTCAGCATTGACATCCTCCCTGTCCCAACATTGGACAGGCAGGGCCACTTATATGCCCCGCCTCTCCACCAGCCTGCCCTGCCCCTACCGGGCCTTCCCTCATCCAGCCTCCTGATGGTGGGTACTGTGGAGAGCTGCTAATCCCCATAGAAGGAGCATTTGGGTTAGCAGGACAGCAGCCATCTTTCCCCCTGGCTGGATGAGGAAACTGAAGACCAGAACAGTGACTGGCTTGTATGATCAAGGGTCCCCACTTAATAGCAAATTAATTCTCCTCCACCTTTTGTAGCAAATCTCTTTGTACCTATTGCCAATATACCCACATTCCCTCTCCTTCCACCTGGACCACCAGACTTCTGGATCCTGGTGTGGGGACAGAGAGGGAGCAAGCCATCCTGCTGCCCCCAAGATCCCAGGCCAGCAGTAGCCGCCCAAGGCAGTGCACCCACATGTCTCTTTCCTGTGGCCGAGCACTGTGTGGAGCTGTGGTCTGTGCCATGCCACACCTCAGCCACCTCGCCCAGAGGTGTCACGAGCCAGCCTCACGCTCATCTAGCTAGTGAGCCAGGGAAATCCCCTCGCTGTCCCTCAGGATGACGTGCCACAGCTCGCTCCAGAAGCCTCTACAAGGCCGTGAGCCCAGGATGATGCGGCTGTGCCAGGGGAGTAACGGGCCATGCCAGGCTCAGGCCACCCCCTCACAGGGGCAGCCTCGGGGACCTGCAGAGACTGCTCCTGGCAAAGTGGGATTCGAGGGGCAGAGAAGGGTCTGGGGTTTCTCCAGCACCTCAGCTGGTTGAAGCGAGCAGCTCCTTGGGAGCCACTGACCGCAGGGGTCACAGAGGAGGGGCAGGCGGAGGCTGGCCTTCAAGTGAGGCTGTAGTCTTGCTTGTGGCACCCGAAGACCTATGGGGCAACGTGGGTGATTCAGACAAGGGACGCTATGTGGAAATGTTTGAAAGCACAGGCCATGAGCACAAAGCAGAGCTCCAAGCAGAGTCAACAGGAGGAGCCCTTGGTGTGGAGGGACAGAGGCTGGGAGGAGACCCACCAGGCTGCTGGCAGTGAGGGAGAAGCAGATGGTAGAGGCAGAGCTGGAGGGAAGGTGGAGGGGCCTGCCTAAAGACCAGCCCCAAACACACACACAGACAAACACATACAGCCTGCTGCAAAACAGCCCCTATTCCCCTCCATGACCTCTCACAGTGGTTCACCTAGCTGGGCCCCAGAACCCACAGGGCCCAGCCCCTGAGTCACCGTGTAGGCTTGTTGAGCAGCCCTCTTCTGCCTCCAAAGGGCCCCACCCACCTGGCAGAGCTGGTAAGACTGGGGACCTGGCAGCAACTCGGTTAGGGCCATCCTGGGCAACTCTCACGCAGGCACCCTGACGGGGGAACTGCCTGCGCTCCCCACAGGCCCCAGTCAAGCCCCACACCAACCATCCAGAGCAACACTGAACACATCATCAGAAAACCACGAATAATCGCCAAATTTTCCCTCAAACTCCAGCCAGCTGACACTGCCACCAAATACTGGAATTGATAACTGGGAGTTAAATTGACAACGTCAAGCCCCTACTCCCCTCACTCCCTTCCCCACCCCCACCCCAGCCACGGGACCGAGAGAAGGGGGTGATCCAGTTACTGGCTGATAGGAACGGTACTTTGCTCTCCAGTTCTCCTGGGGTTTCCTCTCCAGAGGAGCAGCAAGTCACCCCTTCCCACCTTGGGAGCTCCCCCAGCACCGCCCCCTCCCACTCCCACCTAACCCCTAAGTCAAAGTGGTCCCCTCTGCCCTGAGCCTCTCAAGCCCACAGGATCAGCCACTCAGCAAATATTCTCCAGGAGTAATTGGATGCGACGAAACATGGGCTTCTCAACTCCCGAGTGGAAGCCTCTGGATGTCATTTAACAGCACAGAAAATAAAAGACTAGGCCTCTCGCCCACCGCCGCCAGGACATCATTAATCTCAGCAGAAAGGCATCAGTACTTCTATCACTGCACCAGGCCCACGAAGAGCTGGACAAATTATGAACCGAGCCCGGCGCTCAGGGGGCGGTTATGAGGCTACTGTCCCCTGACAAGAAGCAGTGGTGCCCCCTGGCTAGAGAAAGAACAGGGGCAGGCCAGGGAAGAGGGTGGCTACCTTGGTTAGACACAGCTCACCAGCCTGCGGTGACATGGAGGTTCCGGGCCAGGACCCCAGGGCCCAGCAGGGCCCAGGCAGCTCACACAGCAGTTCAGAGGGGGTGACCCCAAGCCTCAGTATCCCGTCTTGCTCTATAGCCCACCTGAGTGAGGGCCTGCCTCCCAAAGAGGGCTTCCTGACCCCCACTTCCCAGGCAAAGAGGGACACACTTTAGGTCCTACCAAGGACCGAATAACAGGTCAGGTGGGAACTGTCCCTTGGCTAGAGCAGAGAGGGGCAGGGAGCACTTTCCTATACTGTTGGGAAGTCTCAAGAGTGGGCCTGCTTGAGAAACTCTGGGGGTGCCCCTGGGGGGGGTTGGGACCTCATCTGTGGGGGTGGGGGTACGTTGTGCTGCTGACCAAGGCACCTTTTTGAAGGCTTTGCTTATTAGTCCAGTGTTAATTGTCTTATAAATTCATGGAGGACAAGAGTGGGGCCTGGATAAATTAGCTCTCCCCCATGCCTGGCAGACCCACATTCTAGCAGAGGAGCTCTCTACCCCATTCTCCCTAGTCCTACAAGGGACAGGCTATGGACTCTGTGTAACACCCCTTTCTCCGTCTTGTGGATGCCTGGGTAATTCTAATAGACTCGATGGGGCTGTGCACCCATGTGGTGAACCACTCCCAAACAGCAGTGAACCTGCAGAACTGGGAAGCTGGGGGTGGAGACAGTGATGGTTAAGACCTGCCCTAAGGCCATTCCAGACATTCCAGGCTTCCTACTCCCTGGAACTCCAATTCGGAAGATGAGTCTCTGAAAGCTTGGAGACCCTTGCCAGGTGTTGGAGACAGGGATCATTCACCCCTGCACCCCCCAGTATCTGGTAGAGATCAGGCACACAGCAGTGGCTCACATCCTGGATGGCTTTAGATAAGGTTCCCTGACCACCCCCCCTTGGCCCACTTCTGAAACACTTCTACCATTTAACATCTCTCCTTCCTTTGCCCTCCCTGTCTGCACCAGGAGGTGAGAAGATGCCTGAGGCTGACTTTGCAGGAGGGAAACAATGTCCCCTAGGGTTGTGTAGGGACCCACCTGCTCATCAGATGTGGCAGCCCCACCCTAAGGAGATCAGACCTCTCTGTTCCAGGCACTGGGTGGCTCAGGAGACAGGCATCAGACATTCCCGCCTCTTTCTCCCTCCAGCCAGAGGCCTTTGAAGTACACTCCCCACCGCTGCCCTGTCCCAGGAAGTGAAGTACACTCCCCACCGCTGCCCTGTCCCAGGAAGAGCCCGTCCCGTCCCGGGTGGGTCCAGGGTACAAGGAGAGGTTAGGGCTCAGCAGCACAGCACTCCTCCTGCATGGCAGTGGCCTCCCTGCAGCTCAGGGGACCAGCAGTGCCATACAGGATGGGGCTTTCCTCCATGTGGTGACCACAGAAGCCACAGCCTCCAAGCTCCCTATCTCTCCCCACACACCCTGAGGGCCTGGCTCACTCCCATTCCTTCTAGAACTTGCACAGGGTCAGTTCCTCTTGCCCTTTGTGGCAGGAAACGAGGGTGTTAGGAGTCACAGCCAAACCAGGGGACAAAGCAGCCGGAGGCTAGCGGCAGGTGGCACTGTCCCCACTCTTCCCAGGGACAGAGGGGTTGGTCATAAAAGCTGCCCAAGAAGCCCAAGAACCACAGGATTGCCGAAAACAGGACAGAGAAGAAGCTGCGAGGCTGCCAAGACCCTCCAAGCTCCATCAAGAAAAGTCATCTGAGCTGGGGGAGGCACACTGCTGGAGAGCAGAGCGAGGTCTCTCTCAGGCACAGGGGTTTCTTTCCCTGCCTGCCCTAATCTCCTGATGAGTTTCAATTTCCTCCTTGCCACCAGGGTTCCTTCCTGTCCTGCTCAGTGGGGAAGGTCCCCTTGTCCCTTGCCTGCCACACACCAGCTCACCCAGAGCCCTTCCCCTAGCACACACTGCACACACATGTGCATGCAAACATCACAAGCATCCACACATGCACATGCACACACTTTCCCAGGGTCATGAAGCCACAGTATTTTCCCAGCCAGTCAGCCTCCCTGCATGTAAGGGCCCCAGGCCACGCCTCCTAGTGGGAGACACCCCCCCACCCCCCCCCAACCCCCGCCCCAGCAGCGTCAGTCACACAAAGTCACACAAACGTCTCAGCCCTGCGGCAGACTGTCTGACAGCAGAGGCTCCCTAAAGGGCCAGGCCACCCTTGCCCCAAGGGAACTCCTGAAACCCCTGCTTTCCAGCCATACCTGAGTGCAGTCACTGGGCCAGATAGGGTTTGCAGGAACCTAATGAGCCCCTTTTCCCCATCACCACTAAAAAGCAACCTCACCAAAACTCCATCTGTGCACTGGGGGGGTGATAAAAATAGTCTCCCCTTGCGAGGCTTCATTGAATAAATACAGAGTTCCTACCACCGTGTCTGGCACACAGGAAGAACAATAACAGTGTTTTACTGCTATTATATTTTGTTTTAATTATTATTGTTATTTCATTATCATTATTATTTTGTTTCTTTGGATCAAAAAACTTTTTCTTCCCCTTGAGAACAAGTTTGAAATCCAAACAGCCCTGTGGGAAGGGGCGATGGAATACAGAACACTAGAGGGTGGTGGGAGCAGACAGGGAGCCACAAGTAGGTAGAGGGGTGGCTCTAAGAGGTCCTCGAAGTCGCCAGTGCTCCCCTGTTCCCTCTGCATGGCACTGTCCTCCATGGGTCCCAGCCATGCTGCCACTGCCTGCTCTGCTCTGAACAAGGTCTTCCCTGAGCACGCCCTTCACCCAGGGGAGGTTGCTAGGTTTAGGGGAAAAAAAGAGAGAGAAAAGAAAACACAGGATACCCATTTCAATTTGAATCTCAGATAAACAAGAAATAATTTTTTTACTATAAGCATGCTCCATGTCATATGTGAAACATACATTAACAAATTATTGGTAATTTATCTGAAATCCCAATTGAACTAGGTGCCCTGTGTTTTATCTGGCCACCATCTGCCAAGGGTGCCTGAGGCCCAAGGTTTGGGAAACAAGAGCATGGGAATATGCCTCTGACCACTTCCCTTGGCCTCTCCCCAGTGGCCAGGGCTGTGCCCTCCCTGCCCTGCTACTTGGCCTGTTCACAGGCCTGTTCACGCTTGCCACAGAAGATGCACCTCCCTCGATGCCCCTGAGTTCTCTCCCCTGAGGACGCCCCTCTGGCCCGGGCACTGACTGGGTTTCTCCAGACTGCAGCCTGGGGAGGTCTCCCCCACTCAGCTACCCTCCAGAATCCAGGTGCTCAGGAGCAGGGAGCAGGGGCCCTGGCCATATCCCTTTCCCCTTGACCTCTGTCACAGCCAGAAAGGAACCCTGTTGCACAGGGTCTCCAAGGCAGTGGTAGGGGATCTGGGGAAGGGAGTAAATGAATGGCACAGACACATCTGCCAATCTCAGCCCCAGCATCTGGGGCGACCAGTTGTGAAGAAAAAAGAAGCTGTAAGGCCTCAGTTTGGGGGCAAGAAAAGAAGGGTGGGTGGAGGAAGTACACAGACCACCTGATTGGGCATTGCCTTTCGGCATGTGAATGAGAAGGCAGAGTTATGCTAAATAAAGGACACTGGAGACAGATCAAAGGCTGCTCTTGGCTCAGTCTAGTCCCCACTGTCTTCATCCAGAGGTGTCCCTACAGCTAGGAGACCCATGGCACCTGCTGTCTCCACTCCCCCCAGAACTGGCCTCATTCTCAGCCTGCCTGCTCTCAAGTCCACAGTTCTCTCTCACTGACTCCTGTGGTCTGTTTGTCCTTCCAGGCTCTTGGAACCTGGACCAATTTCTGAGCCGCTTCCACCTGAGTGAATCTGAAGCAAGCACGCAGTTCATGACCCAGAATTACCAGGACTCACCAAATGTTCCAGGCTCTCCGAGGGGCAGGCAGTGAGCCCAAAGACGGACCCAAGCAGAAACACTCGCCTACCAACCCCATGCTCTGCCTTGCAGGTGTGTCCACACTACCCACCACCCACGGTCTGGGATGGAGCCCCCTCTGGGGATGGAGCCCCCTCTGTGATTGGAACCCCTTTCTTTGCAAATTAAAAAAAAAATCATCCAGGGATCACTGGTTGGATTTTTGTTTCCTAGCCTGTTCTTTGAATACCAAGCAGAGGACATCAATCAGTGTCCAGCCCGGGGCCTGTAACTGCAAGTGCAGAGGGTACACGGGGGTAGAGGGACAGGCAGGAGGTGGAGAGCCCCAGCCCTGAGCTGTCACTGAGGCACACTGTGTGACCTGAGCAAATCACTCACCTTCTCCCAAGTTCTGCTGCCTCAGTTGTAAAATTGAGATAGGGAGACGAGGTAGGGGCAGCTGGTTTATCACCACGGGCCTTTCCAGCTCCAACATTCAACACCATTCATTCCACAGCTATTCTCAGCACCTACTATGTGCCTGGCCTTCTGCTAGGTGCTAGGGACACGTGTGAACAGGGCAGCTTGCTCTATGGAGCTCCTAATCCTGTTGGGAGGGAAGGCTTATCAGGTGACCACAAGCAAATCACAGCAAATGTGATAAGTGTTCTGAGGACGCAGAGGGGACTTGCTTTATGATGGGGTTTGGGGTCAGGGTCAGGCAAGGCCTCTCAGAGGAAGTAGTGTTTAACTTTGGGGCTGAAAAGCAGGGTAGAGGTCAACGATGAGTGGCCACAGGGGAGGAGAGCAAGCCAAAGGGAGTGAACACCTTCGAGTCCCATGGCTATCAGGGCCACGGGTGGCATCTTCCAGGAAATGAAAGGCCATTAGTGTGGCCACCTGGACAGGTGGGCAAAGACTAGAATATGCCATGCCTTACAACCCAGCTGAGTTTTGAAATGGTCCCCAGAAAGCAATGGGTGATCATGAAATGGTAAGTAAATTGGAGTGATAAAGGGGGCATCATCTGATTTAGACTTTTGGAAAAGCTGTGAAACTCCTTGGCTTCTGCAAGGAAAGGATTTTCAGTGTCTTCTTCCCTGGGATGTCCTCTGAATGTCCCTTGGCTTTCCTGCCAAGGACCTCTTGGAGGCACCTCTTAGCTATGGTCTCATTCACAGCCCAGGACCTCAACTCCCCCACCCCCATTCCAGTCCTCTCTGCCTCCCCCCAATCTCTGCTCAGTTTCCCTCCAAGAGTTAATGGCCCCAGTCTCCTCAGCTAGAATACAGCAATGCCGGTGACTTATGACAGCAAAGTGCCTTGTGTACCCAGACGAAAGGGCAGGCTACAGCCAGGTACTGCATTATTGCCCTTAGAGCCAGGACTCACGTTAGCTGGAAGGCAGAGGGGCCCTGGCCAATCTTTCAGCCCAGCTAAGCACACTCGTAATAAGAAGAAGACTTTCATAGGGGGATCTGAAGAATGCAATGAGCCAGAAGACGACAGCATGTGCGAACGGGGAAGGAATTGGACCATGCTTCCTCCTCCATTGATAAATGTGTCTCCCTGCCCAGGGGATGGACACCAAACACTTGTTCTGGAGAGGGTCCTTTGATGGCAGCCGAGGCAGTAGGAACTCCTGAATCCCTTCTATCCCACCAGATAAGTTTGCCAGCAGAGCTAAAAGAAGAAGCAGAAGGACGTGTCCGTTTGCAGCGTCATGGAAGGCAGCCTCAGAGGGACTTTCTGAGCATGTGCGACCCTCACACTCCCCACAGCCCCCACCCCCAGGCCCCCACTGTAATTGGCAGCTCTGGTTGGGGCCCAAGGCTGGGATAAATAGCAGGTCAGCTTCCTAGAGCAGCCCCAGATCGAGACACATCCTCCCTCTTCTGCTTTTAATTCTTTGTGGCTAGCATGTTTATTTTGGGTGAGGAAAAAAAATCGGATGTTTATCTTTCGAGGAAATTATTGGCTTGCTTTCCTTCCTTTTTGCCCCCTCCTTTCTTTTCTCCTGGTGTTTTTGGACTTTCAGTTCAACTACAGGAAAGACCCCTACCCTCCTATCCCCAAAACATTAAAAAAGAACAAAGCTGGCCCAGGCTCCAGGCTAACTAAGACAGCCTTGCCACACAGTCCCTGGGAGCCACAGAGAAGGAGGCCCCAGTGGCAGGGAGAGAACCCGAAGGCTGAGAGACCCCAGGGAACCCACCCTGACTCAGCTCTCCATCTGCACAGCACTGTGGGGCCCTTGTCTCTTTTCACTGCCTCCTCTAAGAAGAAACAAAATGCGCTGGAAATTGCTTAGGGATCTCTAATGAAGTAGCTAAGAAAACTAATAAGGGAGAATTAGTGATTCCTCTACAGAGATAAGGAGAGCTGATACTTTTATCACCATCACCACCACCATCATCATCATCACTGTCAGATACTGTTTGTCGAGCACCTTCTGCATGCTGGGAACTGTGCCAAGTGCTGAACCTGCAGCACCTCATTGAATGCATTCCTGCACAGCCTCACAGCCCACTGGGCCTGTGTGCACATTCTCTCATCCAATTGTCGTCACAACAACCTAAAAATGTAGGTGTTGTTAGTCTCCTTTTCTAGGTGAGGAAACTGACATTCTGATATGTTAAGGAACCTACTTCTCGTTCTGTAACTAGTAATGATGAAATCTGGGGTTAATCCAAGCCTTCTGGCTCAGTGTGCAGAGGCCAGGAGTACTCTAGTTGTACTTTCTGGGCTCCGTAAAATAAGGGCAGGCTTTCCATTTATGCAGAAGCCAGGTGGGCCAAGAGGGAAGGCTGGAAGTTCTAGAAGAATTTAAGGGGTGTCTCCCTCAAGCATCTTCCCTTCTCCCAGCTCCAGCTATTCTCAGCCAAGTGTGACTTGTGGAGAGGTCCAGCTCCTGGATACTCACAGCAATGGCCTGGCCCAGCTCAAGGTCATTGCCATCCCCCCACCCCACCTGCCCAAGGCAACTATCCCAACAGTTAACCATCCTCAACCCACTGAACCACCTCCCTCCCTCTTGTGTGATAACTGCTCTTAGGGAAGAAAGAGGGATGGAAAAGGAGGGGGAGCCACATAGGGAGACTTCCTGATGGTGGCAGCAGTGGCGGTGGTATTGCCAGTGATGGATCCAGGTAGTGGCGCTGAGCAGCCCTGGCATAAGAAGAAAGCCTGGTAAATGCATCAGGTGGTGTAGTTTAGAAAGCACAAAACTTTTCTTACCTAGCATACCTAAATTCACATAGAACCTTTACCACTTGACAGCCCTATAACCTCGAGGAACTCACCTGTTCTGGACTTGTGTTTCAACTACAAAAATAGTACAACTTTTAAAAAATGGAAATAAGTGCCTTCCTTAAAAAGATCTGTCACAACAGTTAAACGAGATAACACAGAAGGCACCCAGGCGCAATGCCTGGCACGCAGGCTGCTCAGTAACTTCCACTTTTCCTCTCCATTCCTGTCTCCACCTCACTTGTTCTGCTCCCCAGCCCGGTAAGGGAAAGAGTCACTTTCCCTAACTGAGCGTTCTTTCTGAAAGACCCCTCAAAGAACCAAGCCCCAGCCCAGCATCCCCCTCCCAAGCTCAACAAAACATTGGGCAGCTTGGATCAGCAAAGACAACCCAGTTCCTTAGCAACTAACGAGCATTTTCCTGTAAAGACAAAGACCCTGCACTCATAATCCTCCCTCCCCAGCGCCCTCAACTCTCCAGGTATCTGATCTCATAAAGCAGTGGAGCTAGGAGCTACCCCCCAGAGGTCTAGGGGCCTCCTGCCCCACCCTCCCAGCAGTCCTGATATTACCTGTAATTATCCACAGCACCTTTCATCCTGATACTAATTACCTTTCGAATTTACCCCCAGGGGCTGCTGGGAGACATGTGAGCTACAGACACACACATGCATGCACACACACACATACACATACACACATGCCCATATTTCCCTTTCTGAGATCTCTCCACTCCATCTTAGAGACAGGAAACAAAGATTGGAGAGAGGATCCAGTTCCTCCAGGGTCCCCTTCTGAGAAACAGAAGCCGAAGAGGCTGGTTCAGAGAGAAGGGAGGGCCAGGTCCCCGAGTATCCTGGGGTATGAGTGGCTGGGAAGAAGAGTCTTTTGAAAGGACTGGGGAAACCTGTGCCAGGACAGAGATCTTGGCTCTGAATGCCACCTTGGTGCCACCACGTGTAAGCTGTCTTGTTTAGCACAGTGAGGACATTTCAAAGGGAGAAGGAAATATTTTAATATAAAAATAAAGGAAGAGAAAGAGTCAGAAAGAGACAGAAACAGAAAAGGATGACATGGCCATCTGGTCTGATGTAGTGGAAGAACCGCTGCCTGGGAGTGGAGACCTAATTTAGGACAAGTGCCATCTTTCACTGCTGTGTGAGCCTGAACAAGTCAGCTGCCCACTCTGGGCCCCAGTTCCCTCACCTATAAAATAGTTCAGGACGGGTGTTCTCGGAGGCACCATGCTAGCCGAATGTTCTACAATTCTGTGTGGTTATTTGGGAGAATGGGAGAAAAGGGCACTCCCACCATCCTTTTGGCTAGGAGGTGAGTAGAAGCCACCAGAACAAGGTAGAGTGAGCATTCTCGGGATTAAGAATGTGAAAAAGCCAACTGCATTTGGCTGCAGGAGCCAGAAAACCCAACCAGCAGGCCCAAGTTAAAGAGGAGCTGGCAACCCTGAGATTTCAGAGGACCCCCTTCCCAGAAGCAGCCGCCAGTGCCAGAGCTTATCTGCCCCAGGTCCCAGCCTCGGGAAATTCATCCAGGGGCCCTGGTGGACAGAGGGTAGAAGAGCTGTACACAGGCCCTGTGTCTGCACTCAGGGGCAGAGGGTAGAAATGTGACTGAGGCAGGGGGCGGGGCACAGAAGCACCCCCTTTTTTCCTCATAAGCTGGAGTGTGCCCCACTGACCACTGGCATACGTCAGCTGGGCAGGGAGCAGAGGGTTCATAGGAAAGAGGCTGAGCCTCTCAGAAAGGCGAGTGCATCAGGGCTGTGAAGTCCAGTTTTCATTTTCATTCTCATGAAGAAAGCAGACAGTGGGCTTGGTGGGCCTCCCTTAGGACCTGAGAAGAAGGGCAAGCTCACTAACATACGCGCGCGCACACACACACACACACACACACACACAGAGAAACTACTGGATGTGCACATAGAAGTCATCATAAAGCAGCGGATCCCTTACACGTGTGCCAGGGCTGTGGCACCAGCATGCAGTCAGCCATTCTGTAGGGTTGGTGGGGACTCGGCTGGATGACAGGAACTGAAGGGACTACAAAAGAAACTTCAAAGATTTCAACCTTCCAGAAGCTCTTACTCTGTGGTGGGAAAGCATGTGGATGGACAGAGACAAAGGCTGTCAAGAGTCCTGTGATCGTGAGCCTTGTAGGAGTCCAGCAGTAGAATAGGGCGCTGGGAGGGCAGACTAACAAGTGGGAGGGGGAGGCATTCCAGCCAGAGGGCTGGAGCAGCCCATGGAGGGAAGGGCTCAAGGAGAGAGGCCTGACAGGCTGGTGAGGGAGGGTCCTGAAGGAAAGACACACATGAAGTCCCTAGACAGTGCTCCTGCAGGGACAGACTCTCACTTGCAGCTGGTCAGCCTGCCCCAAATGTTGATCCACAGACTGCACCTGCACCTGCTCCCACAAGGACACTGGTCACCTCTGTCGGGAGCCCAGAGCTTTCCTTCTTCCCCCAAGCTCTGAGAACCAAGCCCTGCCCCTCCGCACATATGCAAGCATGCCCTCACACTTAAACACACCTCTACTAGACACATCCTGCACACACACTGTAAATACACCAGCCCGCACAAAATCACATGGTGTATGCACCCGCTAGACACTGCAAGGTTTCGACTCTGCCAAGCTCTTTCTAGACATCCATGCAAGCTGTATGTATGTGCATTGTTCAGCCTAGGCAATCACCAATGTAGGATTTGCATGCACATGCCGTCTCCACACATGCACACCCACTTCATTAGTAATCTACACACACACACCAGCCCACATTGACACAGACAGACCACCTTTTGAATTGGACTAGGGACCAGACAACAAGGCCTAATCCCAACTCGCACTTCTCAGTCTCCTGATATAGCAAGTGGACTGAGGGGGGAAAGACAGATGTGGAGGATTCATGTGTGTGTGTGTGTGTGTGTGTGTGTGTGTGTGTGTGTGTGTGTCACGCAAGGATTTGGGGGCATGGTAGGGTTCTGGCAGAGGAGGGGACCCAGGCCTTCCCCTGAGTCCACAAGGAAGGCACCCAGACAAAACCAGAAGCCGGACCTCTGGGACCTCCCTGGCTGCCAGGTCAGGGAAAGAAGAAGCTAAAAGTGGCCAGTCTGAATGCTAAATCAGTCCTCAGTGGAGGAGGGGAAACGCGTCAGTTCCCTGGGGAAGTGGCCAAGCCAGGGTGGCCACAGGTCCCTGGGCTTCTACTCCAATGGAAAAAAAAAGTTGCTCAAATAGATCTGATGCTTTGTTTTTGAACCCAAAATACCCTGTGTCTGCAGGCGGAAGTGTGACCACGGGAGGGAAGTGGGGCAAGAAGGGAGGGTGAATTTCCATTGTGGCGACTTTTTCTTCTTTTTCTTTCGTTTGGAGTCTAGAAGTAGCTCTCCCAGTGATCTGAGAAAGTGTTTGTGCAGAGGGGAGTGCAGCTCTGAGATTGGAGCTGGGGTACCCACAGCCACAGTTACCTGGGGCCCGCTGCTCTCCCTTCTCTGGAGGCTTCTGAGAAATGACAGTGTCCTCCTGCACTGTCAGAACTTTCTCTCAGGCCACCTGGTGGCAGGCCAAGAAGCCATTAGGGAAGTGGGGCTGATACTAAGAATAAAGGGAAAAGTTGCAGGCAACTTTGCCTTCAGAGACTTTTCTTAGTGGACTTGGTGTAATTTTTTTAACAAATTTTAACACACACACACACAACACACTTCATCCCAATAAATTGTCTGGACTACAGCACAGACCCACACACTCCCATTCAGGACTCTAATGCCAATGGCACTCAAGCCATTACCAAAATCTCAATATACACTCTCATCACACCCCTTATGCTGACTTGTTTTTCCTTATGCCACTTATTACCACCTCATATATCTTTCTGTACTGCCCATCTCCACTCTGAACGCTCATCAGATCCACAGCAAGGACTTGGGCTGTTTTCCTCACTGCTGTGTTCCCAATGTCTGACACACAGTAGGTGCACAATAGAACATTGTCAACTGTTGGGGGGGAAAACCAACAGGGAGAAGGGACTGGTCATCAAGTAGTTCTGTTGCCTAATCAAGACTTGTGAATTCAAAACTCCTGAGGCCTGCTGCACACCAGACACTTGTGCTAGGTAGGGTGCAGTAGGCCGAGAGGGGGTACAATGGGAATACAACACCAAATCAGAATCACTTCAGGACAGATTCTTCTGGAAGGTTTGGGGCAGGAGGTGGCAGGCAGACATTTGTCAAAGCATTACACAAACAAATGTAAAAAGGTCAGTAGGATTAAGGCGACTTAGGAGATTTAGGAGTGTGTTTGACATGTCACCTGGAATGGGAGTATCAAAAGAAAGGCTTTTTTGAGTAAGTGGTGACTGACTGCAAGATGATGACCCTCACCACATCAGGGACCAGCGCCCCAGCGCCCGGTCCCTGGCGGGGAGGCGGGACTGGCACTCCGATGCTGGATTGGAACTGGTGGCCTAGGGCCTGTGGTCCCTAGGTGATATTTACCAGCTTTTAATGATGGCAGGTTAATCACCCTAATGAAGAACTCCCTCCGGGCTCGGGCAGCCAGACTGCGATGAGGAAAGCCGCCAGTGACTCATGCTGACTGTTCCTGGAACCGCTGCCACTGCGAGAGCGAAGAGCATGGGCCTGCCCCCCTTCCATGCCCCACGCCCCGCCCCTCCAGCGCCCGGAGCACGGGGCCGAGGTGTGCAAACCCTGCTCCCGCCTGGGCGGGGCTGGCAGCCTGCTGCACCCACTGCCACCCTCGGCCAGGCCTCGCTAAGACCTCCGGCTCTGCCCCTGCACGGTCTCCAGAGTCCCTCCCCACTCGTGGCCTCAGCTCTCCAGCTGCCTGGGTTTGGGAGGGAGTGAGCCACGCCCTGGTGTGCTCAGCATCCCTGATGAACCCGGGCTCTGCTGGGCTTTGCATCCACCCTCATAACCCCACTTTCTCTGCCAGTGCCTCAGTTTCCTCAGACTGAGAAGCAGTAGTTCACGATTCTGCACACCACCCCCCACCCTGCCCCCGGGTGGCGGGAGTATTAATTACAGTTTATTCCCGGCTTTGAAGATGAAAATGCCAAGGATCATTACCACCCAATTAACGGGGCTATTACCACTTGAGTTTATGTCTGATTAATCCTGCTCCACCCCCACCCTGGAATCCATGTTGCCTTGGACTCCTCACACCTGAAGTCACCCCTTTCCCCTTCCTGCTAATAGCATCAGGAATAGGGCCTGGCCAGTGTCTGGCACAGTCATTCTTCAACAAATATTTATGGAGCACCCCCATAAACCTAGTTCTAGCTGGGATAGGACAGAGAGGAGTACAGACTCAAGTCCCTGCCTTCCTGGAACTCACATTCTTTTTTTTTTTTTTTTTGTATTTTTCTGAAGCTGGAAACGGGGAGAGACAGACAGACTCCCGCATGCGCCTGACCGGGATCCACCCGGCACGCCCACCAGGGGGCGACGCTCTGCCCACCAGGTGGCGATGCTCTGCCCCTCCGGGGTGTCGCTCTGCCGCGACCAGAGCCACTCTAGCGCCTGGGGCAGAGGCCAAGGAGCCATCCCCAGCGCCCGGGCCATCTTTGCTCCAATGGAGCCTTGGCTGCGGGAGGGGAAGAGAGAGACAGAGAGGAAGGGGGGGGGGGGGGGAGAAGCAAATGGGCGCTTCTCCTGTGTGCCCTGGCCAGGAATCGAACCCGGGTCCCCCGCACGCCAGGCCGACGCTCTACCGCTGAGCCAACCGGCCAGGGCCTGGAACTCACATTCTTGAAAAGTGCCCAACTGTCTTTTGGGACCTACAACATCCAGGCCCAGTGCCACCTCCCTTCTTCCCCTCTAAGATTTCTCACTTGTCCACACAGCACACCACAGTCAGGTCCAGGCCAGGCACTATGACAGAAGTCCTGGAAGGACAAGGCTAATGGGTTCTAATTTTAGAGATGAAAAAAATAAAGTTAACATGAAAATGAGGAGGGGGGAAATCACAGCTCCTAGCATAGAATACCTCCTGCCCTTCTCTCTACTCCTTCCCCTTCTAACTCCTTCCCTGGGCTCCCCTCCTCGCTGACAGGTCTTAGTCCTTCCTCAGGGACTTCCTCCCTCCCCCAGTCAGGCTTTCCCTCCTCCCTGAACAAGTCACGTGCTGACAGGTCTTAGTCCTTCCTCAGGGACTTCCTCCCTCCCCCAGTCAGGCTTTCCCTCCTCCCTGAACAAGTCACGTCTGCCAGCCTAGAGCGATCCTTCTTCCTCTGAGCTCCCTGCCTGCCTCTCCTTTGAGACACTATGTCTGTGTATGATTGCTTTCACCAGTCTCATTCCTCACTTCCTTTTCCACTGCCAGCTGCCTGCTCCCTGGCAGACAGCAGGACCCCAGTCTCAAGTCTGTTCCCTCCACAAAGAGTACACAGAAAGTGCTCCCTGCATGTTTGTCTCATTGAAAGAGAGAGCGAAGTCCCAGACCCAGGAGCAACCCCTCTACAGGAATTTGGGTGGACAATGGTCCCCATCCTGTGCGGGGAGGTTGGGAGGGGGTAGCTGGTGCTGGGGATACAGAAAAGAAAGTACCTGGTGGGAAGGGCCAAGTAGAGCCAGCTGTTCTGCACATCAACCGTGTATCAGAATTACAACATGGACATTTGAACTGGGTCAACAAACTCTGATGGAGCTGGGGACAGGCCCAGGGGGTAGAGCTGGGAACGCAAAGAGAAATAAGACTCAGTCCCTGCCCTTTGGGAGCTTGATACCATCTCTCCTCTGCCAGTGTCTTTCTGGATGATCTTGAGCCAAAAATTCTGCAGTATGGGGTATAGGGAGATCATGTCCCTTCTCCTTTGCTCACTTGCCCTGAACCCTGGCAGGGAAGCTCGCATGCTGATGGACAGACTTCACTGCATTGCATGCCCAGCCCTCAGGGTGATGGGATAGGGCTGTAAAAGGCATTTCATTTTCTAGGAGAGCTGAGGCATGATAAAGGCAGAGAAGCCCTGCCTAAGCTACCTGCTGAAAGAGCTTGCTAATACAACTGAGAAGCTCAAATTCTGAGCCCAAAAGAGTCACAAACTGCTTTTGCTTGGATCCCAGATTTTTTACTGCATTGAACTGCAAAGAAGAACTCGAAAGGCTGCCCCTGACTCCTCACCCTGAGGCAAAGAGCCTGCTTGCTGAGGGTGAGGAGGGTCCTGAGGCTGGGAGCTTATAAGAGACAAGGATCTAAAGACCACAGCTGTCCCTGGTTTCCCAAAGGCTTTTCTTACAGGGCAAGGAGGAGAAAGAGCTGCCAGCCTCCCAGATCCAGCCACTAGCTTTGGGTGATTCCTGCCCCCAGCTAGAAGCTGGTTGTGGGGGAGCAATGGGAAGACCCTGCTCTAATAGCTTTTCTCTCATCTCTCTCTCTCCTTTTCTCTCTCACTCCCTCTTTGCTCCCCCAACTGCCTCCCCTTCCATCCCCCCCCACCCATTCACACCTTTTCTGGTTCATTTCAGATTGACAAAGTTCCTCTTTCCAAAAAGCCCCATTTCCTAAGAGTTGTTTCTTCAGAGACACCATCCTTTCTCAGCTGAATAGGGGGCTGTCCCACAGTGGTCCCCAGGGGCAATGACAGGCCATCTGAGCACATGACTCCACTTACCCTGTGCAAACCCCTGAAAAGTTCCCATTACAAGCCCTCCTCCTCAAACCTATTCCTCCCCCCCCCCCAGGTGCCAGCCCTATTCTTTCAAGACCCTCAAACTTGTTAGGAACACTAAAACATGTCTCCTTCCACCCTCTCTGCAATAGGATCTGAAACACATGCATTAACAGAGCTGGGAGGAATTCAGAGGCAGGTTATCCAGGCCAGCTCTTACCAGAAGCCCAGGAACAAGAGCGAAGGCCCAAAGTCACATAGACAATTTATGGCATAACCCAAAACTCCTGATTCCTAGGAAGAATCAGGGTTTGTACTTTCCAGATATTTTTTGAAGTCTCACCTTCCATCTTAGAACCTTTCTTCCCTCCCTGCCCCAGCCCAGCCAGGCCCTGATTCTCATCCTCTGGACAGCCCCAATCTCCATCCCTTGCAGTTACTCACTGCCTTGGACTTGTGTCTGTCTGAGTAGTGGTCTCCAGGGTCACTTTCATTCTCCCCCACCCCAGCAAATGTACTTTGTAAGAAGACTTTTTCCCTTTTGTTACCAGACTCTCCCAAAATTGCTTGAAGTATGATGAAAAACACCCCATTCAACGTGATTACAACGAGTTAGTTTGAATTAAGGCACAAACGAGTGTTGAAAATGGAAGTGTGTAGTTGGCTGGAAGAGGATGCTATGGCCTCTGAGACAACCTATGGCAGTGGGACCAGAGCTCAAAGTGTCAAAGTTACCATTCCACCTACTAGGAGGCCTGGGAATGCTGTTCCCCTTGACCTTCCCTGGGTGCTACGCCCCTTTACTGTCCCCTGGATGAGGGCTCCTTCCCTCCCCCATGCTGGGTCCCAGGGGTGCAGGGAGGCAACACTGCAGCTAGCCTTTCTTCTATTCATTGCCTTCACAGGTTCTATACCTAGCTGTCCTCTTGGCCACATCTGCCATTTCATTTCTTTCCTCTGACAGCCATAATGGGGACAAAGAATGCAATTAAGAGCAGTAGTGTTGGAGTCATAAGGTCCTGAGTTCAAATCTTAGCTCAGCTGGTATCCTGTCCAGCTGTTCTCCAACTAACTACTCAGACTCTTTCAAATGCCCTACACTGTTTATATATATATACATACACACATACACACGTACACTGATAGACAGTCCTACAAGCTGTAAAGAATGAAGAAAATGAAGTATGTCCCCAGGGCCTCCTGGTGCCCCAGCTTCTGTAGGTACAGAGGCTCTGAAAGCCTAAAGCCTCCAGCAGTCCCCAAAAGAGGCTCAGTCCCAGCTCTGAGCCACAAGCCTACTCTCCAAAGTCATCTTGGCTGTCAATAGTATGTCCCTTCTTCCAATGGCAAGAGAAGTGAAGGCAAAGATAAATGAATGGGACTACATCAGAATAAAAAGTTTTTGCTCAGCAAGAGAAACTGATATAAAAATAAACAGACAGCCAACTAAATGGAAAATGATATTTTCAAACAACAGCTCAGATAAGGGCCTAATTTCCAAAATTTACAAAGAACTCATAAAACTCAACAACAAACAAACAAACAATCCAATAAAAAAATGGGAAGAAGACATGAATAGATACTTCTCCCAGGAAGAGATACAAATGGCCAACAGATATATGAAAAGATGCTCAGCTTCATTAGTTATTAGGGAAATGCAAATCAAAACTACAATGAGATACCACCTCACCCCTGTTAGATTAGCTATTATCAACAAGACGGGTAATAGCAAATGTTGGAGAGGCTGTGGAGAAAAAGGAACCCTCATCCACTGTTGGTGGGACTGTAAAGTAGTACAACCATTATGGAGGAAAGTATGGTGGTTCCTCAAAAAACTGCAAATAGAACTACCTTATGACCCAGCAATCCCTCTACTGGGTATATACCCCAAAACCTCAGAAACATTGATACGTGAAGACACATGTAGCCCCATGTTCATTGCAGCACTGTTCACAGTGGCCAAGACATGGAAACAACCAAAAAACCCTTCAATAGAAGACTGGATAAAGAAGATGTGGCACATATACACTATGGAATACTACTCAGCCATAAGAAATGATGACATCAGATCATTTACAGCAAAATGGTGGGATCTTGATAACATTATAAGGAGTGAAATAAGTAAATCAGAAAAAAACAAGAACTACATGATTCCATACATTGGTGGAACATAAAAATGAGACTAAGAGACATGGACAAGTGTGTGGTGGTTACCAGGGGTGGGGGGAGGGAGGACAGGGGGAGAGTTAGGGGGAGGGGGAGGGGCACAGAGAACTAGATAGAGGGTGGCGAAGGACAATCTGACTTTGGGCGAGGGGTATGCAACATAATTTAATGACAAGGTAACCTAGACATGTTTTCTTTGAATATATGTACCCTGATTTATTAATGTCATCCCATTACCATTAATAAAAATTTATTTAAAAAAAAAAATAGTATGTCCCTTCTGCAAGCTTTTAGGCAAAACCTACTTTGCTTCAGAACTGGCTGTCATTGCCAAAGAAATGACAGCGACCTCTATCTAGAGCAGCAGGAAAGGCTGACCAGAGAGATTTCACCAGTGACCTGCCCATCTCCTGTGTGGTACCCAAAATGGAAAGCAACTGAAGACTTCCCAGAGAACTGTCATTCAGGAGTAATCCCATGGAGGTGGGTTCTATACATAGGTGCCTGGTGCAATTTGAGGAACCCCAGACTCTCTCTGTGCCCAGATCTCCCACTCTTTGTTACTGGGCCTGATACCCTCACTCAGACCTCATTCCACTAGCATTTATGAGCGCCTTTCATTCTCCAAGCATCGTGCTGGAGCACTGGGCTTAATTCCCTTGGGTTTTATATTACCCTGTTGTAAGGCCAGAGGCCACCTCCACCATGGTGGCTATTCACATGCAGGTTCTCATTAAATTCGGGCAGATGGTAGCTAAAGAAATGGCGGAGTCGGAGGATAGTGAGCCATTCTGTTTATTGGTGTCTCACCAAGACAGGCAAGCCACAAGAAAAGCCAAGGGAAAAGCAGAAAACCTGTTTTCCCATGGAGGGCAAGGGATCAGGGAGGAGAGAAAGAAGAAATCCTCCAGCACCCCTTGGCAGTGGGGGCAGAATCTCTCTTCCAGTAAACATTAGCAAGACAATGGCCCCTCCCAAGCAGGAAGGCGACCTGCAACCTCACAGACCACTATATCTGGTGTTGCCCAGCCCCCAATGCAAACCACAAGCAAGCAAACATATACATCATCTTTACAAACTTATTTGACCAACACCTGTCTAGGTAATTTCTTTTAAAATTCAAATACATTCTGAGAAGGGCAATGCATTAAGTCACGAATACCCCTGAATTAATTTGGGGTTTCTTTCTTTTAAGACAGTAGAGAAAGCCTGGACCTCTTTACCAAAAAGGGGAGCTAAAGTTCAGAGGGCAGAGGTGACTGCAGAACTAAGGAGCAAGAGAGAGCAACACCTGGCTTTTTTCTGCAGTGGATGTCTAGAACCACATCTCCTCCTTCTTTTATCCTTTAATCAAGACAAACACACCCACTGCCCTCACAAGCAGCCACAGTGCCCATAATGCAGCTGGTGAGGCTAGCTGGATTCCAGAGAGCAGCCAGAGGCAGGGCGGCCTTGGCCCTGCGCAGAGGGGTCGGGCCTGCCTTTCACCATCTCCAGGGTGAGGATGCCCTGAACCAGTGCCTACTCGCTCCCCAACAAGTCCAGAGCTTGGAGTTCAGTTAATTAGGCCCTTGGCAATCTCACCTGAGCCCGCCAATAAAACAGACAATCACCCCCAGCCCCTGTTCAGGAGGGAGAGAGAAAAAAAGGAGGAGGGAGAGAAACTATTTTTTCTGTGCTGCTTTCAAGGCTTGGCAACCAGAAGGGAGAATGCTACTAGTCTACAAGCAGCCATTCCAAATACCCTATCCCACTCTATACCCAGGGTTGTCACCTCTTGCCACAAAACCCTAGCCTCCGTCTGCCACCATCATCACGGTGACACAGTATATCTGTGTGAGATACAACCTGAACAGGAGCCAAGCCGTGAGGGCCTATGCTCAGAGGCAGGCTGTCCCCAGCGTGGCTCCTTTCATGACAGAGGGAAGGAAGGGCACCAGAATCCCTCACCCTACCCTGAAGGCCACAGTTAGCCTCCAAAAATGTCTAGAAGGATATTCCAAAGTGTTAAAGAGCAAGGGAGTGAGTTCTTTGAACCCTGCCTATGTCACCACCAGCTATTGAGGGTTCAATGCTTGCCTGGGCTCCTACAGAGTGAAGACCATCCTTAACCATCTCTACATTGGTGCTGTGCCCATCAGGTAGCTGGCACATGAATAGGACTTTCCTTTTCCCCTTATATAACAAACATTAATGCTTCTGGTGTATGACCACACTGATATGAGATGGAGTTCCATACCTGGCTCTTTTTACTCCCTATATCACTTACACTCACTCCTAAGACACACAAGCAGAAAGGGTTTTTCTGTCACATGGTAGGGTGGGAGAGAATACAATTGAACATTAATAATTGCCATTTAGTGAGTGCTTGCTAGGGGTCTAGCATAAGTACCCTATGAGGATTATCTATGTTAATCCTTTCTAAAGTACTATTATTATCCCAAAATACAGACAAGGAAACTGAGGCTAAGAAAGAAAGTTGTCCATGATCACACTGAAGTTTTAATGAATACTTGTTTAATTGAAGACTCCTGTTTTATGTCAAGAACTAGTAGGAAGAAGGGGGAAGACATTTGCGCCCCCCAAAAGAACCCTTCTATCCAATCTCATCAACATGTAATCAGGCTATGGAGCAAGCCGGCAAGCCCAACTTATGCTTCTCCTCGGGTGCAACAAGAAAGACCAGTCTAAGAGTGTTTAGGGGCCATCTCTGGAGAGGCTGCACTCCTCCACGGTCTTTGGAGCTCTGGAAGCTCTCAAGGATCCCAAACATTCCCACTGCCTCTGCCTTTCCTAACGCGAGCCTCTATCGAACAAAACTAGGGATTCTAGCTTCTCACATTCCTCTCCTGGGGAGAGGTTTCAACAGGTGGGGAGGAGGTGCACCCCGGTCCGATCCTCCGGAATTAAGCAGGGCGGCCTGGAGTTCTCTTACTTCCTTTCCTCCACCCCCGCAGGCTGAGCTGTGCCTCTCGCGGGGAAACATGGGCACTGCAGTCAACGTTAGGGCCTGCGGTTCGCCCTAGGCCACAGACCTCACGGAGTCTCCGCGCCTGCAGGAACCTACGGAGACCCCTGCCACTTTCCGGGACACATGCAGCAGAAGGCGCCTCCGAGGGGCCAGGGCTAGGATTGGAGGGCCGCTCCCCGCCCCGCCTCTACTGCCAGGTCTTTGGCCTGAGGCCCGAGCTTCTGGCTAATATTTCACGCCCCCCCCCCCCCAAGACCGCCTCTCTAGGCGACGCTACAGCCCGTGCGGTTCCTTTAAAGGCTGCGGGTTCCGTTCTTCTTTCCATTTCCACTGGATGCCAAAATATGCAAATCCGGGGACCGGAATCTGCAGCCAAATAGAGAAGGAGAAGGGGCGCGGCCGGCGCGTCACCGGATCCGCTCCTTGTATGGCTCTTCCCGGCTTGGCCCGCCGCCCGGCGACCCTCCCTGCACCCGCGAGAACCCCTCCCGCGCCCAGCCGGTCTCACACTGCCGCCCACGTCCTCGGGCCGGCCGCCCGCCCCCCCAGGGAGGGAGCCGGAGGCGGGAGGCGCTGCACGCCCTGATTCCGGCCGGAGCCGGGACCGCTGCAGAGCGCTCTCTCCCCGCGCCTTGTGGGCGGAGGAGAGCCCGGGGGCGCAGTGCCACCCCGGTATAGGTACGGGAGCCTGGCTGGAGTGGCTGCAGAAGCGAGGGAGAAGGGACTCACGGGCTGCGGGAATCCCTTCTTTCCTAAAGACCGGAGAAGATCCGGGGGAGGCCGGCCCCTCCCAGTTCTCCACCGAGTGAAATGGAGGGGAGGAGAGCGAGGTTGTCCTCCATCCCCACCGCGGTGTGCAGCTCGGGAGTTCTTCCCACGCGTCCCCGGCCCGCGTGGCCCTCCCACGGCATGAGGCCCGGGTATCCTCTCTTCCTCCTGTCAGCACACCCACTCCCCCTGATAAATGCAAGTTCCCCCAATTCGACTCCCCAGCGAGGAAAGCAGGATTCACTGCGCCCACGCGTACATGGAGGAGGGAATCCTCCCACGCCAAGCCCGTGTGATTCGGGTCGCTCCCCCACATTCCCTTCCTCTCCTCCCCTACTCCTGGGCTTGGCGACTCGCGCTCTGGGATCGGGCCTCAGGGAACATATCAGCCGCCCCCGGGATCTGCTGCCGCTACGGGAGGTGACAGCGCTCTGGTCAGCAAACAGGCGTCCCTTGACTGCAGAACGCCAGGGACTGCCTGTAGAAGGCGATGGGAAGGGTAGAGACTATGGAGGCCTGTAGTGTCAGACTCTGGAGTTCGGCATGATCCTGCTGCAACTCAGTGGCCCTTCCCAGGCAGCGACAGAAAGCGGCTGCGCCTGGGCCTGGTAGGCCCTCCTGCTATCCCGTGGCCAAAGCCGGTGCTTAAGAACCGTTGGGAATTTATCGAGGACTTGGTGCACGTGTTTCCTATCCGCTCAAATTCATTTTTTCTTCTTTACCAAGAACACCGCACATCCTCGACGCTAAATGTATGGGATTCTCGCCTTCGCGCAGAATTCTTTGCAACTACGATTCTCCTGGAACCGGCATTCACCTGGGAGTCCTCGCAGGGTCAGGGGCACTGAGAGAGGGAGGGGTGGGGGCGGCGAGTCAGAGAGAGGGCGGTACAAAAGTTCTCGGAATCCGGGACCAGGTATCCCTAACGTGCTGGAATCCTCCTCCAAAAGACGCGCTCCCTTTCTCCCAGGAGCAGGCACGTCCTGGATGAGAAAAGAGCGGCAGGAGCCTGGGAACGCACGCCTTCCGGGTTCCCCATAAATTCCTAGGCTGCAAAGGGACATCACCCGGGGTTTTCAACTCTCTTTCTTCCTGCTAGGGGTGTTGAGGCCACTAGCAAACAACACTGCACACCCCCACACACACACACACACACACCCTCCAGGGCCCCCACCGCGCTGTCCCAGGGCCTTCTAGTGCAGACACAAAATAAAGACGGTTATGGTTTTTTCAAACCCGCGCTGCGTGCTTTACGCTTTGCATTCAGTTGCATTCTCTTTCCTCTCTCCTCTCGAATGGCACTTCTTTCTTCTCTTCCGTTTCTCCCTTTCGTTTTTTATTTTGTTTATTTGTTTGTTTGTTTCCAGATCCGCGAGGTGCGGACGCCGCACGCTGGCTGCGGCACGCTTCCTGCTTTCTAATGTTCCATTGTGAGGAGCTTCCATTGTGACGTCGCGCCCCTTCGCTGGGCTTTGTCTGTCCATATATGGGCAGCTACGTCACGGAGCTTTCCCCGGGCTCGGATAAATAGGCTGGTGGAGTTCCCTGGCTGGGAGCTTTTGGGCAGCAGTGAGCTTGCTAGGAAGCGGCGGGGCTGGTGGTGGTGGTAGCAGCGGCAGCAGCAGCGGCAGAGGCGGCGGCGGCGGCGGCAGTGGCGGCGGCGGCGGCAGCGGCAGCGGTGGCGGATCGGGGGGCGGGGGGGCCGCCGGCGCGCGTCTGTTTGTAAGATCAATACTGAGGCCGCGTCCGACCCCTCCGGCTGAGACCACCCCCCCCCAACCACAGCCCCCAGCCCACCCGTCGCACACGCCCCCCCCCCCAGCCTCACACGGCACCAGCCAAACACCGAAGAAGATTATCCCCCTTTGCCCTCTCTCCCACCCACCCCCCAAAAAGAGATTTCCTCCTCTGGCCCACCCCTTCCCCTACTCCCTTCCCCTATTCCCTCCCTCCACCCCCCGAACTTTCCCTCTCGCATGCTGTTCTCTTGCACCACGGATCGCCTCTCGGATGCCGCTCGCCTGGAAGCTGCGTTAGGAGCGAGCGGCGGCGGTGGCGGCTGTGGCGGCGGCGGCAGCTCGGGAGTGCTATGACCGGCAAACTCGCCGAGAAGCTGCCGGTGACCATGAGCAGTTTGCTGAACCAACTGCCTGACAATCTGTACCCCGAGGAGATCCCCAGCGCGCTCAACCTCTTCTCCGGCAGCAGTGATTCTGTGGCCCATTACAATCAGATGGCTACAGGTAAGGACTGCGGGGAGGCGGCGAGGCAGCGAGGAAGGAGAGGGAGAGGAAGAGGAGGAGAGAACGAGCTAGTGACGGATGGATGGATGGATGGATGGATGGACGGTGGATGGATGGGTGGATGGATGGATGGAGAGATGGGGGCGCACTGGGAATTTTCCCGGGGGCGAGTTGCTTTTCCCACCCACTCCCCCCGCCCTCCCCGAACGGGAAGGCTCGGTTGGCGACGCCACGGTAGAGGCTTCTGTTCTCCCGGGTGGGGGCAGCCGCCGACCGGAGGGAGGTAGGTGCAATCGGCTCTGGGGTTCTCCACTCAGGGGGCGCGATCGCCGGGCTGCGCGCAAGGCGTGGTGCCGTCGCCCCCTTTCCCGGGAGGAGCCGAGCGTCCCTTTCACCCGCGCTCTCCCTCCTTACTCCCTCAGCCCCCCACCCGGGATGGAGCCTTGTGCGGCGTGGAGTCCCCGCGGTGGGAGAGGTACTGCGACGCTGCCTTTCCGGGGCGTTCAGCAACCCCGTGGAGGTGTGGGGACGGTGGGAAGAGGGAGGGGGTCCACCTGCGCGAGGGCTGCCCCGGGGTGGGGGCGATCCCCGGGTCTAGGAGCTTGGGAAGATTGGCCACTCCTGCCGTGGAGACGCGGGCCGGTTTTCCACCGCCCTCCACCCTCGCTAGCTGGGGCTGGGCTTTCTCCCTCAGCAAAAGCCGAAAGCTTCTTCAGGCCCGGAGGAGTCTGGGCCGGGGGCAGTGGGGCGGGGGGAGAGGGGGCAGCGGGCGAGCTCCCTTTGAAGGCAGCACCCCTCTACGCTCCAAAGACAAAGCGTCGGAGCTCTCGGGGTCATTGACCCAGGCACAGTGCGCAAGGAGGGCTTCGTCCGGGCAGGAAAGGCTCAGCGTCCCAGCGCGGACAGGGCTAGGGGAACAGGCCGAGTGGTGTGCGCTAGAGAGCGAGAGCCCTGCGCGCTCAGGGTCTGAAACTACCTGTAGCTGCAGCTACCTGCCCGCCCTACCTCGGAAACAACAATGCTTTTCGAGTGCGCGCGCGCGCGCGCGTTTGTGTGTGTGTGTGTGGTACGTGAATGTGTGCGCGGCGTGTGCGGTGTGTGTGCAGCAGCCACTCCACACCCCGATCCGTAGTATTTTTGCTGTATCCAGGTTGCGCCCGGGAGCGCGGCACCGCCGGCTTTGCGCCGGGCGCCGCTTTCCTCTTACCCCATGAGCTGCACACTCCGCCTGGCCGCACCCTCCACACCTGGGCCAAGACCTGGGCACCCCGGCCCTGGAACCGGCTTGGCTTCACTCACTCCTCTCCTCTCTCCCCCGCTCTCCGCAGAGAATGTGATGGACATAGGTCTGACCAACGAGAAGCCCAACCCGGAACTCTCTTATTCGAGCTCCTTCCAGCCAGCCCCCGGCAACAAGACCGTGACCTACTTGGGAAAGTTCGCCTTCGACTCCCCTTCCAACTGGTGCCAAGACAATATCATTAGCCTCATGAGCGCCGGCATTTTGGGGGTGCCCCCGGCCTCAGGGGCACTCAGCACTCAGACCTCCACAGCCAGCATGGTGCAGCCACCACAGGGCGATGTAGAAGCCATGTATCCGGCTCTGCCCCCCTATTCTAACTGCAGTGATCTCTACTCGGAGCCTGTGTCTTTCCACGACCCCCAGGGCAACCCGGGGCTCGCCTATTCCCCCCAGGATTATCAATCAGCCAAGCCGGCCTTGGACAGCAATCTCTTCCCTATGATTCCTGACTACAACCTATATCACCACCCCAACGACATGAGTTCTATTCCGGAGCACAAGCCCTTCCAGGGCATGGACCCCATTCGAGTCAACCCGCCCCCTATTACTCCTCTGGAGACCATCAAGGCATTCAAAGACAAGCAAATCCACCCAGGCTTTGGCAGCCTGCCTCAGCCGCCACTTACGCTCAAACCCATTCGGCCCCGCAAGTACCCCAACCGACCTAGCAAGACCCCGCTCCACGAGCGGCCCCACGCGTGCCCGGCGGAGGGCTGCGACCGCCGTTTCAGCCGCTCTGACGAGCTGACCCGGCACCTGCGCATCCACACCGGCCACAAGCCCTTCCAGTGCCGGATCTGCATGCGGAGCTTCAGCCGCAGCGACCACCTTACCACTCACATCCGCACGCATACGGGCGAGAAGCCCTTTGCCTGCGAGTTCTGCGGGCGCAAGTTTGCACGCAGCGATGAGCGCAAGCGCCACGCCAAGATCCACCTCAAGCAAAAGGAGAAGAAGGCGGAGAAGGGGAGTGCGCCTTCTGCGTCCTCAGCGCCCCCTGTGACCCTGGCCCCTGTGGTCACCACCTGTGCCTGAGGCTCGGGCCCCCAGATTCGCACTTTCCCCCTTCAGTGTCTCCCTGCTGCTAGCCTGAAAGCAGCGGAAAAGCTAGCCACGGAGGCGCAGTGGCCGCATCCTGGCCTCTCCATGGACGTAAGGTCCCTTGTTCCCCTTCGATGTCCCCCGCTTCACTCTTTCACACCGGCCAACCGTCGGGGGCCAGGGCAGAAGGCGCCTTCCCCTCGCTGACCCTCTGCCAGTCTTTAGCCAAGGCGTGGGGTGGGGGGCGGGGGGCGGAAAGGTGGCGTCTAGCTGGCTTTGTTCAGTTCGGATCGTCTTGATCCAGGGGCCGCTGGGCCGCGCCAAGGACCTGCGGGGGACTAAAGGCGGGGGTCCCACTCAAGCCTCGTTTGACTCAAGCACCTCGCGGGTACCCCCGCGTCTCCCTTGGTTTCCCCTCGAAGACCCCACAGAGGGGAGAGGGTAAGGAACGCACCAAAGCGCAGAGCTCGCCGCCCGCCTCACGCAGGCGCGCCTACGTGCGGTGATGCGCGCGAGTGTGCGTGCTCGCGTGTGTGCGCGCGTGTGTGTTTGTGGACGCGCGCGCGTGTGTGTCAGACTCTTGAGCTGAACTGAGCTGTGTCCACCCCAAACTCTTCCCCACTTCGGGTTCCCAGCCCGCTGTGGGACAGTCCCAGGTTAGGGGCCTGCACGTGGCCAGAGGAGACCGGTCTTCCATCTTTTCAGAAATAATGTTTCTTACAGAAATGCCTCAGATGCCACCGCCGCGGTGCCGCCTCCGCCGCTTAGGGTTCGGCCCGTCGGAACCCCACCTTTTCCGGGACTTCCCCGTTAGGCCCAAGAGCAGTTTGATCTCTGGGGAAAAGGAACAGCCATCCCTGAACCTGCCTTTTTCAAAATGCATTTCCTCAGCCCCACTTTTCAAAATCTATGTCCCGAGTTTGCCCTCCGCCCTTCCCCAACCCTCTTCTCCCTCCTCCCTCTAAGCCTTCTTCCACCTCTTTCAAAGGAAGGCCTCAACCAGCCACCCCATTTCATCGTCTCTTTGCTTTCTCTCACTCACACACTCATTTTTTCTTCCCACCGTTGGTGGGAAAGCAGGCTCCTTTTTTGCCCTTGGTCACCAGCAGGTAGACTTCAAGTCTATGTATATGGTGTGTGTGTACACACACACACACACACACACACATCTATATATCACATACACACAATATGTATTCCTAGCAAAATAAATCTCCAAAGGTACGTGGTTATCCAGTGCAGTGCACTGGAATAAAGAAAATGATTTGTAGGCATATACATCTGTAAATGGTTTATTTTTTATGAAAAATTTACTTGAGATTATATCTATATGTGTGTATGAGTATATATACATTTTATGTATGTATGTGTGTGTGTATATGTACACACACATATACATACATATACACACATACACATCTCTGCCCAAATTTTCCTCAAAGACATAGGGATTTTTGCATTAATCCATGTTGGTTAATGAGGTGTTATCTTTTCCATTCCCCAGTCTCACCTTCTCCCAGCCCTACCTCACCTCTTCTCAGGCACCCCTCTCCTCCCCAGCCCTTCTCCACACAGGGGTGACTCTTTGTAAGTGGAGTAGTAGGGAAGGTTGTTCACTGACACAGCTGCCAGCAGTCCTGACTGAATGTACTGTTTCCTATACACGTTGTTTCTCCTGTGGTCAGTAAGCTGCCCAGAGAGAAGGAACAAAGGTCTGGAGTTTACAGAATATCTGTTTGTAAAGTCACTTTATGCGTTACTTACTTTTTTTTTTAAGAAAAAAAAAAGCACTGTTGTTTTTTTGTGTGTGGTGGATAAATAATACTAAAAGGAGGGTAGTGAAGAGGGGGGATCAAAGAGCAGGGGGATTGTGGATTTCTTTCCAGGTACTTGGACTTTTTGTAGGAGAGAGAAGAGGAGGATGAAGTTTGCCAGGAGGGCTTATTATTTTTTCAGCTGAGGGGTAAAATCTTTCTTTGCAGAGACAGTATTTTGCTGAATACTTTTTATAATGTGATGATTATTCAAAACAAAAATTTTGGTCACTTCAAAGCTGGAAGGAGGAATCAGATACCCTTTAATATTTTTCCTTGCTCCTTCTGGCTTATGCATGTCACTGCATGATAACTGAGTTTTCCTTTGTTTTAATAAAACTGTTCTCAGACATTTAAGCTAAACTAAGAGCAAAATAACTCTGTTGCCAAAAGGTTGTGCTATCCAGATTCTTTTTATATGTCTGCATGTTTAAAAAAAAAAAAAAGAATATGCACTCTAACTTATGTGAACTGAGAGAAAAAAAATTAGGTTTTAAACAGGAAAACCTATGGGGAATGATATTTTTTGAAAGACTTTTGTATAAAGTTGAGTACTTAGAAAAAGACAAACCAGATGTAATATATTTTGTGGATGTTTCTATTTCTTGGATTTATAGTACCTTATACTAAGGTTAAAAAAATATGCTTGATATTGTGAAAAGGTGAAATTCTTCACCAACATTTCATCTGCTCCTTTGTCACATTGTTATGCCAATATAATATAGCTAATGAAAACAGCATTTTTAAAAACCGAAATATTGAAATGGTGTAATGTTGTACCATTTGCACTGTGAGCAAATGCTAATACAGTAAATATATTGTGTTTGCTGACAATCAACTGACTTATAAATCTCCTTATTTTATTTTCTGTTTTTATAGCATAATGTTTTGATTTGGCCTGTTCTCTTTCTTGTTTTGTTTTGGGCTGGCGATTGGTTTGATAGATTCTTATGCCTGGTCTTGTTGTTGGTTTGTTTGGGTTTAATTTACTTTGCTCTGAAAGCTCTGTGTGGAAATGTGGAATTTGGTGTTACTGGAAGTTGGTCAGAATTTTGTGTGTTTCTGGCGTTTCCAGTGTTAAGTGTTTGCCATGGCTCCAAGAAAATATCTAAGAGGACAGAATTCTCCCCCACCCTTCTGGGAGCTTCAAACTGCGGGAAAGATTAGGTGAACAGGTTAGATAAACTCATGGGATTCAGGGCTAATGGCTGGAAATTTCGAGATCCCTTCTGCCTGGTCTCCCATGGTTTTGAGGGTAGAAAGGAGGTCTCCTGACTTAGGAACTATTTCTCTGGAGGTCCCCAGGAGCACCAGCCCAGGGCCCGGGAAGATCTGTACAGCCACTGTGAGGGATGCTCTAGCTAAAGCTTTAGAATCTTGAAAAGCAAGTGGAGACTTGAGAAGGGTTCTTCAAGGTTGGCAAGATAACCGGAGAGATTAGAAGCTATTTTGTGGTCAGATAATTGGGGAAAATCAGGTTTAAGGTTTTGTAACTTCATTCCCACTGGGACAGGATTCACCAGGCCTCACTATTCGCAGCTGCCTAGGAAAGGTGGTCCAGGCTGAAAACCTCTTTTATGAACTACCCAGGGATCTGATGCTTTTAAGAGAAGAAAGAACATTGGGGTTTGGAGAACATACAGGGGATATTTTATACAGCAATTATACAGTAATCCCTTGTATCTTACAACTTATGTCTTTCATAAATGTGATACTTCCCCTACCTGAGCTTCTTTCCCCAGAACCTTCCCTGGCCTTAGCTGACTGTATTCTCCAGCCCTAATGCTTTCTCTTGAAGAGATGTGTACCTTCCATGTCCTCCCTGTGTCCACATCTCCTTCCTATCGCTGCACCTGATTTCCTGTCGTCTTTAGAATCCTTTATCCCTGTGAGGCTTGTCCTAGAGAAGTCCTAGACAAGTGAGCCCTGTACCTCTCTCCCTTTCTCCCTGCCTCCCCTCTAGAACACTCACTCACATGGGTTTCTCTTCCATGCACGTCTATGTATTATCTGCCTCAGCAAAGCTGAGGGGTGTGGTGTATGATAGTGTGCTATATAAATGTAACATATGACTGGGAGATAGTGTCGCGGGACCTGAGAGACCAACCAGGCCAGACAGACAGTGGCAGAAATGCATAGCATCCCTGCTTTGAAACTGCCTGTGCTGTCCCAAATGCAGACCCATCACCGTGAAAAAAATGTGGGTGATATTTCTGGTTGGCTGTAGTTACCAAGAAGTTGAGGGCAGACTTGGATGGAGGAGGTAAGCTGTGGCTTTAGAAAAGAATGTTTTTGAAGTGAGAGATCAATAAAGAGAATGCAGGATAGAATCTTAAAAGTTTCTCACCTAAACAATTCTAGGTCACTGGCTGCCATCTTGAATTCCCTTCTCTGACCTCATGAAACTTGCAAAATTCCAACTACAACTTTACATACAGCCATAAGGAAGTATCCTTCTTTTTTTAACAAAGGGAATCCAAGACAGCCAAATGGCCTACTGATTGAGCATATAATCCATCTCTTTGTTCAACTAGATGGTTCCATCCAGATTTCTGTGTTTTCAAGTGAATACTATCAGAGAAAGAGACTGTCACTGGGTGTCTTCTTAGTTAGCACCCAGCCCCACCTGCACCTTCACCAATCACACCAGGCCTTCAGAGTTGCACTTTCGTCAACAGTGTACTATGCTGCATGATTAATAAACTCGCTTCCCATTGGTGCATATTACTCAACCCAACCTGGTTCAACCACTGGGTTACTTGGCAATATGGCAGCCCGCCTAGCTGGCACCAGCCCTATGTGGTGTAATCTCTGATTCACACTTTGTAGCTAGATAAGGCTGTCTCTGATAGCATCACACCAGCAACCCAACCTGCCTGGGTTTGTAAATATGGGGAGAGGAAACTCAACCCTGAAACTTAGGGATAAAGGGGGGGAGATGGTGGAAGAAATACCTGTCTGGGCTATCATGAGAGGAGTCTATGGAGGTTTTGCAAAGAAGAGGCTCAGGAGCAAAATCAGGCATAAATGTAAGAGGTAGAGACCTCACTCCAAGTAACCCCTGAGGTGTTTGGGGCTGAATGAAAGGATACCCCCCCAAACACACATTTCAGGAGTGGCATACTGAAAGCAATGACTCTGTAAAATTGTACTCAGTGAACTGGGGTTAGGTACAAATGAGGAGATACTTTGTGAAAGCTGGGGCAAGGAGGCATATGCTTTTATATGGTGGTGATGATCAGTATGTTTAAGTGTGTATTTTTTTTCACAAGTATATAAAAAGGAATAGCAAGGTGAATTCTGGTGAATGAAGGCAGTAGCTTATGGCCAGTCATTACTGCTCCCTTCTGCTAGTCAAAAATATGCCTGCTCTAGGTGAGGGGGTTGTGAGTTGCCTTTTCCTGGCCTTGACTGGCTCCCCTGGTGTCCTGGAATAATATACTTAGGGAAAGTAGGAGGGCTCTGTGTGTCCCAAAGACTAGAAACCATACTGACAAAATCTTAACAACTAGGAGAAAATTACTTTCTAAAAGGTGCCATGGGGTTTTAAAAATGGGTTATAATCCTAAATCTATTCCAAGTAATTCTTTTTAGAAAACCTATTCTTTGTGTAGAGAGGAATGAGGCCTCCAGACAAAGAGGAAGGATCCCAGTGAATGTCAGAGCCCTTCGGTCACACCAGTCCCTGGGACAGCCCTGAGGCCACAATCACTCCATGTCAGTCATCCACAGAGAACAGGACCAGTTCTGGCTTTGTCAGCTTCTTCCAGCATCCCAGCTCTTGAAACTTCACCATTTTCTTTGCTTCAAGGTTCCCCTCTACTTCATCTTTAATATTTTCAATGATTGGTCATTTTCATAGCCCTCTGCAAGAACAGAGGTGTAATGAGGCTTTCCCCAGCTTGCTCTAAAGTCTCTGACATGTCCATGCCCGAGCAGGAAGGGACCGAGTCTGGACTTTCTTGCTTGGCATCTTCAGTCCCCAACCTCATCATGGCTGCTTCACCTGGGATCTGGACTTGGAGCATCCTTGTCACCATCCCTGCTGGCCACCAGGGCACAGTGCTTCTCTGCCCACTGATCTCCCTGTGAAAATACTATTTCTTCTCTTGTGGCAAACACACAAATGGCTACAAGAAATGCTTCTGAGCAATCTTACTAAGGAACTAATTCCAACAGAACATGACCACAAAGCCACAAGAAGAATTAGAAGAGAGTACAAGTTTCTAGATGTCGATGGCTACTCAACAAAAATGTTCTAACTTCTAGGTTGGGTGGGAGTCTGACCACCGTATAGTTTCTTTAAATTGCCTAACCTGCTTCTTGTCCAGGGAGGCCCCAGCACATTCTCTCATGGCCAGGACTCCACAGTCGTCCCACCCTGACATTGCCCTTACTTGTGTCCTGGCTCATTTTGCCTGGAGCATGCTCATGGGCTGGCTTTCCCTGGGAGGCCTGCCCTGGGTCTTCAGCCATCTTTACCTTGAACCTTTCATTGGAGGCATCATGATCCAACCAGAAACAGACTGCTATTTTCTGACCCAGCCAACAGCAAAGTTGAGTTCCTTCTTGGGTTACCCACTGAGTTTCTAGTTAAAGTCTCAGGAACGCTTCTGCGTCCTAACCTCCCTGGAGGAAAAGAGAAGTCTGCGGCCCCTGAGGCTAGGGACATCCCAGCCTTCCACAGGGGAATTTACCCTCTGCTGGGGACTTGCATTCTCTGGGCAACATGCCTCAGGGGGTAGCCTCCACCCAGAATGCATCAGGGCCCTGTCTCCAGCAAAGGGGGAGAGGTTAGTGACCAGCACAGAGCTGGGCTTCTAGGCCCTTTGTCTTCTTCTCAAAGACAGGATGCAAAAGCCCTAACACTTTCTACTCAGCGTTTTGTTCCTCCAGGTTGTCCAGGTGCTTAAAGGTCTTCCATCTCCTTGTTCCCCCCCTTGCCCCCCACTGCTTAGGAAGCTCCAGCCTTGGGAGCAGGGAGGCAGATAACTGTACTAAGGAAAGCCTTTTGGGGGGTGCTTGATACTTATTCAGGTCTCTGTCCTGGAAATTGAGAGGCAGTTTGATAAGCCAGCAGCACTCTGGCTTTTCCCTTGGGCTCCTTAACCAGCTTTGAAATTGCCACCTCCATCCTAGATTTGAGTCTCAACTCGACCATTTTCTTGCAGTGTGACTATCAACAAGTTTCATAGTGTCTCTGAATGAACATCAGTTTCCTCCTGTTTTATCATTGCTATTGTGGAGTTCAAATGAGGCCCTGTATATGATGGCTGTCCATTAGGTTCATTGTGGGTTCTTCATTGTGGGTTCTTCAGATGTGACTTATCTTCCTTGTCCATCCCCTTTCCCCATCTAAACACAGATGTAAGAAAGAGGGCTCCATCTCCACCAGGGATTAGTACACCCATTCAAACGCAGGCAGAGGAACCTGAGTCCTCACCACTACTTCCAACTCCAGCCATCCACTGGTACATCTGAAAGGGGGTCCTCCATACCACCTCCTACTCCACCCAGAGGACACACGTCCTCACGCATCTGGGCCACAGCTGCTGTTACGGTTGTCATTTCCTGGCCTGGTTCCTGACCTCTTTCCAGGTCCTTTTGTCTCTCTCACTTAGATGGGTGGATGTAACACCTTCCTGATCCAGTATCATCTGCAAAGTTAATTAATGTGTCATTGGGCTATTGCCTGCTTCCTGATCCTTATCAACGATTTAAATAAAACGCAGCAGCCCCAGTTTTCCCCGTCCAGCCCTCTCCCTGAATCCCAGACTTGCTTAGTCATCAGTCTTTGACCTCAGCTTTCTGGCCAGTTCTCAGCTTCTAGCCTCAGGCCTGGTGGCGCTGCCCCTGTCCAATCCTAGTTTTGGAGCAGAAGTGGCATCTAGAACTTTAATGGAAGTGATGTTCTGAGAGAGAATCATGGGCATTAGAGTCCTTACTTCATCCTACCACCTTAGGTGGGTTCCTTATATTTGTAGTCATAAGACTTAAGAGGCCCTGTAGTACTTCCTTCTTTTCAGGAAAGGAAACAAAGGCTTCCGGAGGTTCTATGACTTGTCCCAGATCTCACATTTAGTAAGGGCAAAGCCCAGGTTTTGGATCCAGGCTGGAGCATCCCCTGGAAATGTGCTGATTGCTTATTTATTTAATAAATATTTGTTAAGGGTCTGCTATGTGCAACATATTTGATGATATAGCAGTGGATAAAAAATTTCCTCCATTCTCAGAACTTCTCTCTAGGGCAGAAACAGATTAAAAACACAATACATATTATGTCAGATCGTGATAGGTGTTATGGAGAAAAATACAACAGAGTAAGAGTGAGGAGTGCTGGGATGGTTGTTACAACTATATATAGGGTGTTCCACAATAGCCTCACCACGAAAGGGCCTTTGCACACAGATGCAGGAAGAGGGCCGTGTGGACATCCGACCAAGAGCACTCCTGCAGAGGGGACAGCGAGTGTTAAGGTCCTGGTGATGGTGTTCTTGGACTGTTCAAGGAATCACATGGAGCCAGTGAGCAAGGGGTCAGCCATAGGAAGAAGTCAGAGGCATGTGGGACTACATCCTAGAGAAAGTGAACAAACCTGAAGTCTACAGTCAGGAGAAGCCCCAACACCCACAGAGAGCCATGACCTGTGTCTGGGCTGCTAGGCCATAGGACAGGTGCCTACTTTCTCTGCCCAAGCTCCCCTCCTTTGAGCCCTCAAAGGTCCCTGCCTATGCTTGACTTCCTCAGCCCCCGATGCAATCTTCTCAACTTTTCTTTCACGTCCTCTCAGAGGCCACTGCTGATTCCTAAACTCCATCTTGGCCAAGGAGAGACAGAACTGCCTCTTTCAAGAACCACAGCCTGAGAACCCTTTCTCTTCCTGTTGACATTTGCCTTGGTGCCAAGTTCCTTAATAAGATGGATGACTCTTCCTGCTGCCCAGCCTCACAGTGGGAATCTCCCTTGGCCTCATCTCTCAGAAACTTCTCCCGCAAAGCCAGCTGCCTCTAGTCTGTGGCTGGGTTGGCCATGTTTCCTGCCTTAACAAAGAGCTGGTGAATGGCCAGGTTTCTCCAATATGGTCATATTCTCACCCCTATCCCAGGCCCTGAACATGCACGATGAGATATTCCTAAAATCACTTGATCCATGATACTCCTGGCCACAAACTTCATTTCCCCAGATTGTTGCAAGTCTTAGTCTTGTAGCATCATCTCTGTAGATTCATCTAAGCAGTTTCACTCTGGAGAAGAAAATTTTCTTCTTTCCCCCCGCCCACCTTTTATTGGTCTTCCACTTCATGTCTTTCCAGAGGCCCCTTCATAGCTGCCCTTCCCTTGTAACACAGCATCATCTGGAGCTTCTTCACATTTCATTTCTTCATCCATTAATGTAGCAAAACTGTATTAAACTGGGCACAGTGCCCACCCTTGAATGGGGCCAGGCAGTACAAAGGTGAACATAACCAGGATACAGTCCCTGCCTCAGAGGTCTTCCATTCTGTCAGGGAAATGCAGAAAGAGACCAGTTCAATACATCAGACTTGGTGTCGTGTGATGGTGTTACCTGAGAAGGAGGACCTCAATCATCGTTTGGTGGGAGGTGAGGGAAACAGGGCTGGGGGTGAGGGAAACTTCCTGGAGGATCTCAGAAAGTCCTCTCCCCAGTCCCACAATAAAAATTAAATCACTAAATGACTGAGAAATTAGTACATGCCAAACTCTGTGCTAAGATCTCTTCATGAATTATCCCATCAGACTCTAGATACAATGGATCTATCCCAGAATGCTCACCCGATGGCCTGTGGGGCTTCTTACTCTCACGTCCTTTCCTCCAAGGAGGAAGAGAAAATCCTAGTGGCTCACAGGCCCTGGGAAACAACATAGCAGCTTGGCATCTGCGGAGACTGCCCAGCTGGCTTGGTGGAGGTTGTCCAACCCAGATGACACTTCCCTGCATTGCACTACAGTTGCTTCTTCTTGCTATAGAACAGACTTCTCCAGGGTTGGGGAAGGGATTAGGAGGGGGCTCTAACTGCTGATTCTCCATAGTCTTTGCCAGACACCCCTCCAGCTGACCTCTTTGCCTGTTCCTGGGCCCAGACCCAAGATGGTCAGCTGAGAGAAAAAGCCCCACCTCCACCACCTCACCCTCTGTCCTCTTCCTTTTGGGCACTTAGAGTTTTGTTTCCACAATCCCAGCCAAGCAGGAACAAACCTCTGCCTTACCCCTCTCGACCCACTCACCTGCTTCTCCTTTACTGCTGGCTGAAGATGTCAGGTCTTTCAGCCAAAAGGCCAAAACTGTAGCCTCAGTCCCAGCATCGCCTTGCTCGCTCTGAGACCATAAATCGATCTCATAATCTGGCTGAGCCACTATTCTCCCATCTGTACAATGGGCTTAATAACCTACTTCACAAGGCTGTTGAGAAGATCCACTGAAATGTAAAATTATGAAAAAGCTATTCCTGCCCCAGAAACCTGAAAAAGATTGTTGGGGGATGCTTTGCTCCTTCTGTGGGTAAGTCATCTGGGCAGATCTTCTAGGCAGAGCCAGGAGCAGGGTCTGAACTCTTCTTACTAGATAAAGTAAAAAAAAAAAAAAACATACAGGGTCCAAATGGCTCAGAAGTGACAAGCCCAGGAATGATCCCTAACTCACTGCTGGCAACTGGACCTTCAGGGTCTTCAAGCACTGAAATCTGCAGCCAGGAAGACACTATGGTGTCAAACAGCAGTACACCTCTGAGCTCTACTGCATCAGGAGTTAGGAAACCTGGCTTCTGGGTTTGCCTCTGATATGAAGACTAAGCTGTTAAGTTGGCAAAGTCACAGCCACCCCTCTGGGTCTTCAAGTGCCTGCCAGAAAAAGGAGTGGTATCCAGCGCCTCCAGGACCACCACTCCCCACACACAAGACCCACCTCACAGCTGGAGGCTGAGCCAGGGCCTGGCAGGGTAAGGATGAAGAAGGGGCCTCTGCTCTTGTCCTCCTGGGGCCACACTGAAAGATCCTGCTTCCTGCTACTTGGAAGGGCCATCCTTTCTCCTTCCCCATGGCTCCCTGGGGCCTCTGTTCCCTCATTCTAGTTCCTCTGGCCGGAGGCCTCGGGATGAATGTTCTCTAGCTGTGTTTGTTTCTTGGAATGTATTTTTTTTTAACTCCTTTTCTCTCATATTTGCCTGAAAATTATGTGGAAACTGACATTTAGTCAGGTCTCCTGGTTTAGTGTTCTATTCTGGCCAGATGCTCTCGGCAATGGCCTGAGGTGCACGGATGGACCAGCCTCCTGCCCGTGGCCTGGAAGGCCCCAGAGGGAGTCCAGCTCCTGGAGGGAGCCACTGTTCTGGTGAGGAAGCAGCAGGGGCCTGCAGGGCTCAGAAGCTCTGCCTTTGGGTCTCCACCCTGAGTATTCCGACTGCTGAGAGTCGTCCATTTTGAATTTTACCCCAAACCCGCCACCTGAGGTTCTGCCTCTCCTTCCAGAACCTCTCAGCAGGTCCTAGACCAGTGGTCCCCAACTCCCGGGCCGCGGACCGCTACCGGGGGTCCACAGAGAAGAAATAAATAACTTACATTATTCCCATTTTATTTATATTTAAGTCTGAACGATGTTTTATTTTTAAAAACTGACCAGATTCCCTCTGTTACATCTGTCTAAGACTCACTCTTAACGCTTGTCTTGGTCACATGATACATTTATCCGTCCCTCCCTAAAGGCTGATCCGTGAAAATATTTTCTGACATTAAACTGGTCCGTGGCCCAAAACAGGTTGGGGATCACTGTCCTAGACCTCATTCCTCTTCACAATCTAAAGCCCAAGTGTGCCCCTCCCCATCCTCCTCCCAGCAGGCTGCCTGGAACCAGCAGCCCTTCCCTGGGGGCACACCCTCTCTCCCTTATCACCAACATCACCCATTTATTCCAGCCTTCACCCCACCAGAGCCTCTGCCGGGTTACCCAACCTCCCCTGGGTCAAGCCTGTGTCGGATGGCTTGAGTCATTGCCTCCATCCCCTCCCAGCCCTCACAGGTCCTTGGGCCTGGTCTGGTTCAGCAGGCTGGGAGGGAGGGCTCCTTCCCTTCCTGTGCACAGCCTCCAAGGCCCACAAGCTTCCTCAGACCAGGATTTTCCTGATATTCTGCCTAACTCTGTCTTCCCTGAAAAAAGACCTAGAGGGCCTTCCTCTGTCTTCAGCACTATAGACCCCCTTGTCACTAACTGGGTCACCCAACAGGTCACAGGAATGTGTTTGCTGCCCATCTCTCCACCCAGGCCTCTGCTCTGACTACTCATGGAAACATGGGCACAGCAGCTAACCTCACTGGGCCTCAGATGACACATGTGTAAAAGGGGGATAATAATACCTTCCTGCCTTAGGGAAGAGCCTGGGCCAGCTGATCTCCTAAGGTCTCTTCCAATTCTCTGTTCTGCTCCTTCTCATCTCCTCTCCCTTACTCTTAGAATACCTCCTCCAACCACTGGGGATTCCCAGTTTACTGAGTCTCCCTTCCTGGGGCACCAGCTTTCTCCTATCTTCATCACCCTGGGTCCCTGCAGGCTTTCCTGTAAGATCCTCGAAACGAGTGCAATCAAACCCTTGACACCAGGCATCCAAACAAATGCCTCCCTCCCCAAGGTTCAGGCCACCACTTCCCTTCTCACTCCACCCATATTATCTAGGGAAACCCGGGGTTCGAGAGCAAAGCCCAGTTTCCCTCTAGGGACAGAAGACAGGCTCTGTCCTCTGTTCACACATCCTTCTGGAGTTGGCGGGCCCTCTGTGGTCCCTTCCACATGCAGCCCAGGTTGCCTGGCTGTCTTCCTGGGGACACACACACACACACACACACACACACACACACGAAGCCACTTAGTTCTCCCACAGCACAGCCCCTCCTGCCTCCCTCCCCCCAGCTCTCCTTCTGCAGCATGCTCCCAGAACACACCCTCCCAGCCCACCAATCCTACACATGCCTTTACACGCATCAGCTCCAGAGTTTCCCACTTCTCCACTTGCTCCACCACCCCACCTCTTCAACTCCTCCACCCCCAAAGGGTGGGTCCCTCCCTGTCTGCTCACAAGACTGAGACGCCTCAGCTCCCCTCACCTTGGTAGGAAGGGTCTTCAAGGCTCCTCCCTAATCCCCTCACCTCCCTTTGCCAGTGAGAAAAAGCAGCCCAGGCCCCCTCCCCAGCATCTGATAAGAGGACAAGAAGAAGCAAGGACTGCAGGTTCTTTTCCTCGAGACTCCTAGATTTTGTACCAAAATGCAGGGTGTGCTCCTGTTTGCAATTTTTTTTTTGTTTCCTTTCTGAAAATAACCATGAAACTATCATTTCCTCCCACTGCCTTTTCCCTATCTTATTTGGATTAGCACAGTTGCTGGGAGAGGTGGTTTGGAGCCATGAACAGCCTCTGTCCCTGGCCTGGGTTCAGAGAACTCCCAGCTGGCTTTCAAGCAGGTGCCGCCACATGGGTGCTGGGTCCTACCAGGTATAGAGAGGGACCACAGATGCTGGACATGGTGGTCTCAGGTGACCCCCTGTCAATCAGAGACTTCTGGAAAACCAGATTTCTGCCCAGTCTTGTCCCCAAGTTGACAAATATTGGGAACAACTCTGCCCCAGTTGTCCCTGGTGGAGGGAGGGGGACCAGAGCTTAGGCCCCTCCCATGCTGACAGGAGGGGATGCTACAGAGGTTTCAGACTCTCAAAGTGAGGTATCTGCACTTATAAAAGCAGGAAAACGGGGTGCATGCTGGGGCATATATTTCCCTGTTTCCATTTTGTTTCATCCAAAACCTCCTCCTAAGTCAGCCAGCAAATAAGCCTCTATAGGTGCCAGCTCCAGGACTGGGGTGGTGAATCAGAGAGGCCCCAAGGGAGCCTGCCACTCAATCCACCGAGTGCCTTCAGGGTCCAGCCCACTGAATCCATGACCTTCTGGGGAAACTGCATTCTCCCCATTTCCCCTGGCCCTCGCTGTGGAGGCCTGCAGGTCCCAAGCCCTCTGGGACACCTCAGAGATGTCCAGAAACTGGCACTTTGGCAGAGGGAGAGCAGTTGGAAGTGCAGGATGAGAAGCCAAGCCTCCCTGCCATGATAGTACAGTACTTCCACAAGGCACTCATCCCAAAGGATCCGGCCCCACAACAGACCCTCTGGAGCCCGCAGCTGCCTCTCACTGGTCTGCTTGAAAAGCACTGAGGGAGGGCCCAGGAGGTGCGGTCCTATACAAGGTGAGGAATGGCTGAGTGGGAAGATGAGCTGAAGTCTGGATGGTGCCTCTCCGGAGCAGGTGGATTTGTGCCGCTCCTCACCCTTGCTTACCCTCTGACCCCGCCCCTCCATGTGCCTTCTTTGGGGGTTCTCCCCTGACCAGTCCAGAAGTACAGTGGGCTTGGACTGGAGGGGGCAGCTGGTCTGGCCTGGATGGTACTACTGGTTCTTCCTATATAGCAATGAGACCTTCTTTGCATGCCCCCTCCTGCTGGGCACCACCTTCTCAGCACGACCCTCAAAAGGTTGGAGTAGTGGTGTGGGCCCCACCCAATTTCTCTGGGTCGGCCAGCTGCCATAGAGACCTCATCCTTTTCTCTGAGGGTCCTCAACTGCCCCAAAGGCAGAAGCCTGGACATAAACTCCTCCCCCACCTCACAGTTCTTCCAAATACATCCATTCGCCTACCCCCTCACTTTTGCCTCTTCCTCCCCAGCAGGACCCTTCTCCTGCCCGACTCCCTGTACCAGCCTGACCTGCTGGGCTATTTGGGGCTTTGGCTAGCCTTGTGGTGTAATCAGTGCCCAGGGATAATTGCCACCTGCCCTGCCGGTGTCTGGGGGCTGTCTCGGCCACAGCAGCAGAGGGCGGACACTGGGTAGCCAGGCCTGGAGGAGGTCAGACTAGGGCAGTCTTTCCCCCTCCCTAGATTTGCTTTTCATCACTGTGAGACCTGCAAGAATTCCCTAGGAAAGTCATGCTCTCTTGGGGCTGTGCTCACCTGGGACACCCCCCCTCCCCAATGTGGCTTTAGCTGAGGGTAGATGGCTGTCCTAGACACAGAACAAAAGTCCTGTGGTACTCTACCACCTACCATTAGCTCAAAGCTGAACTTCCCATACAACCCTTTGATGACAGTGGGTACCCCTCCTGACTGCAAGCTGACCTCTGGACAGTGCCACAGTGGGAGCACAGGCTTTGTAGCTGGACCTTAGCTCAATTTTCATTACAGACTTTCCTGGGGTCAAGGCCACCAAGCCTCACTGCCCGTCCAGGAGACGGGAAGGGGTAACAAAATGCCATGTGAGAATGAGTATTCTGTAAATGCCAGCTCTCTCTGGCATGTATGCCCCCTTTTGGTACTTTCTTCTCTACTCCAAAGCAGTTTAGACAGCCTGGGTTTTAAATGCCTGTCATTCTCATTTGGCCAGCCCTATGACCTTGGGCAATTGGTTCAGCCTCAGTTTTTTCACCTATAAAAGAGATAATCTTTTAAAGAGAGGAGCTGCCTCATCAAGTTACTGTGAAAAATACCTGTGAAAAGCTGAGTGCAGTGCCAATAAGACTCTGCAGTGGTAGTTATGATGGGGGGTTGCAAAGGGCAGAGGAGCAGGGTGGTGCAGCCCGGGTTCTGCTGACCCTGCAGGAGAGCAAAGTATGAAGGGACACAGCAGGACTGACGGGAAAGCCTCATGGCTACCAGCTCTGGCCCTGAGGAATAAGTGGGACTTCTCCCAGCCCCTCCCTCTGGGAGAACCCAACCCTTCCTTTTTCAACCCCATTCACCATATAAGCTTTTTGAGTTCAGAGGACATCAACAACTGTGGATATTTTATTTTTAAAAGAGAATCAGCAACAGCAAAATCAAGATGATCTTGGGGGATACAGAAAGAGCACTATCTTCCTTCTTCCTTTACTGTTACAGTCAAAAAGTTATTTTTCCTAATCCTTGGGATTCTTCAGACAAATATCCGTGAGTGGCCAGGGTGGAGCAACACTGCAGGGGGAACAGGCTGAAGGTCTGGGCCAAAGAACAGGACTCACAGGGCTGGCTTGTCCCCAAGACAGCCCAGCTGCATCTTTCCCTGCTTCAGTTTCTTCCCCAACAAGGCACTGAGCTCCCACTCTGTCGTCCTGGCCAACAGGCCAGACTGGGTGAGCACCCTACCTCTCCTGCCCCACCAACACCAAGCACAGCAAGAGCAAAGGCCACCGAGGGTAGGAAGGTGGCCCATAGCATTAGATACTGCCCCCTGGGGGATGGAGAGGAAGCAAAAACGTTGATGTGCAGGATGTGGGACAGTGGGTGCCATCCCCACCTGCAGGAACTTGGCAGCAGTGCCACATCACAGCCATCATGCCCTCCATGCACTCTCCTTCGTCCTTTCAGCCACCAATACCCCATCTTGGGAGCCGCATCTCCACTGACTTCCCCTTTCCCAGGTGTACCCTGGACCCACATGGAGAAGCAGGCTGCCAGAGCCAACTCAGAGCCCAGGAGCACTGGGCTCAGCACACCTCCCACCAGTTCTTTCCAGTGGGTCCTCCAACTGGGGACCAGCTGTCAGGGGCTGCCCAGCTTTGACCAAGCAGCACTGGGTGGATGCCTGGGACACATGTCATCCAGGGGGAACTGTTTTCCCTCCTGGGTGCACTCTCTCTCACACATGTCTCCTCCCTGGCTTCTGTGAGCTAATCAGGGAGAAGGAGGGGGAGGAGGGGGATGCTGCTTGCATTCCCCTTATCTGCAGCAATCCATGGTGACTAATGTTCCCAGTTGGTAAAAAGGCAGTGTAACCAAAACACTTTTTTTTTTTAGTCCTTAAAGTTAGTCATTCTCCCGAGGGGGAGGGGGGGAGCCCACAGCAGGCACCACGAAATATAAGCTGAGAGGCTCATGTTGACAACAGCACTAAAGTGTCAGCCACAGCAGCTCCCTGTGGGTCCCAGGCTCAGGCCCTGCTCCGTGGGCCTTTGGCTGGCCTTCTTCCACACCCTCATTTGTTCTTGCTTTCCTCCACACCTGGGCTGTCTCATCCCTGAAGGACTTCTCGCCAAGTCCGTATCTTTCCTTTTCCCTCACCCTGCCAGGTGCTGCCACCTGCCGGTCCTGAGATCTCCAAACTGGAGGAAGCATAGAAAAGTTCAAAGGGTGAGGCCCAGCATTGGCTTTCTTGTTAGTTGCCTGGTCATGTGCTGGCTGTCCCTCCACCTCCAACCCAGCCACTCAGTGCTGTGCTTCCCCTGGCTCCATCTGCTGCTGTCTTCTGACCTGAGAAATCATTAACAAGAGGTGGCATGCCATAGTGCTGAAAAGCATGAGGGGCAGGGGCAGGACTGGATTCTCCATCACACCATCTATTGGCTGTGCTTCAATCCTGCACACTGATAATAATAAGACCTACTTTATAGAGTTGTTGCACATATTAAATGTGAACTGCTTACAGTAGTGCCTGGCACATTGTAAGTGCTCAATTATTAAATGGTAATAAAAGTAACAAAAGAGCCCTGGTCAGGTGGCTCAGTGGATGAAGTGTCATCCTGGCACACCCAGGTTTCTGGTTTAATCCCCACTTGGAGTATGTACAAGAATCAATCAATGAGCACACAACTAAATGAAACAACTAAGTGGAACAGTGAGTTGGCGCTTCTCTCCCTCTCTCCAATGGGGGAAAAAACATTTTTAATAAAAAAATTAACAAGAAACACTTAAATAGAATGTATACAATCACATCCCTTTTACTCTCCCCAGGCAGACATTGCTAAACAATCACAGAACTTCTCCACCAATGGCAAATTCCTCAGAATCCTCAGCATAGCAACCTAGGCAGCCAGTAACAAGCGATCTGAGTTGGCATATGGGATCTAACCCAGACTACATTATAGTCAAGATCAAGAAGGTGAGCCCTGGTAGGTTGGTTCAATGGTAGAGTGTCAACCCACCGTGTATATGTCCTGGATTCAATTCCTGATCAAGGCACACAAGAGAAGTGACCATCTGCTTCTCCACCCCTCCCTCTCCCTGTTTTCTCTCTCTCTCTCTCTTTCTCTCTTTCTCTCTCTTTATTGGTTTGAGTGCACTGGCTCTGGGGGCACTGAGGTTGCCTCTGTAGAGCCTCCACCTCACACACTAAAAGTAGCTCGGTTGCGAGCATGGCCCCAGATGAGGGTTGCAGGGTGGATCCCAGTCGGGGCGCATGTGGGAGTCCGTCTCTCTATTTCTGCTTGTCTCAATTGGAAAAAGAAGAAAAAATAAAAAATAAATAAAAGATAAGGCTCCAAGGAGGAAAGAGACTCCCTCAGGCTACTTGGAGGCAGAGCCAGAGCCTGGACAGCTTTTCCTGGCCCTCGCTGCTGCTTGCCAGCCCAGCTTCTGATTTGCCACTTTATGCTGGTCTTTAAGCCACCCATGTGGGCTTCCCACCACTGGGAAGTCTAATCTGATATCTTCCATCTTCTCTCACCTTTGTTCCTCTCCCATGTTCTTAGCCCATGGCTGCCCAGGAAACTGTTGTTCTAGGACATCTTGCTAAGCAGGTGCAGAGCAGAGAAGTGGGGAGTGAAACCACATAGAAACCTGAGGGTCTAGGTCTTCATTTATGCTGCAGGAGCCTCCCGGAGGCAGAGGCCTTTAGGACTTCAAGGGAGCTCGGTCACCAATTGGCCCTTTTACAATCAGCCCCTTCAATCTCAGTCCTCATGCTCTAAGGATGTCCCTAATGTCCCAGGTCCACTTGTCTTAGCTGACTAAGGGTTGGCATGGTGAAAAAATAGAAGGGTCAGCCTCTGTGTGGGACGGCTGCAGGAGGGCACATATGGCAAGCTCGGCAAGCTCAGAGATGAGGACAGTGAGGTGAACCTGCTTAAAAATCTCTGAGTGAAAGGTTCTGATAGAGGTCACAGGTCTAGTGGCAGGGTTGGATCTTCAGCTGCTTTCCCTTTGGTCAACAGCTCTGTCCCCTGAAGTAGATCTCTGCCACCTCAACACTCTTTAACTGCAGGGTCAGACTTCTGGGGAGAAAGCATTCTTCACCAGGCCTGAAAACAGGACCACCTCTGCCCAAAGCTCCTCTGTTATCAGCTTCCACTTAGAAACTGCATTTGCTCCCTTTCCATCCCTCCCCTGAAGGAGCAGGGTCAACCTGTATGGTATTGTCTCCGGTTCCAAAGAAAAGCACGACAAAGCTCCCAAGCTTGGGTCTGGAAACTGTGCAGCTGAGTTTTCCATGAGAGTGGGAGGTGCTTGTGCTTCCTTATGTTTACCTCCCAGCATCAGTGCCACATGGCATGTGGTACCCACAGAGGGAAACTGGGTCCACAGGACAGCAGGATGCCTGACTACCCATCTTCAGCCCAGCACACCTCAAGTTGAACAAATGAGCCTCAGACAAGGAGATGGAGCTCAGCTCAAAGCAGGCACTTTCCAGACAGATCCCTGGAAGACCAGCATTCTTCCCAGTGCCATAAAAGTTCTGCTGACTACATTAAAGATTCAGGGTAAAAAGTAAGAGACACAGTCCTAGTTGAGCCTCAGGCTGAATCCCTCCCTTCCAGAAGGTTTATGTTTGGCTTCATCCCCAGACATGCCTGACTCCTCAGATCTGCTCTCTCGGTTTAACTCTCTGTTCAGGCTCCACCTCAACGTTCCCCCATTCTCCTACTTCTCAAGGGCCTTTAAAGTCAACAAGACCACCTGACCAGGCAGTGGTGCAGTGGATAGAGTGTTGGACTAGGATGTGGAGGACCCAGGTTCGAGACCCCGAGTTCGCCAGCTTGAGCGCGGGCTCATCTGGTTTGTTCCTCTATGTGCCCTGACCAAGGATCAAACCAGCAAACTCTGTGCTTCAGGACGATGCTCCAACCAACAGAGCTATCCAACCAGGGCTGGGCTCATCTGGTTTGAATAAAGCTCACCAGCTTGGACCCAAGGTAGCTGGCTCGAGCAAGGGGTTACTCGGTCTGCTGAAGGCCCGCAGTCAAGGCACATGAGAAAGCAATCAATGAACAACTAAGGAACGCAACAAAGAATTGATGTTTCTCATCTCTCTCCCTTACTGTCTCTCTGTCCCTATCTGACCCTCTCTCTGACTCTCTCTGTCTCTGCCACAAAATAAAAAAAATAAAATAAAGTCAACAAGACCATTGACTTGGAACATCAAAATGTTCCAACTTTGGTAGTGTTATCCATCCATTGATCTTCTAAATAAAAGGACCAAGGCCCAGAGAGGGATGTGACTTCTTAGGTCAGCCATAGTACCAAAGATGGAACTAGAGTCCAGGACTCCTCCGACTCTTAGTCTAGAACTCATCCTTTTTGCCCTGTGGGATGTGTCTACTATCCCCCAGCTGCGAAACAGACCTTCCCTGAGACATGGCAGCTGCCTAGGCTAATACTTTAGGAAATGCTCTAGCACTATGAGGCAATAACTAAGGGAGGCAGAGTATGGAGAAAGAAAGAAGCAGGTAGGAGAGGCTTCCATAGGTGCTAAAGTGCCAGGAGGCTCATAAAAATACAGCACATCTACCTGACCAGGTGGTGGCACAGTGGATAGAGCATCAACCTGGAATACTGAGGACCCAGGTTTGAAACTCTAAGATCACTAGCTTGAGTGTGGGATCACTGGCTCGAGCATGAGACCATAGACATGTCCCCATGGTCACTGATTTGAGCCCAAAGGTTGTTGGCTTGAAGCCCAAGGTCGCTGGCTTGAGCAAGGGGTCACTGGCTCAACTGGAATCCCCATCAAGGCACGTATAAGAAAGCTATCAATGAACAACTAAAGTGTGACAACTATGAGTTGATGCTTCTCATCTCCCTCCCTTCCTGTCTTTCTGTCTCTCTCTAAAAAAAGAGTAAAAAAAAAACACACAAAAAGACAGCACACCTGCATTTAAAAGTGGGCCTGTGCCCTGATCATTGATAGTGCAGGGACAGGAACTGCTGAACGCATTTCCCCATGTTTGGGGGGTCCACTCCTGTCCATTCCAAACCATGGAGCATTCGTACACATCTAAAAAACAACAGAAAACCAGCACCCTCACCCCTATCTATCACACCCTGTGCAATGCAGCAAGAACTGTCCTTCCTTTTACCTACACACTCTTCCCTGGCTTCCCTTTGGGGACTTCTCCCTGTTGTCTTCACTCTTTGAGGCTGCTCTAGTGCTAATTTTGACTTGTTTCCTGAGGAGTGTCATGGTGATAAAGCTGATCTCTGTCATATGCTTGGAGGCCCACCCTCTAATGAAAAACCTCCACTGAGTCAAACTCTAGACCCTCAAGAATGGAAAGAGAAGCCCTGGTCAGAGAGCACGGTTGGTTAGAGCATCATCCCGAAGCACAGAGGTTGTTGGTTTAATCCTCGGTCAGGGCACATACAGAAACAGATTGATGTTCCTGTCTCTCTTTTCCTTTCTCTCTCACTAAAATCAATAAATAAAATTTTTTTTTAAAAAAAAGAAAACACATGGCCCTGGCTGGTTTGCTCAGTGGATTGAGTATCAGCCTGGCATGCAGACATACTGGGTTCAATCCCTGGTCAGGGCACACAGGAGAAGCAACCATCTGCTTCTCTTCCTCTCCCTCTCTCCCTTCTCACATTCTTCCCCTCTCACAGCCAGCAGCTCCACTGGTTCAAAGGTCAGCCCAGCCCCAGGCATTGAGGATAGCTCAGTTGATTCAAGCATTGGCCCCAGATGGGGGTTACCAGGTGGATCCCGGTCAGGGCGCATCTATCTCTCTATTTACCATCCTCTTACTTTAAAAAAGGGAGAGAGAAAACATAAATGAAAGATTATCTCCTGTGGACAGTCCTCTGAGCTCCCCTACTCCTGGCCAAGCCCTCTACCCTGCCCTGGAAGGTCAGTCAGAAAAATTATACATATGCTCTAGTTCAGTGGTAGTCAACCTGGTCCCTACCGCCCACTAGTGGGTGTTCCAGCTTTCATGGTGGGAGGTAGCAGAGCAACCAAAGTACAAATAAAAAGATAGATTTAACTACAGTAAGTTGTTATAAAGATTTATTCTGCCAAACAGCGAAAATCTGACATAAAGTACTTGGTAAGTAATTATTATTATATGCTTTAACTTGCTTTATAAATTTTATAAAGTAAAGTTACTTCCCTACTTTATAAATCACCATTACTGTAGAACCGGTGGGCGGTTAGAAAATTTTACTACTAACAGAGATACAAAAGTGGGCGGTAGGTATAAAAAGGTTGACTACCCCTGCTCTAATTCATTGACTTAGCTACTCTCCAAGCAGCCCCTAAAACACTAGAGTCCACCTGAAGGAGAATTCCCAGAGAGAAGGCCTCCAGAGGCCCAGCAGTTACCCACACCAGCCTTACTGCCTGTGCTTCTTGCTTCTGAAGCAAGGAGGTCCTTAGGGGTAAGGAAGCCAACACAAACCAGAGCCCCAGGCAGCTTATGAGGGACTAAAGCCCTGAATTATGACTTTGGGAGACCCAAGGCAAATGAGCCACTTACCTGGATCTCAGCCGCCTTCTCAATCAAGGTAAGTTCCTCCTGCCTGGACTCTCCCCAACCATCACCTCAGACTCACCTGGCTAGCTAGCATGATTTGCTTACACACTGGCTCCTCCTGGAAGCCTTTACTAAAATCCTATGGGCAGCTTGCAGGGGGGTGGGAGGTGGCTTATAGGCTGCCAGAGCCCCTTGTTCTTTCCCATGATCTATTATTACTTAGTTGCCTATTTACCTATCCCTCCAGGTATTAAGTCTGGGAGGGCATGGATGAATCCTTGATGTTAGCACAGTGCCTGGCACATTGTAGGAGCTCAATGAATATTTGTTAAATAAATGAGTAGAAAGAGTGGGACCAGTCCCATCCTTTGGGTTCTGTAGAGAGATGCACAGAGAAGGGCTGGAAGATAAGGAGCAACAGTTACTCTGTCCTCTTGTGTTGAGTAAATCCACAGAACATTCCAACCTGAAAAGCACCTATGCTATTTATGTTCAGAGCCTGCCCTGCGACATCTTGAAGGAGGGAAAAGATCGATTTGTTTGTAACAGGTAACAGCATGTACAATGTACAAAATTTAAAAGACAAAAGACCGTACAGTGAATAGAAGTGTCCCTCTGACCCTCTTCCCATTGGCTCATTCCCTCTGAAACAATTACTGCTACGGTCTCTGGATTAAAAATCTTTTTACAGACAGAAAAACTAGGCAATAATAACCCAGTTAAGCGACACGTGCAGTCAGCGGAAGTGAATATACAGGTCAGGGTTGAAAGCAAAAAACGCACCCAGGGGCCCTCATGCCCCGCCACAGGCCGAATCTGGAGTCCCAAACCCACTCGTGAAGGTCTGGGGCGAGAACATCGCTTGGACAAATCCGCGGCGGCGGAAGGGTTAACGCGCCCGGCCCCGCCCCTTCAGCCTCCTTTGCTGGGCAGAAGGGGCGGGCATACGTCACTTCCTGGAGACTGGCTGAATCCGGAAGTGCTCCCAGAGGACCTGGCCGCTGCGGAGGACCCCTGCGGCAGATGCAGGTTCGGGACCATGAGCTGGTGAGTGAGGCCCCGGCGGCAAGGCCGGTGGAGCCCAGGCCCGCTATGCGCCTTGCCCTGCGTCCTTTTGAGTGCCCTCGTCCCGCTCCCCGCACGGAACCTCCGCCCAGAGCAGGCCCCGACTGGCCCCTATTCGAGGGTCGTTCGAGTGGCCTTCCCCCGGCTTTGGCGTTGCCTTCGTCTCTCGGCAGTACTTACCGGGAAGAGGGGCCGGGGGTCGCGCGTCGGACTCCGTTTCTGACTTTGTGTTCCAAGGAGTTGGTCCTGTCTTCTCCCAGCTGCTTGAAGTGAGGGACTTCCTTGTTCCCTTCTCTTTTAAATACCCGTTGAGGTGGAGTGTCTTCTTTCTGCCCGATGGGCACCCCTCCGCCGCCTCCACCAGAGCTGCGCTTCTCACTCTGGCAGTCTGGGCCCCAGTCACTGATCAAAACTCACTTGCTTTCAGATGACTAGCCTTTCCACCGTTGAACAGTCTTTAAAAGACAAAACTTCTCTTTTGGAAGGGGCCAGAATTAAACACCCACACCCACACTCCCACATTAGGATTGGACTGGTTGTAATCATTTCCAGGGCCATGACCACTCACTGCTTTCAGTTTAAAATAAGCATAGGTAAGCTTAAACATCCCAAGAACCATCAGGCAGTGAGAAAAGAAGCAAGGAGGCTCAGAGTAGTAGAGTCACAAATGCAGAGCTGGAGAGTAGGTTGCTACAGGACTACATGGTACTTGGCTGTAGTACACACTTCATAATGTTTAATGGTTGATTTATTTTGTGAGACTCAATTTGCCCAAAGGACCTTATCTTCAGGCCAAGAACCTGTGTATCCACAAACCCAAACCTTGGGGGATTCTGAGTGTGCATGTATGAGTACATAGACCCCCCAGGGGTGTATAAGATGAGTCAACCCTTTTTTGGATTCAGGTTTCATTCATGCAGGGAGCATGCTTGCCACTCTGTCCTCAGAGTATAGCATATTTCTTTACTCCAAGTACATGCACAATACCTACTTATGGTGAACAAAGATGGTAGCGTATCCTTCAGGAAGGCTCCTGCAAGCTCACATTTTGGCCATCAGTGGAGACTATAAGCCCTGGCCATAAGCAGCTGGTGTCAGTCAGTGTCAAGGACAGCTCTCTAATGTAAAATTTAGACAATTTTTGTCTTCTCTTTTCCTCGCTTCTTAGAGTAAGATTGATGGACAAATGTCAGACAGTAGTCGCCAGCACATGGAGGGAAGCCCCGAGCAATGCCCTAATAAGTCCCAGCAGGAGCTGCTCCTGTCTTTCCACCTTTGCTCCAGGAAGCCAATAGGGGGCTGGAGCCTTAAAAAGCTAACTTTCCCATCTTGCGATAACCTAGTTAGTGATGGGCAAAGTGGCAATCCTTCAATTCCCTTTCCTAGAGGAATTACTTCCTTAAAGTGTCAGCCTGGGTCCCTTGACCCTGTGATGTACATGTCCCCTTACCAGCTGCATCTTGAAAATTTGGTTCGCTCACCTAATTTTTCAAGGTAAAAAGCAGAAAGTACAGATGCTGCCTATTGCTTAGGTAGGAGTTTACAATTTAAAAAAAAATTAGGCGATCTTTTCCTTACAAATCAGGAGAAGAGTGTAGAACAGATACCACTAACGGAAAAGGGATCCCTGGGTGTTCTGAAGCACACTGTTTTCACCTGTCTTCAAGAAAATTTTTTTCTGAAAAACTAGTAGCCTATTTCCTAAAGTCCATCATTTGGAGAACATTGAAATTGACCATTAGCTGTCTAGCAAAAGCTGAGATTTTTATCCAGTAGAATTAATTTCCCAGTATATGCACATCTGGGCACGTCCTTGGATTGAGGGTCACAACCAAAAGGGCAGCTTTGTCCCTCAATGCTGAGATTCCTTTCTTTTCCTCCTCAGAGGAATTCTACGTCATCTCTTGCGTGGACTCTGACCCCCTCTCCCTAATAGGGGAACAGCACCGGCGCCTGGGCACACAATTGCACTCAGTTCCTGGTTCAATGGCTGGCAAGGGAACCGGGCTGGATCCTTCTGATTCACTCCTGGAGTGGTTTTTCTGCTCCCAGAATGAATCCACCCATTCATCCAAGACTGGAATTCTCAGTGGGGGAAGAGACCAGAGTGACGTAGAGCCATCATGAGAGTCTGATGCCCAAGGTCAAGTTCACCATGCACATGGGATATGCCAGCTATCGTTGAATAAGGCCTAGGGATACGCAGCCTATTTGTCCCCAGAGGGTAACCATTGTTCTGGGCTTTCAAAATGTCACAGTGAGAAATGTCCAATATTGATGCCCTTTGCACACTGTGGATTTTGCATTAAGAATGAGAGATCTTTGTTCTCTGCTTCCTCTGTGCATGCAGCCCACCCACACCCTGTTTGTTTAGCGGGTACCTGCCCCCTTCCTGCACCATCTACCCATCCACCCATCGCCTTTCAGCAAGGTGGCCCAGTGTTATGCCCTGCTAGGAAGAAGGCATTTGATGCTCACATCTCAGATTACTAATCCTAGCCATTGCTTCTCTCTCTCCACTCCTTATCCACGTCCTCCTCTGTGTGTGTGTGTGTGGGGGGGGGGGTGTCTTGATTATGTAATGGAAGGAGAAATAAGTAGAATTAAGAATGGTGACTTTAATCTGATTTAGCTGTGTCCGGGGATTGTAGCCTTCCCTGGAACCACACACCGTAATGATTTTAAGCTTAAATGACAAGGAAAAGCAATACTGGAGGAAATCTTCCTATACCTAAAGGTCCAGACATTTAACTCAGAATAAAGGAAATTAGAGTCAGTGCAGCTACACTTGGCTAGGAGTTAGAGTGCTGACTGCAGGTTCTGGTTCCCTAATTCACAGTGTGGCCTGGCCAAGCATTTAACCTTTTCTGTCTTGTTTTCTCCATGGGATTAACATGGAATGGATAATCCCAGTTGACACTTTGTCACCCAGTTCTGTTGTGAAAAGGATGTAGACTCTGCAGACATGGATTTTTTTCCCCAACTCTTCTGGGCTTTCCTACCTCTGTTTGCCAAATATTGGTTATCTCTCGGGGTCCGTTCTCTCTTTTTTCTGTTCTCACTCCGTATATCCTCCCCATCATCTTTAGGCTCAAGGCCTAACTTCAGGCCATGACTTACAAGGCTCTTCTGGATGTGGCTGTCTACCTTTGGTCCTGTGTCCAAGCTTCTCCTGGTCTCTCTTGCCTCTGCTACTCTATGTGCTGTCCCCACTGCCTGAAATTCCTTTACTCCCCACCTCCACGTCTACCGTCCACCAGGCCAAGAGTCAGGACAGGCTTCACTCTCCTGCTGAGGGTCTTCTCTGAATGGCTCCCCACATGCTATCAAGCTGGGTTGAGTGTCCCTCCTCTGATCCTCATTAGCATTTGTACTGAATTACCGGTTTGCTTGTCAGGAAACCCACTAGTCTATGAGCTGTTGAAAACAGGAACTGTCTGTTGGTCACCACTGTCTCCCTGACAGTAAATGTGTATTGACTGTATGAATGAGGACTTTTTTTTCCCCATTTACTGACTTGCCTTAGCTTCAGGAAAAATTGTAAGATATAAATGTGGAAAACCTTCTGCCAGCCACTTTCTGAAATGAAGAATGCCATTGTTAAATTGACTGATGGAAGAAGTGGCTTCCAAGGAAGACTCTGTGAGGATGTCTCTGAATGTTCCCTCCCCTCCTGCCTACCCCCCCCCCCCCCCACACACACACACACACCAACTTATTTCTCCTGTATTACAGTACTTCTGCTATAGGACTTACCCATCTTCCAGGTATCACAAATGTGCACCTCTTCCCTGTAAACTTCATGAGAGCAGGGTCTACAACTTCCATCTTTGTGTTCACATACTACCTTGAACATAATAGGTACCTAATAGGTAATTGTGAAATGAAATGAATGGACTATAAAGAGAAGATGGCAGACTGCTGGGTCAGACAAAACCATTCAGTTTCAAACATTTTCTCAGTGGAGTCTCTCCTCTAGCATAACCATTGCTATCTTACATTCGTATAGTGCTTTTAACTTTTCAAGTTGCTTCCCCATTCATTATCTGATCTCATCCTCACATTTATCCTTTGAAGTAGGTGTGGTTCAGGCCTTATTATCTCCCTTTGACAGCTTATTAGAATTCAATTAGACAGTGCCTGGCAGAACTAGAGCTAAAACCTCCATCTTCTGAGTGTTCTGTGTGCTCAGACAGGAACATTAGCAACGTGGAAGACCAGTCTCCAGTTGATTGGATCCCAGAGGAAGTTACCTGACTTTGCTGGTATGTATGGGCACTACCAGGTTGGGAATGAATTACAGGAGTCGCCAGTTTTCACACATGAGGTGAGAAAAGTCTGTGTCCTGCAGACCTTCGTGTATTCTGGACCCGTTCAGCTGCTTCCCGCTCTGGGTCCTCCCTGCCTGTGGCAGCCATACCACTTGTTCTGTGACAGGACAGGCCAAGCTTTCCTCAAGCCCTGTCCTCTGGAGAGCATGGTAATGCCCAGAAAATGGGCCCTTGTGAGGAGGCTCTGAGATTCTGTATTCAAGACATTGCTTTGGGCGCAGATGTAAAAAACATCTAACTTTTATGTTAGCTGTGTGTAATGGGGGGCAAGGGACTCTTTCTAGAAAGAGTCGAGTGTGTTGAGTCACACAGCTTCTTAGTCAAAGGTGTTTTCTTACGTATTATACTCTTTAAGTAAATCTGTTGAAGCAGCTTTAGATTGGCAATTAAACTATTAGAAATGTGGCCTGACCTGTGGTGGTGCAGTGGATAAAGCGTCGACCTGGAAATGCTGAGGTTGCCAGTTTGAAACCCTGGGCTTGGCAGCCTGGTTAAGGCACATATGGGAGTTGATGCTTCCAGCTCCTCCCCCCTTCTCTCTCTCTCTCTCTGTTTCTCTCTCCTCTCTATCCCTCTCTGTCTCTCTCTCTCTCCTCTCTAAAAATGAATAAATAAATAAATAAATAAACTATTAGAAATGTTTCCACAAACCCATTATCTTGGTGACCAGTCATTAAATGAGTCCCAGTGTAGTGTGCTACACATAAATATTACTCAGTAAATATTTGTTGGTTTAATGAATATTGAACATTTTTAATGTACAAGGATCCATGCTAAATGTTGGAGGACATTTAAAAGGCTATAAAAATCAATCCATCTTTGCCCAGCATATGAAAGGTGCCAGGGACTCACAGTGATGACATTTAGTGAATCACTAAATGTCAGTGGTGTCATCAAGAAAGACTTCAAGCCCTGGCCAGTTGGCTCAGTGGTAGAGCGTCGGCCTGGTGTGCAGAAGTCCCGGTTCGATTCCTGGCCAGGGCACACAGGAGAAGCACCCATCTGCTTCTCCACCCCTTCCCCTCTCCTTCCTCTCTGTCTCTCTCTTCCCCTCTCGCAGCCGAGGCTCCATTGGAGCAAAGATGGCCCGGGCGCTGGGGATGGCTCCTTGGCCTCTGCCCCAAGCTCTAGAGTGACTCTGGTCGCAACAGAGCGACGCCCGGAGGGGCAGAGCATCGCCCCCTGGTGGGCGTGCCGGGTGGATCCCGGTCGGGCGCATGCGGGAGTCTGACTGTCTCTCCCCGTTTCCAGCTTCAGGAAAAAAAAAAAAAAAAAAAAAAAAAGAAAGACTTCAAGTAGAGGATGGGATTGTAACCAGACCTGACTTCCCTAGTATGTACTGTTTCAGTGGGGAATGAGAAATGGTGGCGGAAGGTGTGGGGAGACAGAATGCATCAAGAACATTTGGGGTAGCCTGACCAGGCGGTGGTGCAGTGCATAGAGCGTCGGACTGGGATGCAGAGGACCCAACTTCAAAACTCTGAGGTCACTGGCTTGATTTCCTGACCCCAGCTTGAGATTGGGCTTGCTGGCTTGAGCGTGGGATCATAGACATGACCCCATGGTCACTGGCTTGAGCAAGGGGTCACTCACTTTGCTGTAGCCATCTGGTTAAAGCACATACGAGAAAGCAATCAATGAACAACTAAGGTGCTGCAACGAAGAATTGATGCTTCTCATCTCTGCCCCTGTCTCTGTCACACACAAAAAAAATATTTGAGGCAAATAGACAGTCAGGAGCTCAGTTTGAGTTTAGTGAACAGCAACTTGGGTGAGAGGCCTTTTTGTTAAGAGTTGACACTCCAGTTGGAGCCACATCATAGTGCCAGGCTGAGAAATTGAAATTGAGCCTAGGCTTTTGGAAATTGAAGGGTTTGGGGGAGGAAAGTAAAATGACAAAAGCAATGATTTAGTCAAGTTAATTTAGCAGTAGTCCACAGGATTAATCAGAGAAGAAAAAGAACAGAGCCAGGGAGGCTCACGTAGACAATGGCTTCCAAAATATACATTTCGAATCCAACTCACAGTTAGGAGTACCTTTGATATAGCACACACACACACACACACACACAATATATGTGCACTGCACTTCAATATTTTTTATTACATTCTATTTCATCTTTTTTAGAATGACATTTCAGTTGATTTCCCAAATAATTTTAATGTGTGTTTACAATGCATTGATGAGTAACAGTTAACATGATCAATGAGGGGTAGATACTCTACATAGACCTTTGTCTGAAAAATACTTATCTAGGAGTTTATTACAAATATTCAGACTATAAGCTAACACCTGTGATTTCAGCCAGGTTAGAGATTGTGTTGTTTATTTGGTTGTTTTTCATGGGTTATAATAAGAAATACAGAAGGGGCAACTATAGCAAACACTGGCTGTGTTCTTTGTAAGAACTTACTCTCTATACGTGCAAACTGTCAATCACTTTGAAAACCCAAGTAGACAAAAGCTTATGCTGAGATGTTTGGTTTGTTAGCAGTCAGGGAAAAGCAGATTAATCCATCGAGGAGATGCCACTTCACAACCATCAGACTGGAAGAAACTTTAAGGATTGGCAGTGCCAGAAGCTGAGAATGAGGAACCTGGGAGACCAGCAGCCACTCTGAGGCTGTGAGAGATATAAAGTAATGCAGCCACTTCGGCGATGTGTGCGATACTTCCCACCATTGGAGACTGACTTGCCCCTCACCCAGAGAAGCTCCTGTACCTGAGCAACAGGATATGCACAAGGACACAGGGATGCCAGTTGCTTCGTTATGTTAGATGCCCAGCCTCTAAAGAGTGGGTAAATACAATGTGCTGTTTTTACATTATGAAAAATGTAGTAGTTAAATGGAATGAATTGGGGCTTGAACAGATCTCAGAAACCTAATACTGACCATGAAAAGCTAATTTCAAAATGATACATTCACTACTGAACTATTAGACCTTTAAAACAATACTACATTGTGTTTAGAGATATAAACTTACATAGTAAAAGTATGGGACTAAGCACTAAATTCAGGGAGTGGTTCCATTCAAGGTAGCAAGGAGGGAGAGCAGGAATTAGAATCAGGCTGTGCCCTCCAGGAGCTTCCTAGGACTCTGTGCTGTTGTACTGCTTAGAGGACAAGGAGGCTCCGTGGGAGAATCTGACAGTGCTATTTGTCAGCGCTAGGTGGTGGATACATCAGTATTATATACACTTTATGATTTTTCTGGTTGTTTACAATATTTTATAACTTTTGTCATGCTTGGCCTGGCTAGGCATGGTGGCTAGGGCTGGCCTCACTGTTCATAGCAAGAGAATTATTGCCTCCTGTGGCCAATATAGTTGGGGGTGACCTACGGAGGTGGGCTTTGGAGTAAGTTTCTAACTTGGCCCTCCTCCTTCAACCTCCTGTTTCCTAGGGGTCAAACCTTTAGCAGAGAGAGGAAAAGAAAGAGTGAAACCTTTTTTTAAGATTTCTGGTGGGCCCTGGCCAGTTGGCTTAGTGGATAAAATGGCCCAGCATACAGACATCCCGGGTTTGATCCCTGGTCAGGGCACACATGAGAAGCGACCATCTGCCTCTCTTACCCTCCCTCACCCCCTTCTGTCTCCCTTCCCCTCTATCAGCCAGTGGCTCGTTTGGTTGAGTTAAGCATTGGCCTCAGGTGCTGAGGATGGCTCAGTTGATTTGACCATCAGCTCCAGATGGGGTCGCCAGGTGGGTGGATCCCGGTTGGGGCACCTGTGGGAGTCTCTCTCTCTATCTCCCCTCCTCTCACTTAAAAAAAAAAAAAAGATTCCTGGTGGGTGAGAGACAGAAGTGAAAATAAGATTGGAGATAGTGCCTCAGAAGCTAAACAGTTGGACTGGTGCTTTCAGAGTCTGTCTGCATCTAAGCCACTTTAAACCCCTCAGAGAGGAGGTCGGGCCATCCGAGGCTTCTCTCTGGTGTATTGAGTAAGCAGGACACATCTTCCACCTCAGAATGCCTTATGTTACCCTTTTATAAAATATGGGAACCCACTTTCTATCTCTTTCTGTCATAACAGATTAGAATGAAAAGAGGTGATAACTTGTCTGTCAAATATTAGGAGTTTCTTAAAGAACTTCCAGAAAAAGGAAAAAAAAAGAACTTCAAACTACCTCTCTGAATTGGCTGCCTTCCTCTCTTTTCTTGACCTTTACGTGCTCCATCAGCCTTCTTGTTTTTGAAGTCACCACTCAATTTTAAGCACATATATTCACTTGGGCCTGGTAGTGGTACATTCTGGTATGGGATTGCTGCTTGCCCTGAAACCAAAAAAGTTATTTCAGGTGTGCCAACATGCAACTCACTCACACACACACATACCGGGCCTCCATTTGATCACCACCATCAAAATATCACCATCATCATCTTTGCAGCAGGTACTCACATGCTGCTTATTGTTATGTCAGAAACAGGTTTAAGCATTAAACTTAATAGCAACGCTGTACAATAGGTATATTATTGTCCTATTTTATAAATGAGGGAACTGAGACACAGAAAGCTTAGATGGCTTGTTCAAGGTCTCTCAGCTGGCAGTTGCCAGAGCCAGGGCTTGAACCCAAGCAGTCTGGCTCCAGAGCCCATCCCCTTACTGAGTGCACTGTCTCTTGCATGAAATACAGGAGCATAGCACTTTAAATGAACTGGCAGATCAGACACCTACGATAGCAGATACTCAGTAAATGTTTGCTTTGAATAGATTATCTCACAACATTCTCAGTTCATTCTGTCTTTACGTTCAGAGGTCAGCCTAGGGAGCAGTGGGGAGGGAGGGCTCACAGCTGAGCTGGGGGTTGTTCTGGCCCACATCACAGAGTCATGCCTGTTATTTTTAAACACACACACACCTCCTCAGCCTGGTGTCAGGTCGGGAGTGCTCTCTGTACTCTGGTTTTGGATCCAGGCAATTTAGGGGAAGGACCGCGGTGGGACTGGACAGGCTGTGAACATAGGCACTGGAAATGGATCATTTACAACTCAATTTGTTTCCCATTCTGATAGGGTCTCCCCTGTCCTTGCTCAGGCTGAACTTTCCTTGGCCCAATGCCATTGTGACCAGCTGGCCCTTCAGAGAGGATGGCATTCAACAGCAGCTGCTCTGCCGGAGCCAGCTGACTCTCCATAAGCCCTGCCCTGGCTCTGGCCCTTGGTTTTCTCTCTCAGCTTGTCAAGGTGGTGTAGCCTTGGTGAAGCCTCAGACCAGACAAGGCAGTGACCCAAGGATCAAGTAACAGAAGGACGGGGAAGCAGGACTTGTCCTTCCAGCCTGCAGAAGCTGCTGCCTTTCGCCCACCTTCCTGCTCTTGCTGAGACAGTGACACAGACCACTCACCCAGGAGCCAGGATCTCAACCACTGTCAAGGCCACATACTCTTTGCCCAGCCCTCCTTCCATTTTCACTTCCTCACCACCTCCCTCCCCCAAAACTGCAATCTTTGCCCAGCTAAAGATATCAGAAAGATAGAGGTGGGGTGGACTGAATCATTTGGGGGCTCTTTCCACCCCCAAGCCAAGCTTAGGCTCATTTATATTCAGTAGAAACAAATTCTGGAGACCAAATGAAGACCGGGGAAGAATGTGTAGGTTTTAGCTTCTTTACAGTCTTCTTTGTAACGGGAGTAGAGGACTCTCCACAGGAGACAGGGTCAAAGGATGTGCTGAGGTGACCAGGGGATCCCCACCAAACTACCATCTGGGCCTGCCTCCTGTCTCTCTGCATCTGCATTAGAAGGGGTGGGGAAACAAAAGATTGAGAAACCTAGCAAATTGAAAATGCAAAAGAGCTGATTTTGTAAATAGAAATTACACAAGAGCAGGAGTCTTTTGGAAAGGTTTTACTGAAACAGAATTAGCCACCTGGCATCATGCTGCTAATAGAGATATTTACTGTTTGAAAAACTATATTTGTAGCTTTGGAGAACATCCTGTTGACTTTTCTTTATTGTGAAGGAAAATAGAACCTTTTCTCTATGTACACATAGAACTTTTTTCTGTCTGAGGTGGGGCATGTTGGGGGTTGGAGAAGGGGAGAGTTGAGAGAAATGTCTTCATCTTGCTGCCGAGACCAAAGTAGCCCTTCTCCTGCCCTCTGGTACTCATGTTTATGGGATGGGAAGCAGAGCCAAGGAGGAAGTCCTGCTCCCGCTCTGGGAGCTCAGAGCCCTCTTGATTTCTTCCGGAACATACAGATTCTCTGGGGAGCAAGCCCTGGCTTTTCTCTGGATCTCTGCTGATCCACCCGGTTCCAAGAGGAGAACCCCGAGGAAAGTTGAGAGGAGGGGAAACAAAAGTCCTGAAGCCCCATGAGCCTTCCATGGCCTTGGAGTTTCGCCTGCCCCAGCCCCCCATCGCCCCAGCTGTGCCAGGGCCACGCTGCTCTGGGACGTGCCTTGATGCTGTCCTCTGGCCCCACGCTTTCCAAAGCAGCTGCGTCCCTTGCGGAAGTCCCTGCATTCCAGCTGGGGACCAGAACCCCAGGTATGGGATCAGGAAATCAGTGAGAGGAAGAGGCAGAAGAGTCTGGTGAAGTGTCATTGTTGCTCTTCCCTCTCCCTTTCCCCTTGCCACCTTCACCACCTCTCACCACCTCAGTTGCAGAGACTCTGATCTGTCCAGGGCACCCGCCCCAGTTTTCTGGCTATTTCTCTAGCGAAGTGCAGCATATCTACCATTTGGCAGCCTTGGAGTAAACCCAGGAGACTCCTCTCCCTTCGTATCTTCTTAGGCCTTTTACAGTGTTTTCCCTGACCCATACTCTGATAACTTCACCAGGCTTGCCTGCCAGTACCAAAGGCCAGCTCTGTTTTCTTGGTCTTCGCTGAATACTTCCCTTGACCCCAGCTGGTGCTTGTGGCTTGTGATACCCTTTTTAGGTTTTGTTTTAGTAAGATAAGGATTGAGAGACCAAAGACAATGATGTTACCTTTGTTTGTTCTTTATATAGTCTTATCTAAGAGGAGCTTTTTTTCAGAAACCTTACATTAGAGTATGGTGTTTTATAGGGCCCCTTGGAGCAATGTACGGATTTTACTAATTCATTCAGTGCTTAGTGCATAAAACTAAGCTATAAGTTCCATGAGGTCATGGAATGAGTCTCTTGTTCATCCTCATATCCCTAGAACCTAGCCTAGTGCTAGGCATAAAGGAGGTCCTTATCCAATGAATATTCATTTAATGAAAGATGCATAGTGTAGTACTTACAGGAGTTACAAAGAAGCTTGACATTCAGTTCCTGCCTTTGAGGTGCTTATGTTTCATAATCAGAAAACAAGATTTATGCACATCAGAGTTAATTAACCAGCACTCAAGTAGAATTTCCTTCAGTAATGACAGGATGGCTCAGTCTTAGGAAGTGTATTTGATAGTTCATCACCATACTAGTTCATAGAACAAACAGTTCCCCTAAACGCATACTGAAAAGGCCTTGATATAATTCAAAAATCCAGTCTTTGTATCTGTTAGTAAACTAGGAACAGAAAGATATTTTCTTCCTCTCAGGAAACTTTCTGGCTGAAACCATCACCTTCTTTCATATTTAATAGTAAAAGATGATCATTTTTACTAGTCAGAAATACTTTTTCTGTAATTTCTAGCCAATGCCATAACACAGAAATAAGTATAAAATATTTTAAAGGAAACTTTATCATTTTCAAATAATATTAATAATATGACAATCTTCTTGGAAAATTTAATTAGTTTTTGTTTGTTTTTGTCCAGCTGAATTTCTTTGGGCCATATAGGTTAAATATGTAGGTATGGTAACTGCTTTATTTAACACCCAATAGCTCTCCTATGTGAAAAAGTGAATTCCATTTACAATATAACCAAAAATATAAAATTTCATGGAACACACCTAAGACATGTAGGGCTATAAATTTCACATATATATGTTACTTTGAGATCTTAATGTTTAACAAAATAAATGTGGAGGACCTATCTGGAAAAAAAAAAAACCTCTTAAGACTAAAGGACATAAGAAAAAGGCTTGAATTAATGGGAAAAATATTATGCCCCTGAATGAGCAAACCTCATATTTGTAAAGATACAGGTTTTTCAAAAGTTAATCTCTAAATATAATGCATTTTCAATAATTAATATCTTATTTGGGGAGGGGGTTAGAGGACACAGCAGATGATTTTGAAGTTCATCTTAAATTTTAAAATGAATTAAAATAGCCAAGAAATTATCTATAAAAGAAAAGTAATGAGAAGGGACTTGCTTAACTGGGTATTAAGAACTAATTAATTAACCTGTATAAGTAAATCTATGTTATTTGGCAAAAGAGTAGACCAGGTCTACAGTATGAAAAAGAAGTATTTGAAATGTACATATTTAAAAATGAATTTTCAAAGATAGATTATGTTTTAAATCATATCAACATTACTGGCTTGCCATATATTCAAGCTCTAAATGGAGCAAAGATTTAAAATATAAAAAGTGAACCACTAAAATTCATATGTAATTGCAAGGTACACAGAATAGCTAGAATGATCTTGACAAAGAAGAACAAAGTTAGAGGATTCATGCTTCCCAATCCCAAAATTTACTACAGATCTATAGTAATTAAGACAGTGTGGTACTGACATAAATATAGACATGAAGAACAATGGACTAGAATTAAGAGTCCAGAAATAAACTTTTATTTTTATGGTCAGTTGATTTTTAAGAAGGATGCCTGGGAAGGAATAATCTTTTCAACAGTGCTGGAGTACCTGTATATCCACATGCAAAAGAATTGAAGTTGGATCCTTACCTCACACCATATACAAAAATTAAATCAAAATGGATCAAGACCAGAATTTAAGAGCTAAAACTATAAAACTCTTAAGAAGAAAACATAGGGATGAATCTTCATGATCTTGGATTTGGCAAAGAATTTATAGATATAATACCAAAAGCACAAACACCAGAAGAAAAAATAGATTAGCCTGACCAGGCAGTGGCACAGTGGATAGAGCATCAGACTGGATGTAGAGGACCCAGGTTCAAAACCCTGAGGTCGCCAGCTTGAGCATGGGCTCATCTGGTTTGATGGTGGTCATTCAGTCTGCTGTAGCCCCCCGGTCAAGGCACATATGAGAAAGCAATCAGTGAACAACTAAGATGCCACAATGAAGAGTTGATGCTTCTCATTTCTCTCCCTTCCTGTCTGTCTATCCCTATCTGTCCCTCTCTCTGTCTCTGTCTCTCTCCTCTCTCTTTCTCTCTCTCTCTCTGTCTGTCTCTGTCACACACACACACAAAAGGAAAAATAAATTAGACTTCTTCAAAATATAAAACTTTTGTACTTTAAAGGACACCATTAGAAAAGTGAAAAACAGTCATTTCAATACGCCAAGGTTGTGGGTTTGATCCCCAGTCAGGGCACATATAAGAATCAACCAATGAGTGCATAAATAAGTGGAACAACAAATCGATGTTTCTCTCTTTTGCCCTTCCTTGCTCTCTAAAATCAATAAATTAAAAAAAAAAAAATTTTCTTAATGAAAGTGAAAACAGGCCCTGGCCAGTTGGTTATAGCATCATCTTAATATGCCAAGGTTGCTGGTTTGATACCCAGTCAGGGCACAGACAAGAATCAACCAGTGAATGCATAAATAAGTGGAACAACAAATCAATGTTTTTCTTTCTCTCTCTCTGTCTCTCCCTCTCTCCCTTCCTCTCTCTCTCTCAAATGAATAATTTTTTTAATTAAGAAAATGGAAAATCACAAAAGAGATAAACATTTGCAAATCATATATCTGATTAGCCCAGAAAATATAAAGAACTCTTACAACTCAACAACAAAAAGACATCCCATTTTAAAAATAAACAGAGGATTTGAATGGATGTTTCTCCAAAGAAGATATACAAATGACCAATAAGCACACGAAAAGATGGCCATTGTCATGAGTCATTAGAGAAATGCAAATCAAAGCCACAATGAAATAGCCCTCATACTCAACTAGAATGACTAAAATGAAATAAGACAGATGATGACAAGTGAGGCAGTGCAGCCACTGGAACCCTCATATTGCTGCTGGTGGGAATGTAGAATGGTGCAGCCACTTTGAAGAACAGTCTGGCAATTCCTCCAGAGGTTAAACATTGACTTAGCATGTGGCCCTAAACATATACTCATGGGAAATGAAGGCATACATCACACAAAAACCTGTACATGAATGGTCATAGCAGCGATAATCATGATAGTCCAAAAGTAGAAACAATCCAAATGTCACCTAGTGAATGAATAAAAATAATTTTTAGTGACACAAAGGAGCAAAGCACTGATCCATGCTACAACATGATAATCCTTGAAAGCATGATGCTGAGGGAAAGAAGCCAACACAAAAGGCCACATTTTGTGTGATTCCATTGATGTGAAATGCCCAGAAAGGGACAAACCCTTAGAGGCAGAAAACAAATTAATGGTTGCTAGGGTCTGTGGGTAGGGAGGAAATGGGGAGCGACTGCTAATAAGTATGGAATTCTTTTAAGGGGTGATGAAAATTTCTGAAATTAGAAAGTGATGTCCCCAGATGGGCAGAGCATTGCCTCCTAGTGAGCTTGCCAGGTGGGTCCTGGTGGGGCACGTGCAGGGCTCTGTCCCTCCATCTCCCTCCTCTCACTTGGAAAAGAATTTAAAAAAAAAAAGTGGTGCCCTGGCCGGTTGGCTCAGCGGTAGAGCGTCAGCCTAGCGTGCAGAGGACCCGGGTTCGATTCCTGGCCAGGGCACACAGGAGAAGTGCCCATTTGCTTCTCCACCCCTCCGCTGCGCTTTCCTCTCAGTCTCTCTCTTCCCCTCCCGCAGCCGAGGCTCCATTGGAGCAAAGATGGCCCGGGCGCTGGGGATGGCTCTGTGGCCTCTGCCTCAGGCGCTAGAGTGGCTCTGGTCGCAACATGGCGACGCCCAGGATGGGCAGAGCATTGCCCCCTGGTGGGCAGAGCATCGCCCACCAGGCGTGCCGGGTGGATCCCGGTCGGGCGCATGCGGGAAGTGGTGATGTTGCACCTCTGAATATACTAAAAGCAACCAAATTGTACACTTTAAAAAGATGAATAGGCCCTGGCCGGTTGGCTCAGCAGTAGAGCATCGGCCTGGTGTGTGGGGGACCCAGGTTCGATTCCCGGCCAGGGCACATAGGAGAAGCACCCATTTGCTTCTCCACCCCCCCCCTTTCTTCTCTGTCTCTCTCTTCCCCTCCCGCAGCCAAGGCTCCATTGGAGCAAAGATGGGCCGGGCACTGGGGATGGCTCCTTGGCCTCTGCCCCAGGCGCTAGAGTGGCTTTGGTCTTGGCAGAGCGACGCCCCAGAGGGGCAGAGCATCACCCCTGGTGGGTGTGCCGGGTGGATCCCGGTTGGGTGCATGCGGGAGTCTGTCTGACTGTCTCTCCCCGTTTCCAGCTTCAGAAAAATACAAAAAAAAAAAAAAAAAAAAAAAAAAGATGAATATTACAGTGTGTGAATAATATCTCAATAAAGATGCTATTTTAAAATGAGTAAACTAGGTTCTGAGTAAAGATGACAAAATACATATATCTAATTTACGTTCCTCACAAATCCCGCAAAAAGCACAGTAAAGTGATTTTTGTAATCGGCAAATTTAGGGAGAATAGAAGTGATATCAACCGCAAGAACTGGAATGCAGTTACATGAAGTAACTAACTTAGCAGTTTGAAGAAAGCCAGAACCTAACCTGGCATTTAGTAAGACTAAGAGCCACCCAGCTTACATCACTGAGTTCTCAAAGGTTCAGGAATTGGTGGCACGGGGTTCCTGTAGAAGTAGGGTGAAGCCAGACACAGTTCAGGAGGGCTGGTTGAAAGCTGTTCATGATTAAGTTCAGAGCCCATGTCCTCCCCAACTCCATTTTACTGGGAGACTGACCTTGCCTCATCTGAGCAGAGGAATGAAGGGACTTCCCTGGGGAATGTGAAACAAGGAGTTTCTGTCTCAGGGCACACAAAGGTAGATACACAGTGTGACACTAACAATGTTTAACCTTCGGGCCCCTTGCTTGCATAGGCCCTGTCCATGGCCCTGGAGGGAACCCTAGCTGTGTGTTCATGTGATGCTGTGTTTTTGTAAACTTCAGAATGTGTGTATACTACACTCAGTTAAAACTTCTGCCTTCATTTCCTCCTCCCTCTTGGGCCAGGCAGCTTTGGAGTAGCCCACACACCTTTTGGAGGATAAGATTGGGAAGGGGGTTGAATTGGGAATATGCTATTTTATCTGTAATTTGTAAAGATATTTTTTAGAAAGCATTAATAAAACAAGTGAGAAATTATAGATTCCTGAGTCGGAAATACACAAAGAGTACCTTTTTGGCCATTTTAAATTTATTTAAAAACTAGGGGGAAATTGGATCAAAACTAATGGGACACAAAACAAAAGTGACAGAGATGAGCCATTAAATCAATAGATATTATTCTAAAATCAAGTAAAGTATAACAAAGTATTCTTACACTGTATCAAAAGCTAGTAATTGAGATGTTCTCTCTGAACATATGTACCCTGATTTATCAATGTCACCCTATTAAAATTAATTATTTAAAAAAATAATAATAAAGATCTTAAAAAAAACCTAGTAATTGAGAGAATGAGGTCAATTTTAAATAGGAGTGATGACTGATAAGCTAAAAGAAGAGGAGAAGCAAATCATAGAACACATTACATTGATTAAACACATAAGTCCCTGGTGGATTTAACATGAAAGGCATAATGCAGATAGTGCAGAACTCATGATACGCCATCCTTCAAGGACATCAATGACAAACTGGTCATTGTACAAGAAAACTTGGAATGTACCCTGAAATCTTAGTGGGTTTTTTTTAAAGAAACATGAGATTTTCCTAAATTTTAAATCAACTCTAAAATTTATATTATATATTACCCGTAAGCTGAAGAAAATCTTTTCTAAACGGTCAGAAATAGAAAACAAATTTCAGTCAGCCATACTAGAAAAAAGACTGAATTATTCTTTTTTTTCCTAAGAAAATGGTGTTACCAACTCTGTGTCACATGAAGCAGCAATCATAGACTAGGCAGCCAAAAAATACAGGGAAATAAACACAGAGGTGTGTCAGACAAATGATTAATAAAAATACTAGGTTATTCTTGATTTTCTGATGTTCCTGTTGCTTGTCAGCTTTTATAACTTGTAATTTATTATGCTCTTTTCTCTGTCTAAATAAAAATTCACTTTCATGCCTATTTTTATATTTGTATTGTTGTATTCTTTTTATCATATTTAAGAAGGCATGCAAAATTGTATAAGCTTCAGGTTCACAAAACCCAGACCAACTTCAAGCACAGTTGAGGGCAGCACTCCCATCTGAAGGCAGGAGGGGAAGTGAATGAACGCATGCAGTCTGTGCGTACATGTGACCTTGTCTACTCTCTGGGCTCCCAAGCCAAGAGAATGAAAGAATGTTCTCTAGGGTATCTTACCTCCCCAGGACAAAAGACTAGATACTGACATCAGGGGTTCCCTGCAAAACTGCTCAGCCAGATCGCCCTACACAATAGACATTATTCACACACAGCTTCTGTGGCAGCTAGTCGTATACGTGAGCAGATAACCAAGAATAACCACACATCCAAGGAAAGTGTCTAGTATGAAAAATGGAGAATAAAGCAGAAGGGAAAAAAAAGCAACTTGAAGGGAAACTGAGACTATAAAGCAAGAAGAAACCTTTATAAAGCTATCATTAAAATCCTCAGATAAACCAGACTAGGCAGTGGTACAGTGGATGGAGTGTCATCCTGGGACATTGAGGACCCGGGTTCGAAACCCCAAGGTTGCCTGCTTGTGCGTGGGCTCAGCAGCTTGAGCGGGGGATTGCTGGCTTGAGCATGAGAGCATAGACATGACCCCATGGTTGCTGGCTTGAAGCCCAGGGTCTCTGGCTTGAGCCCAAGGTCGCCGGTTCGAAACCCTAGGCTTGCCTAGTCAAGACACATGCGAGAAGCAACTATTACAAGTGGATGCTTCCTGCTCTTCCCCTTCCCCTTTCTCTTTCTTTTTCTCTCTTTCTCTCTCCTCTCTCTAAAATCAATAAAATCTTAAAAAATAAATTAATTAAATAAAATCCATATAGTTTCCTAAAACACAGAGTTGGCCCTTCATACCCTCAGGTTTCATATCCATGGATTCAATCAGCCGCATATTGAAAACAGTGTCTTACAGTTGGGAGCCCACAGATACGGAGGCCACTATTCTACACCATTTTATATGAGGGACTTGAACATCAGCAGATTTGGTATCTTCAGGAGGTCCTGGACCCAATCCCCATTGAATACCAAGGGGCAACTGTATAACAAATTCATGTGGGAGAAGATTAAACTGAGTAGTAGGAGAAAACTGGATTGTACACCAGAACCCTGATGGTGCTGTCCTGGTTCTATTGTGAACCAGCAGAATGACCCTGGGCTAGTCATTGGCCTTCTCTAGATCTGCCTTCTCATCTACAAAATGAGCAGTTTACTGGAAATATTTCTATGGTAACTTACCGTTCTAAAAATACTATGATTCTAAATTAAGATCTTGTGGCTCCACAAATACTGAACTCTTAAGTTCTTAATTTCTTGGTACCTAGTCTGTAGTACTAGACTCCAAGTTAGAATCATTGTGAAGACCACTCTGAGAACTCTTTAGCATTCTCAACCTACACCCCATGTTCTTAGAATGGACTCAGTGTAGGACCATCTAGTCCAGGGGTCCCCAAACTTTTTTACACAGGGGGCCAGTTCACTGTCCCTCAGACCGTTGGAGGGCCGCCACATACAGTGCTCCTCTCACTGACCACCAATGAAAGAGGTGCCCCTTCCGGTAGTGCGGCGGGGGGCCGGATAAATGGCCTCAGGGGGCCACATGCGGCCCGCGGGCCGTAGTTTGGGGACGCCTGATAGTCCAACTCCTTTGTTTTATAGTTTAAAAAACTGAGCGCCAGAGAAATTGTACTTTGTTCAAATCACAAAACTAGTCAGAGACAGAGTCCAGGTTTTCCAGTTCCTGGTCTGGAGCTTTTATACCAACACATGCTTCGTGCAGAACAGAATCAATCTTTTCACAGTGCCACCAGGACCTCATTTGCACTGTCACCCAAATGGTCCTTGAGGGCAGTTGTTCACTGTCTGAAACCATTGTGTCAGTTGACTATAATGCTATTTGGGGAAAGTAACTGGGGGCCCAGGGAGGGGACCAAGGAGCTCATCTGTCATTAACCTTTCCTCTGTTGGTCTGAGAATGGGAGATTGCAATCTCATTTTTTCTTCCCTTTCAGTTCCATGGCTTACCTTCCCTGGTAATTATACAGCCAGAAAGTATTTGTTTACAGAAGCCACGTGAGTCAGCCAGCCCCCAAAGGGTTAACACTCCCAAATTATGGGGTGGATTAACAATAAACAGGATGTCCTCCAGAAATTAAATTTAAACCACTGTGACTCAGGCTGGCCCATCCTCTAACCAGATCACTGTCTGGGGTTATTATCGGTGGTTAATTATACCATTGGGTTAAGCAACAGTTTTGGTCAGTTTGGGCCAAGAGAAGCCAGGCTTGGGGAGAAGGGGGTGTGGAGGAAAGAGGCCTGGTGGAGGAAGTGGGTGCAGCAGTGGGAACGGAGTTTGAATGGAGACTTACCGTAGTGAGAGTGGGTCTAACCTGTTCCCTCAGGGCTCCTGCTTAGCATCTTCGTGAGCTGATCCCAGGAATGCTCACCTCACGCCTCCCTGGGAAGGGGCGGTGAAACTGACATGTGTATAGCTGTTAGGATGCATTGGGTTTGCTTTCCAGCCTGGCCACATTGCTTTTCTTCTCAGAATTGTAGAATCATAAGATTTTCAGCACCTTAAGGAGGGTTCTAAATTATCTAGCTTAACCCTCTTGCTTCACAGAATAGTAAATTCAGGCACAGGGCAGTGCTCACCTGCCTAAGGGCAGCCTGCTCAGCAGAGGTGGAGGCAGGGTGAGTGCTTGGGACCAGGCCCTTCCCTAGGCCAGGCTGTCCTCCATTGCTAAGTGGGGAACCTGAGGTGCAGAACAGCTAGCAAGTCAGGGCAGACTCAAGCTGGATCTCAGATTTTTCTTGGAGTTAGCTGCGTTTAGGTTTTGTCAGTTCTCACGGGAAATTACCCAGCCTGGCTCATCCTTAGTGTCCCTACAGTTTGTCATTTCTGGCCAGCCATAGAAGAATCTCGTCAGAGCCACTGTTTGTCCCTCTGTCAAGAAGGAGTGAAGCGCCTAATACAGATACATGGTTTTTATGTCATCTTTAAAGGCATGTTTTCAAAAATAATAGCAATCCAAGTGAACCTGTAGTTTCTGATTCTGCAGCTCCTTGCGACTCAGGGTTTATGGGGACTTTATTTGTATAGTGTCTCCCCTTCCCTGCCTTTCCCTCTGCAATCTGTTTAAACAGCAGACTACTAGTATCACCTCTGGGCAGAAGCTGGTACCCAAGACCTCCATCGGACACTGTCCATGGGAGGATGACTGTCCCGGAGCCCAGCCTGGCTGCTGATGGTCCCAGACCCGCAGAGCATGTGGTACGAGTGGCTGGGAGTGAGCCACTGCCACTATTCTTTACTTTCTGGGGGACAGTGGCCTGTATTTCATCATTTCTTTTTAGCCACATCCTTCCCCATTTCTCCTAACATCCCTCTTTGCCTCTTTGTCTTATAGGATTCCTTTCAAGATTGGGCAGCCCAAGAAACAGATTGTCCCCAAAACAGTGAGTAACCCATTTCTTTCATTCTGAGATTCAGTTCTGTCTTACATGGCCTTCTCATAGAACCAGAGCTTTGACTCAACACATCATAGGGCCGGGAAGACAGAACCTGGCCTTATCGTTCTCAATTGGGTAGCTCCAGCGCCTCGTGTAGACGGGGCTTGCAGGGACCTCCTGTCCTGGGACACTGTCCTTCCACAGCTCAGCCTGGATAGGTAGGAGAGGTGGATTCCACAGACAGGAAAAACACACTGCTTCGGACAGATCATTTCTGGGGTCTGGTGTGCAGTCTGCACATTTCTAAGAGAGGGCATGCAACCGGAACCCTGCCAAGAATACATCCCAGGCCTTTACCCTGAGCCTTCTCAGGCCATTTGAATTATCAGGAAGCTTCTCCAGGACTCCAGGTCCTTTCATCGCCACTGTTAAATGCATTCCCAGCCAGGACCCAGAGTCATTCAGCATGGGGGGGGGGATGATTGAATCCGTCCCCCTTGTAAACCCACAGTTTTTATCCCTATTTTATCTCCAGAATGGGAAAGGAAGAGAATCATAGCTTCTTAGAAAGTTAGAGCTGGAAGCCCTTAGTGAATATATTATCCAACCTGTTTTTTTTCCTGATGAGGAAACTGAGACCATAGAGTCACAGTGACTTTCTAAGTTAGAAAAAGCTAAGGTTTACAGAGCTGGAATTAGAACTCAAGTCTGAGCCTCTGTTCAATGCTCTTTCCATTGCTTTATGCTCTCTCACTCAGGCTGTGACGATCTCTCAAGGCTGGGGATTCTAGTAAAGAATGACTGCTCAGGCCTCTCCCCGACAAATCTGAGCGAGGCCCTTGGTGTTCATGTAGGAGACAGAACTATAGTGCATCTCTCATGTGACAGCACCGGGGAGCCTCGTGGAGGCCTTGTCATTCCAGCCCCTGGCATTTCTCCTTGTCTTAATAACCTCGTCCCTTCTTGGCTCAGGACTCAGAACTATAGGAAAGATACTGCTTCAGTTGGCTGGCGGTAAGGGGAGTTCAGCAAACATCTGACCAATGGCTCTATCTTTGGGAAGTCCAAAGTTAGGTCACTTAAAAGGAAGTGGGCCCGTGTTATAAGAGCTCTCCCCCTTTTTTCAAGCAAACACTGGCCATGGACAGACTCCGAGTTTACCTCCCATGCCGAGGCTGACCATCTGCGGGTCCCAGCTGAAGCAGATAATCTGGGTGTGCGAGTGCTGGGCCCCAGCCGGCCTCAGGAAGTGGGAGGGGTGGCTTTGAGTCTCCAGAGTTTAATCCAGGGCAGATCTGAAAGGGAAGTGGTTTTGAAAAGGGTCTTTTATTCCCAACACTCACTACCAAAAAACAGAACAAACAAAAAACCCTCCCAATTCTCCAACCTTTATCTAGGTGGCCTTATTCTCTACAGAAAGGTATAGTCCAGAATGTAGTTCGTAGCTTCTTTGCCAGAGTTTGCTGACAGAAATATCTGTGGGTGTTTTAGTCTGAGAAATGGCAGGGATTCCCCAGGGGAAGGCCAGATGCAGTCTTAAGACACACTCTGCACCTGTGTGGCCCTCTGTGGGCCGTGACTCCCTCTCTCCATCCTAGCATTGGTCTCACTGGGATGGAGCTGCAGTCTTCTGACTGTCGTGTCAGCTGTCTTGCACAGACAGGGCATCGAGTAGAGGGTAAGAAGCCAGATTTGGAAGATCACCTATCTGAATTCTCATCCTGGCTCTAACATGCTGTCTGAGACCTTAGGCAAGTTCCTTATCTTCAATGAGGCTCAGTTTTCTACTTTGTAAAGTGAGGCAATGCTAGGACCTATGTCACTGATGTCTAATGAGCCTCACCTGAGGTGATGCATACAGAACATGTCATACAGTGTCGGGCACATGGTGAGGCCTCAGTAAGTAACTGCACTGCAGGAAGAGAGAGAGCCCTTTTGATAAAGCACCAAGGACTGCGCCAGTCCCAGCACTGAGGCTCCCCAGTGCAGTGAAGTGTGGAGGCTGGAATAGAGTTATCTGCTCCCTCAGCTCCCAGGTGTCTGTGGCAAGACCCTGCCTTTCCCGAGTCTTGTTCTCCACAAGCGCCTCCCGGCCCTGCAAGGCCTCAGCCTCCTTGTCACTGCCCCCAGCTGTGGTGACGCACTCTGTTGTTCCTGTCCGGGCACCATCAGGGAGGGGAGTGGATGGGCTCCCTGGGCTATTGGAAGTCACAGCACCCAGTCATGGGAAGAAACGTCATGTTACCTTCAGGGAGTTTCAGGAGGTGTTTGGCTCAGGGCACCCACCTGTAAGACAAAGAAAGCATTGTGTGTCTGCCCTCGCTGGTCTCCTGTGCCCAGGTCATTAACGCAGACTACACTATTGTCACAGCTTTGGCTGGAATGGCATGTTCTCTGCAGGGGCTGACCAGTGGAACTGACATGGAAGGACAGAAGGTCCCCCACTTCTCCATCCTCACCTTCTACTTCGTCCCCTCTGCCCCCCCTCCCCCGCCCCCATCCCGTAAAGTAGCTGGAGCACCTGATGTGGCAGGAGAAGCTGCCCCTCACTCCATGGCCTGGGGGGCTGGCAGAGCTCTCAAGCCAGGTCACCTGGGCCTCGCACCCAGAGGAAAGTACTTCAACCCCCAGCTAGGTGGGTGCTCTGTGAGGACAGGCAGAAGTGTCCCACTACATGGAGCCTTCACTTGAGAAAGATTTCCATGTGCAAAATGAAGGGGCCCTCAGCCTTGTTCCTGTCCGGTTGGAACGTGCCAGAGGGCAGCTGCCTCCTCTCTGAGCAGCCTTGTGGAGGGGCTTTCCACTCATCTCCTCTCTCACTTGGCCAGAGGAACAGCTTTGGGTGGGAACTGCCCATATGCACCCAGCTCACAGGCACTGAGCTCCTGCAGGTACCGGCCTGACCTCAGCACGGGGACGGACATGAGCCCGGAGCCTGCTGGCACTGGGCACGGGCAGCAGCCACAGCAGCCGTCCACACTTGACTCCCAGCGTTCAGCTTGCCAGTGACCGCCTGCCCTGACCGCGGACAGTCGTGCACACATGTTTACACTTGCATTGTTGACTGCAAGCCAGCTGCCTTTTGGCAAAGGCATCAAGCGTTCAGAGATTTCAGATCTTTTGTGTTTGGCTCTCTCCCTCAGAACAGATAGATCATGGAATGAGACTTCAGTGTGTCCCTTCATTCCCCGCCTGAGGGCTGCAGTCCTGGTGGTGTCCCCCGGATCTATCTCCCGTGCATGAGAGAGATCTCGGGACTGTGAACAACAGAAGCTAGCCTGCACTTGGCTAGCGGGGCAGAGGAGGTGAGGCTTCATGACCTTCTCGTAAGCTGTCAGATGGCTTTGAGGAACATAGAGTGGAAAGACCTGTGTCTCACTCCAACAGGCTTCTCAGCTCCAGTGTGAGACCTTGAGTTTCTCATCAGCCAGAGTGATCCAACCCAGTTGGAAACCTGCAGTCTCTCTCTGTGCAAGTCCAAGCAGTCCCAGCCAGGAAGACCAGGTGTTCTCTGACATCCCACACACATACCAGCATGCTGGGGAATTGCAACAGAGAGTGCCGGGAGCCAGGCTGCAGCCCCACAGAGCGGCAGGCGGCAGCCTCCCCTCGGAGCATCTACTCGGTGTTCTGCATCTTTAGAAGAGCTGCATTCTGCCCTAGACATCCTTAATTTTAATTTAATCCTTTTTTGTGGGGTGAGGGGATGCTTTTGCTATGTGAAGACTGCCCACATCCTATGAAGTAAGAAAGGAGATGTGTCCCGTGAAGGCACAGGCTTAGCCAAAATCAGGGGCATCCTCGCTGTCAGTGAACTGTGTGCTGCTTCCTCTCTGCCAGACGGTCACGGACCAGTCTGCACCCGCAGGCTGCTCTGGTCCTGCTACAAGCTCAGTGTGGAAGAGGAACCGGCCAACACCATCTGTGGGCCAGGCTCCCTGCCCTGCACTCCACACATACTTCTGCGAATCCTCAAAACAAGCAGGTGAGGCTGACACTGTTACCCCATTTCTTTGTCAGCCTCTGAAGTTTACATGGGGTGAGACAAAATAAAATACCTACTTTACTAGATAAGAAGCTGAGATTTACAATATTAGGTAATGCTCCATGGTTGGGATTAAAGTGTCTGCCTTCCCCGTCTCTCCCATTCCTCTACCTCCCCCTCGCCTCCTCCCCCTCCTGCTCAACCCCTCCCCCTCTCCCCTCACTCCTCTTCTCTTTCCCCTTCTCCTCCCCCTTTACTCTCCCCTACCCCCAGTGCTGCTAGAGGAAGCTCTAGACCAGCGGTTCTCAACCTGTGGGTCGCGACCCTGGCGGGGGTCGAACGCCCAAAACACAGGGGTCAGTTCCGATGGCTTTAGGCGACCCCTGTGTTTTGGTCGTTCGACCCCCACCGGGGTCGCAACCCACAGGTTGAGAACCGCTGCTCTAGACCAATTCAGGGCTGACTATGGAGTCCCCTTTGCTCCAGGACAAATCTTCCACCAGCAGCCACCCCAAAGGTCTTTGAGGCCTCCAGCTACAACCCTGAAACCTGTCCAACTACAAATCCCCTGTGATAGATAATACTTTAAACTCTTATCAGGTACATATGCTTTAGTGGGAGTGAATTTTGAAATTTTTCTTAAGAGTAGCTTTTGGGCGGTGGAGCCTCAGCCCTGCATGCAGGAGTCTCGGGTTTGATTCTTGGCCAGGGCACACAGGAGAAGCGCCCATCTGCTTCTCCACCCCTCCCCCTCTCCTTCCTCTCTGTCTCTCTCTTCCCCTCCCACAGCCAAGGCTCCATTGATGCAAAGTTGACCCGGGTGCTGAGGATGGCTCCCTGGTCCCCACCTCAGGCGCTGGAGTGGCTCCGATTGCAGCGGAATGATGCCACAGAGGAGCCAAATGTTGCCCCCTGGTGGGCATGCCGGGTGGATCCTGGTCGGGCGCATGCAGGAGTCTGTCTGCCTCTCCCCCCCTTCTCACTTTGGAAAAATACAAAAAAAAAAAAGAGTAGCTTTTGGTGGATCATAAGGAAGACGATGGTGAAAGTGTTGGGTTCCTAGATGGAGAAAGAGTAGGTCTGCTCTTGGTACAAGGTTCTCGATGCTAGGATCATGAAGTAAGGAGAAGACCATGTGTTCTGCTTCTGAGTTTTTCAGTTCAAATGAGGAAAGGTGACACACTGTTGTGCCCTAAGGGCCTCAGCTGAACTGGGTCCACTTCATTCTCTCACTGCACCACCCTGGCCCCAGGGTGTGTGTGTGGGGGGGGGGGTCGTCCCCACCAGGGCCCATGTCTGTTATTCATCAGGTCACACGTAGCACCTAGTAGAATGCAATGCATTTAATAAATGTTCTTTAAATGTTTGTGGGGTGAATGAATGTTGTTAAAAGAATAAGAATAAAAGTCCTGAACTCAGAGTCTAAATTCTAGCCTTGCTTTGCCACTCACTAGCCCTGTGTCCTTATGTCAATCACATCCCATCTCTTGGCTTCATTCTTCTCATGTATAACATGAAATAATTGGCCTGAATAATGTCCTGCCATCCTGTGACCAAACATGGAGATTACCCAGATCCAAACATGGAGTGTGAAGTTGATGGGGTTTAGAATACTCTCATTGGGACACCTTTGACAGAAGGGCCTGTAAGTGAAGAGCAGTGTGGCTTGGACGATTTCTGCAGATTTGTACTCCCTGACCTTCAGCCTGTAACCAGGGTGAGAGTCAGGATTTAGGGTTCTCACTGGCAGGGGTCCCTGGGGCACAGACAAGAAGCCATCTTTGTCAGGTCATGGGTTTAATTCCTCAGCAAACGCCTTTTCCCTTTCGGTGGAATGACAGTTAAAAGCACAGGCCTGGGAGCTTGGCTGCTCATAGTGGTGTGACCTTGCATAGGTAACTTCACCTCTGTCCCTGTGACCTCAGCAACGTGAGGCCATGCATCCGTCTGCCTCCTGCCTGAGTTGGAGGTGTAGGCATTTGTGGAAGCCCGCATTAAGCACTCCATGAATGTCGCGGTTTTACTTTGCAGAGCCCCTTCACCCAGTGGCTCCATGGGGCAGCCAGGGAATGGTACTGCCTTCATGGAGAGGAGGAGGAGCCTCTCCCCGACCCTCTCTTTCAGGTTCTCCAATGTCATTGACCTCACAGGCCACTCACCTGAGAGCCATTGCTGAGGCCCCTCTTTACAGATGGGGAGATTCAGCCATGGAAGTGCAGGTCACTTTCCTGACTTCACTTGGCACATAGGTGGCAGAATTAGGTCCAGAGCTCACACTGTTTTGGCTTCAGTATTGCTGGCATCGGGGAAATCTGATAACTAATCAGGAACTCAGAGAGCCTTGCCAGAGTCAGTAGTAACAGTATGTGTGTTTGGTACATCCCAGCACACAGAGCGTGGGTACGTGGTCTTCCTTGATCTACCCCGAAGCTAGCAGGTGGTAGGACCCTTGAGAAAAACAGGCCTGTGACCATGGAGATGACTTGCTTGGGGCTCACCTCAAACTGCTGAGTGGCAGAGACAGACCTGAAGCCCATTCCCAGCCTTCCCCCCCGCCCCTCGCCTCCCTGGCTGAGTGTCAGTCACTTGCTGAGCAGCCTAGCTGTTCACAGGAGGGAGGCTGAGAGAGGAGCACAGCTCCACTCACGCCCTGTGGGGAAGAGCCAGGGAAGAGCGGAGCCACGGTCCACCCGTACTCGCCTGGCTGGCACGTCTGGGAGGGGAGCCTCCCGCCCTAAATCAAACACTTAATTAATTTGGGAACACGGGCACTGTGTTGTTAACCTGCTGGTGCCTGTGTGGACTGTTGACAGGACAGGGCATGGAGGGAGTGGCAGGAGGCCGGCAGAGTTTTTCCAATGTGTTGTCATTTCTGTGATGATTGAGTCTCTCTCTCTCTGCAGGTGGAGAGAGACTTTGAAAGGGAGTATGGAAAACTGCAGCAGTGAGTCTCACACCCAAGAAGGGTGGGGTGGGGGTGGGGTGGGGGTGGGGAAGGGCAAGGGCAAGAGCCTCCTGCCCGGTCTCCCTCCCCCCTCCCTGCATGCTGTAGTCTGCTCACCATCGCCCGTTAGTGGGCTGCTTCCCGCCTGTCCCCACACTGGGTGACGCCAGCAGCTCAGTTCACCACCTGCCAGACATTCTCCCCAGCTGATGGCTGTATGACAGTCATTCGCTTGTAGCCTTTGGGTGCTTGGCCTCGTGCAGACCATGGAGTGGCCCCTCGGTCAGTGAGAAGAATCCCCACGGAGAGGGCACCCTCCTGGTGGACATTCCAGAGGGTCAGGTTGGGCTTCCCTCAGGTCAATGGGAAGAAAGGGGGGCAGTTGGTGAGGCCAGGTACCAGGCCCGCGGCCCTGCCTTGCAGGCTGGAGGAGCAGACCAGGAGGCTGCAGAAGGACATGAGGAAGAGCACCGATGCAGACCTGGGTAGGTGGTGTCCCGAGCCAACCTGGGAGGGGCACAGACGGATGCCCTCCTCCTTCAGCCACCTTAGGGCTGGCTTTGAAATAAGTGTACTTAGCAGATCCCCACAAAGCCCGGCCGCAGCAGCAGCCACCACAGGCAGGTGGGGTGCTGGCTCATGTGGTCTGTGCCCCAGAGCCTCAGGCCAGTGCAATGCAGAGGACGTAGGCACGTCCCAGCATGACAACCCTCACTCCTGGCCCTAGCATCTCCGAACTATGTAAGCAGCAAGCCAAGGGTCTGCTTTTTGGGACCGTCTATTGTTTTGAAGTTAGTTCCGAGTTTCCTGACTGGCATCTTTACCAGTCCCCCCCACCTCTCCAGTAAGGGCTGTGACCTGTAACTTCCGTCCTATTACTGTGTGTCATTAAAGCCAGCAGTTGCCTAGCGACACCAATCCTGACCTCCTTTTGTCAGTAAAGTTTTATTGGAACACAACCACAGCCATCTTTAGGTGTTTTCTGAGGCAAAATTGAGTAGTTGCAACAGAAACTAGGCAGCCCTCCAAGCCTACAATCTGGACTCTGACTCTATAAAGTGTGTTTGCTACCTGGTGTAGCATGCTGTGTCACTCTTGTCCCCCGAGCCACACTATACCTCCCAACGCCCTGGAAAGCTTTTTTGAAATGCACAGTCCTGGATTCTAGACTTACAGAATTAGAATCTTTGGAATTAGAAATCTGCATTTCTTTATAACTTCCCACACAGATTTTTGTTATAACCCAGAGTTTGGAATACTGTCATTGCAACAGGTAAAACTGCCCAGAAGAGTTATCCAGAACAGCATCAGGTGGTTAGGGATGAACATGCAATAAGTTGGGGATTTTGCAATAAGGTTTGGGGTGACATACCCTGTGGTACTTTGTACGACCTCTGGCAGTGGGTGCAGGCCCTGGACTGAGGGAAGATGGGGAGCCCTAACAACAAGTCCTGGAACCCTGTCCCTTCTCAAGTTCACTGAACTCTGACTTCTTACAGCCATGTCCAAGTCTGCTGTGAAGATATCCTTGGACTTGCTATCCAATCCCCTCTGTGAGCAAGACCAGGACTTTCTGAACATGGTGACAGCCCTGGACACGGCCATGAAACGGATGGACGCCTTCAACCAGGAAAAGGTGACTGGGGTCCAGGTCTCGCCCTTCTTGTGGCTTCCACCTGGAGGAGCACCTACATGGAGGCCTTCACAGGGTCAGGCTCCCCTCTGGGCACCCGTAACCCCTTCAGGCCTGTATGCCCGGGCCCCGTGAGCTCTTTCCATGGCTCCCACAAGCTCACAGCACTCACAGTGAGGCCCTGAAGGAGACGCAGGTCAGCTCTGCCTGACTAGCCTCCTTGCTGAGCAAGGCCATTGTCGGCCTTTGCAGACAGCGGTTGACAGGGTAAGAATTTACCAGGGACAAGGACAAAGTGCTCCTTGTTGCCCTTCGTTCTTCCTGGTCACCTCCTCTGCCTCGCCCCAGCTGCACTTCGGGGTGCCCACCTCGCCAGTCCTGCTCTGGTCTTCTCCCTGCCGGGCTCTCGGGGTACCCCTGACAGGTCTCCTTTCTCTTCTCAGGAACTGGGGAAGAGTCTGCCTTCCCCCCAGGTTTGATGTCATTGGGTTTTTTGACAGGTGAACCAGATTCAGAAGACCGTAATTGAACCCTTGAAAAAGTAAGTAAAGGTCATCTGGGAACCATGGGCCTTAGGGAATGAGACTTAGGGCACTGATTGGAAAAAGCTGGTTACCTACGATGGAATATCATTTCCAGCCGCCTGTTCTTAGGCATGGGGGTGACAGGAAACTCAGCAGGGTCACCAGCTACGTGATCTGCAGCCCCAGGGTGGGGGCTCCTGATGGCTACAGGGCACCTTGATCCTCCATGGCTGCCGGCCACTGCTCCAGTGGTCACTGTGTCATCCGCCCTCTGTTCCTGTGTGAGGACCAGCAGGCCCAGAGCTGCTGGCCCGAGCCAGCAGAGATCTTGGCCAGCCCTCAGCGGAGATGAGCAAGGCCTTTCATCTCCCGGCCGGCCGGATTGGGAGAGCAGCTGTGCGCGGCTCTCAGCTTCTGAAATGTGGGGGTGGCTGCACATGGGGAAGGGCGCAGCCACAGTTCCCGCCTGGGAAGGTCTCCTAACTCCTGACCTGTTGGGTCAGAACTCTGTGAGACCCTCTTCTGGCAGGCAGGCAGGCCCTGGTCAGGGATCAGATGGCCCCCTCTCTGGCTCTGAGGGGCTGGGCAAGGCCTTGAAGCTCCCAGTCACTCCGTCTCCTTCCACCGCCTCTCTCGGCAGCCTGTGACCCGGCAGGGCTGCGCCCCAGCCCTGCAGCTGCACTTTATTACCTCTCTGCGGTGGGCCCTGGCAGTTGCCTCGCCAGGCCACGTAATGAGGCCCTGCTAATTACTGGGAGGCTGGCTTGTGGCCCACAGGGAGAGGAGGAAGCAGGTTTTGATCCTCAGGCCCTGGCGCTGGGGTTGCTGAGCTCCTCCCTCCCCCTTCAGGTCCAAGGGGCGGGCTCAGGAAGGCTCTCTAAGGTGGGCTGTCTGGAGACTCAGCTATGGCTTGGAGGCTGAATCTGGTGCTGCCCCTTCCCCGAGCCCCTGGCCCTCACCCTCAGTCCTAGGTCACAAGAACAGCTGGATGCTGAGAAGGCCAGTGGCTCAGGATAGAGGTATCAGATGGACTTCCATTGCTTGTGGCATTCTGCCCCAGTCTCTAGGACCGGGGGTTCAAAGTTTGGTGGGAAGGACTTTGCCCATGGGGATCTCAGGGGCTGCCACAGAAGCCGCTGTGGATACCCACAGCTGGCAGAGCTAGGCAGGGGACACCAGCTCAGAGAACTGGGGACTGGTGCCTGTCTCGGTCTCACAACCAATGAGGCGGCCTGGAATTCTGATGCCTGGCTTCTGGAGCCAAGTGGAGAGAAATCCCGGCTGCTTCCCACCACTCTAGCAGCACACCACCTGCCAGGAAGGTGGGTGAGTAGCAGAGGGGGCGGGCACCATCTCCTCAGCAGATCCGCTGACCTCTGCATGAGCCCAGCCTGCCTGGCTGCCCGGCTGGCTTCTGCGCATTTCAGAGCTGATATGCCATCTAAGCTACCACATAAAGCCGGCACTGCTATCTCCTCTTGCCAGGAGAGGAGCTCCCAGGGACCCCAGCACCGGAAACAGGAAACAGCAGCTTTCCTGTAGTCTGGTGAAGAACACTGCCACATGGCTACCCTTCCACCCCCAACCTCCTCCCCGGGGCTTGGCCTCTAATCCCCCAGTCCCTGGGCCACATTCACATGCTTTGATGGGATGCTTTCAATTTCCCTTTCCTGGTGGGTGGAATATCCCGGCTGTGTGGGCACAGACTGAGGAATGGCAGGCATTCCCCACCAGGGCCGGGTGCGCCCAGCCCACCTCCCAGCCGGCCTCTTTCTGCCTCCCCTTTCCCTCCTCCCTCTCTTGCTGCCTCTGCACTCCAGACTCACCCTGGGGCAATTTGCTCCTGAACCTTAGGGCAGGCAAGAGACAGGCAGTCACTATGGGCAGAGCTTCAGCAAGTGCCTTGTGTAGGCCCGACCTGGTTCTCCCATCTTTGAATGTAGATGTAGCTTAGGAGCCTGTGATCTAGCGTGGAAGCCATGATGGTGTTCTCAGGGAAAGGGACCACTGTAACACCTACCCAGGTGGAGCAGGAAAAGTGCTGGACGGGCAGTCTCCCCCAGCCCTGACCCAGCCCGTGACCTTGGCCAGGTCCTGCTCCTCTGAGTGTTTTCCCTCTGGTGGAAAGGGCGAGCCACCCAAGCTCTTGGCGCAGCACAGCCACTGCTCAGCAAGGGGAGAGAAGTGTCAGCGGGCTGAGTGGCAGGTTGAGCCTGTGTGCAGGGCTGAGTGTCTCGTGGGCCCTGGCACAGGGACCTCCTGTCCCACCTCACTGGATGAGGAGGAGGGGGAGCTTGGAGTGGAGCAGAGGGGGTCTGACAGCCCGGCCTGGTTCTTTGTGGCAGCCTAGTAAAAGTGCATAGTTCGTACCTCAGGGACAGCTGGGTCCCCCCCCCCAACCTTGCCAGGTAAAGCCATCGGGACTACTGTCAAGCCCTGGGGCCATGTCTGGCAGAACCCAGGCACTGGGACCAGCCTGTGCTTGACTTCCCCTCCTCACTACCTTCACCTCCCAGAATCTGCAGGGAAGAGAAGCAGTAGAGCTCCCCAGTGGAGAAGGGGTTCTGCCTACAGATGAGCCCTCTGCCTGCACAGCGTCACGCTGTCACTCCCCAACACGCGGGGCTGGCCAGGGCCGTTCTGTTGCCCTCCGTAGAAGATGGGAGGTGGGGCCTCCTTGGGGTACATTCTCACTAACCCAGAGCCAGGGATTGCAGAGTCCCCCACTCTGTCAGCCACTTAGCATATACTGTCTGATCTTTCCTGTCTGACCTCAGTTTCTTCACTTTAATGTGATAAGGGCAACAGCGCCCTTAACCTCTCAGGAGTGCCAAAGCCAGAGCCCCAAGCCACCTGGGTGGTAAGTGGCTGGTGCTCCCTGTACAATGAATTAAGTCAGCTGAGCTTCCATGGCCTCACAGTTTGACTGAGGGCTGCTGTGGCAGGCAGAAGTTCTCGGTGAAGAAGCTTTTCCTGGAGGGCCTAACAGAGCGACAGCGACCAGTTCCCACTGCAGACACTTCCTCCTTGCAGAGCACAGGAGGTCTTGCTTCGAGAAGGGTGAAGTTAACATCCTGCAGCACAGCCAAGGAGGTTGCCTAGCATTGCTTGGAAGTCTGGACGTGCTAGACCCACGCCTTACTCAGCCCTGGACAGCAGAGGCCCGGACACAGGGCCCACCCAAGCAGCAGGTTGCTTCTAACAAGAGAATCAGGGTCACTGCTGATTGGCCCCTTGTCCAGTTGAGGTAGAGGGGAGGTGGCATGGTAGCACCTGCTCCTTCTCAGCTGCTGGTCACACTCCTTCCGGGAAGACCCAGGCTCTCCTAGTGACTGGACCCCATCAGAGCAGCTGCCTAAGGCAAAAGCAGTGAGTCCACCTCCTCTCGATGGTCTCAGCTGCTCAGACCTACCCTAGGGGACCCTGTGTCCTGGGAAGTGGCTGGTTTCCCCAGCCAGCTTGCTTGGCACCAAGTAGGCCTACATCTTCTGCCTAGCAAATCAGTCATTCAAAAATGTTGATTGGATTAATATGTGGAGGGGCATATGACTGAGGTCTCAGAGACATTTGCATGGTCTTGTCACTTCCTTCACATTTCCAGTTGGGGGTAAGCCCCTTACAGACACCCGTTAAGTTAGAAGAATTTGTTTTAGTCACCTTTCTCATTCTCTGACAAAAGTATTTATTACTTTTATATCACGTGTACTCTTAATTTGTTGAGTTTTAAAAACCAAATTCATAATCGTGTCCCTTTGAGGGGCAGACTTGGAAATCACTCTTCATGTGGTATCTGAACTACCTCAAGATGCCCCGTGAGCTCAGATGCCCTCCTGGCTCTGGACATGGTGCAAGGCTGCCCTGTCCCCCTCCTTCATCTCTGGGTTGCTCCAGGAGAAACTGGCTCTTCCCCTGGTTCTGGATCACCTACTTCAGGCTTCTCTACCTTGAATACCGCCATGCTGTCATTCTCCTCTGTCGCGTGGCCAGGTCTCCACCGGCTGTGCGATAGCACATCCTGCTTTATCTCCTATCCTGTTCCAGAAACCCTGCTAGCTGGTTGCCTTGCCTTTTCCAGCACTCACTTAGCAGGAGACACACAGCATCCCTGTCTGGGCTGAGTCCTGCCTTAAGTCGGTCTCAAGATATCATCGCCCTTCCCAGTTAAAGGTGACACTAGTCACAAAGATATGCCTGGGGGGCCAAAAATGCCAAGACATCTGCTGCTGCTTTTTCTGAGTGGCCCACTCCTCTCAGTCACCAAGAGGTAGAAGAGGTTTTTGAGTCTTTCCCAAACATCTGGTTTGACAGTTTGGCCACATTGGTGGTAGAACCAGAGGATTCCTACTTTTCCTGCGGTCAGCTAGCAAGATAGGCCAGCAGTAGAAGTTTTTTATTTGTTGTTTTGGACTTGTTAGAAACATCTTTATTAAAAGTGGGTGTTTTTGCCCTGGCCAGTTGGCTCAGCGGTAGAGCGTCGGCCTGGCGTGCGGGGGACCCGGGTTCGATTCCCGGCCAGGGCACATAGGAGAAGCGCCCATTTGCTTCTCCACCCCCCCTCCTTCCTCTCTGTCTCTCTCTTCCCCTCCTGCAGCCAAGGCTCCATTGGAGCAAAGATGGCCCGGGTGCTGGGGATGGCTCCTTGGCCTCTGCCCCAGGCGCTAGAGTGGCTCTGGTCATGTCAGAGCAACGCCCCGGAGGGGTAGAGCGTTGCCCCTGGTGGGCGTGCCAGGTGGATCCCGGTTGGGCACATGCGGGAGTCTGTCTGACTGTCTCTCCCCATTTCCAGCTTCAGAAAAATACAAAAAAAAAAAAAAAAAAAAAAAAATCATTAAAAAAAAAAGTGGGTATTTTTATTATTTTGTTGTTTTTTTGTGGGGTTTTTTGTATTTTTCTGAAGTTGGAAACGGGGAGGCAGACAGACTCCCGCATGCACCCAACTGGGTTCCACCCGGCACGCCCACCAGGGGGCGATGCTCTGTTGCAACCAGAGCCATTCTAGCACCTGAGGCAGAGGCCATGGAGCCATCCTCAGTGCCCGGGCAAACTTTGCTCCAATGGAGCCTTGGCTGCAGGAGGGGAAGAGAGAGAGAGAGAGGAAGGAGAGGGGGAGGGGTGGAGAAGCAGATGGCGCTTCTCCTGTGTGTCCTGGCCGGGAATTGAACCTGGGACTCCTGCACGCCAGGCCAACGCTCTACCACTGAGCCAACCGGCCAGGGCGTGTTTTTATTTTTAAAGGATAGTGAATATGCAATATTACATCGGTTTCTGGTGTGCAGCATAGCAATAGGACATATATATATCTTATAATATGATCACCACCCTAGGTTCCCATTGCAATTCTATCACCTGCTGGTGGCATCTAAGGTGGTGGGACGGGCCAGGCAGAACTAGAACACCTGCGCCCTCTTCTGGACCCATCACTACCTAGTTGTGATTCTTGGACATGTCAGGTCTTCTCTCTGGCCTCAGTTCATCATTTAAAAGGAAGATGTTGACCAGATGACTTCTGAGGAGTCTTCAGCTCTGACAGGCTCCATAGCAGGTGTCTAGTGTGGGCGGGCCGTACGGGGCACCTGGGGAGGGGCCTGGCAGGGTAAATGGCCTCGTGGATTCATGACTCGTGTCTTGCTCAAGCCAGTGCCATGGCCCTTAGCCCTGTGTTCTGTCCCTGGGTCTGACCTCAAGACAGGTTCTCAGTAGCATGAGCTGCAAAACCCCTAAGCCCTAGAGCAGGGCCTGACCCTGGTAGGCACTCTGTGTTTGAGTGAGCAGTGAGCTGCAAACCCGCAGCTCAGGAAGGAGCCATGTCCCACCGCTGTGTCCTCAGGTTCGGCAGTGTTTTCCCAAGCCTCAACATGGCGGTGAAGCGACGGGAGCAGGCCTTGCAGGACTACAGGAGGCTGCAGGCCAAGGTGGAGAAGTATGAGGAAAAAGAAAAGACGGGTCCAGTGCTGGCCAAGCTCCACCAGGTGCCCAGGGGAACGAGGGGGGGTGGACAGCAGACCACACGGCACACGTTCACCTGAGGACCAACTCGGGCTGTGGGGTACAGACACCAGGTGTTCTGATGCCCCCCGTGCACATACACACCATGCCCCTGGCAGGAATGCTGCGTGAGCAAGAGTTATGACTGCCACGGTATTGCTCCCCAGGCCCGGGAAGAGCTCCGGCCTGTGCGGGACGACTTCGAAGCCAAGAACAAGCAGCTCCTTGAAGAGATGCCGCGGTTCTACAGCAGCCGCCTCAACTACTTCCAGCCCAGCTTCGAGTCTCTGATCCGAGCACAGGTGAGGCTGCTCCCACGTACCCCGAACACTGGCCCCGCACGTTCCCTCAGGAGATAGCCATGGGCTCTGTAGACACATCTCATGCCAGCCCCACACCAGAAGGGGGCTTAGCCATCCTCTGCCAAGACTGCCACTCACCCACCTGCCCCGGCACTGCCACAAGGGAAGGAAGCGGAGCCTCTGGTCAGGGCTGGAATGTGTTCTGGCTCCTGCACTGCTCTTTGGTTAATCCCCACCTCAGATGAGGCTGTACCATTGGCACCTCACTTTGATGGGTGGGTTCTTTGCCTGGTGTGCTTAGGAAGTCAGGAATAGAGGCCTATGGGAAGAAGTCTCTACTTTGAGGACCCTGCGTCTCCATCCTTGCCCTAGTTACTCCTCTTCCTTTGGTGGGAGACTGAGTATCTTGACTTGTAGCAACCCTTGGCGGAGGTCCTGACCCCTGGGAGAGCCATGCTCGGAGCATTGGGCCATGGTGCACCTTCCAGCAGGAAAGGCAGGCTGGGCATGGGTGGGTGCACAGCCATAGCTCTAGAGCCAGAGACCTTGAGGGTTGGACTTGGGCCAACCCTGCATCTCCCGCTACTCAAGGGTTTAAGGTCACAGAGTGTGTGGAGGGCACGGCTGCTGCCCTCCTTGTCCCCTTCACTTCCCATCCTTGAAGCCATTTGCAGGGATTAGTCCTGCTGTTTGTAAAAGACAAAAGGTTGAGGAGCCAAAGCCAAGGGATCTCCTCCACATGGGACCCACACTGGACCTTTCCCACCTATCCCCACCAGGTAGCAAAGTCATTTCATACAGTGTCCATGATCTCAGGTGCCCAATGGAAAGGGCTGATTCTGTCTTGCCACCTGCCCTCTTTGGAGAACACCAAACCTGTGGGACTCACATTTGGGATCAAGACTCAGCAGAACTGATGTTAGGGCTGGGACTTGTTTGTGATCATGTCGTTGGTCACTCAGGGGAACATGAGGCAGAAAGCTAGCATGCACAAGGGAGCAGGGGTTCCCACACCTGCCCCGAGAGCAGTGCCTCTGTGGGTGAGGGCGTTCCTTCAGTTGCTTCATCCTTGGCCCGGAGGAATGTGTTTAAGGAGCCCTGTGTCTTCCCTCCTGCATGCCTCTCCTCCTACACCATTGCTGCCCGTTCCCAGCTCCCAGCCCCCAGTTCCCTGCAGGCTGCCCTGCCTCCTCCCTCCTGTTCAGGGAGGAAGGTGCTGGATGTGAGGCTTCAGCATACCCAGGAGGGAGCAGTTGGGGGAGCTTGGGATGCCCTGTCACTAGGCAGCGGGGTGGCTGGGAGTGTTGCTGCCTCCTTTGCACCAGCTTCCCCCTCCTGAGGCTGCACTACCATTAGTCATTGGAGAAGTGAGCATCCCTAGTGACTCAGCCATGCAGTGCGGCTGGGCGGAGAGTGGGCTGCCCCTCACCCTCCCAGGAGTAGCCCAGGCCCTTGTCCCCTGCCCTGCCAGGCAGATGTGAAGGCCGTGATTTAGTCCCCCGCAACCTAGCTGTGGGAGACACTCCTAGAAGCAGCTCAGCCATGCCCCGCCACCAAACCTACCACTCAGCCTGGCCTCACCAATAATGGCGCTCCAGGGTGCTAACGTGGTAGGCTTCCTTTCCCCAAAAGCAGCTGGGAGCTGGAGATGAGAGAGTTGGGGGTTTTGAATTTGTCACAAGGTGGAGACTGAGGCAAAAACGGCTCCTGTGCCCATCTCCTGGGAAAGCCTGCTCTGGGCTTGCTGAGGCAGCTCTCAACCAGTTATTTGAGTTGCTGTTGGTTCCCCCCATTCCGTATGCCCCCCACCTCATTCCTGTGGGCCTCTCCCACCCCACTCTGGAGTGTGGCCCAGGCTGTGCACCTAAGGCGTGACTAACAGTGAGATCAGTGGGGAAGGAAGAGAAGCTAGCTAAGAAGGTGTCACCATTCTCACCTTCTAAAGACCAGCTCTCAGGGTTTGGGGAGCCTGACCTGCCTTCTTCCCAGGAACAAAAGCCTCTGGTATCTAGCTTCTATAAAGCAGGGAGCATCTAGTCACACTTCCTGACTCCCTCGTCTCCCCAGGACCTGCCAAGGGTCCTCCCACTGTCCCAGACCCCAGCCTTGGGCTGTGTCTTCTCCCACTACCCAGCACATGCACTCATGTTCGTGCGCGCCCGCACACACATACCCTGTGCTGCTTGGAGAGAAGGGCAGCGCCCCCACCTCCTACCTCCTAAAGATCTTACTGCCACCCCAGGCAGTGGACAGTCCTGAAGGGCTTCAAGCAGTGACTCACTCCTCCCTGGTTGCTGTGCAGTTCAGGGAGATGGCCTGAAGGGAAGGGCAGCAGTGGAGGAAACAGTAGAAAGCAGCCCAGAGCGTGTACAGGGTTGGGGGAGGGGGCCTGGGAGCCCAGCCCATGCTGACCTCCTGCCTCCCACTCAGGTGGTCTACTACTCTGAAATGCATAAGATCTTTGGAGACCTGACCCAGCAGCTGGACCAGCCTGGCCACACTGATGAGCAGCGGGAGCGGGAGAACGAGGCTAAACTGAGTGAGCTCAGAGCCCTCTCTATTGTGGCTGATGACTGAGTCCCGCCCCCTCAGAAGACTCCTGAAACACAAGTCAGCTTCTCTAGTCTGTCCCCTTTCCAAGTGAGGCTCAGGCATCAGCCAGCAAAAGGCCCTCCTGGGGAGACATGTGCCCTACCTTACCAATCCTTTGGAATGAGCCTGACACCCAGTGCCCCAAGCAGGCTGCTCTTCCCCACCCATAGCAGGAGCCCACATTCAGGTAAGCAGTCTGGGGAAACCTGAAAAGCTTTCTTATTTCCCGAAGAACCGTCCATAGTGCCTCCTGGCCCAGCGCCAGAGCAGGCTCCCAGCTTCCAAAGGGCCTGGGTTCCGTCAGCTCATCCACAGTCCCAGCCTTGTTTGCAATAGTTGGGATCACATCTACCTCCAAGGGACCCATCCTAGGGTCCAGCCACCCTGCTGTCTTCCCACTCCACCCCTGTCCTGGGAGAGGGCTGCAACACTGCCCTGGAGCATGTGACAGCTGTGGCCTTCCAGTGGGCCCCTCCCTCTAGGCTCCCAGCACGACAAAGGCTGGCTTAGCCCGCTTCTGTCCTCTGCTTCTATCCTCTACGTCAAGTGCAGAGAAGACCCTATCTGGTAGGTTCTCTAGGAAATGGATTCAACTCGTTCAATGTCCTACCACCAAAAAAAGTCAGAATCAATTCACAGGCCTCAAAGCAACAACAGTGCATTTGTCTCTTACCTGAATATTTGGAATTTTATTTTTTCAAGTAAAGTTTTCAGTAAAATTGCCTTACTACTGTGCTGTAACTAAGGAAAGGAGGGGAGAGCCACTCTAGGATTTTTCAGGGTAATGCTGCCCCCTGCTGGGCTGACAGGACCCCTGCAGTATCCTACTCAGAGAGGCCAATGCTCACCCAGTGTGCAAGGGGCCTCGCTGCGTTGCCCTGGCTACCTTTTGGAGGCAACTACACCTCCATCCAGCAGAGGCTGGGCTGAGGGCCAAGAAGGGCAGCAGCAGCACAGGCAGACCTGGAAGAGGAGGGAGGAAAGAGCTATGGAGGACACTTGGTTTGTTTTTTTACTTTGGTTTATTTAAAAAAACAAAAAGAAAAAAAAAACAACTTTATATACAAAGTCAAACTGAAACCACAGATTATGGAAAGAGGTGAGACTCAGGGAACAGGGAAAGAGGCTGGGTCAGAGCCAATACCACATTCTGAACACAGGGAGCCAGGGAACAGAAGGGCTGGTTTCTTCTGGCAAGTCTGGGTGGCTAGGTCAGTGTTGTTCACTGGCACCGACTCCACTCTGAAGGTCCCAGGAAACCTTCCCCCAAAAACCTGCTCCTGTAACCCAGCAAGATTTGTGCCATCCAAAGAAAGGGCTCTTACCCCAGCCAGAGTTCACCTGTTTCTTCATTTATTGGCATCAGACCTTATGACATAGTCGAAAGCCTTTTCCTCCCGTCTTACTCTAAACTGGAAGAGGACAGGAGAAAGCACAAGACTAAAGGGCCCCAGGAGAAACCCCAAGGTAGAGGGCAAAATGACATTCGAGGGGTGCAGAAGATGTTGGATTTAGTTGTAAGTTCCCCACTCGTCCGTCCCACACAGCACAGGCAGACCCCACCCTGGCGGCCTGAGCTTCCCTACACAGGCTGAGCACAGGGGTCAGCCACCTGCCTATGGCTCCCAGGTCCTGCTCCAGCTTCTTTCTGGAACCAAAGAGCTCTAACTTCAGCAGGCTCCATCGCTGACCTCATAGGATGGCAGCTCCCACGACAGGCCCCTCAGTTGCTAGGTGCTGGCTCCTCCTTCTCTACCCAGCTGTCAGCCTGTTTGAAACAGATGGCATAAGAATTAGGCCCCAAGAAGAACTACTACCAGCTTCCTCCTGAGGGGGGGGGGGGCTCAAGGCTGCAAAGCTGCTAACTGCTGGATCCCTCAAAAGCCAGTGGTGGGGAGAAGGCGAGGTGGGCCTGGGCCTGGGCACGGGCACAGGGGCTGCCGTCCTGGCATCATCCTGACCAGGCCTCCTGACCCAACGCCGGCTCTCCCATGGCTCACCTTTTCAACCATCCGCTGCATCTCCAGCTGCAGGGGGGTCAGGCGCCTCCGGAAGTCATGCAGCAGCCGCTGGAGCTGGTTCTTCTGTCGCTCAGCTGTGCGGGCCGTGTCCTCGGCCTCGGCCAGCCGGGTGCGCAGCTCCTGCATGTCTGCCGCCAGTGTCTTGTTAGTCACTTCAGTGGCTGAGAAGCGGTGATGGCTCTCCTCTGGTGGGGAACATACCAGAAAGACTGCTGCTAAGTTAAGGAGCAGAGTACAGGGCAAGAGGCCTGAAGCCTGAGTCTCGGCGTACACGTCCACATCACACCGTCACGTCCCCGCACTCAGCTGCTCACCCAGCTTCAGCTCCAGTGTATGGATCTTATTCTCCAGGTACAGCCGCCCACTGTCCTGCTGCTCTGCACGTTGCAACAGGTTCCCCACGTTGATCAGGCTGCCGTTGTGGGACACCAGGCCTTTGTGCTCCAGAGGGGCGGCTCCTGGCTTCGCACTTTTCCCAGGAGGAGGGAGCAGGTCCAGGTTTCCTAGCAGAGGCCATGAAAAAGTTAGGGGTCAGATGTCAGGAGAAAGCAGCCTGCCCTTCCTGTCCTCCACAGAAGGCTGCAGAGCACCAGTACCCACCAAAGAGCGCCTCCTCGGGAAGCCCACCATCGGTGCCCTCTGAGCGGCTGTACTGAAGGCTGCGGTACTGGCAAATGTTCTGGGTCACCACCCTGCTGACCAGCTGTTTGGCCTACGGAAAACACACACCCAGGATCCCCATCTGATGAGAAAATGCAAGCCCTTCACCCCTGGGTGTGGAAGACCTAGAACTAGAGCATCCTGAGTCCCCCACGGGAGCTAGGTGCATGCCTGTGCACATTACGTCAGGTGAGGCCACCTCAGGGAAGACCACGGGGGACGCGGGAGAAGGCACCTGCTCTGCACTGAGCTGGAGCCCAAGAGTAAGCAGGATCCTCTCCAAGTCTCGCCGGTGCAAGTAGCCACACCAGTTGGCATCAAAGAAGACAAACGCAAGAAGACAGTCCAAAGGGAGCACAGCAGAGGGGTCCAGCTCCTTGGGCTGCAAGAGAAACAAGGATGAACAGGATTACAAATACTTCTCTCAAGGGCTGTCACCCAGGACATAGCCCTCTTCAAACTGAGTGCCTTGGCTGAGAGTCACACCCAGGCACACCTTCCAGTTGAAGACTTGACCCATGGCCTATAACTAAAAGCCTATCTGGGGCACTTCTGGCCCCAAGGCTGTCACACACGGAGGAACCTCGTGTGCTTCTAGACAAGATACCTCACTTGGATTCATCCTGACAGATACTGACAAGTCTCCTGGGTCCTACGGAAGTGTCATTCTGTGAGCCAAGAACCACATTTTGTTTCTCAATCAACGAACACTGGAAGTCATTTGGTAGAAGTATCCCTCTCCAAGGACTGACTCAGGCCTTGCTGAGTGTCACTGTCACTGAGACCAGAGGGGGCAGAACAGAGGTCTCACCATGTCCTGAAGTGAAGAGAACTCCATCTCTGACTGGTTTGAGGCAACTGACCGGACCTCAGAATCCTCCAGCTTGGCCCCTGCTACAGAAAACCGGAGATGAGCTTGGAGCAGGGACTGCGCAGCCAGACTGGTGCAGTCTGAGCAGAACACTGAGCCCGAGGGAGGGAGCTGCTTGCCAGCGCCCAGGGCCTCCCTCCCAGTGCCTCCCTCCCAGTGCACTCACCGAACTCCTCCTCCCCGTCATCCCGCAGCAGCAGCAGCTCTGGGTCCAGGGCCATCTCACAGAGGTCCTCGGACGTCTCACCCCGGGGTTTCTCTTCTTCCTCTCCCCCAGAAGATGGGGGCTTGGGCAGAAGCCCATCTTCCTTCTAGGGAAGTAGCCTGAGATGAGGGGGGCTGTCACCTGTCACCTGTGATCACTAACAGTAATGGCTCACACTGAGCAGCCACCACACCCAGGCCCTGGTAAGAGGGCTCTGTGCACCATCTTGTAATGCATTTCCTCACACAGGGTTCAGAGCCAACACCTGAGACCTCAGGGGCCCACCCCAGTCTGTAAGAAATTGTTTACTTGAGACAAGTTAGGCAAAAAGCCCACGTGCTTTAGAAGGATTGAGAGAAGACTGTGACGGTTCAGCACGCCACCCGCCCTCAGCTCTCACTCCCTGAGGTCCCCGTCCTCCACCCACTCCCCCATCACAGCGCTCACTGGCATGTGGCCCCATGCGAGGGCTAAGCACCCCGCACCTGAGAGCACCTCAGGGTCTCGAGGCACATGCAGCGAGGACCATGAGAGAAGACCCGCGAAGTGCTTAAAGCAGCACCCGGCGTCTCCCCACACTCCAGTCCTGCCCAGAGTTACCATGTGTAGCCGTGCAGGGCAGAGGTACTCACGGGCGGCACGTCTGACTCGGCCGCGGTGCCCTCACTCTGCACCTCCTCCTTGGCCACCTCCTCCTTGGCCACCTCCTCTTTCTCAGGTTCAGGCGGGGCCACGACCTTTTCAGGAAGGCTCAGCAGCACTTTGTAAATCCTGTAGCCAAAATCCCTCTGCAGCATCTCCAGAAACAACTCAGCCAGCACCATCACCTGGTGAGACAGGCAGCAGGGCCCATGAGCACCAGGGAAAAGGGAATGTTCACAACCTGCCATGCACCCATACTCCCTGCCCCACTGCCTTCCAGACTCCTACACCTGCCTCAAAAGAGATCCTTTCTTTTGGCCTCCGGTCCTCCACAATACCGTGGAGGGAGATGTTCACACAGCTAGGGCGCGCCATGACAGCAGGTTCCAGGGGGGGCGGAGGGGCCTCTGGGAGGTCAGTGTCCACTTCCTGCTGTGTGGTGACGTCCGGATTTTCTGCATTCTGTTTAGAGGTATCTGCTGCTTGCTCCGACGCATCAGCTGCCTGTTCTGTAGGCTCTGTTTCCTGTGATAAAAGCCAAGAGTTTTGACCACCTGGGCTCAGGGGTCAGGGCACTAATCCCCCCACCTGTTGGTAAGGCTCCGCCTTACCACTGGTGCCTCCTGGGCCCGGGAAGCTGCCTCTGCAGCCTTCTGCAGGCACAGGGCCTCCCACTCTTCCAAAGTCGGCATGATGGTCCAGATGTCCGGCAAGTATACCACCACAGTCCGGAGCCGCCTTGGGGGTCCCAGCTGCAGGTACTGGAATTCAGCAAAGCGCCACCTGCTCATAGCAAAGGGGAAAATGTAGTAGTGACCCAAGACATCCACAAGCGTTTCAGTTTCCAATCAACATTTAATGAGCACATACTGCAAGCCAAGCTTTTTCTTTTTAAAGATTTTATTTATTTTAGAGAGAAGCGACTGAGAGTGAGAAGGAGGGAGGAGCAAGAAGCATCAACTCCCATATGTGCCTTGACTGGGCAAGCCCAGGGCTTTGAACTGGCAACCTCAGTGTTCCAGATCCACGCTTTATCCACTGCGCCATCATGGGTCAGGCGCAAGCCAAACTTTGAAAGCCCAAAAATAAAAGATAGACTAAGTCCTCAAGAACCAGTCAGTCAATGGGAGTCACATGTAAGCAGACACTGACTCTGGTGCTAAGGCAATGAGGAGGAGCACTGGAGGTCACTGGAAGTCACACTGATGAGCCTTGGGGTTCCACTGCCCTTCAACATACACATCCCTAGTCACGCTCCTGATCAAGGCAACCATTTGGGAGGGCTGCAGGGAGGGATGAGCTGGGACTAGGGGACAGGTCAGAAAGGTACAGAAGCTTGGCCTGAACAGTCAGCAACTTAACTCGCCAAGAGCCCACCCCAGACAGGAGCTCGAGCAGCCACTCACCACTTTGTGCAGACACTCAGGTCAATGCCAGTCTGGGCTTGTGCACAGCGGATGGCAGTGCGAACTAGCACCTGCGGGTCACCCTTAGGGTCGAGGCCATCCAGGGAAGGAGACCACTCACCCCCAACCAGCACTGCCAGTTCTTCTTTCCGGCCCAGCAAAAACTACAACGTGAGATCAGGGATATGAAATGAAAAACCAATTACCTGGGTCTCCCACTGGGAGACAGGGTGCCACCACTGGGGAACACAGGCAGCAGGATAGGATGTGGTGAAGGGCCTACATGGCAGTGGGGGGTGGCTCCTCCACCCACAAACATGACCCAACCCCATAACATTCCAACAGGTAAGAGCATCTGAGCAATGCTGTGCTCCTGATAAAATGAGCGGTATCTCAGAAACTCCCCGCTTCTATAAGTTCATGAGTAGAAGTCGAGCCGCTGAAAGTGTTGCAAGGACCAGATATCATCAATGTATACATCTGGCCTAGGGGACTCCAGCTCTCACCTTAATCTGCTTCAGAGGGTGTACTGGTGTCTCCCTTGGCTCAGTCACGTCATCCACAAAGAGCATGCAACAACGATACAGTTCCTCCAATCCCGGGGAAGAGAGCAGCAGTACCTGTGCAGGGTTGATGGAAGGACATGCTTGAGAGCTCTGTCGGCCTCCAACAATCAGAGAAAGTGGCAGGACCCCAGGCATCTCACCTTGGAACTGTAAGTGGGGTCACTGTCTGCAGGGCTGGGCTCAGCCCCACTGTCTGGAACTGGCTCTTTCTCAGAAGAGACCTGGATGCGGCTTGGATGGTGGAGGGAAAAGGGCTGGCTCAGAGGAAAGGCTGACAGCCAGCTCAGATGCAAAGCCAGAAAATCTGAGGGGACCAGGAGGCTGCGGTAACGGCGCTGGAGTTCTAGGAAGTCACAGGTAGGGCTGTGGGAAGGAAGCAGGGGGATCCAGAATGAGCCATGACTAGATTTTTTAAATGGAGCCCTAAAAAACTTGAAAAGTAAGAAGACAAATTATTTCACAATCTGGGAAAGAACCTTCCCAGGCATATCTGGGAGAAAAAAAAAGATCAGATTTGCCCACCAAAATGTTAACGACCTCTAAATGCAAAATAATCAAACTGGGGGAAGAAAAAACAGAAACACACTGGCAATACATGACAGAGAAAAGGGCTATGGTCTTAATATAAAAGGAACCCAGAAATCACTAACCAAAAGTTCACAAGTTTAAGAGAAAATGGAAAAGTGACATCAACAGACACTTAACAGAAAGAGAAATTAGACTTAAAACCCATAAAAACATGCTCAATGTCACTTATAATTAAAGAAATGCAGATCAGACTATCCCTTTTCATCCGTCAGACTGGCAGAGATCAAAGGCTTGATAGCCCAGCACTGGCAGAGGCCAGGGAAACCAGCCCGCCCGGCCCGAGTGAGGACGTAACTGATATGCCCTCTCTTAAAGAACAGCAGCATCCACCCAAGTTTAAAACCAGACCCTCTGGGCCAGCTACTCCATTTCTAGGAACTGATCTCAATAAAATGCTTGCGCCTGTCCACACAGATGTGTGTAGGAGGGTGCTCATTACAACAATACCAAGGATAAGACTGCAAATAGAGAGCGAGCTGCTGAAATAAACGATAGTCCATCCATTCAGTGGAATATCATCTAGTTCCTAAAAAAGAGTGTGCTTGAGCTAATAAACATTAATATGGAATAAATTCTAAGATATATTAAGTGAAAAAGCAAAGTACCAAACAGTATGTACAATAAGCTTCCATTTGACATCTGTTTTAAAAAACACTGTTGTGCATGTGGCTGATAGCAGAAATGTTCTGACTTGATGTGAGGTGGGAATCAGTGTCTTGCAAGGAGATGGGAGCCAGGTGGATCAGCATGGAGAACAAGAGGCCCTCCCCGGGCCAGGGGAGAGGAATCAGTGCCACTGGGGAGAGCAAGGGCAGCCTTCCTTCTGTTCCATCTTGAGATGCCAGGAGGCTGCCCCCTCCCCTCAGCTGGGGCGTCCATGGCCTCTGCTCTGGGAGTCTATCTGACACGGCAGCTGCTGCCCTGCCTCTCCACTGCTAGATGGAATCTGGAATCGCTTGTCTACCTCCTCGTCAATCAGCTTCTACTGTGAGAAGTAAGCTTGCAGGCCAGTGTCCTTTGTACATACTGTAGCATTTATAAAATAATCAGAGGGCCCCTAGAAAACCACTCCCAGGCTGACAAAGCTGCAGTTTCTACCTGAATTATAAATGCTATTGGGTCCCTGAGTTTTGATTGGCAAGTCTGTTATACCCTGGCATAATCATTTCTGGTGATCAAATCAAAGTTCTATCAAGGCATCCATGTCAGTGGTACTCTGCTGTTCAAAATCTTAGATTTTGAAATTTAAAAACAAAACTCTCACATTAAAAACAAACAAATGAAAGGCTATAAGAACACACACACAAACTCTCCTATAGACTATATTCATTTACATAAGAAACTGACCAGCTGCAAGCCACCCCACCGAGCCATGCCACTCACCTGTCCACAGTATAGGGAGTGAGATGCACTCGGTACGGAGGCAGGTCGTGCCGTGGCTTCTTAGCACCCCAGGGCTCTCCAGCAGCCCGCTGCTTGCGTTTCTTGGAGTCATAGTCATCGCTGGAGGTGGTCCATCACCAGAAGGAAGAGATCACACTGTTACTTATGGATTCAACATATACTGGCTTAAAAGGAACTGGAAATGACCTGGCTCCCCAACATTAAACAAATGGATAAAGAAGCCATGCTAATAACTATATAACAGACTGTTACAAAGGCATTAAAATGGATAATCATTTTAATAACAAACCAATCATGTTAAGTCAAAAGAATAGTATGTAATACTATATATATGGCAGTGCCTCAACTGTGCAAAAAAAGCTTTAAAAGACTGAAAATAAAATATAAATGTTGGTTGCCTCTTTTACTTAAAATTTTTAAATATTTTCTAAACTTTATAAATTATAGTTAACATACATTTTTTGAAATAAGCAAAAAATAATTTAACTTTTTTTAAAACAAGAAACAATATATATGGTACCATGCTAAGGGTTCTATAAAGTTTTATTAAAAGAGACAGTTCTCATAACGAACTCTTAGCAATACGCATTAAAGTCATAAACTAATCAACACTTTGATCCAGTAATTCCACTCTGGATAATCTATCCCAAGGAATTAGTTCAGAAAAAGAAAAAGGTTATAAATAGTGGGAAAACTTCAAGCTAAGAATATCAGAACCACGTTCATATCCAGCAGTGTCTGAATTTTGACCATAAATAATCATGCAGCCATTAAAACAATGAGGATTACATGAAAAAATGTTTAATAAGAATGTATAAAAATAATGAACTCTAAGATTAAAATTATAAAAAAAAACATGAATATATAAAGACTAGAAAAGAACATGGGGCAAAGTGGCAATAAGTAACTTGCAAAATTCTTTTCTGAAGGTCTTTAAGAATGGTCATATTTAAAGGGAAGAAGGGAATATCCATGTTTATAGTTCTTTATATATAACAGCATTCACATTCTGTACATTCTTATAGTAAATCACATCATGTATCACTGTTATGAGTGCAATAAATAAAAACAGTAGAGCAGAAAACCTTTAGACCATTCTAAAATGCCAGACTCATAAGGGGAAAACCCCCATGTCTCAGAAGAGAAATAAAATCAACCATCACTTCTTCATGCTGAGGTACCTCAGGGAGTTATCAGAGGGTCTCTGCCCTTTCCTTTTCAACTACCTTCCCTAGTCATTACACCCCAGGAACTAAGTTGGTTATGTTTAATATAAAGTTTTCCTTTTCTCTAATAGCTGCCTGGGTAATTTCCCTGTTCATTTGCATCTCTATCCAAAAGCTGCCCCCAGTCCTGCTTTAAGGGCATACACTGTGTCCTTGTTTCTAACAGAACCACCCCAGTCATGTCTCTTCAGCTCCCCCATGACTGCAGTGAACTCTGCTGTAAATACTGTCAGCCCTGGTTAACTTGGCTGTTCCACTAAGCCTTGTCAACGCAGTGACCACTATTCTCTCCTTATGGTGACTTGTCAGGAACAGGTTACAAGGTATTACCAGGGGAAGGCATCCCAGTGACCTCAGCAGGAGGAGACATTAATCCCTGCATCCAAAAGCCTAAAATTCAAAATAAAAGTTGGCTTCCAGCCAAAATGCTAATGTGGCTAACTCCTTTTAAACTGCTGTTCTCCCCAGAATGACTTAATTCTTACTACTCCCTTTCCTACTTGGCAGATTCTCTCTGCTGACTGGTGGTAACCTCACTCCTTGCTCCAGAGGCCACAACACTGAAGCATTATCGCCAAAGTAATATCACATTGGCCTTGCACAAGGCTTGACATATCCAGGCCAATCAAATGCAACTGACCATACAGAAAAAGCTGAATTTGAACCCAAAGCAGAAAGTTCATAGCAGCCATTGAATTCCATCCAGACTACTTCATACCTGAGTACATCTGCTATGATTTTATATTGAAGCTTTTAATAAGTTCACAGAATATGAGAGGTGGAAAGTCTTTAGAAGTTAAAGACCAAGAAGAGGCACTAGATGAGATGTGGGTATATGCAAAATATATACCAGTGACTTGAGAATGGGACAGTGTGTTTCAAACTAGTGAAGACACTGTGGAAACAATCATAGACAATCAAAGCGCCCCCCCCCCCCCCCAGTTAGAATTGCCTAAACTTTGAGTTACTCCATGAACCTTTTAAGTGTTCACCTTGTGATAATCTACTGACATCTGGGATCAGGGGTTTCCTTCTCAGTATGCTTCTCATTTCCCAAATGACAACATGTTCTGGAGTGGCGGAAATGCAATTTAACTTAATAGGAGTGTCAGTGACATGAGATTTTCCATTTGTCAAAATTGTCCAGTTAAGATTTATGTATGTCAACCTATATAAATTTTACCTTAAAAAAATCAAGTATAAGGCAGAAAGTAGACAGGTAAAAATTTTTTTTAAATGGCAGATGTTGATAACCTGAAGCTGGGTATATGAGAGTCTATCACCCTTTTCTGTTAACTTTGCTCATACTTGAAATTTTCCAAAATAAAAAGTTAAAACGAGACCAACAAAACTAGAACAAATCTTAAGCAAACTAGTCTGGAGTTTAACTTGTAGGGATATAAGCAAAACCCTTTAGGAAAAAAGGAAGACAGGATAAAGGGCATGTGAGCCAGAGAGAATAGGCAGCATGGTCCTGGGGCCAAAGAAAGGGACAGTGCTCCTAGAGATAAAGAAAATAAAACAGTTTTCTGGTTGAACATCCTCTTACCTTCGGCCCTGATCCAACCGGCCATGAGGGCCCCGAGCAGGAAACCTGTTCAGGTGGCTCAGATGAAGCGTGTGGGATGTTTGGAAGAGACTCAGAGCTGCAGAGAAGAAATGGCTGATGACTCAAAAACTCTAAATACCTAACGTCCCTGTCCTTGTCTTTCAGTGCACAGAAGTACTTCTATTCATAGAGCCGCAACCTGACAGTTACAAGTCCATTCATCACTGCAGGGATCCCCAAACTTTTTACACAGGGGGTCAGTTCACTGTCCCTCAAACTGTTGGAGGGCTGCCACATACAGTGCTCCTCTCACTGACCACCAATGAAAGAGGTGCTCCTTCCGGAAATGTGGCAGGGGCCGATTAAATGGCCTCAGGGGGCCGCATGCGGCCCGTGGGCCGTAGTTTGGGGATGCCTGTGCTAGAGTATCCCATAAAGCTACACCCCAACATCCATGCCACTGGTACTCACGCTTCTGAGGAAAGAGTGGGGGAATCCGGTGAGGCTGGAAGATCAGCTGGGGCTGAGCTCCCAGAATCCCTTGCTTCTGGCCCAGGGCTGCCACATGTAGAAGGGGAGGTGCTGGGGACTTCAGTAAGGGCTGAAGAACAGTAACCATGAAATTCAGGACACCGCCTGGTTGATATGCTCACTACCTTGGACAGATGCAGCCCTATCCCTTCCACAAAAGTAAGGTTCTTGTCCAGCTTTCAGGACACAAGGACTTCCCTCCCTCCCCTTTCCAATGCTCATGACAAGGAGAGATGGCTACCTGGTTGGAGAGCGTTTGCACCTTGACAGCATTCCAAGGCACTGCCTGGCCTGGGTTGTATGCAGCCTTCACCAGCACCTTCTCACCCAGCTGGGGCAGCCGGCCCTTCACCACACTGCCAGCACACAAACCAGAAGGCCCAGTCAGGAGACCCTGGCCAAGCCACCCTGACCGCCCTAATGAGCCCTTCCCACCAAGATTTCTCACACCTTGCATAAATACAGCAAAGCAATGGCTTTAGAGGAGCCCCACGAGCGTGATGCCAAAACCGAATCCAACAAGCATTTCCAAAAGGAGACCAGCCTCAAACCTACCTTAGTTGAAAAAAGACCTCCTCATCTACCACTCCGAAATAGTCGTGCAAGCTGGTCACGATGCCAGTGAAGACCCGCTGCTTCTCGCCACCCTGAAAGAGAAGACTGCTGTTAAATTAGGGAGAACTTGTCCATGCTCAGCCATTGCATCTCTTCTCCACCCACCACCACCCCGTTCAGCGTTGCATCGGGATTCACATGGAAGGAAGCATCCATGGATAGTGAACAGAATTATACATTCTGTTCATGTATAGTGAGCAGAATCCATCTTTTTGCAGGGGAAGGGGAAGTATGCTGATTCTTACATCACAAGTTTCTTCCAGTTCTTTTATTCCAAGAAACACCCTACAGATTCCCCTAGAGTCAGCACTTAGGACTCTCCAGTCAGAGGTGTCTGGTCACCCCCATACTGGCCAGGACAGCAGTGTCAGGAAGGATGAACACTGATGTAGAAATGAAAGCATCAGGTATCCAAGCATGCTGGGGTGGTCCCAAGGGCTCACTAGAAAGGATGCCCAACCTACCTGAAGGTGCCTGGCATTTTGGGACAGGTCTGTGGCCACAGGAGGAGTGAGCAAACCAGGAGGAGGACCCAGAAGAGACGTTGAAGCAGTGCCTATGTGGACAGAGAGGCAGTCTCCATGAACTGCACCTACCATCTTCAGCACTTCAGTCTACTAGAGCAGTGGTTTTCAACCTTTTTCATCTCATAGTACACATTAACTAACTACTAAAATTCTGCAGCACACCAAAAAAGTAAATTTTGCTGATCTAACAAAAAACTAGCTACAGGGGGTCCTCAGGCTACGACACAGTTCTGTTGCTACGACAGTGACATAACCCGAATTCTGGTGTAAGTCGAAACACCCTAGCCTAAGTCACTTACCTATCCTAACACAGTTGTAAAATCATATTCTAGAACATAAAAACCCAACCAAGTCACAGAAAAAGGACAAATATACTATACACCATACTGTAGTAAAAAAAAAATGAGTGTAAAAAAAAATACACTAACAGCATAAGCCGAAACACCCATGTCTCAATTTTTTAAAAGTTTTTATGGGAGTAAACATCATGAACTTGAAAAGTCGTATGTCAAGACTGTCGTAACCAGAGGACCCCCCCCCACCACCACGTATAATTTTGAGTCATTCACACTGGACAGCTATGTTGGATTGTCTGTTGTCATTTTTTCATTGGACAATAGAAGGGGAAAGAGGGCAGTGCCCATGAATAGTCAGGCATTGCGTGTTTTAAAAATTCTTGCAGCACACGAGTTGAAAATCGCTGAACTGGAGGATATGGCAAACCCAAAGGGCAAAGTGGCTCCAACCAACTAACTCCTCCAACAGGGTTCTTCTGGCAACCACTGTGGTCAGCTCCTATTTTCCTAAGCAACATGGGCAGCCAACTGCACTCCTCCAGGGAAAACCCAAAAGCCATATTTTTAAAGATTAACCCCAAAGCATATACTTCTCACTATGAGCCAAGGTAGGGATAAAGGTGATCACCTGAGAAGTTGCGTCCCCCTGGAAGTGGGTTGATCCGCTGGCGCTTAAACTGGGACATTGGGAATGCTGTCCTCTTTCAAAGGCTTGGGGGGGACCTTCAACCAGAAAAGAATTAAGTTAACAGCTCATAGGGGAATTTTCCATCAACCCCAAAACAGGAACTAAGTGTCTTGAGGAGAATAGGGAGACTGAATGGAGGCGATGGACGAAGAGAATATAGAGAGCAGGAAATGAAGAAATTACATTGTTCCAGTTTGTTCCAGTTTGCCCTCACAAATAACCTAGCTGCGGGTGATACTGTCAGGCCGATTTAAAGAAAAGCAAACTGAAGTTCAGAGACTGAGACTTGCCCGAGGCCACACAACCAGTTAGTGACAAAACTGGGACTCACACCCAGGTCTCCCGACAATTTAGCGCTCCTCTCACTATGCCACGCCACCCCCAGATGGCTGAGGGGTTGGAGGACTGGAAAGAGCCAGAAGACATTCATTCATTCAAATACATCCGCCAAAATGCTCCACGCAAGGCCCGGAAAAATGGAGGAGGTTGCTGCCAGAGGATCGTGTGGGCCCTCTCCCCGGAAGCCCGGCCTGCTGTTCCCCGACCGGTTGGTGGGAAGGGAGCTGTGCGAATTCGGCTGCGCGCCCGCCCTCCTGCTCCCGCGCTCCCCGACCCTTCGCTCCTGCCTCAGCAGCCGCCGGAGCCGATCTCCCGGGCCAGGCTGCGGCCCGGCCACAGTGGGAGGACTGCGGCGCGCGGCTTCTCCTCCTGCTGCCCGCCCCCAGGGCCGAGGCCGTTGCCAGGGAGACGGGATTTGCAGTCCGAGGGGGGCTCGGCCCCTTCGGCGCCCCGAGCATCTTCGCTGCCTGGTCCTCGCAGCCCTTCGGTTAGGGGAGGAGCGAAGGGGCAAGGGACAGCGAGGGGCAAGCCAACCCACCTGCGGGCCAGGGCCGCGACACCAGGGGGGACAAAGACACCCGGAACCACCAAAGCCACTGCTGCCGCCGCCACCGGAAGCGCCTCACCGGAAGAGCGACCACTGGTCGGAAGCTGCCACTCTCCCGGATATAGTCTCTCCCTTCCCCTACGCTGGTCGGACATCCAGCTCCAACCCGGGAGCGGAAGTACGCCTTCCCCGATCGGATACGCGTTAAAAGCCGCGCCTGGGTGGTGTCCTCGCTTAAGTGTCCCATTAGGAAAATGGACTTCAGAGAATTGGTTCTTAGTCCGAAGACAGCTGGAGTTGGTCCCCAAACCTAAGGAATCACCCCACCTTGCCTCATTCTGACAGACCCCAAGTCTGCAGCCGCAAGAGAGCCAAACCCTTCTGACCGGAGAAGGATGCTTGGTCAGTGGCCATTTTTAGAAGACATTCCTATGTTTGATTCAAGCCAATGACCCCATTCCCAGCCCTGCCCTTCCATTAAGGGTGCGCGCGCGCGCGCGCGCACACACACACACACGCACACGCACACACTCACACATTCTCTTCCTATCCTCTGGGTACCTGCAGAGTAAGCTTTTCCCTTTTGTCAGTTAACAAAGAACTAGGAATCTAACAGGCTATAGTAAGATAAACTACCACAATATTTAGGTAGTCATTAATAAGAGTTCTCGTGGACTTTTCTTTCAGTCTTTCACAACAATTGTGAGGATAAGCACGTCAGGAATTAGTGCCATAATTTCCAGATATGAAACCTAAGAGATTTAATTTCTAAGTATATATATATATAGTAAAAAGAAAAACAAAAATTAAAAAAAGGAAATCTAAAGACCTCAATGAAAAGACTTTCTCAAAGTCTTGTTGCTAATCACTAGTCATTTTACTCCCCATTACCAACTCCAATTCCCCCTTATCCCCTGACTCCCATCATCCCTCCAACACCCATACCCACCCCTTCTTTGTTCATGTAACATTCACAAAGCACTTAGAGACAGTTTAATCTCACTTTATCCTCATAACAAGCCTGTGAGGTAGGTAGGTCAGGTATCATTATACCATTTGAGAGATTAAGTGAGAAGACAGGGCTCAGATAAGAGAAGGGATTTTTGCCTGGCCTGTGGTGGCGCAGTGGATAAAGCGTCGACCTGGAAATGCTGAGGTCGCTGGTTCGAAACCCTGGGCTTGCCTGGTCAAGGCACATATGGGAGTTGATGCTTCCAGCTCCTCCCCCTCTCCTCTCCCTCTCTCTCTCTCTCTCTTTCTCTCCCTCTCCTCTCTAAAATAAATAAAAAAAATTTTAAAAAAAAGAGAAGGGATTTTGTCAAGGTCTGAAAGCTAGTATGGGCCTCTGGTTTGAGCTCTGATGTGTAAAGGCTAGTAGGGAGCAGAGCAGATTCCTGGCGCAGTCTTCAAGGGCTCTGCTCCACCAGCAAAACTCAAATGCAGAAGCTGCCATGGTAGAGTGGGACTTCCTTCTACATAAGTCCTGGGACTTCCCATGCAGGTATGAGGAGGAAAGCAGGACTCCAAGATCAGTAACTGTCCATTGAGGAATGAAGATCAGTTTCATCCTTCTGCAATTACCTCATCCAGAAGACCAATCTTTTTGTGAGTGTGTGGTTCAGAAGAGATGGTTGGCTTCAGCTGACAACAGTGACAGTCTCACACAGGTATATGTATGTATCATTTTGTGTATATGCACATCTGCAACATGCTGGGCCCCAACAAATCACCATGCCAATCATGGATGCCTGATAAGTGAGTTCACATTGTCCAAGCTCAGGGATTTCTGGCAGCCAGGGAGGTGTCCAGGAGCTTCTGTACCTGGGGGTCTCTCAGAAAACCAGGGTTCCCCTGCCAAGCTGCTCAGAGGAGAAAGACTCAGCCCTCACCTCAGACAGAAGAGCAAGTGTCAGCAGCTTTTCCTGGCAGTGCCCTAAACAGCAACAGGGCAAAGAGTGAAGAAGAAGACTTCACTGCACACTCCTCCACCCAGTGTCACCTCCCTGCACCAGGAGGTCTCAGCAGACAGAAAGATTTTTTGCTCATTGCTTCTTTACCACTAATGATGGCATAAGGGTCTTTCTGAGGGGCCGACATGGAGGTCTTTCAGAAAGGTCCCTCGACTCAATCCTGTGGAGAAAGGAAAGGTAGCCTTGGGCCAGGACAAGGAAACAATGGTCCCAGAATGGATCAGCAGTGCTTATCTACTCTGGGGAGCCTGAGGGTGGTAACCAGTACAGCACTTCTTACCCCCAGAGAATTATTCAGTATGACCTCCCCCTCATCACCCACTGTGGAATCCTTTGTCTATGCCCCCACCTTGCTTGCACAGCAACCCCGGAAAGGTAACCTAAGTTTCAGCTTTAAGGGCTGAGGACTGGCTAGGCTGGTATAAGGGGAGTTCCCATATTCTGGTCCTGGCTCTGCCACTGACTCACCAGGCGGCCTCAGGAATGCAGCTTCCCTCCCCAGCCTCCTCATCTGCTGGTGGGGAGTTCTAACTACTTTCTGTTTCTTCCAGCACCCTCTCCAAGACTATGTAACTCATATTTCATACAGACAGAGAGAGCTAGCGGTACACTCTCAGCATCTGGTTCACCAGGCTTCTCCCTCAGCCCTAACCTGGGCTGGGCCGCAGTACTCACCTGGGAGCGGGGCCATCAAGAGGGGTAGGGGGCTCAGGGTGTTGAGGGCTCTTCCAGCAAACTCTATTGAGAAGGACCTTGACCTTGTTCCAGTGGAAGAGATCCCGCTGAGCAGAGAATGAGGAGGTCACCACAGAGCCCCACCCACAACATACCCCATACTACCAGAGACAGCTGTCACTATAACCAGAGGACGTCACCTGCTCCAAACAGGAATCCTCTCATTTTCTCAGAGTTTTTGGCCTTTAGGTATCTGCACATGCCAACCACCCCTGCCCCTACTGATCTCCTGCCCACGCATATCCATCACCTACCTTGTGACTCTCGGAGGATTGAAAGGTATGAGCTGGCTCTGCTGGGGCCTCTGACAGCCTGGGAGGGTTGGCACTGGGCACCCCTACCTTTGGGAATGAAGCTTTTTTGGAACCTTCAGAGAGAGAATCAGATTACCCGGGCCAGGAACAGGAACATACCCATCAAGCCCAGGGCTCAGAGGGTCTGCCTGGGGCCCTGGGCAGGCGACACAGAGGGAAACACAATTGCTCCATACCTGTATCCTTTGTCTGGCTTAGCAGCTTCCATGACCTGTGCACCCCACTGTCTGGGGCACAAGAGGGTGGAGGTGAAGAGGCCAGGGTTGACTCCTCCTCCTCTCCAGGATCCTACACACAGGAGAGGAGAGCACTCAGGACCTGAGCAGAGACCTAGGCTGTTCTGAAGGAAACCGTGGTGCCAGGGGTCCCAGCTCTCCTCTGCCTGCCCCACTCACTAGCTTACTCACTGGCCCTCCTGCCACATGGCACACTCACCCCAGGGAGCCTCTGGGTCTTCAGCTGCAAGTGGAGCTGCTGAAGCCTTGCCATCTGCTCCAACACCAGGCACAGGTGTTCCAGGTAGCGAAGACCCTGTCCTGGGAGGCAGGCCCAGGGTTCAGGCCCCACACCCCTCACCTGTGGAACAGAGTGAAGTAGGGAGACTTGAACTCAGCCAGACTCCCACCCTCAGTGGCCATTAGATGGGGGCAGAATAGGCAGGGAGAGGAGGGCCATGCAGCCAGCTGGCTTCCCAATGCCCAGCCAGCCATGGTGCCGGGCAAACCTCATACCTGCCCACCTCCATACAGCTGGGAGTGGGGTGAATCAAGAAGCTGTGAGGCAACCCACCAATTAGGGAGAGGAATGCCCCCACCCCAAGAGAGCTCTGGGGAGAACAACTGGGGGCCCCACCAGCCCCATGTGAAAGGGCCATCCCCATCCCACTCTTTACTCAGCTTGAAAGGTGGCACTCACCGCCTCTGCTTCTTCCAGGCCTGCTTTCAGGTCAGTTTCTGCCTTGGTGGCCTCTTGCCCCCTTGCTCCTGAAAGGGGCATTTCAAACTCAGGCTTCCTTGTCGGTTTCAGAGAGTAGTGGTGTTGTGACAAGCTGGCTGGAGAAGCTGGGGGCTGGCTGGACCGCTCCAGCACCTGCTCTAGCTTCCTGCTGGCCCGGAGCCGGCCCAGGTGGGCAGAAGGCTCCATAGGCAGGGCCAGGGGCTCAAGAGCTCCCTACAGGCTCAAAGTCCAGAGAGTCCTGAGAAAGGCCCAATGAGATGGCCAGGGGGCTGTCCCCAAGAGCCATCTCAGAAGTCCAACAAGCACCCTTGAGAGGCGTCCGGGATCAGTCTGTAGGTGCTGGTGACTCCAGGCACTACACAACCACATGCCAGGTTCTCACCAGGCCCATCTGCAAGGAGAGGATCAGGCTGGACAGGCTGCCCCCTCCACCCCCAGCATTCCTGGCAGCTGAAAGCATTCCCCAGTCCCCGGGGAGGAGTGTCCTGGGCCAGAGGTGAAGGGAAGAGCCTGGACAGCCACTGCCCCTCCCAATCGCCAGCCCTGCCTGGAAGATGTTCAGTGGGGTTCTCTCTACAACAGTAATTGTTAGTGATCACACCCATGATATGAGCTGTGTGGCAGGCTGTTGGAAAGGATTTCCTTTTCATCAGCTCCTGGTGTGGCCTATCTTCCTTTGAGGAGGCCCTTGTGCTCCTGCCCCTAGTGTCTGCTGTGACCTCCAAGTCAATAACACTCTACCCAGGGCAGGTGTACCGGGTAGAGTCAGATGAACGCCGGGGTCAGGGCCCTGGAATGGCTCCTTCCACTGCTCTCCAAGGGGGGAGTATGGCTGTGCACACCCTCAGGGAGAGGGGGAAGAGCACAAAGAGGGACGCCTGGGGTGCAAGCTGGCACCAGAATACTGGACGAAGTCTCTCCTGGAGCTCCTGGGGGAGGGCCATTAAAAATAACAACAGCCATAACCATTTGGAGCTTTTGTTCTTTTAAGTGAGAAACAGTTAAGATTTTTTGGAGAGTTTGAAAAGAAAAAACCGGAAGAAATGGAACTTAGATGGACAGGAGATGTAGCCTGTCACCCATTAACTATCACCTCGGTGCCAGGCCCTCCTACCATCTGGGTGCCTCAGTTGTTAATGCAGAAACTGAGGCTGGAGAGAGTGGAGGCCAAGCCACGGCTCCCAGCGGGCCGTGCGTAGAGCGGGATGCCGAGTCAGGTCCCAGCGCAAGTCAGAGAGCTACGACGTCCACCCGCGGAGCCTGTGGGAAGGGGTCCGCCGCCGCCAAGGGGCTTTAGGAACTGCGGCCAGGGGCAGGGGCGTGGCTGGGGCCGGCAGAGAATGATCCAGATCGGGAATTAGAGGGAAGTGGGCCCCAAGGCAGTGGGATGGAGGTGGTGACTTAACGCCCAGCTCTGAGGGTTTCCATGTGCAAGGCGCAGTCATTCGATCCTTCCAGGCGGGAGTGGCGAGGTCGGGCGCCCGGGGCGTGTGTGCGGGGTAGAGTGGGACGCACGCGGGGTCTGGGCCCTGGAGAGGCTGCTAGGGCGGGAGGCTCTGCCCGCCGGGGGGTGAGCGACTCACCCCCGCCGCCGGCCCAGCCTGGCCCCGCGGCGCCCCGACCGCCGCAGCCAGGCGGAGCGCTCTCGAGCCGCGTCCCCCAGCCGCAGTCACGCGGGAGGCCTCGCCGCTGCGTCCCGACGCCCTGGACGCCTCCCGCGGGCGCTCCCAGCCGGGGAAAGAGTGGGGCGGGGCGGGAGGAGGGGCGCAGGTGTGAGGGGGCGGCGGCTCCAGTGCTGCCGGGGCGTGGATGTGGGCCCGCGGCCGCTTTCTTTTCGACCCCGATCCACTGTCCTGCTTGGGGTCGCCGTCTGGCTGGGGCGGTGTCTCTCCGCTCCCAGTTCACACGCTGAGTCCGCCTTCCTGCCGCGGAGATGAAGCCGGCGGGCGGGGACGCGCCCGGAGCGCGGAAGGAAATGGAGCCCCACGTGCTGGCCGTGTGAAGGCCGCTGACTGGGATGCGGACGGCCCTGCGCTCCCAGCTGCGTGCCTGGAGCAAGTCACATCGCCGCTCAGAAACTGGCGCGATACAATAGGGGAAACCCTTTCCAACGCTGCAGAGTGCTTGGCGTCCCGGGCTAGCTCTGAATCCTCGCGCCACCCCTTGTCCTCTCCTGGGGATCCTAAAAGTGGAGGCTGGGTGGGACTTCAGGACAGGGGAAGAAGTTAGCCCGCCCGGTAGACGGGAGCAGCCCGGAGGCAGTGCCAGCAGGAAAGCTTTCCTGTCTCCACCCCAGCGCTCTTTTGCCCCATGGGCTTCCAACACCACCACCCCACCACCCTCACCCCAGGGCCGGAGAGGGGGCTGGAAGCCCAGGCAGCTGCTGAAAGTGAGGTGGCCTGGTAACAGGATGGGCTGCTGGCTTCTAAGGAAACCTCATCCTCCTGAGGAAGGTGACCGGCTGGAGAAATCCCAGCAGGATCCCAATCCTCTGGAAGCAGCTGAGGATGCTGGTGGAAGCGCAAACCTGCGCATTAGCCTCTGGGGGCAGGCGGGACTGGCGCCAGGGAGGAAGTGGCTGTGTACTGGGAGGGAAGACATGACTGCCCACCCCTTCTGCTCCTTGTTCTGATGCCTGCCTGCATCAGAGAACCCCAAACTAAAAGATTCTAACTTTTGCCTGACCTGTGGTGGCGCAGTGGATATAGCGTCGACCTGGAAATGCTGAGGTCGCCGGTTCAAAACTCTGGGCTTGCCTAGTCAAGGCACATATGGGAGTTGATGCTTCCAGCTCTTCCCCCCTTCTCCCTCTCTTTGTCTCTCTCTCCTCTCTGTCTCTCTCTCCTTTCTAAAAAAAAAAGATGAATAAATAAAATAAAAATAAATTTAGAAAAAAAAAATAAAAGATTCTAACTTTTTATAAGATCATGAAACAGGCTTCTAACCAAGCCCAGAGAAAGAAGAATGGTAACCAAGTGCTTGAATTATCCGCCATCCTTAACCCCTGATTTTCAGACTAAGCAAGGTCTTCCCAGCTAGTCTAGCCGTGATCCTCTGGGTTGCCCCCTCCTAACCTTATCCTGGGCCACACCCTCCTCATTCCTTTTTCTCAGATATAGAGAGGGAATCAGAACACTAGGCCTGGCAGGAAGTGCTTTATCCAAACTGAACAGGCTGTGTGATACCAACGCCCCCAGTCCCACCTGCCAGACCCCAGGCCCACCCTCTCTGTGTAGAAGGGTAGGAGTGCAGGGGGGCTGGCTGCTCAGTCAGGGGGCTTCCTCCCTCCAAAGTGAGGTGGGGAGGAAAGGGAGGGAAACTTTGCCAGATCTTGCTCTGAATTTGGAGAATGTGGGGCCAAATTCCAAGCAGCAGTCTCCTCAGTGACTCTGGGGCAGGAATGCATCTGGAACAGGAAGCCAGCCAGCAGGAATGCAATGTCTCAGCACAAGGCTTTGTGTGGCCTCAAAAGAACCCCACACACACACACACACACACACACTGTGCACACTCCACTCCAAGCCATACCCCCCCCCCCAACCAGGCAGATATGCCAGAGCCCTCATGGTGATCAGGATACCTGGGGGGAGGGGGGTGATGGCAGCCCCATGCCCTATGTGACCACCTTTGCCATCTCTCCTTCACCCGAACTGCTTCAGGAGCGAATCATGTCCTTTTTTTTTTTTTTTAAAGACTTTATTTATTCAATTCTTTTTTCAGAGAGGAGAGAAAGAGAGAGGGCGGGGGAGAGAGAGAGAGAGAGAGAAGAGAGAGAGAAAGAGAAAAGGGGGAGGAGCAGGAAGCATCAACTCCCATATGTGCCTTGACTGGGCAACCCCAGGGTTTCAAACCAGCAACCTCAGTGTTCCAGGTCAACGCTTTAACCCACTGCGCCACCACAGGTCAGGTGAATCATGTCCTTTTGAATGATGCTTAAAGGACTGGGAGGGGCAGCACCACCACCCCATCACTGCCCACCTGAGTGGGGAGCAGCTAATGTGAGTTCCTGAGACATGTGGTGGCCTGTGACAGCTGGTGACCAGAGCTGTGTCATCCCTCAAGCTAAGGCCAGGGGCATGTAAGTGCCTCCACCTCCATGGGGAAGTCCCAGCTGCAGGAAGCACATTTCCTGCCAGCTCAGGACTGAGCTAGGCCCTGTAGGACCACAGGCAAAACCAAGAGCCTGAGGGAAGCTCCTGCCGGACTAGAGATGCTGGGAGCTGCGGTGGCCTCCCCTGTGGCCTGGAATGCTGACTCTGGTGATGGAGGGGCAACAGCACCCCTACTCCTAGACAGGCCAGAAATCTGGGATCCAGGTTCCTTTCCCTATCCCCCACTCCTTACCAGCTAGAAGTCCTTAGTCGAGGTACTCATCCTCCACTCATCCTCCCTGTCCTTGGTTTCTCTATTTATGGGCAATTATGATAAATGTACTACCCAGTTTTATAAGAATTAGACTTACAGTAGCCTGTTGGCCTGGTATGTGGATGTCCCAGGTTCAATTCCTGGTCAGGGCACACAAGAGAAGCACCCATCTGCTTCTCTACCCCTCCCTCTCGTTTCTCCCCACCTCTTCTTCTTCTTCTTCTTCTTCTCCTCCTCCTCCTCCTCCTCCTCCTCCTCCTCCTCCTCCTCCTCCTCCCCTTGTACTCCCATCCCCCTCTTCTTCCCCTCCTGCAGCCATGGCTCAATTAGAGTGAGCCCCAGGTGCTGAGGATGGCTCCATGGCCTCCGCCTGAAACACTAAAAAATGGCTCCAGTTGCAACAGAGCAAGGACCCCAGATGGACAGAGCATCACCCCCTAGTGGGCTTGCTGGGTGGATCCCGGTCAGGGAGCATATGGGAGTCTGTCTCTGCCTCTCCTCTCACTAAAAATAAACAAACAAACAAAGAATTGAGTTAAAGCAGTTAAAACCTCCCTGGTACAGTTAGAATAATCTAGCTGTGTGACTCTGGGAAAGTCACTCTTATCGCTGACTGAAGGGGGCTGTATTAGATGTTCTCTCTCCCAGGCCACTTCTAACTCGAATCTGCCATCATTCTGAACTTATTCTCCAAAATGCAGAAAAAATAAGGAAGGCACTGCAGCTGGCAAATTGTGGTTGCATAACTGGGTGGCTTTTCCACCTCATGTTTGGGTCAAAGTGGGTGGGACTGAGGTCAACCCCAGCCTCCTCTGCTGACAAATGGGCTTGGCTAATCCATTGTCCAAAGACGTTTTCTCCCAAGCTCATGCTGGCTATTTGACTGCAGAGGGCTCTAGAACTGAAACCACAGGGCCCTGGTAGGAGAGCTGGCTGCCACAACTGAAGAGGCAGATTTTAGCTTGAACCCACGGGGGCCTTCAAATGGCAACCAGCAACTCACAGGCACATCCCTTTCACAAGGCTGTCCACTCCCCATTTGTTTTTCTCCCCTCTCTAGAACACTGCTGCCCAGGATGGCTCGTCATCGATTGGGATCTCACCATATTACTAGTCCAAGCTACTCTTTCCAACCTGCTGCTTCCCTGCCGGCTTCAAGTCTCCCATCTCCCTTTACAATTTTATCTCCATATGCCCTTCAGCCACTGCTCTCAACTGAGCGTGCACTTCCACTTGCACTTGCCCCATGACTCCACATTTCTCTCCCCCACCTGTCCAAGTCTTCCTCATCCTTAACACAGATGGCCCTGCCATGAGCTCACGGGGAGGTGCCTGTGTGATCCACATTAGCTCTTAAACCAGGGGTCCCCAAACTACAGCCTGCGGGCCGCATGCAGCCCCCTGAGGCCATTTATCTGGCCCCTGATGCACTTCTGGAAGGGGCACTTCTTTCATTGGTGGTCAGTGAGAGGAGCACATTGACCATCTCATTAGCCAAAAGCAGGCCCATAGTTCCCGTTGAAATACTGGTCAGTTTGTTGATTTAAATTTACTTGTTCTTTATTTAAGTATTGTATTTGTTCCTGTTTTGTTTTTTACTTTAAAATAAGATATGTTCAGTGTGCATAGGGATTTGTTCATAGTTTTTTTTATAGTCCGGCCCTCCAACGGTCTGAGGGACAGTGAACTGGCCCCCTGTGTAAAAAGTTTGGGGACCCCTGTCTTAAACAGTTCCTGTCACATAGCATTATTTTATTCATGCTGCCTCAATTGCTGCCACTTGACTATCAGCCACAGGAAAGCAAGAAAACTGCTAGGTCTTTCTGTACTCCCACTTTGCCAGAACCCAAGTACAACATTTCCAGAGAAGTGAATTCCGCTTTTGTGAGTGAGCGTCCTCCCAAGCCACAGGCTACACCTGACACTAGGTGGCGCCAAGGTGGCTATCCCATATCCATTTCAGACTAGCAATCTGGCCAGACCTACTCCTGAGCCACAGAAAGCCTTGATCTTTTCTATGAAAATAAAGGCAGCCATCCAGGCAAAAGGTGAGACAATTATATCAAGGTGTAAATTATATCAACAGGTGCCTGAGGAGGCAGCACAGTCTCTGCCAAGATACCTTCCAAAAAGAGCCAGATCACACAAAGCACCGTCTGAAGCCCAACTTTGATCTCTTCCGTGAAAATAAAGCTAAGGCTGTTGCCAATCCTTCTGGCTGATGGGTGGGGTAGGGTGAGGTGGAGGGGCTGGAGCACCCATCAGCACCCATGCACCTTTCTGAAATGTCCTCTTGGATTAGAATGAGGTGAGGTGGGGGTGTGGGAGGAGGCAGTGAATCAAGCCAAAAAGCTGGCAAGGACCACTGCCCCTGCCTCATCTCAAACGTCTGTACCCAGGGCAGCATGCTAGGACTGGCCACACACTGTATTCTTTTCTATTTTCCCTCAAATCAACCACCAGTGAAGCCAGCAGGGTCTCCCAGGGAAATGGGCAGGCAGATCAACCCTGGCTTGAAGGTGAGGCCTTTGGTGGGTGATGGCCCCTCAGGATGGGGGGCGGGGCTTGGCTGGGTTGTCCCTTCCAGGCAAGGCGAACCGGTAGCCCTGTCCCAAAGTGATTCTGGTGATTATATTTCTCAAGCGGGTGCAGATAGCCTCAGAGAATGCAGGTGGTACTTCGGACATTGACCCTCTTCTGCCCACCATTCGGGCAAGGCAGCAAGGCTGGCAGCACCCACACCAAGGAGCCCAGAGAGCACTAGCCGGCCAGTGCCGGCAGAGACTGGGCAGCGTGGCTCCGGGCCACCTCCTGTGCCTCTGTGCCCACCCGCCCGCACCCCTCCCCTTCCCCCTCCCCCTCCCCCTCCCCAGGCTTCCAGTGAGAAGCTCATCCTGCAGCATACTAGGGATCACCCCAGTAAAACAGCCTTCTTTACAGAAGGGTCCAGGAAGAGCAGGGCCCTCAGCAAAAAGAAGACAGCTTCTTCAGCAGCTGGTAGGGCAGGGGGTGTTGAGGGAGGGGAAAGTAAGAGGAAAGAAAATACGTAACTTCTCCCACCCACTGGTAGGGAGAAGCCGGGGCAGGAAAGGACAGAAAAGAGGGGCAGCTACTTTATTTTGTGCAAGTATAAGTATTTATCAAACTCATGTGTCAGAAACTTGACATAGTGAATTCCATTAGCCTATGGCCCACACTCCTCTCCTAGATACTAATTTCCACAGCCCAACCTGCTTAACACCTGTTGCTCAAAGAGATCTGATGCAATGTCCACCTTCGGCTTGTGCAGAGCCTGTCCAGCAGGGGAAAGCAAGAGTATCCAGCAAAGGCTCAGAAGGTGAGGCTGCACTCACCCATGGCCCAACACAGACCCAGCCTCTGGCCTCACCCAGCGAGGAGCAAGGGGCCGTACCACCCACCACTGCCCTCCCATGCCAACTTGCTATAGGCATGGCTCTGATGCGGAGGTGCCCACAGAGTCATGGGCCGGCTCAGAGCCAGCCAGCCCTCAGGCCTGGGAGTTGAGGGTTTGGGGCACTGAGTATCGCTGGCGGGCATGCTTCTCGCAATACAGCTCATCTCCCACCCAAAAGTGCCCACGCATCTTCAGGTTCAGCCCACAGTCCGCACACGTGTAGCAACCTGGGTGGCGGTACCGCCCCTCTTGGATGCGCACGGCCTGGTTCCTGCAGGAGTGAGAGGGAAAGCCATTCATTAGCCTGGGGGTGGAAAACTGGAACATTAAAGCATCATGCCCCTAGAACCCAGGGCAGGACCTGGGAAGATCCCCAAATCTCAGACGTGACTCCCCAAGCCTGCCCTCAGGACTCTCACTTAACCCCAGCCTCCACCCCAAGAGCCCCTAATCCAAAAAAAGTCATTCCTTCGCACAAAAGGCAGGTGATCCACCCTGAATCTTCTGGATTGCTAACAGAGCTGCAGCTCTCACAGCGTGGTCCCAGGTGTCAGGGGCATCAGCATCTCATGAAGTGGGGACAAGCTGGACATGCAAATTCCAGGGCCCTCCTGCAGAGGGAACTCTGAGGTTTTGGTCCAGGGATGTCCTAACAAGCCCCTGGGGGCTCTGCTGCTGCTCTGTGGGTCCGTGTAGCAGGGTGGGGAGTGTCCTATTCTGCAGACGAAACACTGAGGCCCAGGGAGCACAAGCATTTGCCTAGAGTGAGGCATCTGACGCTCCACACTGCACAGAAAAACATTTTCCGGGGCAGGGGTGCCTTTCAGCAATTTTCCAGAGTGTGGCTGCATCAGAATGCCACCCACTGAGCAAAATGAACCCACGTCTGGAAAATTCATCCCTTTCCAACAGAGGGGCAGGAGGGGCAAAAGCAAGATTTTCCAGGAGGGAGCACCACATATGGAGGCAGATCTCCAGGGGCTGAGAGATTATTGGAGAGAAATCAAAAGCAGTAGCACGTCTCCCTGCCCTGGAGAGGGGACAGAAACCGGGGAGGAGGGGAGACAGCAGGAAGAAGCCAGTGCAGGCTTTCTAAGAAGGCTGACAATGACCTACAGAATGTCTCAGGGCTCCACTCTGTCAATGCGCGCCTCCAGGGCCCCTGACTGGCTGTTCTGGGCAGGTCCCCCCGGAAAGCACCTGTGCCCTGCCCCCAGCCCGGCCCTGCAGGCCACCAACACTCACGCAATGCTGGTGCTGCACTTCTCACACGTGTGGAGCTTGGGTGGGGCAGCCAGGGCCCTGGAAGTGGGCAGGGAGGACTGAGGGCTCAGTGAGCTGGGCAGGAAGGCAGGTGTGCCACCTGGGAGGGGTGAGGGCAGACAGACACATCAGAGCTCTTCCACAGCTGCACAGCCAGGCAATATTCAATATTTACATACGTACATTCCACCTGCTACAACATGCTCTGTTCTAAGGACGCTCCTGCTTAACAGGCACACAGACAGGCAGGCCGCTGGGCAACGCTGGGCATGAGCATGGGAAAGGAGGAAGAAAGTGATCGTGCCAGATCCTTGGCGGAGGTTGGGCAAGTGCAGGAAGCACACTCCAAGCTGAGCTTGCCCGAGCGAAGGCAGCAGGCTAGGGAGTGTTTGTGTTCAGTGTCTGGCCCAGCAGGCCCAGCAGACATTGCCCTCGCATAACCCAGCCATCATGGTATTAATGGACATTAATAATAGGCAGTAACTGCACCACGATACCTTCGTACAGTCTTTAAAGGGCTCTTCTGTGCATTATTGCATCTGAGCCTTGGACCATGCTCAAGTGAAGCACAGATGTTATGGGGCAGGTACCATCCCCATTTGTAGCTGATGTGCCTAAACTCCAGTGGTGATGTCACCATTCAGCTGCACTCTCCTCACCCAGCTGCACCTCCCTGGCCCCCTCCAGGGGCCTGCCAAGGCCTCAGGGTCATAATAAACAAGAATGTCTCCGAACCTTCACACCGCACCCCCTGCCTCTGTGAACACCACTAGGAGGTGGACCTCAGGGTTGTAACTAGCCATCAGGTTTGTGTGATTCTGCCACTCACGTGCTTCGCCTGACTGTCCTGCCCTCTCACCTCCTGGTGCCACTGCCCAGGCCTGGCCCTCCCCATCTCTCCCCTGGACCAGGGCATGTCCTTCCACAGGACTTCAGGAGGAGCACCCAACTCCTTGGAAGCTGGGCAGGCCTGTCAGCCCCAATAAAGAGTTTCTTACTAATAGACATGGGTCCTGACCATTGTTCATCGCCATGCTCTGCACACAAATGGCCCTTCAGTGGGCACAGTAAGTGTTTGACAAGAGCCCAGAGCGTCTGTACTGCCCCCTGTGGCATCCCAGGCACTGCCTGGCACTACTGAACTGCCTTCGTGGGTGAGGCCTCTCCTCAGCCTGGCATGGGAGGCCTAACAGCCAGGACGTCGTGTCCACGGCCATCCTCCCCGCTGCCAGGCCCGCTATGCTCGGCTCCCATACCCAAAGCCGTCCGCTGCCAGCCTCCACATTCCAGCGTCTCTGCCACCATCTGAAGGCCATTTGGTAAAGGTTTCATCTTTCTTCAAAGGCCACGTCAAATCCCTCTTCCTCCATGAAGCCCTTCCTGGAGACTCCAATGCCCACACTGCTGTTTCCTTGGCACTTTCCTGATCCCAGCCTGGACCCCTGAGGGCGCCCCGATAACCCTAGCAGACGGTAAGCACCTCCAGGGCAGGGCTGAGGTACCAGCGCCCCTTGGGGCCTGCTCCCGTGATGAGCACTTATGAGATACTAGCTCAATCATGTGTCCACTCGGGGTTCAGGAGTGTCCTGGGGAATCTCCTCACCAGAAGCACCCCGCCGCACCCCACCCCACCCCAGGGCTCACTTCTCTCTTCGGCCTCCAGGGCCTCCTGTAAGAGTCTGAAGGAGCTGGACTGCCGAGGGGGCGCCCGCGCCTCACGGTTCTCCTGCAGCATCTTGAAGACTTCGGAGTCGTCTCCCCGGAGCTGGCTTCCCCTCTCTGAGTCCACACTGTGAGGATGGGAGGCAGGCAGGAGTGAGGGTTCGTTCTGGGTGTCAGGACAAGCGTGGGAGCCGGGAATGGGGGTGTCCCAGGGGAAAGGATTCTGGGGCCAGAGGAAAGCCGCCTCGGCTTAGAGAGGCGAGGACCCCCAATCCCTGTCTGGGAAGCCAGTCTGCCTCCTGTCCCTCCCAGCCCTCCGAGATCCCACGCCACCCTCCCCAACCCACTGGTACCTGAGTCGGGGGCTAGAGGCCCGGGGGCCCGGGGACGGCGGCAGCACCAGCACAGCAGAGTCGCCGGAGAGGCCGAGGCCAGCCTGCGGGGAGGAGAGGCACCAGGGGAGGAGTCAGCGCGGGAGCCTTCGGCCAGCTCACCCATCGGGCCGCCAAGGCCGCTGTTCCCAGGCCCAACACCAGAGGGCTCTCAGCCCTCGCTGAGCAGGAGCCCCTCTCCCTGCCCCCCTCCATGGACTGTCACCCAAACTTGCCCTGAGAACCAGGGCACCGGAGGACTGGCCCTGCCCGGTTCCGGAGGGGAGGGAGGCAGCACCCAGCTGTGGAGGGGTGAGGCTTCTGCAAGGGGACTGGGCAGGCGGGGCAGAATGAAGACCAGAGGGTGACAACCAGCTAGGTTCAAATGAAACGCAAATTCCTCTGTTATCTTGGGCTATGTGTTTGGAAAGATGTTGCATGTTGGGGCCTGGCACCTCCAACTGAAAAGCAAAGAAGCCAACCTTTTCGCCGGGAGGAAAAGGTAGCAGAAAGGGAAGGCGGGGAGGGGCTGAGACCCCTCCGGGAGTCAAGGCTGGAGCTGCACAGGGTCCTCTCTCCCACTCGTGCTGATCCTCCGGAAGCACCAGGGTCTGAGCTGACCAGCCTTCCCCAGCTCCCCTGGGGAGCCTGGTCCTGCCCCTCACAGCCTTGGGGAGCCAGGCCGGCTCCGGCTCCGGGCCCCATGCCCAGCAACAGTGCCCCCCCTGGTGTGCACCGGCGTGTCCTGGGCCCCTACGCCTGCTCTGCACTGGACATCTCGCCTCCCACCTCCTGTGGCTCTGCCTCCTGGCCTCCACACCCTCTTCCACTCTGCGCCTCCTCCATCCCAGCCCCTTGCAAAGGACAGCCCCAGAGACCAGCAGGCAGCATGGTGCTGAGGGCACAGTATCCCAGAAGCCAATTTCCTCCATTTTAAATTTCAAAGTCAGGAACAAATTGTAGGGTTAAATGAAAAGAAACTGCATGCGTTCTCAAGCTAAAAGTGGAAACACCGGAGTCTTGAGAGGACAGCCCAAGACACCCCTGCCTCTGCCACCAGCCTGCACTCCTCCACTCTCAGGCCTTTGTGGGAAAAGTCCTCCAGGTGAGAAGACTGAGGGTCAGAAGGGCGAAGCGGCAGGTGTCAGAGACAGGGTGGGAGTCCACGCCCAGCTCCCGGCTGCCCAGCTCGTGCTGCGTGCGCAGCTGAAGGGTGGCGAGAAAACTGCTTCAAGAACAATGGCCAGCGCCAGCTAGTTCCTCAAGAATGATGTCCCATCTCGCTGTCCCAGGCCAGCCAGCACCCGCCCTGCACGGGGGCACTGGCCAGTGGGGAGAAAGGGCTGAGATCTAGCCCAGGTTCCTTGGAAAGCCAAGTCCTCATGCTGGCCAGAGAGATGAGGACTTACTTCACACCTGCTCACCAAGGCTTTTGCCTCCCGGGATGGGGTAACCTCAAGTTTCCAGAGGGCACCACAAGGGCTGGTGGAGTCCTGCAGCTGCGTTCAGTGCAGCTTGGGCCACCCAGGAGCCAGCAGCTAATCCACAGCCACCGCGGACGGGACGAGAGCTCATCTATAGTCACCTCGGCCCCTTCCTCCTGCCAGCCCAGCACACCCTGGTGGATTGGCACCCAGCACCCTCACTCAGAGCAACCTGCCTTTCTCCTCCCTCCTCTCCTCTCAGTCAGCTCAGGGCAGGGTACCTGCCTTCACAGAGGGGGACTTTTCATCTCCAAGTCCAGACAACCTGCACATCTGACCATCAAGAGCCATCTGTGGCCAACACCCCTCAAAATGTGTTCTGAGGAATACAGGATGTTAATAAGGTGGCAGGGAAGAGGGGGGTGCAGGAGAATGAGTTTAGGAAATTAATAAAATTAAATGTGTTTCTCTCTCATAGGACTTCTTAGGGCCTTTAAGGTGCTAAAGCGCACAGTGACCCCCACAAGGGAGCTGTGGGGCCCTGTGACTCACTTCCCTTGTGGACCAGAATGCACGCTTGGTTGGGCTAGGGATTTCTGTTCCCCATCACCGCTTCCCCGAGCCTAGACGGGCACCTGACATAGAGCAGCTGCTCAGGGAGCACTTGCTAAAGAACTGACGGGGCGCCTGCAGTCAAAGAACAGGCCGAGGGGCGGGGGCTCATCAAGGTCACACAGTGGAGGTGAGACTAACCTTTTCCTGCCGCCACCCAGCCAGGGCTCCTCTTTACAACTGGGCATCCGACCCCTGAGGGCTCCTTAAAACAGATAGGTGCCCCCCCCCCCCCCCCCCCGCTCACCCCTGTGTCTGTGTCTCACTTAGTAGGTCTAAGCTAGAGCCTGGGGATTTATATTTCTAACACAGTCCAAGACACTGCTGCTGGTTGGAGAGCTACTCCCTGCACCGCCCGACTGCCTCCCTTGCCTGGGTTGAGGACACCATAAGGAAGGAGGCCAGGATAGACTGGCCCTCCCCTGCAAGCCCTAGGACAAGTCTGGACCACTGCTTTCCCTGTCCTGCTGTCAGCTTCCACTCTACATCCTGCCAGGCCCACCTCCCGACCCTCCGCCGGAATGCCTGACAAAGCCGTCCTGGCTACCAGGTCCTCCTTCATCTCTCCCTTCCGGAAAGCCTCCTGTTCTTATAATTAAGACCATACTATTTAGTGCAAACTAATTGTTTCAAAACTGTTTTGCATGTTTGTCTTATCTCCATAGCTACATTTAAAATTGTTTAAAGAAGGGGCCTCAAGGGATACATCTCTATGCCCACGTGCCTGGTGGCTCACCAGGAAGCCCCTACTGTGCAGCCTGGAGGACCCTACCCCTTCCTTCTCCAGAGCCCTCAGCATCTGGTGCCCTCCCCTAGCCATCCCCAAAGGCTCTGCTTTCTGAAATGCAGAATCAACAGGAGTTAAGTTTCCAGCAGCTGGGCCTCATCCTCTTCAACCCAAAGGTTGGACATGCCCCCCGCCAACTCTGCACCCAGCAGCTGTGGTCCCGAGCTTTTGGCTGTCTCACTGCCTCACTCCCTTGCCTCCCCACCCGGGCCCTTAGGGAGGAGGAATACCACCAAGGGGTGCTGGGCTGTCACTAGCGGAGAGTGGGACCTGGGGTGGGGGGCCCAGGGGAGGAAGGCTGGGGTGAGGCAGACAGAGAGAGGGCCAAGTGCAACTTGATGCAGAACCACAGTCCTGCTGGTGGCTCCTGGGCTGAGCCAGGGAACAAGGAGAGGACGGGTGGTGGACTTGGGGCAGAGATGGAGCTGGAATGGGGAGGAATGTGTTCAAGGGATGCAGCCAGAGCCAAAAGGAACCATCCCAACAACAGCAGCAAAACTATGTCAGCCCCAGCCCAAGAGAAACACTCAAAAACGGAGGAAGCCAACAGGAAATGGCTTGGTGGCAGCGAGTGGGAGTGAGGACGCAGAAGGCCACCTGGGACCCACGGGGCAAGGCCAGGCCAGCCAATGTGACCCACGAGTAGACAGGATGGCCTCTTGGCTCAAGAGGGGGGAATGTCCACTGCTGGGAGACAGAGACCCGCTGCTCGTGTACGGTCAACCGCCTGCAGCCCCGTGGGCACCACTGACAACCAGTGGGCCTGGGAGGCCGTCTCCTCTCCCGAGCACCCTCACCTGTCGGTGTCCGGGGTGGCCTCCATAGGACAGGTGGTCAGCAGCTGTGAGTCCTGGGGTGTGTGCCAGGCTGTGGAAACTGAACCGGGAAAATGCATAGTGTGTGTGCCAAGCCCCCCACTCCAGACAGCCCCAGGAAAACACAGGGTATCCCCAGGATGCCCCAAACACAGCTGAGACTTTGAGAGGCCTGGCCTGGTCCTGGCAGCCAGGGTGCCCCCCAGCCCCTCACACTGACCTTCGGCCAATCACCACCTCTCCTGCAGGGGCATGTGGGCTGGTGGGGTGCTGGGTGAAGAAGGGGCTGCATGCCCGGGGGCTGAGGGAGGCTGGGCTGGAGCAGGAGGACTGCAGGGAGGACTGACTGTTAGTGTGTGTCCTCACTGAGCCCTGTGGAGACAAGGACCGTGAAGAGTGATTCACCCACCCTCCTGGGCCTTGTCCCTCAGGACTCCCCCTCACTTCAGGGTGCTGGGGCAGCCAGCGGAGGGCACCATCCTACCTGGAAACGTGTGGCCAGCACCTCCATGGAGCTTTCCCCGTTGGTCTGCCCAGGAGAGGCAGCCCGGGACCTGAGGAGAGCACAGAGGAGGCCGTTGTCGCCAGGGTCCTGGAACCCTGCTTAGCTGGTGGGGCCGGGAGTTTCAGCTGTCCCCAGCACCAGGTTCTCAAGACTAGTAAAGCATTCAGATAAGAGGTTGTTGACTTTTAACCTTGCCAGATTCAAGACCAACGACTATCATCGACCATTACCATTAATTACTAAAAGAAAGGACAGTTTAGCACCAAAAAAAAAGGAAGCACATAATTTTAGAAAGAAATTCCATGAATTCAATTTTATTAAAAATCACTTGATACTATCTCCCCTTTTTTTCTGGCATTTTATCCAGATCATCACTACCAGCATCCGTTTGTAGATCAATCTGGAGGGAGACTGCTGATTTCATAAACTAATCCTTTATCTTTCACCCACAGAGAAACTAAAACCCAGAGAGGGAAAGCAAGTTGCCCAAAGTCCTAAAGCCCAGTAATGGCTGGGCCCGCTGTCCACTGTCCCCAACCAGCGGCCTGTCCCTCACCAGCTCCACCACTGTGGCCAGAATGCCTTTGAGAGGGTCATTCCTGGTCCCTTCCACAGGCTTCTCCTCCATACAGCAAGGGTAAAGCGGTGCCCTTTCCCACCAGGAAGGCAGCTGCAGGGCTCAGAGACCAGCTCCCCTCCAATCACCCCGCAGTCAGCTCCCCTGGGAAGCTCCTTCATCAGCCTTCCCAGGAGAGCCCAGCTGGAGCCCTGAAGGGGCCATCGGAGGGCTGAGAACTGGCTGAGAAAAAGCGCCTGCCCTGTCCCATCCCCACTACACCATTCCTGGATGTCTGGTCACTTCTCGAGAGGTCAGCAGGAACCTCAGACACCACATTCCACGCCAGCCTCAGCCTCCACTGGGAGGGTCTGGAGTCAGAGTGAGGGGAGCTGGGGCCGTGGCTCCAGCCCAGAGCACTGCTTCCTGCCACAGGGCTCCGACTGCCGAAAAGGCCGTGGGGGTGGGGAGGGTGCCATTTAGGGAGGACTGTGAGGGGCCTGGGGAAAAGGAAGAAGAGACAGAAGGGGGAGGAAAGAGGCGTGGAAAAGAAAAAGAAAGAAAGAAGAGACAGGGAGGTTTGCCCTACACAACAGGGAGCTGGAGGCCTGGGGGTCCTCAGCCACGTCCACCTCCCTGAGGGGCTGGGTCCCTCCAAGAGGGACCTGAGAGAAATTATTGTATCAGCAGCTCCCTGCCCCTCCTCCGACCCACTCTGCAGCCTCTTGTAGATTTTGGTCCCCTTCCCAGATGCCATGAGGTACTCCCCACCCTCCTCCTCTGGGTCCCATTCCTGCAAACACTATTGAGCCAGAGTGGCAAGAAGGAGTCACTGAAGAGGCGGGGGTTGCCAGAGCATGTCATGGGAGCAGCTTCTGTGGCACTGTGGGGCAGCAGGGCTGGGAGAGGGCACCGAGTCAGGGCCCAGGGAGAGCCCGCAGTGGGGGCCGTGACAGAGAGGCAGGAGGAACCTGACTCAGGTTCAAGGCCCGCCCAAAGGGCTCTCCTGGCTGAGGGAATCTCTCAGCATTCCTGCCCAGTGACTCACCAAGATGCCCCACCCTGGGAGCCACCTGTCCCCCTCACCCCCATCCCCCAATCCCAGACCTCCAGGCTGCAAACCCCCTAGCCAAAAATCAGCCTTCACCAGCAGGACAGAGAGACAATGGAGAAAAGGATGGAGGGGTTCTCTGAGGAGTGAGCCTCCTCACCTCCTTCTCCCAGCCCTCTCTGAACAAAGGTCATGCCCTCTTGGAGGCAGGGACCCTAAGGCACACCTTTACCCTCTTCAACCCACTTTATGCCCACACCCTGTACCATACACACTTGGGAACCAGTCAAACTTGGGCATCCAGGTGGCTGATGCCAGCCTGCCCCGCCTGTGGCTACATGCCCAGCCAGGCACAGGGATACCCCTCAGCTCACCGTGCTTTAGGCCCCAGACCTCACAGAGGAGCTGAAAGCACAGGGTGGGGGGTGGGAAGGGCCACCAGCAGGCGCAGAGGGTTGGCAGAGGGGAGAAGTGAGCTGGCAGGCTCAGCAGAGGTAGAGGGCCTACCGGTCCAGCTGCAGCCGCAGGGGTGAGGGGCTCTGGCGGATCTTGCTCTGGGCCTCTGCGTGAAGCATGCCCTGTGCACTCTCCCCATTGATGGCCACGATAATGTCGCCAGGCCGGAGGTCAGCAGCCTCAGCCTTGCCCTGCTCCGTTACCTGCAGGGGATGAGGAGCAGGTAATCTGAGGTAGCCCTGCTCAGACACTGGTGATACTCAGGTAGGGAGACGCAAGACGGGATTTCCCTCTATCCTACTCAAGAAACACAGAAGCTGGTTTGAACCAGGCTGGTCTGTGTCCCCCTTAAACCCTTTGAGCAGTACGAACGTTCATGTACATCCTCATGCCTCCTGACCATCCAGAGTACGATCGTACACGTGTGAGGCAACATTTAAAAAAGGCAAATGTATGTTCTTCTTGTTTCCATAAATTGGTTATCAAACAAACATGATTTTAAGTTAATAAAACTGGAACTGGAACTAATTTCATTTTTTGAAAAAAAACTCACTCCCAGAGGTCAGTGAGCATGAAGAAAACTCACTCCTCAAAGTTAAGACCTCTCTCCGTGCCCTTGGATGCCTGTCCCCCACCAGCCAACGCCTCTGAAGCAGGAGCGCCCACCCCCAGCACTGACATTCTATGGGGGCCTCCCAAAGCACATGTGATGGCAGAATCTCAGAAACTGTGCTTGGAAACACTTATGGATAGAGAGCCCTGCCAGTGCAAGTGGCCCCGTGCAGGGGCTGCCAGCTCACAGCCCCTGCGGGAACACACCAGGCCTGGGCCGGCACGCGGGGAACTGCTGTGAACTCGGGGAGCCTAGTCTTAAACCACCCAACACGGCTGTCAGCAGGTATGGGGTGGTGACCAGTCAGCCCCTTACTTGGCCCAGCAGCCTTTTACTCCTGGCCAGGCTACCACATCCCCATGGCAATGGGGACCCAGCCCTCCCGGGGGGCCAATATGCCCAGAAGCAGACCTCTGGTTCCAGAACAAAAAAAGACATGTGTCTGTGGGACAAGGGAAACAGAGCAGATCCTGACTATGGAGGTGCAGCTTAACGGCTTGAAACTAGCCCTTACCTTGGTCACCATAATGGGCGTGTGAAAATCTCTGCCACCAGTGATTCGGAAGCCCCAGGGTGCAGGCCCCACAACATCCACAGTCAGCGCCATACCTGAGGAAAAGAGGGTGGAGAAGTGGACCCCAACCCCCAGGGGCAGCCTAAGGCGGAGGAGAGAGGCACAAGGGAGGAGAGGGGATGACAGGTACAGGGGTCAGCCAGTCAGGGCCTGGGGGTGGGAGGAGAGGAAGTGACCAACTCCTTCCCTCACCCCCCAGTTTCACTTCTCCCCACCCTGGGAAGCCGTGACTGAGTTCCCCTTCACTGGGCTCAGTGGAGTGGCTCCCTGGGCAGACTGTCAGGGGGCCAGAGGGGGGCTTGCTGGAGCACTGGCTGGCAGGGGCTGGCAGGTGGGTGGAAGATGGCAGCATTTCCTCCTCTCCCCTCCTCCACTATCAGGGCTAAGTCCCCTAGAGCTTGTTTCCTGTCCCCAAAACCGAACCCACAAGGTACTTCCTCCCGCTCTGGGGGAGGGCAGCGCTGTGGGAACAGAGTGACAGCAAGGAAGCTGGTGATGCCACCAGCCTGTTTGAGGTAAGGCCACGGTCTTCAGAGGGGCCTCCCAGCCCTTGGCAATGTGGTCCAGCTAGGCAAGCCTGGGCTTCCCATCTCCCTCCCCTAGGGACCCAATACCCTCTGAACAGCCCAAAAGAAGGATAGGCTCATCTGCCAAGCTGGGCAGCCCTGGCGCTGGTCAGCACCGTGAGCTGGCTGATGCTGCCTGGGCCCTGGGGCCACAGGCCTCCCATCCACTGCCCCCACCTCTGGGCAGAGCCATTGTAGGATTTCCGGAGCCTCTAGGTCTGGAGTCAGGAGCTAACCCAGGCAGAAAGCTGCAGTGCCAGACTGGGGCACCACCCTGCCCAGCACCCACGCTGGAGTGCCCCTGGGGAGGAGGCCCAGAGACTGCAAGTGCTGCTCAAATCCATCCCTGGCGCTGGGGCTGCCTCCCTGCGTTCAGGAGCTTGTGGAGCGCACACCCTGGCCACTGGGGCTGTCTGCCCCCGTACTGGCCCTGTAGGTTCCCCTTTGCCCAGACCAGGTCTCTGTCCCTCCCAAGGCCCCCAGGCCTCCAGGGGCCCAGGCCAGTGCGGGTCGCTAGAACGCCTTCGAGTCTCGGACCTTTGAGCCGGCCAGTGGACTCCGCGCCGGGCGCAGCCCGGAGGTGCCCAGCCCGTCCGCCCGGCTCTCCCAGTTCCGGCGCCCTCTGTGCTCCGAGACCAAAGTACCAGCGCGCCAGGGGCTGGAGGAGGAGCGCCCGGGACTGGAAAGCCCAGCCGGCGGGGGGCGCGATCCGAGAGGAGAGGATGCGGAGAGGGGCGGAGGGCGCGGACGGCGCGAGGGAGGGCGGAGCCCCGCAGCAGCCGGGAAGCCGCCGGCGGCGCTGACGGCGCGCAGGTGGGCGCGTTCACCCGGACCCCGCTCACCTGTCGGGCTTGGCAGCCGAGTCTCAGAGGCGAAGGAGGGAGGCGAAGAGACGCCGCGGCTCCCGCTGCCGCCGCCGCCTCCTGCCCGACTCTGGGGAGAGACGCCCGGGGCTGCGGGACCTGCCTCCGCCCATGTGATCCCGGGGCCGCCCCTGCAGGGAAGCCGCCGCCTCCACGCCGCCCAGCCCACGTGTTGCTGTCTGGTCCTGGCCCCGCGGGAGAGGGGCGGCGACTCTCTCTAAAGCACCCAGGAGCCGCGGCCGTCCTCCCCGAGGTGCCCCGTCCTCCTAGCTGCCCCCTGAGCACGGGGGAAATGTTCTGGGCGCAGCGGCGAGCCCCACTTCGCGAACGGCAGGTTTCTCCCCGGCGGCTGCCCCGCTCACCTTCAGAGGGGCTCTCAGCACACCCCGAGGGCCAGGGCTGGGGAGCTGGCCGGGTCTGTCTGCGGTCCGCCCGGCCCGTTCGCCGGCTCCAAGCTCCCACACTAGCGCAGACGCAGCCCGAGCCCGACAGCCACAGATCCCAAACTAGGCCGCCCTTCCGAGGCCAGCGCGCTCAAGGAGCAGTGACATAAAGCTCCCCAGCTGGAGGCACCTGGCAAGCCTGCTCCGCTCTGGGAAACTTGCCAGGTCCAGGAGGAGATGAAGAAACTCCGGATGGAGGTCACCGGTCACCGGGCACCCACCTGGACTCTACATGCGGCTGCTCAGCTCCCTCTTCTGAGCTGAAGATGCCTTTTCCATTCTGGGCTGCCCTCACTCTCGTCCTGCCTGGGATTGGCCAGCCCCAACACCCCACTGGCCCTTGGCCCCCAGGCCCCAGCCCTCTGCCAATAACCTTGAACCCAGGCCCCAGGGATCAGGAGAGCCCCCCAGGCACCAGCTCAGACCATCTGGCAAATGGTTCCTGAGCGTCATACCTAGCACCCCGTCATGGGCACCTCAGGGCCCACCAGAGCTGGCTCCATCTCCCATTGGTCTCCACTTTGCGTTCTGACAAGCTGGCCTGTTTTCAGGGGAGCAGGGGGGGCACACCTGTGGGCACAACTGTAACTTGTCAGCCTCAGATAGTCATTCCCTCCCAGTATCATTTACAAGGAATGCCCTCACCACCCCTCCCCCACGTTGCCCCCCCACCTACGCCCTGGGTCTTCGCCTCCCTGCACAATTGCCCAGCTATCTCCAGCCTGCTTCTTCCCCTGTCCCTAGCCTACCACAGCCTCTGTTCCCAGTGTGTGTGAACCACTTTCCCACGAACTTGTTCCATGCCTAGTGGTGTGGCCGCTGGACCTGATGTACCTGTCCACCTCCCACCTCCCACCTCCACCACCTAGGCTGGAAGCCCTGAGGGAACTGAAAGCTACAGGTAGGACCAGCACAGCCTCGTGGTCACACAGACCTCCTCTCAAATGCCAAGTCTGCCTCTAAGTTGTGTGACCTTGGGTAATTTCTTCTGGGCCTCAGTTTCTCTAACTGTAAAATGGGAACAATACCTAATTGTACAGATTGCCCTCCCATATAAAGCAGCCTGCACACAGTTTCCTCAGAGAGTAGGCTGGGTTTTTGTTTGGTTTACTGCTTTGTCCCCAGAGCCTAGCACAGTAGTTAGTCCCTCCCAGTAGGGCATTCGATAAATATTTGTTGAATGAATATTGTTTTAATGATTGAATGGGTTCATCTCCCTCCCCCTCCCAATCTGATTTACACTTTTTGGTGATCTTGACTTTGCCTGGGACAGTCCCTTGAAACATTTAGTTTCATCTGCAGGATTTCTTTTTGTTGTTGTTGTTGTGACAGAGACAGAGAGAGGGACCGCAAGGGAGAAAGAAGAGAAGCATCAATTCTTCATTGCAGCTCCTTAGTTGTTCATTGATTACTTTCTCATATGTACCTTGACCAGGGGGCTACAGCAGAGCGAGTGACCCCTTGCTCAAATGCCTGATTGACTTTGTGCAGACAGGTGGCAACAGTCACAGACCTGACTTCAGCATTTTCTAAGGACGTGACTGACCCAGAAGACTGAATTTCTCAGCCTTCTCTCCTCTTGTGGAGCGGAGTCAAACACTCAAGCCAGTGACCCTGGGCTCAAGCCAGCAACCATGGGGACACATCTATGATCCCACGCTCAAGCCAGTGACCCCGCGCTCAAGCTGGTGAGCCCATGCTCAAGCCAGATGAGCCTGTGCTCAAGCCGGCGACCTCAGGGTTTCAAACCTGGGTCCTCCGCATCCCAGTCCAATGCTCTATCCACTGTGCAACCACCTGGTCAGGCCATCTGCAAAACTTCTCCTCCGTGGGCTCTGCATTCACAAAACTCAGGATAAAGACAAAGTTGTCAGGGCGTGGCCCCTGGGAACAAAAGAGAGTACTGCTCTGCTCTAAGCAACTCTGCGTCTCAGGCACCTCACCTCTCCAATAGGACAAGCAGCCCCGCTGGCCTAAGGTCCTTTCTGGCTCTGGCCCCTCAGGTTCCCCTCCCTCCTCAGGCCTCTGACTCCCCTTTACCCTCCCCCTCATGCCAGATCAAGACACAGAAGTGGTCATCCTCCATCAGGGCTCTTGTGGTGGGCAGCCTGGGGGCCTATGCCAGCGTTCCAGGTCTGCATCAGAGAGAAGGTGTGGAATCAGTCTCTGCCCCAAGGAAAGGCAGGATCCACCCTGGTATCTTCCATGAGGGCAGGGAATACAAGGAAGCTGGGACCAGGATCAGGAACAAGCCAGTAGGCTCCCAAAGAATGGTCATTTCTATAGGACAGGATGGGCCGTGGTGAGGACTGGGGTGGCCAGAATGGCTGGAAGACGGCACACAGGTCTTGCTCTTCCAGCTGCTGTCTCACCACCACTGGGCCCAACCCCACACAGGCTCAAGAAGAGCCAGGACCAGGCCACCACCCTATCATTCACGGCCTCACCCACCTGCCTGGACTACACTGGCCTCCACCACCTCTCCCCACCCACCTGGGGTGGGGCACCTTAAGCAACAGGCCTGGAAGACAGGATTGCCAGAAGGAATGTGAGAGAGGTCCAGACTGGGGCCACTCTACCAAAGTTCTTGACCTCGTATGTGACCTTCCTTCTTCAGAGGACTCGGGACAAGGAATGCCTGTTCAACTTTGTGCAGACAGGTTGCAACAGTCACAGACCTGACTTCAGCATTTTCTAAGGATGTGACTGACCCAAACAACAATTTCTCAGCCTTCTCTCCTCTTGTGGAGTGGAGTCAAACGCTCACTGCAGATAGCGGGCGTCTGCTCAGCTCCCAGTGCAGCTGAGAAATAACGCTGTCCTCAGCAGAGCAGCTGAGCCCAGACTCTACCACCACTGTCGCCCCATGGGAACCTCCACGCCCTGGGACTCTGAAATCTTGGGCAACAAATCACTTTGGCTAGCTGCGGCCCACCCCTGCCAGCTTCCCACAGTCAATGGCTCAAACACCGGAGCCTAAGAAGAAAGTACACAAGCACACAGACGTTGGATATGACATGGAGCATGAAAGGACAACATGAGGCACAGAGCAGTTAAATGTGTTATCCCGTCCAGCAACCCACAGTGGTCCTAGGACCAAAACAGCCTGCACACAGGCCACATTCAGCTCCCATCTCTGGCTTCTCCCTGCAGGCAAGCCTCACCCTGGTCCCTGTGATGTCAGTGTTCCCTCCCTCTCTCTCTCCCCCTCTCTCTTTCTCTCTCTACACTGCTCACTGCTCTGCTCGTCAGACAGCTGCCTAATACTGGGGCTAACCCAATGCTCCTTAAGACCTGAGGCCTGAGATCTTTCAGGATAATAGTGCTGCTTTTCCAGCCTCCCCTTACATGCACACACACATACAGACACAGACACATCCCACCTGATTTCCAGCACAGCCCACTGAAGAAAGAACGCCCATAATCGGAAACAGGAGGAGCCTCCCACCAAAAAAAAAAAAAAAAAAGGCATGAAGCAAGGTCCCTGTATCCAGATTTATTTTACATTCTCTTGCAAAGGTGACTTGGGGTTAGACGGAGCTGGGGAGGCAGGAGGGCAACACACATCACACACATCAGTCTTCCTGGGAAACATCTGGCACGGGCCAGTTCTCCAAGGCCCATCTTTCCTGGGCACGACAGCAGCAGGACACATGGACAGCCCAGGCCCAGGGCGTGGCAGCCTTTGAGAAGAGGGGACCTTCGGGCAAGACCTCTTGCCAGGCCTCAAATGATAAAAAGAGGTGCCTCCACCCCCACCTCACTCCCAGACCCAGCTGGAAGCAGGAAGGCACAGGGGCAGCAGGCAGGCAGGAGGGAAAGGGGGAGGACTCCAGGTGGTGGCCTTTGGTCTCAATGAGGTTAGAGAGCTGATCTTGCTTAGAGGGACCCAATGGTGGTGAAGCTGGGAGCCAGTCCCTATCAGAGGAAACTGCCACGGGGGTGGTAGTGGTGGGGGTGGTGGGGGGAGATGATGCTGACTTGGGGGTCTGGTCTCAATAAGGCCTGGAAACAGTGTCCACGTCAAAGCAGACCTCTATATTTGGGGAGAGACGGCAATAAAAGGACTGTGAGAGGAATGTTGTGAGCTGTGGGTGGGAATCAGTCCAGAGGGCTTTGAGGGGCTCCAAGGGAAAGACTGCTGGGCCGTCTGCAGATGCCAGCAGCCAGGTCCTGGGGAGGAAGATGTGGGGAGAGGGGGAGGGCCCTCTCCCTCCAACAGGTGTTACTGCTCCCACCCCTACTGGCTGGGCTCTGAGTTGCCAGGGAGACCTCTCACACCAGAGCTACATAATTCCCAGGGAATGTCCCAAATTTCTGGGTCCTCCGGGAGACACCTGAAAGGAGAAAGACACAAAGATCATTCCCCACATTTCTTTTTAAATAGGAATGATGGTGTCCCTGCCCCCTGCTGGAAATGCTCAGAACTGCAGGTAGAGTCCCTGTCCTAGGGAAGAAGAAATCGTTTTCCTCACTCCTGCCACCTAGTGGCAAAAGCTCAGATAAGCAAAGCTACACTTGTTAAATTCAATAATGATGACCAATCTGAGCACTCAACTGCGGATAACTTTCTACACAGCACTGAGTAACCCCACCCTTCCTCGGGAAAGCAAGGAAGCAGGAGGATGAATCACAGAACTTAAACCTCATTGGCCTAGTATGATATCCTCATTTTAGAGATGGGACAGATAAGGCCTGAGAGACCAAGTGACTTCCCCCAAAGCACTCTGCTCTTAGGGTTAGAGGTGGGCCTAAAACTCAGGCCTCTGGTCCAAAGACACCTGTGTTCTGAGGTGGTGGGCGGGGTATGTTAGAAGATACAGGAATCTGCAATGAAAGTCCTGGGCTTTCCCTTCCTGGCAGGCTGACATCCTGATTTCCCATGCCCACCCTGTACCCAGGCCTAACTGATACTGTTTCCCTGCCTCGAGGACCTCCCTTTCCTGCTCTGCCACCCTTCAAGGCCCAGCTTCCGCACTTCCTCCAGAAAGTCTTCGCTGACTTGCACTGTCCACAATGATAAGCCACGTATGAGCACTTAACATGTGCTAGTGTGACTAAGCAACGCAACCTTCTTAAACTTTCCTCTGAAAGCATGTGTGGCTTATGCCACAAAGGTGGTCCTTTTTCTTCTCGTCTATATAATTTGCAAGACTATTTAATTGTAAAGAAATTCAAAAGCAGAAGTGTACAGAGTAAAATGAGAATGTGTCCCAAGGTAAGGACCATTAACAAGTTAGTACTTCATAATCACGGGTGAGTCTGAAGCCTGGTCACCAGCAAGGTGCTGGGACTCAGGTGAGAAGGGGTGGGCTGTCAGGTCAAGGGACTGTCCCTGAGGCCACCCTGCCCACACCCCTCCAACATGTCAGGCCCTGCAGCCCACTACACAGGCACTTCTGGCTGCTCACATCTCTGAGGGCAGCCCCAGCCTCAGAAGCCGAGGCCTGGACAGGGCCTGACCACTGTGGGGAAACAGGCTGTGTGAAATCTGGGTTGGTCACCTTGAACCGAGCCAAGGCGAGCCTGAGCCTTCCTGCTCTAGTCCTTTGCCTGAGCTGCCCTTGGGCCAGCCTGGAGTGCTGGGATCTGTCTCTCCTTTTGGTGGAGGAAGATTGGGAGGAGCTCTGCTAGCTTGGGCTGGGGGTGGCGGATACACGTGTGAGATTTGGTCCAAGTCTGCACTGACTTAATCAATGACCGTGGGCCTCATCCCTTGTTGAGATATGAAGGCGACAACCTAAGTGCTGGTCCGGGGGAAGCATCCAGAGCCAGGCCTCTTCAGTAGCCAGGCCAGAAGGTGTGTGTCGGGTCGGACCACGAATCTGTGCTGAACCAATATCCTCCCACAGACCCTGAGCTACTGCTTCCAGCCTGCCCCCCTCATGCCCCCCAGACCACGTACCCACAAACCAGCCATCGTCACACTGCTGCATGACATCCACCCGATCCCCCTCCCGCAGCTCCAGCTCGTCCTCATTCTGGGGCCTGTACTGGTACACTGCCCGGTACCTGCAGGAGACATTGTCATAGCAACCACCAGAGCCCTCACTCCTTCCTGAAACCAGATCCAAGAGTCTAACCCAAGTGTTGCCATGTCCTGTGAATTTCCCAGGGTTTCCCCATATTCCCAATAGCCCTGGCCCAGTCCCTGCAATGGCAGCTGTCTGGATCCAGTGTACTTGTCCCCAGGCCTGCTCCCTGCCCGCCAAGCCCTGACCACCCAGATCCTGCCTCCTCAGAGCTCCCAGTGCCTTCACCTCTGTTTGATCAGGTCCCATACTTCACGCATCTGTGCACTGACCTCAGGGCTGGAAACCCAGTGAGAGTCTGAGGCTGGGGGCTGAGGGTGGGAAGCTTGCTCTTAGGCTACAGGGCTGACAGGGACAGGTCAGGAGCACTGCAGACAAGTGGCCCCTACCCTGCCACTCCATCACCTGTAAGCACAGCAAAAACTAGCACTACCTATCAGGAGTTTACCAAATCCACTGGGGAGCTGGGGTGAGCTATGGGGGGTCAGTGTGCTCAGCACTGCCTGCCGGCACCCCCAGACGGTACTCACGGGGTCCAGTGTATCTGAGTGGTGTGGGGGGAGGTGGGTCCCGGGTCCAGGGGACGGCTGGAGCCTCCAGGATGGGACAGAGAAGATGCAGGGGTGCCAAGACTCTAGGGGTCCACAGGAGGGAAGGTGAGCACAGCCAGCATGAGAGACTAGAAGTGAAATGAGCTCCTATCTCCCCGGGGCGTTGCTTCCCCCACTGCTCAGCCCACTGCTCCTCTCCGTCCCCAGAGCACGGGTGTGTGTGTGTGTGGGTGTGTGTGTGGGTGTGGCCTGGGTCCTCTCCATCCCCAGAGCATGGGGGGGTGTGTGTGTGTGTGTGTGTGTGTGTGTGTGTGTGTGTGGCCTGGGTCCTCTCCATCCCCAGAGCACGGGGGTGGGGGGTGTATGGCCTGGGACAGTTTCACTTCACAGGTAGGGCAGGCAGCTGGCTTCTGAACCAGCACAGACAAAGCAACAAAGCGGGCCAGGAGGAGGCCCGCACACTGGCCGGGCCGGCGGATGCTGGTTTGCTGAATGAGATGACTGCAGGAGCAAAGGGCTTGTTTGTGGGCTGTCAGGACGGGACCAATGACTATCCTCAACTGTAAACTTCTGCTTCAAACCCACCCACCTACCCTCTGCAGTGGGAATTATTACCCCCATTCTGCAGGTGAGGAATAGTCTACAGGTGAGAAAACCCACAACCAGAGACAGCTAAGTGCCCAAGTCACATGGCAGGTGAACTCCAGGCCCCACCTATGCCAGAGGCTGACACAGGAAGTCACAGAAGTGGAGTCTGAAGGGTCAGGAGACCTGGACTGGCGTTGGGGTCCCACCTAGGGCTGGCTGGCTACCCCATTCTCCCCCCCTCCGGGATGCAGCTCAGGGGCAGAACCAGCCTGAGCGCTCTGGGTGCTGCAGTGCCCGCAGGGTGGGGCTCACACTGCCAGCTGCCCCGGGCCAGGCTGAGAAGGCTTCCGAGTGCAGCCCCAACACAGGAACGGGGGGTGGGGCAGGGAGCAGGGCTCAGCTCTCCACTTGAAACAGGTCCCCTTACCTGGGTCTGAAGTCCGAGCTCCTGGGTAGGGAAGGAAAAGCCAGTGCGGCGAGGGGAGGCCCGGTCCCCCCAGTCGGTGGGATCAGCAGGACTGCGTGGTGTTATCGGGGAGCTGGGGTGGCGGGTGGCCAGCTGGGCAGCAGTCAGGCAGGGAGATGCAGGGAGCTGGGGACCCTCTTCACAGACGCGGACCCGGGGCTCACGGCACACCTGCACGTAACTGGCAGGGAAGATGCCCTGGCGCCCCGTGCCCGAGATGCGCCCTTCATACCAGTTCTCGTTCACCTTTCGGATCAAGCAGATGCGCTCTCCCTGGGGGAGAAAGGAGTCAGTATCTTGAGGGCCTTCCTGGGCACCACGCACCCAAGGGTGCCTGCACGGGTGCCCACAGGGAGCAGGCTCAAAGGGGGTCCGCAGTTTATACAAAGGTCATACTGCTAGGAGATGGAAGAGTCAGGAGCCAAACCCAGGCTGCCCCCTGGAGTGAGCAGAAGTCTGAGCTCCTCCACAGTGCGTGGCGCTGGTTCGGACCAAGCCCTTCCTCTGCGGGAAGCCTACATGTGCCACCTTTTGAGTTCTTAAGCTCTCTCTCTCTGCAGAGTTCCAGTGACAGGGGAGCCTGGTGGCTAAAAGCACAGGTCCAAGCCAGGCTCTCCAATTTCAACCTATGTGGCAGTGGGCAAGTTACTTTGCCTCTCTGAGCCTTGGTTTCCTCCCATGTGACATGAGGATAGCAACGCTGTTGCCATGAGGATCAGAGGAAATCAACAGCAAGTTGGTCGGAGGCACTGGACTGGCATTAACCACCCCTGCCATGACTGGCTCCTCCCCTCCTCCACATGAGTGGTCCTGTCACTACTGCTAACAAACTCTCTGTCAGCTGGTGCTTCCTCAAGTCCATGGGACTAAGGTCAGGTGAGGTGCCCTGGGAAGGGTGGTCTTCAGCCCTCTCCTCTTTCCATCCAGCCACCACCTGCCCCTTCTTTCTCTGGAGCCAGCTCTTCTGGGGCACATTCACTATGGGCATCTGTGACCACAGCCCCAAAAATCAACCAAAAGGAGACCAGTTCCCTGTTGTCTAGGACAACAGTTTTCATTCATTCTTTCTTTTTTTGTGACACAGAGAGAGAGACAGAGAGAGGGGCAGATAGGGACAGACAGGCAGGAAGGGAGAGAGATGAGAAGCATCAATTCTTCATTGCAGCTCCTTAGTTGTTCATTGATTGCTTTCTCATATGTGCCTTGACTGGGAGGCTACAGCAGAGCAAGTGACCCCTTGCTCAAGCCAGCGACCCTGCCCTTCAAGCCAGCAACCTCTGGGCTCAAGCCAGTGACCATGGGGTCATGTCTAAGATCCCACACTCAAGCCAGCAACCCCGCGCTCAAGCTGGTGAGCCCGCACTCAGGCCAGATGAGCCTGCATCCAAGCCAGCATCCTCAGGGTTTCGAACCTGGGTCCTCTGCGTCCCAGTCCAATGCTCTATCCACTGCACTACTACCTGGCCAGGCTCAAGCTTTCTTGAACACAGTCTATAGTAAAACTTGCATTGTAGTAACAACCCAATACATACACACACACACACACACACACACACACACACACACACACACAAATGCCTAAAAATTTGGCAGAATACCTTTTCTACATGCAAAGCATTCTAATATTTCCATTTTATTCTTCTAAAAACACTGAGATCCTCAAAACCTACCAACTGGAACTGAAAAAAGCATAGCTACTCTAGAAGTTTTGGACTTTTAAAAAATGGGCTAAACGGCCCTGGCCGGTTGGCTCAGCGGTAGAGCGTCGGCCTAGCGTGCGGAGGACCCGGGTTCGATTCCCGGCCAGGGCACAACAGGAGAAGCGCCCATTTGCTTCTCCACCCCTCCGCCGCACTTTCCTCTCTGTCTCTCTCTTCCCCTCCCGCAGCCAAAGCTCCATTGGAGCAAACATGGCCCGGGCGCTGGGGATGGCTCTGTGGCCGCTGCCTCAGGCGCTAGAGTGGCTCTGGTCGCAACATGGCGACACCCAGGATGGGCAGAGCATCGCCCCCTGGTGGGCAGAGCGTCGCCCCATGGTGGGCGTGCCGGGTGGATCCCGGTCGGGCGCATGCGGGAGTCTGTCTGACTGTCTCTCCCTGTTTCCAGCTTCAGAAAAATGAAAAAAAAAAAAAAAAAATGGGCTAAATTAAGGGAAACATATCCAAAGAGATTGAGAAAAAAATTGGGAATGCTGGATGAAGATGGATACACCTGAATCTTTTTTAAAATGTTGTACTGTACAGCCCTGGCCAGTTGGCTCATCAGTTGAGCGTGTGGAAGTCCTGGGTTCAATTCCCGGCCAGGGCACACAGGAGAAACGTCTATCTGCTTCTCCACCCTTCCCCCTCTCCTTCCTCTCTGTCTCTCTCTTCCCCTCCCACAGCCAAGGCTCCACTGGAGCAAAGTTGGCCTGGGCGCTGAGGATGGTTCCACGGCCTCTGCCTCAGGTGCTAGAATGGCTCAGGTTGCAATGGAGCAACGCCCCAGATGGGCAGAGCATTGTCCCCTAGTGGGATCCTGGTTGGGCACAAGCAGGAGTCTGTCTCTCTGCCTTCCTGCTTCTCACTTTAGAAAAAAAAAAAAGTTGTACTGTACATATTCCGCTTGTACATATTCACCAGCCCCTGCCCATGCCCACCTCCTGCCCGGCCTGGCCACACCTTTCGGAAGGACAGCTCCACTTCCAGATCCCCCTTGAAATTGTACTGGGCCACAGCTTCTCCATATTCCAGCACCTGGTAGGTCGGGGGCTTGAGAGGCTTGGGGATCTCATCTGCAGGCAGCACCTGCGGGAAGAAAAATCATGAGAAAGGTTCCGCTTAGACATCAACTGGTCACAGTCCTGGGCTCCTGGGAGGGGGAGGCAACAAAGAGAAGGGGGTGTGGGTAAGCTCCGTCCCCAAACCAGGAAGGACACGATGCCAGGCACTAGCCTGGGGTGAGTCCCAGAAAACCCCTGAAGGAAGAACTTCCACTAGAGCTATGTGGAGTGGGCATTACTGGAGTGGGCAGTGGCAGTGCAAAGATGGAAACCTGTTCAGTGAGAGTTCCACTTGGAGGCAGAAGGAAAACAAGTTCCAAGGAGCAGGGAACATCCGGCAGCCTGTTCTAAAAGTGAGGTTCTAACACTCACCACTGCTGAGAGCCAAGTGCCCGCTTCCTTCCCCTCCATCCCACCAGGTGCCCAGAATCTCCATGCTGTTAGCTTTACCCTACTCATAAAAATCAAGATGCTAATAAACTATTTCAGACTAAGATATAAATGACTGATGACATGGAATACTGCATATATTCTGCAAAATTTCAGGATCAGAGATCATTCTGAGAGCTGGGAGGCCTACTGATGTCTGTCAAATCAACAGCCTGAAGTAAACAACAACCTAACCACGGGTCAAAGAGGAAGTCACAAAGAAAATGAGCAGATAGTTTGAGTTTAATGAAAAAAGAAAACAAAATATCAAAATCTGTGGCATGTAGTTAAAGCAGTGCTTAGAGGAACATTTATGGCATTAGGTGCTCACAAAAATTAGGGGATCAGGGAACGTCCAGATACTCCAATACTTTCAGCCTTTTGTATGGTGCATCTTCTCCAATGAAATACAAGTTGGTTTTGCACCTCATTTGCATAATTGAACAACTTTCTTTGACTTGTCATTTGCTTTTCTTGTTTAATAAAAAAAATCAAATGCTTCTTTTTTTTATTGCTTCATACTCATTTCAAAATATCCCCTAATTTTTGTGAGCAGTATATTAGGAAAAAGTGTTTGAAATCAATCATCTAAATTACCACCTTAACAAACTAGAAAAAGAAGAGCAAATTAGACCAAATGTAAGCAGAAGGAAACAATAAAGAGGCAAAAATCAATGATATGGAAAACAAAGACTGAGAAAAATCAATTAAATCAAAAGTTGGTTCTTTGAAAAGATCAATTAAAATAAAGAAAACCAGTTAGAAGGTGACGGAAGACAATTGGACTTTGGGTGATAATAACCTAGAGATGTTTTCTCTGAACATATGTACCCTGATTTATCAATGTCACCCCATTAAAATTAATTTTAAAAAATCCCTAGCTAGAATCAGAGAAGACACAAACTATCAATATCAGGAATGGAAGGAAGGACACCACTATAGATATCACTGACATGAAAAGGATAATAAAAAGCCTGGCCTGTGGTGACAGTTGATAGAGCATCGAACTGAAACACTGAGGTCACTGGTTGGAAACCCTGGTTTTGCCTGGTCAAGGCACATGTGACAAACAACCCATGAATAGCTAATGTGAAGCAACTATGAGTTGATACTTCTTGTCCCCCCACCACCACCCTCTCCTCCCTCTGTAAAATCAACAAATAAAGTCTTTAAAAAATAAAATAAAAGGATAATAAGGAAATACTATGAGCAACTTAACTAATAATTTAGATAGCTTGAAATTCCTTAAAAGACTCAAATAGCAAAGATAACTGGTAGTCCTATATCTATCAAATCCAGAACTTAATCTAGATTCAGATTCTGGATCGTCTACTTAACCTGTCTCTGAACCTTCGCAAGCCTATCTGTAAAATGGGCAGGTCTATTACTTCCCCAGTTAATGAGGAGAAAACAAAGCAGGTAATTCAGGTGACTCTGGAATGACATGGATTTGAACTGTGTGGGTCCACTTACATACAGATTTTTTCAGTAAATATATTGAAAATTTTTTGGAGATTCATGACAATTTGTAAAAAGCTCATATATGATCCATGTAGCATAGAAATATCAAAAAAAATTTAAGAAAAAGGTTCTGTCACCCTGGCTGGGTGCCTCAGTGGATAAAGTGTCCTCCCAGCACGTGAAGGTTGGCAGGTTCAATCTCCAGCTCCAGCACATACGAGAAGCAATGAATGAGCGCACAACTAAGTGGAACAACGAGTTGATGCTTTTCTATCTCCCTTTCTCTCTCTCAAATCAATGGAAAAAATTTTAATGAAAAAGAAAAAGGTTATGTCATGAATATGTATTTTCTCTTCCTTATGATTTTCTTTTTTTTTTCTTTTTCTTTTTTAATTTATTCATTTTAGAGAGGAGAGAGACAGAGACAGAGAGAGAGAGAGAAGGGGGGAGGAGCTGTAAGCATCAACTCCCATATGTGCCTTGACCAGGCAAGTCCAGGGTTTTGAACCGACTACCTCAGCATTTCCAGGTCGACGCTTTATCCACTGCGCCACCACAGGTCAGGCCCTTATGATTTTCTTAATAATTTTTTTTCTCTAGCTTACTTCATTTTAAGAATACATTATATAGTATATATAACATACAAAATAGGTATTAATCAATTATTTATGTTATCAGTGAGGCTTCTGGTCAATAGTAGGCTATTAGTAGTTAAGTTTTGGGGGAGTCAAAAGTTACATATGGACTTGACCAGTGGTGGCACAGTAGAGAGAGTGTGGACCTGGGACGCTGAGGTCCCAGATTCAAAACCCCCAAGGTCTCCGCCTTCAGCATGGGCTCATCCTGGAGCACAGGCTCACCAGCTTGAGCACGAGATCTTGAGCATGGGATCATCAACATAATCTCATGGTCACTGGCTTGAACCCAAAAGTCACTGGCTTGAAGCCCAAGGTTGCTGGCTTGAGCTCAAAGTCACTGGCTTGAGCAAGGGGTCACTGACTCAGCTGGAGGGGCCCCCAGGTCAAGGCATGGATGAGAAAGCAATCAATGAACAACTAAAGTGCCACAACTAGGAGTTGATGCTTCTCACCTCACTCCCTTCCCCCGCAAAGGAAAAAAGTTACATATGGATTTTCAACTGTGCAGGGGGGGGGGGGCGGGTCAAGTGCTCCTAACCCTTGCATTGTTTAAAAGTCAACTGTAGGCCCTGGCCGGTTGGCTCAGTGGTAGAGCGTCGGCCTGGCGAGCAGAAGTCCCAGGTTCGATTCCCGGCCAGGGCACACAGGAGAAGCGTCCATCTGATTCTCCACCCCTCCCCCTCTCCTTCCTCTCTGTCTCTCTCTTCCCCTCCCGCAGCCAAGGCTCCATTGGAGCAAAGATGGCCCGGGCGCTGGGGATGGCTCCTTGGCCTCTGCCCCAGGTGCTAGAGTGGCTCTGGTCTCAATAGAGTGACGCCCCCTGGTGGGCAGAGCGTCGCCCCCTGGTGGGCGTGCCGGGTGGATCCCGGTCAGGTGCATGCGGGAGTCTGTCTGACTGTCTCTCCCCATTTCTAGCTTCAGAAAAATACACACACAAAAAATAATAATAATAAAAAAATAAAAGTCAACTGTAGCCTGACCAAGTGGTGGTACAGTGGATAGAGCGTTGGACTGAGATGCATAGGACCCAGGTTCGAAACCCCAAGCTCACCAGCTTGAGCAGGGGCTCATCTGGTTTGAGCAAAACTCACCAGCTTGAGCCAAGGTAGCTGGCTTGAGCAAGGGGTCACTCAGTCTGCTGTAGCCCCCCACCCCAGGTCAAGGCACATATGAGAAAGCAATCAATGAACAACTAAGGTGCTGCAACGAAAAATTGATGCTTCTCATCTCTCTCCCTTCCTGTGTGTTTGTCCCTGTCTGTCCCTCTCTCTGACTCTCTCTGTCTCTGTCACACACACACACACACAAAAAGTCAACTATACACACGAAGATGATGCAAGTGTATGTGATTTGTAAACATCACACACTTTGTACTCTTGCCAGGTGTAATTAGGATTCGTCCCAAAGACAGCTTGAGAGAGATGGATTCTGCATGGTGAAAGTCTGGGGCACTGACAGGGCCGGGAGTCCCACCTTTAACCTCATTTAACAAAGATTCCCTGAGTACAGGCACAGCACTGGGCCAGGCTACGGGGCCAAGGTTATGAAGCTGAGATGTGGCCCCCGTCCTGGAGCGCACAGTTCCGCATCCCAGGGAACCTGTGAGATACGGCAGCCAGCTCAGGAGAGAAGCAATGGCTGGGTAAGGGCTCTGCGCACCCAGCTGCCCTCCGCGCTCCTGCTGGCTCCTGCTCACCTCCACGTAATTAGTAGGGAAGATGCCCAGCCTGCCATGATGCTCCCCCTCCAGCCAGTTCTTGTCCACCTCCTTGTGGATGTAGACAATGTCACCCTTCTTCAGGGTCAGCTCCCTGTAGGCCAGAGCAAGGACATCCTTCCCATCAGACCCTGTCTGGCACACCCAGAGTCCCCTCCACCCTTGGGGACCCCCATCTCAGCCCTGCCCTCTCCTCCCCCCAGAGGGCAGAGCCAGTCCCTGGGGCAGGAGAGGAGAGAGAAGGGCACTTACTTGGGGGACTGCGCTTGGAAGTCAAACTTGAGCCTGGCAGCCTTCCTCTGTGCAGGGGGAGAGGACAGAGGGAAGTCACCAGTCCAGTCAAGGAGTCACCAGGCCCCACCCCAGTCTGCACCGGACCCTTACCCTGCTCCTACCCCCTTACCTTCTTTTCTTCCTTCCTAGCAGGGCTGACCCTGCGTTCAGAGGCACTAGGGTCTGTGGAGAAGCATGAACTTGGTTAGGAAGGTCATGTCTGGGGGTGGGGGTGGGGTGGGATTCCTCTCCCCTCACAGGCACCCGTGGAAGTATGGGACTGGGTGCTCTTCCCACCACACCCCTGGTGACACCAGATCTGGTGAGTGGTGGTGGGCGTCTGGGTGAGATAAAGGGCAGGATCTGGTTCTTACCTCGGGTGGAGGAAGGATAGACAAAATCCCTGCGACCTAGGAAGGGGCTTCCTCTATCCGCCATTCTGTGGGGGCTCAGGGGCCGGGAGGCACCTCGGTAGAGTGCATTCGGGAAGCTGGGGCTCCAGGCGGAGGCCGGGCTGCGGGGACACAGCAAGTAAGCCACTTGTTGGCTTCGTGTCCTACCAGGCTCACCCACATCTTCAGCTGCCTCCTTCCCAAGCGTCCCCCAGGCTCCCACAGGACGTCCTACTTCCTAAGCAGTGGGCCGGGAAAGGGTGTGGCCGGCAGGGGTGGGGGTGCGCTGGGAAGTGCGAGCCGCGGCTCCGGGTCCTTGGCTGAGGACAGCTTCCATTTGGGGGCTGGGAACGGCCCCCTTGCGGCAAGCAGTGCCCCGTCCCCACTGGCTACATGCCTTCCTCCACGGACACCCCCCCACACGCCACATCCCTCCCCGGGCCACGTCCCCTATCCAGCCACGTCCCCTCCAGCCGTGCTCCGCACGCGCCTGCAACTCACCGCGTAGGGGACCGTGGCTCCTGGGGCCGTCGGGGCGCCTGGGAACACTGTGGGGGAGACCGCAGCGGAGACAGCAGCGGTCAGCGCCGGACTGGACCCGCAGCAGCTCAGTCTGCCGCCTCCGGAAAAGTTGGCAGCTCGGAGGGAGGAAGGGTGGGCGGGGCGGGTCCGAGTCGAGGCAGGCAGGGGCCGGGAGGGGCCCAGGAGCCGGGGGTGGGGAGCAGAGGAGAGGGGTGACCAAGGGCGGGAGTGGGGGCACAGAGGGCGGGGGTGGGGAGACAGTGCGGAAGAAGGTCCGGGACACGGCGGGGAACTCGGCAACCCACGTCAGGCTGACGTGAGGTCGACCTGGAAGGGTTCTTAGGAGTCACTCGGAAAAGTCCACGCCCAGCCTTAGAGGAGCGCGCAGACATGGGTGAAATCTACCCAAGGTCGCTCCGAGCGCCACCGGAGGGACCTCTCCGGTCTGCCCCCCTCGGCCCAGCCCTGCTGCTGCGGCCTCCAGGGCCCAGAGTCTCCCAGGAGGGGACTGGGAGGTCGATACCTTGGGGGATAGCTGCCGGATTTCAATAGCCCGCAGATCCTTGTCCAGCTCAGCGCTCAGCTTGGCCAGCTCTCTCTCCAGCAGGACCTGGGGCAGGTGGTGGGGAGAGAGTGGGCAGTGGGGAAGAGGGGGAGGAAGAGGGAAAGCAGTGCACGGTTGGGGGCGCTGGTCAAAGGTCAGATGTGAGAAGCCCAGTGGGCAGCCAGACCAAGTATGGGGCGCTCCTGCGTTAGTGAAGGGCAGGCTCCTGCCAGCTGCCTGCAGGGAGGTGTGTCTCAGGGTGTCAGGAGGGCAGCCTCTTACTGGCCTTTCCCTCCTGACCTGATCAGCAGTCTGGTACTCCCATGCTAGTCCCTTAGGACTTCTTGATAGTGCCTCAGTGTCATTTTTGTCACATAACTTCACTGTTCAAGAGCCTGCAGAGCCCTGCATTTCCTCTCCGATCAAGTCGTCTAGGGCAGGGGTCGGGAACCTTTTTGGCTGAGAGAGCCATGAACGCCACATATTTTAAAATGTAATTCCGTGAGAGCCATACAATGACCCGTGTATGTTACGCATTATCCAATAAAAATTTGGTGTCCTGGAGGACAGCTGTGATTGGCTCCAGCCACCTGCAACCATGAACATGAGTGGTAGGAAATGAATGGATTGTAATACATGAGAATGTTTTATATTTTTAACATTATTTTTTTAATTAAAGATTTGTCTGCACGCCAGATACAGCCATAAAAACAGCCACATCTGGCTCGCGAGCCATAGGTTCCTGACCCCTGGTCTATGGCCTTCCACAGCCTGGCTTCACTGTGCCCAACCTGCTTTCCCTCCACCACCCATCCTGCCACCCAGACTTTGCCTCTGCACCTCCCCCATCCTGAGCACCTTCTCTCTGCCTAGCTACACCCTCCCACCTCTTTAGAGCCCATCTCCACCTCTAAGAATACTTCCTGACAATTCCAGTTCATACTGACCACTGTTTCTCTGCTCCTGCTTTGGTCAACACACAGTTATTCAACTCGTTTGAGTGCCTACTGTGTATCAGACATTACGGTGGGTGATGGGGACACAGAAGCAACCTGTACAGGACTGGAGAGGACCAGCACTCTGGGACCTGCATCCTCTGCTCACAGTCACTGGGGCCAACGGCACCCAGAACCTCTCTCCTCGGTCCCCCAATACTGCTGTCTTCTCTCCCCCCACCTTCCCTGCAGCACTCACCTCAATGGGCTGGAAGGGCTTCTCAACAGGGTCGTCCACCAGAGGTTTCTTGGGCTAAGGGCAAGAAGGGTGAGTCAGAGAGAGTGGGCTCGCTTGCCAAAATGCACTAGCCGAGGGGTGCACGCACTCCCAGAGGACTGGGCCCGCATCACCTTCTGCCCAGTCTCTAGCTCTTGTAGAAACTGGTTCCACGACTCTTCTGGCCAGACATTCTCCACTTTCTCTCGGCGTTTTGGCACCTGTGTAGAGGTGGGTAGCCATCAGCTTAAGTAGAGGGGTACTAGGACATGAGCAGGCTTTCCGGCCACGGCCCCACCCCTGTGGCCACCAGTCCCCTCCTGAGGATGCTGGGTTCACCTAGCTGCAGGCCTCAACTGACAGGGCGTTTTTGTGCTCTTTCCACAGAGGGACTTGGCCAAGAAGGCATTGGGGACAGTGTGTGGGGGTGCTGGGTAGGTTACCTGATTTGCAGTCTGGGGCTGGGAGGAGGATGCTCCAGGGTTGCAGTTGAAGGAGCTTCTAAGAAATTCTTCAGAGAGATCCCAGTTTCTTCTAGAGGAGGGGAAGGGCATCTCTTCAATTTCCTTTTTAGGGAAACTGAGGCATAAGTGAGAACACAGCCCCCATAGAGGGAGCTGCACCATCATCCTGTCCTGCTCCAGGCTGCGGAGCAGTGTTAAATAGCGGAAAGTTATGAGCTCTGAATTCAAATCTCAGCTCTACCACTTAGCTGTGCTACCTTTTGGCAAGTTACTGAAGTTTCAGTGCCTCAGATTCAATACCTGTAGTGTGAGAATGAGTCCCTGCACCAGGGTGTGGTGACACTTATGTGAGGGGACATACCTGAGATGCCCCTGAGAAGGCCTGGAATGACTGCTCCCAGGGTAGCCAGTCCCTTTCCTGCTGGCCTTGGGGAATAGCCTGCATTGGTGTTCAGTCTGGCCCCAGGACTGTGGCTATGTATGTCTGTGCTCATTCAACGAAGCTGATTTTTCTGGCTGCCACACCACGGAGTCTTCTACCCATGCCCAAGGGTGTGGGGCTACATCTAAGTCGGAGAAAACCCAGGGCAGGGAGAGAGCCTGCAGCCTTGACTGTGGGGCCCTGGGCAAGTTATTTCAGAGCCCTGGGCCTCAGTTGTCTGAGGATGCTGAATTCAGTGACTTCATCTGGAGACCACTCCCGCCATGTTCCAGGCAGTGTTACATCTGCCGTAGTCTCCCTCTAGGATTCCGTCCTTGGCTGGCTTAAGTGTTCCAGCCTCTGTTGAATTTGAATGTTTTCAATAAGTGGAATGACTGTGCCAAGCTTATCAATTATGGAATGTTTGACCGGAGGGTCAGGATTTGTTGGCTGTTATCACAACTCTATTCTCTTTTTTCAAAATAATATTGGTAATCATAGTGATAATGAGAATCGAATATGTCATTCCTAATTTAAGAAAGCTCTAGTCATAATTAAACCTTTATATTAATAATGTTTGTGGAGACTTGCTCTAAGCCTTAATTTAATCTTCACAAATGCCCTATGATCCCCATTAACAGATGGGGATACTGAGGTTTGTACTGGTTAAGTTGCCCAGGGTCACATGGCTAGCGGCAGCACAACAGCTTGAGCCCAGAACTCTGAGTCTAGATCAGGGGTCCCCAAACTATGGCCCCATGGGCCGCATGCAGCCCCCTGAGGCCATTTATTCGGCCCCCGCTGCACTTCCGGAAGGGGCACCTCTTTCATTGGTGTCAGTGAGACGAGCACAGGATGCGGAGGCCACAAAGTGCGGCATCGCTCATGCACAGTACTACTTCCGGTGACGTGGGACACACACCTCAAGGCCCTGGAAGCGCATCATATCACTTGTAATGGCTAGCAGTGACAAATATGGAACCGGACATTGACCATCTCATTAGCCAAAAGCAGGCCCATAGTTCCCATTGAAATACTGGTCAGTTTGTAGATTTAAATTTACTTGTTCTTTATTTTAAATATTGTATTTGTTCCCATTTTGTTTTTTTACTTTAAAATAAGATATGTGCAGTGTGCATAGGGATTTGTTCATAGTTTTTTTTATAGTCCAGCCTTCCAATGGTCTGAGGGACAGTGAACTGGCCCCCTGTATAAAAAGTTTGGGGACCTCTGGTCTAGATCTTGAGTTCTCAGCCTCTATCTTATTTGTGGTGCTGAGAGCTCCAGACCAGTTATGGCTATGCTAAGGAGGCTAATCCCTCCCTGGAAAGGAATAAGAACCTCTTTGGTTTCATTGAGAGCAAAACTCCTGATTCCCAAGGTGGTCCTGGAGATAACTGGGCTTGTGTGGCTTGCACAGAGAAATGCGGCTGCATCCTTCACTGCTCTGGAAGGGCTCCTCCCTCAGTGTGCCTGGGAGGAAACTTGAGATCATCTGCCCACCCTCTTGTTTTCTCTCAGGCATCAGAGTGGATGGCCAAAGGCCCAGACCTGGTGATGGGACAACTGCTCTCCACCCCATATGACCAGTGGATCTTTGGGTTGATGAGTCCTGCTGCCAACCGTATCACGGGGTGGGGGGTGGGGGGCTCTGGACCAGTCCACCCTCGACTGTTGTTCACCCTGGGCTCTGGTGGGGAGGGGTGTATTTGGGGCGTGGGGACCTTGACAAGGGGCTGAACCATCCTTGGAGCCAGCCCCCAGCTTGCCTGACTTGAGGTTGTACCATCTGTGGCCACAAGGGGGTGCCAGTCCCCACAAGGAAGCCAGGGCCCCTCAGCCGCCCTCAGGCCCCTTCCCCACTGGTGGCTTACCTGCTCACAGAGGAGGCCTGGCCTGGGCCCGAGGCAGGTCTTTGCTGGAGCCCTGGATGCCTCGAGTCTGCAGAGATGGCGCAGGAGGGAGTCACTGAAGGTGACAGAAGACAAGCAAGGGTGGGGGGGAGTGCGAGCAGGGTTTGAGGGCACCTGGTGGACCATCAGAGGTGATGGCACCCACGTCCACCCATGTTCCTGGGGAGCTTGTGGGAAGCGGGGTGTCATTCCAGACCACTAAATGTGAGGTTTGAACTCTCTAAGAAATCTTCAAAACAGGTCTGGGGTAGGTAGGGTCCCCGTTTTACAGATGAGGAGTTAGAGGCCCAGAGAAATCACAACCAGGGCTGGCTGGGCATTCACTGGACGGAAGCCAAGACTCTTAATTACCACCTACCAGGGTGTCTGCAGCTCACCAGAAACGGGGTATACAAACTTCTTGAGTTGAACTAAGCCAAATGGGGAGCCCTAGAGCCAGGTGTGGCTGCAGGGAGGGGCAAAGGCTGGGCCAAGCTGGGGCGGGGCGGGCCACCACCTCACCTTTCGATGCTTCTTCAAAAGTCCAGTCCAGCTGCAGGTCTGCAGGAGCAGAGAGGACCGGTCAGGGATGGGACAGCCAGCAAGAATGGAGTGCCCTGTGAGGCTGCCTCAGCTGCTCCCAGCCTCCCTCCTCCCCAGAGTGGGGGGTCAAGGGACTGAGTCAGGGCCTGAAGAATGTCCCGAGGGAGGGAAGGAATTAGGAGGGCTTGAATGCCTCTGGCAGACTTATGGCCTGAGCCAGCCAACCCCGGCAGAGGACCTGCCCCGCCCTTTGTGGTTCCCACACATACCCTCTCCCTGACCTCTGCAGAACTGCCCTGACCAGGTCAGGAAAGGGAAATTCCACTTCTTCTTCTCCCTCTTTCCCCTTCTGCACCCTCTCCTCAATGCTGGTCCTCCCCCTTTGCCCTGACCCACTCCTCATGGTGCTCACGACTCTCCAGGGCCTCCTAGGAAAAGCAGCTGACTGGCCAACACCCTCCATCCCCTGGACTGGCAGACATGCCCCAACAGCTCCCCACACACCAGCCAAAACTACCCTTCTGCAGGTCCCTCACCTTCCTCCAGCTCCGGGAGTTTTCTGCTTCCCTTTGCAGCAGCTGGCATACTGCTCATGGGCCCCAGTTCTCTCTTACTCAGCAGCTCCCTCCCCGCCGTTCTTGCCTCAGCTGCTCAAGGACTGACATCCACATTACCACATCGAATGGTCAGTGGTGTGGGCCAACAGCAGTGTTGGTCACAGCCAGTCCCTTCCTCTTTTTGCAATTCTTCTTCCACTTGGCTTTGGGGAGAACATTCTGGTTCTCCTCCTGCCTCCCAGCTGCGCCCTCTCATGTGTGTGGCTGAGTCCCTCTCATCTCGGGAACTACCCAGAGCCCAGGGCTCAGTCCTTGAGCCTCTGTCTCTCCCCTCCCTAGGCTATCTTGCCTAGTCTTCTGGCTTAAAGAATAACATCTATACCAGGGAGTCCCAACCTTGGCTGCACATTTAGAACTACTTGGGCAGATTTACAGCAAGATCTTTTCAACTGAGTACCAGGTACTTCCATCTGCAGGTGTGGCCCCTGAACTACACATAGACTTGTGTGTTCACTGCCTACTCAACATCTCCACTCGGATGCACCACAGGTAAAACTCTCACGCCTGCACCTCCCACAGTCCTCCCTGCGTTTCTAAGTGGCAGCTCCATCCTTTGACCTGCTGAGGTTTGAAGTCACCCACGATTCCTCTCCTTCATGCCACGTCCAATCCGTCAGCAAATTCCCAGGACTCTGTTTCCGAATCCCACCAGGCTTGCTGCTACTGCCCTGGTCTAAGGCGTGTGGGCCCCGGCCTGGCTTAAAAGCAGGCCTCCTAACTGGTCCCCTGCTTCCACCCCTGCCCTCTCTCTTTCCCACCTGGCAGCCTGAATGAGCCTTTCCAGATATCACTTGTCAGAGCATGTCACTCTTCTCAGAACCACCCATCAGCTCATCAGCTCTTGTAGAATAAAAGTCCCTACAATGACACTGCAGGCCTGTGACCCAATCCCACTTTCCACCATGTGCCCCTCACTCCAGTCGGCCTCTGCTGGATGCTCCAGAACGTGCCACCCTAGCTTCTGCCCCCGGGTCTCTGATGTCCCCTCCGGTGCAGCGCCCCTTCTCTGCCCTGCAGGGCTAAGTCTGTCAAGTCCTGAGCTCTGCTTCAAGGTCATGATGCATGATGGCACAGAGGAGGGGCCTTCCCCACCAGCCCCCGTGCCCTGGGCACGCTCTGGCCTTCTGTTCCCTAGTGCTGACCACCAGCTGCCAGACTGGTTCTCTGCCTCCCTCTGTCTTAAGCTTCACTGGCGTTGGGACATTCTTTTTCCCCCCATTTTATCTTCAGCACCTAGAATAGTGGTAGGCATAGAGTAAGTGCTCAACTGAAGGAATGAGTGACCTTATGGATTGTCAGTACCCTCAGAGGATACTGGGGACATTGTCCCATCCCCCAAAATAGGGCAAGATTGGAGGATACTTCCTTTGGCCTGTTTTAGGAACCACTGATCACAGAGCCCAGGAAGGGTGCTGAAGCTCCCTGAGCAGGCAAGTCCTTCTCCCCTCCCTTCCCCAGCCCCAAGGGCCAGAGCCCACTCCGGCAGAGAGACGGTCTTGGAAGCGTGTGTCACCTGGCATTTTCCGGTGAATCTGCTGGAACATTCTCCGGTACCAGTCCCTGGGGCTGTCAACACTCTGGGACCAGAAAAGGCAAAGTCAGGCCACCCTCCCAGTATCAAGCTACAGGTATTTTCCCCTCCTGAGTCCTTCTGCTGTGAGCCCCAGTGCGTGGGCCGCGGTGACATCCATAGGGCGATAACCTCAGGCAGCGTGTTACTAGGAATAAGGTGTATGGAAGGCTCTCCATCAGTGCTGACCCTGAAGCTGTGGGATCCTGCGTAGCTCATATTGTTTTCACTTTGCTGTTCTGTATTTCTGGTGTTTCTACATAGAGCATGTGCTTTTAGGTAACGAAAAAAAAAATGCAATAATATAGGTGGAGATGGTATTTCATGTCCCTTATGTCACCTGAGACTCAAGACAGCCCTGCAAGGCAGAAAGGGCATGTTACTGACTCCAGGTTCAGAGGAGGAGGTGGTGAGTGAACTCATGGCAGGTGGCTGGTTCAAGACAAGCAGGGGGAGGACGGAAGGAGGGCAGAGCCCCTCGGAGCCCAGGGCCCCGCTTCATCCACACTCGTCCACGGTCAGGCCTTCTCACTCAGGACTCTGCCCACCATCGGCCAGTCACGCACTCAGTGACCATTTCATGAGCCCTGCGCCAGGCTGCCTAGGACCACAGAGCTAAGAGGGGTCTCTGCCAGCGTTAGTCTTTATTACAGCAGTGGCCCTCTGCCTTTGAAAGCCAGGGGCATTCTAGATTCCCCCTCACTCCAGAAACCACTGTGCAACTCAGACACCCAGGAGTGCCTGTAACTTTGTGGGGCTCACGACCTCCAGAACCCATCATGGCTGAACCCCTGCCTTAGTCTGGAATGTTTGGGTACAACATTGGTTGCTCTCATCTTAATTCACAGAAGTGCTCCGCGTGAGTCCCTGAGCCCCCTCCCTCAGTGGCCCCTAGTCCTAGACTTACAGATCGGGGGGCAATAGGCATTCCACTCTCATCCACGGGCCCGATGCCCTCGTACTTGACCCAGCGCTTGTCTCGGCGTTTGTTGTCCTTGGTCCATGTGGCTGACCAGTTCTGGGGAGGCTGGGAGGCAGGCGTCTTGTGGGTCCTCAAAGGCCGGTTCCCAGGGCCCGGCCAGGTCTGATACCAAGCAGGGTCTGCGGGAATGTGCACGAGAGCATTACTGACGAGCAGGGTCCCACTGGGCCTTGACTGTCCCTTATTAGCTCCTCAGAATATTGATTCCTAGCCCTGGCTGGTTGGCTCAGCGGTAGAGCGTCGGCCTAGCGTGCGGAGGACCCGGGTTCGATTCCCGGCCAGGGCACACAGGAGAAGCGCCCATTTGCTTCTCCACCCCTCCACCGCACTTTCCTCTCTGTCTCTCTCTTCCCCTCCCGCAGCCAAGGCTCCATTGGAGCAAAGATGGCCCGGGCGCTGGGGATGGCTCTGTGGCCTCTGCCCCAGGCGCTAGAGTGGCTCTGGTCGCAATATGGCGACGCCCAGGATGGGCAGAGCATTGCCCCCTGGTAGGCAGAGCGTCGCCCCATGGTGGGCGTGCCGGGTGGATCCCGGTCGGGCGCATGCGGGAGTCTGTCTGACTGTCTCTCCCCGTTTCCAGCTTCAGAAAAATGAAAAAAAAAAAAAAAGAAAAGAATATTGATTCCTGTGCGTTTGAACATTTCAGCATCTCCTTGTTTGAGTTGATGGTGCAGATTCTACCAACCTCCCTGTTCCAGCAGGACCACAGGTCTCTGTTAGGTTATGTTGTAGTTAAAGTAAATAAAAATGGATTTAGTCTTGAGAAATCTGTGCCGACTCCACCCTGCTTTCCTGGGGTTGTCCTCAGAGCTTCCAAAATAAAGGCTGGGAATCATTACTCGCATAGAACACTGGGGACGTCCCAGCTGGGGAGGCAGCAGGGCAGGGCAGAAAAGATGCTGGGCTTGGAGAGGACAGACCTGAATTCAGACCCCAGATCTGCCACCCACTGGCTGTGCGACCTTGGGCATGGCAGTCGACCTCCCAGTGCCTCGGTTCGCACTTCAAGAGTCATCATGCCAAGGATTCAGGGAGACCTAGTGGGTGTGACCGTGCCCAGCACAGTGCCTGACACACAGCCGAGAGGCTCTTGGTAAGGGACAGACCTCATTCCCCAGACCTGGCAGCCCCAGGTCACCAGTGCAGCAGCCTGAGGGCTCCGGTGTGGCCCTCAGCTCGGCCTCTGCAGCTGAACCTCTCTGAGACTCAGTTTCTCACTGGCAGGATGGCTACACTTTGCCAGGGTGTTGAGGGCTTAAATACAGTGAGGCTTGTAAAGCGCTTTTCCGGGGTCTGGCATGTTCTAAGTGCTCAAATTCCTTGTTAAAGGAATAAACTGACAGTGTACCTGCCTCAAGGGTCTGCGCAACCAAGGATGCAGCCTCCTCGGGGAGGGGCTGCCAGAGTGGCGCCCACAGGATGTCCCAGGATCTCCTGGACCTGGTGGCCCAGGCTGGGGTGACTCAGAGGTGCCCAGGAGCTGGCAGTCTCAGAGCGGCCCATCCCATTGCCTTGTGCTGGTGGGTACAGACCTCAGCAGCCCTTAGGGGCCTCCACAGCCTTCTACATTCCTCCACCTCTCCATCCCCAATCTGAGCTGCTCCCTGTCACGCTGGAGGTGCCCCCAGCCCCCAGCAGTGTCCCCTGCCCACTTCTTCCCTTGGCACTGGGTGTGGCGGGGGGGGGAGGGCTGTGTCAGCCTGCTCTCGTCCACAGCTCTCTATCCCTGGCCAGCATGCTCACCCGGGGCAGTCAGCTGAGCTCCTCGGAGGCCCCCACCCCCACGTGGGGTTCCTGGGCCAGGCTTTCCCGAGCAGACCCACCTGGCTGTCGGGAAGCATCTCTCCTTGTTGGTAAGTACCCATTGCACACGGTCCTGGGCGCAGGATCATGGAACTGGAAATTAAGGGTGTTGGAGCCACCATTCCGTATCACAGGCACCTGTGGGGAGGGGCCAGGAGCGGCAGCTCAGGCCCAGATCTTTCACAGAAGGGTGAGAGGGCTGGCCAAGGCTCCAGAGCAAGCCTGACCCTCTTGCAGGAAATCAGTGAGGCTCCCTAGAGCTACCTCCTGACCCTCTCCCCTCCTTCCAGTCCTCTATCCTGCTCCTCACCTGTCCTGCCATGCCAGGTCCCCACCAAGCAGGGGCCCACAGCAACCCCTCTCCCTTGCTGTCTCACTCACCCGAGTCCCTCTGGAAGATGACCCTGTGTGGGTCTGGAGGTGGCCAGAGATGAAGTCGTCCAGGCTGAGCCCAGCTGGGTGGCTGCAGGGTGGGGCCTGCATACTCCAGTCAAGGTCAGAGGACTCCGGGTGTGCCAGCAGCTCCTTCACACTCTCTCTGTGGGGAAGGAGGGAGGAAGGGGAAGCCCTGCTGGACCTGCTGCCAGTGCCCCCTGGACCTAACCTCAGGGCAGGGGAAGAGGGGATGGCTGTGAGCGGGCCTCAGGGCCAGCTGGGTGGGAGCTCAGGGACCCAGGAAACAGGGCACTCTGGGCACCCGCTTGCAGGCTGCCTGCGCTGGCTCCCAGAGGCACAATGGGCTGCTTGTTAGGCCCTGGGCAGGAGCTCCGGGTGGGAGTGGGGGAGGGGAGGCTGGGCGAGGAGGAGGGGAGGCTGGCCAGGAGCGGCCTGCCCGACAAAGCTGCTGGCGGGCCTGCTGGCCAGCCCCCTGGGGCTCTCAATGCGGCCAGCCCCCAGAGGCAGAGGGAACTGGGGCAGCTGGCAGAGGAAGCCTGGCCACGCGAGACCTTGTTTCAGTTCCCTCTGCCTCCCCTCGTCCCTGGGTGAGCATCTGTGCACCAGCAGGCACAGGGGTTCCTCAGGCAGAGTTGAGGCCTTGGGCAACAGAAAGGCCACCCGTCTACTGCCCAGCGGTGCCAAGGTTCCGAGCAGCAGAGACCACCCCTGCACGCAGAGCGGTACCAGCTCCCTTGTTTGGCCCCTTTGGCTGGAACTGACAGCTCAGAGGGCTCAAGGTACCAGTGAGGGGTGGGGGCAGAGAGCCAAGCAGTGGATAAGAGCAAAGTTGGACTTGTGCATGAAGGGGTGGTGCACACACACACACACACTTTCTCCTACACCCACAGGCTGATTTTTCAACAGAAGGTCTTCCTGGTAACAGGGCCGGCTGGGTTTCCTTGCCCCTCAGGGGAGGGGGCTCCAGGCTGCCAGGAGATGGAGGTAGTAGGGCTTTGCTACCCAGAGAGCAGTGGTGCAGAGCCATCGCTCTTCTTATGTGCTGTTGGGCTGGGCCAGAAGCTGAACCAACCATTGCCACCTTCTGGGGCTGGACCAATTCTGGTGTTTTGGTTCAGTTAGGCTTATGTGTGCCTACGGGGTCTGGGAACTCAAGGGAGGGCCTGGCAAGGTGCTATAAGTGCAAAGCTGGGAATGTGAGTGCAGTGCTGAGAACATGACTCGTGTGGGCACCCTGGGCATGGGCACGGGCACGGGCACGTGAATGGCTCCAGGACTGTGCATACAGAGGGCGTCAGCTGTAGTTGGCGGGTGTACAGTGGCGGAGGGAAGATCATACGAGCAGCACAAGAGCTATGGAGACCAGAGGAAACGCGGGTATGAGAGAGGCTGCTCAGGCCATGAGGGGCTGAGGGTACAAACAAGGCTGGGGCAGTTCCCTGTCTCTGGTTGAGTGGGAATTACTTCTGGCCCTTGAATGACCTACTGAGAATATAGCTTTCCCGTGCCCACCCTGGCTGTGGGAGAAGTGGAGGGTGGGAGCTGGAGGAGGGGCAGCTCACCAGCTGGATCCAATTAGGGCTTCTACCAAAAGCAAAACTTGCAGACACACCCCAGTTCCTGCTGCTCTCTCCCCTTCATGGGGGACATTGAGGCAGAGTAGAGTGGGAGATCTGGAGCCTGGAAGACTGGTTCCTAGCAGCAACCCCTTCTGCCCAACTGATTGCTTGAGGCCAAGTTGCAAGGTCAGCATCAGCAGTCCCTGCTGTCAGCTGACCCTGCCTCCTTCCTGGCCTCCATCATCCCACCCTGCTTGCTCAGTGAGAACAGCCCTCCAGCAGGGTGGGAGGGTGGGATCCGGGTTGCTGATACTTGGGGGCTCAGTCTGCCTCTCCGGGAGGCACAGGTCCAGGGACATGGCGAGTTTGGAAGGGTGGGCTCAGGTTTTCACCTGGCAGTCCTGTCAGGGGACATTAAGGGGGAACTTCTCATAGGGAGATGGAGGCATAGGGGAAATTAGTTCTGCATATGACAGAGGGCAGAGGGTGCCAAGAAATCTCGGGGGTTCCTTCACCCCAGCAGCCTGCTTCAAAGCGCTGCAAATGGTGAAGGGACTCTGCTATGATCAGCGGCTCCTTCCCACCAGAAAGTACTGCCCTGGCCTGGGCTCTGCCCTAGGCGCCTTCCCGGGATTTTCTAGTTATGTAAATCCACGTGGACAGGACAGGTTTCCCCAAATTTAGCTTTTTGTGGATTAAGAGGGGACTTCTCATCTTTCTACTCCCAGCATTTGGGACATGGACCCAGGGGAGGTCTCTGTGGCTTCCCTTCGGGACGGGCGCAGGTGCCTCCCCGACTGCGCCCCCGTCCCTGCCCCTCCCCACACCTACCTTCCCTGGTGGCGAGCAGGTGGCAGGACTAAGGACGCCCGGGAGGACAGAAGCATCCCAGACGGGCTCCTGCCTGGTACGGCCGCGGCGGGCCCTCGGGGAGGAAGGGCAGGGAGTGGTCTGGGCTATGCTGTCCGCCCTCGTGACCGCGTCAGAACGGGCTCCGGGAGGCCGGGCGCCCGAGGAGGAAGAGGGATGGACCGGGCCGAGCGCGGGCCGAGAGGAGGAAGGCGAGGGGCGCGGGCCGGCGGTCTTTCTCCCTCCAGTCTGGACTTGTGAGCCCGGGCGGGGGTGGGGGTGGCGGAGGGCCTGCGGGGCGGAGGCTCGGGCTGGCGGCCCGAAAGTACAAGTGGCCTCCGTTGGGGCGCGCCTTGGGGACGCTATGGCCCTGGCGGAGGGGGCCGGGCTGGCCGCGCGGAGGCGCCGGGAGGGGCCAGCGGAGTCCCCCGGGAGTCCGCTCTTGTTTCCCAGCTGCCTTCCCGGCCCCCATCACAGGGTTGGCGTCGGGACCGGCGTGAGGGGTGGGGTGGGGGCGCGCGCCACTCAGAGTTTCCAGCGACATTTCCAGCGGGTGGGAAGGGAGCCGCTGCACGGCGGAGCCAGGACGGAGGGCACGAGTGATCAAAGGGCCGGGTGCAGCCAGCAACTGATAGGAGCCGGCAGTCTGGAGACGGGACTGCGCTGTAGTTGGGCTGGGCCGGGACAGGGCGCCCCGCAGGCCGAGGGGCATAGCGGACCCAAGACAGGTCCTGCCACCCCCACCCCCGATGTGCGAGAGACGTTTGGGGCTTCCGTGAGCGCGCGTCTGGACGTGTGCAAACACACGCGCGCGCGTGTACTGCCAAACGGGCTATGCTCACACGTGCCAGCCCGCAGAGTGCGGCCTGGGGAGGAAACCCGCGGACCGGAGCGGCCCTCGGGGACAGCCGCGCCCCTGAAGAGGATGAGGGAGGCTCCCTTTGGCGGGGATGGGGTGACCGGGTCTTGGTGTTCCCACACACCGCATTTGTTTTGATCTCGCTGCTTTTCCGCTGTTCCCGCTGCTCTGACGGCAGTCCCAGGAGCCCGTACCCCCTGGCTCCCGACCTTTCTAGCCACCCCCTCTCCTCCCCTCCTGGCCTCCATGTGCACACAGGGCCTGTGATACGAAGTGAGAGTACTCAGTGTTCACAGCTAACAGGAAAGACTATGGAGTACTTCTTAACCCCTGGCTTGGCTCTGGGACCCCAAGTCCCAAACCAAATAGCAAAGAAGTATTGGACAAGTTCGGCTCTATTTTGGGAGAGGTCAATTATAAATTAGGAAAAAATGAAAACATTCATCGCATACCTATTAGGGGGGGTAAGATTGGTGGCCTAAGGCCACCATGTGCCAGAGCAGCGATTTTCAACCCCGTGTGCCACAAGAATATTTTTATTTTAAAATAATTGAAAATTTGATCTTAGAGAAGAAGGGGGAAGATAGGGAATCAGTTTGCTGTCCCATTTATTTATATATTCATTGGTTGATTCCTGTATGCCCCCCCCCCCCGGGGTGGAGTGGGGGGACACCAGAATCACAGCCCTGGCTTATGGGGACAATGCTAATGGTTACCGATGCCCAGCCGGGGCAGCCACAACAACTTTTAAAGCATTTTTAGTCAAGGGCTCTTCCCTTAGATTGTCAAATTAAAAAATGACAACAGCCAACACAACAGCTGTCAGGTGTGAATGCCCTGTCTTGAACCACAAATACATAACATAGATCATATAACAGAGTGGCATCTTTTTCATTTTTTTTTGGTATTTTTCTGGAGAAGCAGGGAGGCAGAGAGGCAGACTCCCACATGCACCCCATCGTGATCCACCCGGCATGCCCACCAGGGGGCGATGCTCTGCCCATCTAGGGGCATTGCTCTGTTGCAACCAGAGCCATTCTAGCACCTGAGGTGGAGGCCATGGAACCATCCTCAGTGCTCAGAACAGTTTTTGCTCCAATTTTTGCTCCTTGGCTGCAGAAGAGGAAGAGAGAAATAGAGAGAAAGAAGAGTGGGAAGGGGAGAGAACCAGATGGGCGCTTCTCCTATGTGCCCTGGCTGGGAACTGAACCCAGGACTTATGCCAGGCCATTGCTCTATCACTGAGTCAACTGGCCAGGGCCTAGAGTTGCATCTTATTGGTAATGTTGCATAATAAGTTTGTGTCTAATTGGTTAATTCTTGGTATCGAAAATCCTTATGTGCAAGTATAGGCACCTGATTTTTTTAGTCACCTTGGAGCAAAAGGTAGATAATCACTATATTATTTTTGCAAATCAATCAAAATTATACGTATTTTTTTGTCAGTTTGGCAAAAAATATTTTTTGTTGTGTTGCAGAATTTCAGTAGTGTTGTGTGCCATGAAATAAAAATGGTTGAAAATTGCTGCATTATAATGTTTTCCAAGCACATCATTCAAATCAAAAGTTGAGAAGGAAGGGAATGGAGAAAAGATGAAACAATTAAAAAAAAAATATCTCCAATTACTTACACCATTAAGTTTATCTTTCCTTTTTTTTTTTATCTTTCTGAAGCTGGAAACGGGGAGAGACAGACTCCCGCACGTGCCCGACCGGGATCCACCCGGCACGCCCACCAGGGGGCGATACTCTGCCCCTCCGGGGCGTCGCTCTGCCGCGACCAGAGCCACTCTAGCGCCTGGGGCAGAGGCCAAGGAGCCATCCCCAGCGCCCGGGCCATCCTTGCTCCAATGGAGCCTCGCTGCGGGAGGGGAAGAGAGAGACAGAGAGGAAGGAGAGGGGGAGGGGTGGAGAAGCAGATAGGCGCTTCTCCTGTGTGCCCTGGCTGGGAATCAAACCCGGGACCCCTGCACGCCAGGCCGACGCTCTACCACTGAGCCAACCAGCCAGGGCTATCTTTTCTTGATTCAGTTAATGGGCTAATCTGGCTGTGGTGAGCCAGCATAGAATACGCGCAGTGGACAGCGGAAGGGGGGTGTTCAGGCTGAGGAGCTGGATAGGCTGCCGCTGGCCTCCAGAGTCTGAGGGCCGTGCTAGCTCAGGTGGGGCCATTGGGTGCACCTTTGGAAACAGTTGCAAGGTTTCCAAGGAAGAGCTTTTAAATGATTACATGGGTTCCTGGTCTGCCAGTTGTGGGGTTCGTAGCTTTGTAAAGGCACTTATTGCACTGAGCAGGGAGCTCAATGAAAGCCCCTCTAAGACCCCTTCCAAGAATCTGTGATCCTCCTGGAAAGTTGAAAGGATGAGGAGGGGACAATAGCCTCACCACAGGGACAGCTACAGGAAGGAGGGCTGGTGGCAATGCCTGTTCCCTCCTCTATAGTGTGGACACCGCTCATCACCCTTGTCTTCCCTCCCTTAGGGACAAATGACGTCCCCATTTCCCGTTACCAGTTTTGTTCCGCACCTGTCATGGTCACAACTATGAAGAGCCACATCTCTTTCATGCTCTTTCTTGTTCTCCAAAGATGGTGACGCTGAAGATCTTCCAACTCCAGGAATCCTGGTCATGCCCTCTCTCACCAGCAGCAAGCTTCTCTTACTCTCTAGGGCTCTGACCTGGACTCCAAGATAAACACTTAATGTAGAGGGTGCAATTGAACTGACCAAGGTCCCAACTTTCTGTTTCTCACAAAAGGAGGTGGCAGCCATAGGCAAGGAGCTGGGACCGGTGCCATCTCTATGGGAATAGGGAACTCAGTACACAGCTTTGAAAGAGGCAGGGCAGGCCCTGCTGGCCACCTGGGCTTTTCTCCAGAGCTGTTTTGACCTCTGCCTGTCTACTGACACTGGGCTCTGCTGAGCTCCTCACAGCTCTCAGTTCAGAGCCTGCTTTGCTCTGGCACGAGTGGAAATGACTCTCCTTCCCAGAGTCTTAGGCGATGTGCCTGGCCCAAGGAGGAGCTAGGCTCACCAGCTTCATAGAAGCGAGAAGAGATTGGCGGGAACAGAGAGCATAACGCACCATGACCAACACCTTTTCTACCCATATTTAGGGAGAAGAATCCCTCCTCTTTAAAAAGTGGGAGATTAAAGGAGGAAAGTGGCAAAGGCCAGAGATTCAGCCAAGAACCAGGTGTCTTGATTTCTCGGTTCCTCCTTTCAGCGTCAGCTCTACTTGCTGCTGGCTCAACCCGTAAACAGCTGGCACAATTTAGGCAGAGGCTGGGTTGTGAAGGCAGTCCTAGGTAACCAGGCTGTTGTCAACAACAGAGCGGATTCCTTTCATCCCAACTACTATCTCCCGACTCCCTTATCATCTAACAGGGCTCCCTTCCCCATCCCTGGCACTGCCTTTTGTCAGGGAGCCACCTCTGCCTTCTCAGGGCCACCTGAGCCATAGCAAACACAGTTATGTAACCGCTCTGTTTTTCTAGCTACCTGATCCTGCTCCACAGTAGGCCCCGCCCCCAGCCTTTTGTTCCGATTACCCACCAAGACACCCAAATCAACAGATATCTGTCCACATCTACCACACCAAGGGGTGCTTAGCCAAGAGGCTACCAATAGATGCTGTGGCTTTTTTTTGGGGGGGGGGAGCTGTGCAGGAATGCGGGTCACTCTGAAAACCAACCTGTCACCAAGAGAAAGGATGAATGGAAATAGCACTGAAGTAGCTTTTTATTGTGAGTAGAGTAAGCAGAGAATTCAGTTTTATTTCTCAAGTGGGAAAAAGGAAGTGAAGGATCCCAGAAGACATGAACCTGAACTCTCATTTCTTGAGGAGTGTCTATCTGGCACAGGGAGCCTGGCATTCAAATGTCACTGTCAGATCTACACTAAGAAGCTGAGTGACACCGAGGCTCAGCCCCCCTGTTAGACAAAGGAGGGGCGTCTGTTACTCCTTCTCTCTTCCTGCACAGTGGTGGACTCTGGTACCCTCTTCAGTTAGGCTATAAGCAGGTTTTTAATTGTGTTCTCAGAAGAGTTCTCTTCCTGCCAGGGGAACTGAGATAGCAGACCAGAATGCATAAGCCAAGAAAGCACTGTCCCTTTCGAGAAGTTGGACTTCTCTAAAGAGGAAGACCATAGTCACCCAATAGTGAGGAATTGAAGGCAATCATATGAGACACAACACAAATCTGGACCATGGTTCATCCCCTGGGCTCCATGCCTTTCTCCTGGGTCCCCTCCTGATTCTGTTCCCACTGATGCCACACTCTCCTGATGGCCCTTGTCCACTCCAAACCTTATGGGGACAGAAGCAACCAAAGAGGATCACAAGAGACCCACTGTGAGGCTTGGAAGACTCTCCTACGCTAACGACAGCGTGACCTAGGCCATCTGGAATTTAAGGTTTTTGGTACAGTACCCCTGTAAGGTAAGGGATCTCTGAGTGAAAAAACACCCACTCCAGGTCAAGTGTGGTTAGTGTGGGGGCCAGGCAGCCAGGGTGAGTGAGTGGGGCCCCCAGGGATGGAGAACAAGGCTTTCAGGCCTGCCTCGCACAGACCTCCTCTCCATAGCACTCACGATTCTCACAGTCAATCACATCTAAACCCCAAAGGCTGTGAAAGAACTTGGACATTTGTCCAATTATCCAGTCTATCTTCAAGGAAGGCTTTACGCTGACATCACCCCAGCCGCTGTCACTCTCCCCCTCCTGTTACAGATGAGCAAACAAGCACAGGAGCAGACAGGGTGTCTTTGAGAAGAACTGGGCTGGATGAACCTCTTTTAGTTCCCAGGAAAGAGCGAGCAAGTGGCTGCCAGCTCTTGGGAACACAGATTTTATAAGGCGAGGGTAAATAAGTGATGACCTCAGGGGGAAAGCCCAGCCAAGTTAACTCAGCCACAAAGGGCACACAGACCAGGCAGGAGCTGTGAAAGTAGGTCTGCACCAGCCTCTCTCCCGGTGCGGGAGACTCAGATAAGGAGGATGAGAAGGCTGGGTTGCTGGCCAGTGGACATTGTGAGGCAGTGCCCTGGCCTCCAAACTAAGAATAGCCTTGTCTTCCTACCTCCTTCAACTCTGTGAGGAACCTTCTCCTGGGCTGCAGCGACATTGTGAAGAATGCTTGATTTATCATTGTTATTAATCCACTGCAAAAAAACTAAATCCTTTTTCCAAAACCTGACAGGTATGATAAAAAAACAAGCTCGTGCAATTATGTAGAGCAAGCATGAAAGCAGGAGCTGAAGGCACACGGAGTGACAGTAAATGTGAATTTGCACTGAGTTCTTCATTTCCAGGCTTAAAAATACCTTTTACACAGTACTGTAAATAAGGGTGGATATCACCTCATTGACTGAGGGTTAGCTGAGGTATGACATTGCTAAGTCAGGAAGCTATTTATTGGGGAAGATCCCAAAATGCATACTCAGCTTAAGTTGAAATTAGAAACCGGGGCTTGTTTTCTGGCCTGTAGTGGCCCCGGATATCTCTGTAATTCCAGTCAGGTTTCCTTACTCAGGCCGGGCAGGCCTGTCTCCCTTACAGCCAAAACCAGCACAATTCCCTCATAAGCGTATTTTCCACTCAAGGGCCCGGGGGGCTCTTCTTATCCCCACCCAGTCGTTCAGTGGAGGCTATTTTTCCTTGTGAATCACTGGCTGTTTCTCCTTTTCAGAGGAATCAGCGGCTGTCCTGACACTTCCTTTTCTTAGCAGCCCAACTCAACTCCTACCCTACTTGCAACTCTCCTCGGGTTTCTTCTGCTTCTGAGATGGAATTCCTCCACATCCATTATTAGGATCTCATACAGAGTCATTAAATTACTGTAATAATTATTTGTATCTTTTTTAAGGAAGTCGTCTTCTGGGATGTCTTTCTTCCTTGTCTTTAAGCAGCAGCCCCGCGGGAGAAGCCCCACACCAAGAGCTGGGCTCACGCATGCGCTAGGGGTGGGCAGAGTGCCAGGGGAGGCTGGGCGAGGGAGTGGGCTCTGCATGGGGGGGGGGGGCGGCACCTCTGCAGCCACCAGCTGGTTTAAAATAAAAGGGCTGCAGAGGGGAAGGAAGGAGGTCTTTCATTGGGAGGGGCTCTCTTGGCACTGTCAGACTGACCAAACATCAAGCCTCAGGCTTTCTTTCTCTGGACAGCGGATTACTGAATAGGAAGAGGCAAATGTACGTGCCTCCACAGAGAACAGAGGAAATACAGACACAGGGAGCCAGTAAAGTCATCATTTAATTTTAAGAGTGCTTTTTTTTTCTTTTCTTTTTAAAGATGACATCCAATTTACAGTAAGAGTTTTAACAAATTAATTTCTTGTTCACAAAAAAAGACTGAATAAGCCTGACCTGTGGTGGCGCAGTGGGATAAAGTGTTGACCTAGAACACTGAGGTCGCTGGTTCGAAACCCCAGGCCTGCCTGGTCAAGGCACATATGGGAGTTGATGTTTCCTATTCCTCCCCCTTCTCTCTCTCTCTCCCTCTCTCTGTCTCTCTCCTCTCTGAAAAAAAAAAAAGAAATAAAGTCTAAAAGAAAGACAAAAAAAGACTTAATAAATGATTTTTGCCATAGATAACATTTCTACCACTCTCTTTAACAAAACTGAAAAGCAAGAAAAAGCGAGTAGTCTCTAAGCACAAGGAAATAACCCAGCACCCAGAAAAGCCTTAAAAAGACCACCTTGCTAAGGAAGCAAGACCAGATCATTTCTGGGAAAATACCTGCTGACATTTCTATTAGGACAGCCAGCTAGCTGTTGGTCACAGCACACGGAGAAAGGACAGTGAGCCTTCATGACATCACCTTCAAAGAGGTTCTCTGACAGACAAAAACCGTCTTTATCGCTGCAAATCAAGATCTATGGTAGACCTCCTCCTAATTACATGTACCCTGCTTGAAAAACTTGGAGACAAGGGCAAGAACTTACAGGAAGGCAGTGTGCATGATCCTACTTTAGAGCTTCACAGAGGAATGGGCAACCTCCACGTCCTCGTGTCTTGATCTTAAGCCACCTAGATGTGTCATGAAGATGTAGACAAGCAGATGCATAACCCTGTCTCGGACAAAGGTGTTACTTAGCAAGTCTCGCCAAGGTTGCAGGGCCATGGGAGGGAATATGCTCTCACTATCCCCTTTACCTTTGTGACTGCATAGATAAAGGCAGCTAGCCCTGACCCCCTTCACCCTGGCTGGCTAGACATAGGCAGGTCAGGTCAAGTTTCAGAGTGATACAAATTTCTCCTTTCACACGCAATGGCACAAAGCTCTATTGTTAACACAGTTCTCCACTTGACTCAAGATAATAGTAACAACCTTGTTTTTCAATGACACAACTTTCCTCCTCTACACACATCTGCCCTTTCTAATGGCTTTCCTACAAGTGTTTGGTCACGGCAGTGACAAGGGACTATGGTAATACAGCCCTTCGGAACTGCCTTGCTGCTAATCCAGACCCTCCTCCAGCTACTGCTGAGGCTCCTTGCAGCCCTTCACTCCCTCTCACAGCAGATTTCAGAAGAGATGTGGACCAGGTGCTGGACAAGCTGCTACCCGTGGTTGTCACCACAAATAATTTAGAAAACAAAAGCCTCATCACAACTGGGGGGGGGGGGTCCAACCTTCCTCGGAAATCTTTTCTGTCTGGGTAAGGAACATTGAATAATGCTTTGAAAAAAGTGGGTTCTACTGTTACTATAACAACTATAGTGAATATGGGGGAGTCTAGACTATCTCAACAAGTCTGTGGATCTGGAAATAATTTTCAATACCAAAACTGGAAGCAAACATCTGATAACACAAAGAAAAACTCGAAATCAGTCAACCTGGGACAGGCTCTTCCTAAAAACCATTTTAACCGACTGGTCACCCAATTGGTCAGCATGAACTTAATTCTCAATACCTTGAGTCTTCCTTCCATTTATAGATAAGGTTCAGTCAAAAATTCTGGCAATTTTCTACAATATTTACATGAAACAAGAGGGCAGATGAAACCAATTTCAGCGCTAATCATTCAGAGAGGCTGGAGAAAGACTCAAATAGTGACCTTGAGCAGTGAACCTGTTTCTCACTCATACATGGTTTATATCTCTCTTACAGAGAACAGCTACTTCAACCTTTGTTTTAAAATTACTCAGAATAGGATCTAAGGGACGTCAAGGCTGAAAGGCCCAAAAGTTATTCAACTTGAAGAAATCCTCCCCCTACTCTTTAATGTTATTAAATAATAATATTCTGTTGACAAAATAATAAAGGCTTTTCTTTACCTAATTTGAATCTATACCTAAGTTATAAAGATAAACTATGTAGGAACAGAAACAGCAATGTAAATATACATAAAATGATATGAAAAATACTGATATTCCTGGAGGGCATGACTCTTCTATCCCTAGGCATGGAGCCACATCAAGCCCATCAGAGTATGATAAGCAATCTCTTCTACTCCACTGGCTAATATCAAGTCACAGAGGCCATGGAATCAATAGTCTCTGCCCATAACCAGTGCTACCTTGAGGTTTTAAAGAAGCTGAGGCTACTTTCATTTCAGTATTCTTTTTAAAAAATTTTTATTAAGTGAGAGGCAGGTAGGCAGATTCCCACATGCACCCTGACTGGGATCTACCCAGAGAGCCCACTAGGGGGCAATGCTCTGCCCATCTGGGACCGCTACTTTCTTGCTCTGCAACCTAGCTATTTTAGTGCTAGAGGCGAGGCCATGGAATCATCCTCAGCGCCCGGGGCCAACTTGCTCCAACTGAGTCATAGCTGAGGGAGAGGAAGAAAGAGACAGAAAGATAGAGAGAGGGGTAAGGGAGGGGTGGAGAAGCAGATGGTCACTTCTCCTGTGTGCCCTGACCAGGAATGGAACCTGGGACTTACACATCCAGGGCCAATGCTCTACCGCTAAGCCAACTGGCCAGGGCCTTGTTTCAGCATTCTATTAAACACATACAGTAAACACTTTTCCTCCCTTCCTGCACAGGTTTTACCGGCAACCCTGTGAGAGATCTTTCATCTCTGTCCCCATTACCTTTCCTGTCTTTTTTTTCTTTTCTTTTTTAGCAAGTTCAACAGACAGGAAAGGAGAGAGATGAGAAGCATCAATTTGTAGTTGCATCATTTTTAGTTGTTCATTGACTGCTTCTCACACGTGCCTTGCCCAGGGGGCTCCAGTAGAGGCGGTGACCCTTTAAGTCAGTGACCTTGGACACAAGCCAGCAACCTTGAGCTTCAAGCCAGCGACCTTTGGGCTCAAGCCAACAACCATGGGATCATTTTGATGATCCCACACTCAAGCTGGTGACACCATGCTCAAGCTGGCAAGCCTGTGCCCAAGCTGGATGAGCCCACGCTCAATGCAGTAACCTTGGGGCCTCAACATCCCAGGTTGACGCTCTATCCACTGCACCACTGGTCAGGTGCCTTCCTGTCTTTTTTTTTTTTTTAATTTATTGATTTTAGAGAGAGATGAAGGGAGAGAGCGAGCGAGAGAGAGAGATAGGAACATCCATCTGTTCCTGTATGTGCCCTGGCCGGTGATTGAACCAATAACCTCTGTGTTTCGGAATGATGCTTCAACCAAGGAGCTATCCAGCCAGGGTGCCATCCTGTCTTTGTACTTTCTCTAAGAGAGCTTTTTTTTTTAACAGAGACAGAGAGAGGGATAGATAGGGACAGACAGACAGGAAGGGAGAGAGATGAGAAGCATCAATTCTTCACTGCAGCACCTTAGATGTTCATTGATTGCTTTCTCATATGTGCCTTGACTGGGGGGCTACAACAGACCAAGTAACCCTTTGCTCGAGCCAGTGACCTTGGGTCCAAGCCGGTAAGCTTTGCTCAAACCAGATGAGCCCACGCTCAAGCTGGCGACCTTGGGGTCTTGAACCTGGGTCCTTCGCATCCCAGTCGGACGCTCTATCCACTGCGCCACCGCATGGTCAGGCTCTTTCCTGTATTTTTAAACAGAGTAATCCCTGTCACCAGATTCCAATTAGCAAAATGCTTTGATCTTTGTCATAAACAAATTGGGAACTGTTAGCAAAAGACATAGAAAACAGACATAGATGGCCTAGATCCTAATTTTTCTAATGAAACTGTGTTCTGGATAAGGTTTCTGTTGTCCTTGAAGTTCCCAGCATAAAGTATCACCATCTGAGATACTTGCTTTTGTGCTGGAGCCCTACATCCCAAATGACACTAAGGAATTCCATGAATATGCACTTTGGCATAATGTTGTCCAGATATGCACACTCACTGCAAAGCTGACCAATAAGTATTATGACATAGCACTCGCCACCAGGTAAAACCAAAAATGGGAGCCCCCAAGATTTCCTTCATTAGTTAATTGTGACTTAAACAACCAAGGGAAGATTGTCCAAATGTAATACCCGGACACATTTTTGTATTCCAGAGTACGCTGACAGACACTGACATACAGCTCAGCCCCATGAGTGCTGACAGGTAAGAATCCTGTGACTGATACAGAAGATATGAATCCACCCTCATCCAATGCCCTGGACTGCTGTCATTACCCCAGTTGGTTAAAAAAAAAATGCCAACAGCCTGACCAGGTGGTGGCACAGAGGACAGAAGATAAAGCATCAGACTGGGATGCAGAGGATCCAGGTTTGAAACCCCAAGGTCGCTGGCTTGAGCACAGGCTCATCTGGCTTGAGCATGGGCTCACCACCTTGAGTTCAGGGTTGCTGGCTTGAGTGTGGGATCATAGACATGACCCCATGGTTTCTGGCTTGAGCCCAAGGTCGCTGGCTGGAGCAAGGGGTCACTCGGTCTGCTGAAGCCCACAGGTCAAGTCAAGGCACATATGAGAAAACAATCAATCAACAACTAAGGTGCAGCAATGAAGAGTTGATGCTTCTCATCTCTCTCCCCTCCTGCCTGTCCCTATCTGTCCCTCTCTCTGTCTCTAAAAAAAAAAAAAAAATGCCAACACAGGAAAAAAAGGACGAAGGGGAGACCAGATGCTGTAACAGCTGATGATACAGAAGGGCACTGTGCTTCTGTTGAAGGTTCTAGCAGGCGTTTATAAAATATTTAGACATGTAGCTTCCTTTGCAGATGGGATAAATCACCTGGGGTTCAAAAAATGAAAAAATGATCTGGAAACAGTGAAGAAATTCCCAAAGTTCTAAAGGAAGTCTACACCAATCATGTCCATAGTTAGATGAACAAAGTTTAAGTTAGCCTAAGGAAATCCCTCAACGCCTTTTATTTTGCCCTAATAAAACATATTAAAAGGAACTGAGAATTCAGAAAAAGGTAGGTTCTAGAAAACATTTCCCTTGACCCTTAAAATCACTGGGTTTGGGTTTTCACTTAGAAATTCTACTATAATCAAGTTTTCTATAAGAAAAGAAAAAGCTGTCTTGTGTTTGAAAAGTTATAGTCTGAAATGAAAGATAATGCCTCCTAAAAATGAGAGAAAAGCCTGGCTTGTTCAAGTCAGAAACCCTGGGTGCAGATTTCGAAGGCCCGTTTATTAGGGGGAGGTCCCCTTGATAGCACAAAACTTCACATATGTATCAGACAATCAGATCAATTCCTAAAAAATTAAGAAAATAAAGGGGAAAAACAAAACAGATGTACTTCTTATATATATGTTAAATATAAATTAAAAGAATTTATAAAATGGTCATCTTTCTGACAGAACGCAGAGTGTATTATGAATGCACCCCCAGATTTAAGTTGTTTAAGTTGCTTTGTTTTGTTTTCCAATAATAAATAAATTAAATCTGTTCTTAAGTGTTGGATCCACCTGTGCCACCGTAGGGCTCTGAGTCACTATTGGCTTTCCTTCCCTTGTCGCTCCTGTGCGCGGCATTTGGTTGTACAGAGGTTGCCGTTTTCTGTGGCCTGTCGGAGTATTGGTTATCTTTTCGGGGTGGCATCCGCTCATTAATTCGGTCCAGACCTCGGGCTTCTTCAAAACTCCGGATCCTGTGCTGAAGGGAAAACCCTCTGATGGCTACAGAAAAACAGGAAAGGGAGGGGCTCAATTAGACAGCACAGCAGCAGGCTTCACCCTCTTAGCACACAGCAGCATCCCAGGGAAAAGCACAGAGGGGGGCTACCGAGCACAGATCTGGTGAGGGTAACAGGCAATAAGTAATTTGAATTAGCCTTGACTTGAAGCTACTAATTCCTTAGGGCCCCCGGGGCAGCTGAAACTGTGAAAGTAATGTTCATAGGAGCTCAATACAATTAATCACAGCAGAAGCAGAACTGACAAAGAGGAAACCAGCTCTCACTTAGCCCCATTACATTGGGAAAGAGTTTCCTATGGGCCAGAAACGTGCTCAATGTGAGAAAAAAAAGGAAACACTAAACTAGAACAAGGTAAACACAGTAGTTATTTTAGCACAAACATCACACTGACCACACACACACACAAAAGTAACAAAAGAACTAGTCTTTTTGTTCAGAAGGACAGCTTTTTATCTTGCAAAACCAGGAGCTGAATGTAAGTTAAAAGCCATCTAAACAATAGCTTCTAGATATTTTCTTTGATTGAACTTTTGTATTGTCAAGGGAAAGCATTTCCACTTTGAACCACCTTACCTAACAAAACAATTACATTTATAATACAATATCAATTCTAATGGTTTTCATCCAGATTCACAGATCATTTGTTACTTAAAATTCCCTTCCATAGAAACAAAGATAATTTAGCTTGACTGCCTCAGGGCAACCTCAGAAATGCATCAAATTAAATTCTTGTTTCCTTTGCCTCTGCTCTTAGTATCTTTTAGAATCATTAGATAAAGAGGCTGACCTGTCTGAATCTCCAGTAATCACGTGGATGTCTCTTATATGTATATGGAAGAGCTATAGGGTTAAACCACTTAATCCCTCACAACCATAAGCTTCGGTGGTTGTATTAAAACAGAGTCCAGTCAAGACTGGCTATGGAGACAGTCACAACTACCAGAGACTTTGTTAGCATGCCTAGAAATACCTATTCCTTTTGTCACTGTTACAGTTCTGGTGATGCAACAATAAAAGATTTCAAATGTCGACAAAGCTTTTTAAAACTAGTAGACAAACACATGATCACATCTATCATAGGAATGTGGCCATACCTTCCCGGGCCTCTACCGCTTCTACTGTGGCTGTAAGAGACAGGAGCAGTGGCATGCAAAAATGAAGACAGAAAAAGAGTGAGTAAACCAACAGCAATGCTGCCAGCAGACATCCTAGGGGCCCACGTTTTAGCCTATCCCCATCCATAATACAAGTCATCTAGCGAGAGAAGCAAGAGGATTTTTGTGGAAAAACTGAATTGGGGGGAGGGAAAATATGAGTTGGGGAGCGTTTCTAACATTTCAGGATTTTAGTATGGGGCCTTTTTAGTTCATGGTATCTATACCTACGCCATTGGGTCAGTCAGGCTGACTATAAGAAACCAAAAGTTGTGTTGCTTTCCTGATTTTAACCAGATGCCAATTTATGTCTTGACATTCAAGTATCAAATAAACTTACAGAGTAATATAATTTAACATTACAACCATTCCTGGGTTTGTAATAACCCAGAGGGTATTAAAGGAGCTGCTGCTGGCCCTGGCCGGTTGGCTCAGTGGTAGAGCGTCGGCCTGGCGTGCAGGAGTCCCGGGTTCGATTCCCGGCCAGGGCACACAGGAGAAGCGCCCATCTGCTTCTCCACCCCTCCCCCTCTCCTTCCTCTCTGTCTCTCTTCCCCTCCTGCAGCCGAGGCTCGAGGCTCGAATGGAGCAAGGTTTGCCAGGGCACTGAGGATGGCTCTGTGGCCTCTGCCTCAGGCGCTAGAATGGCTCTGATTGTGGCACTGACACCCCAGATGGATAGAGCATCACCCCCTGGTGGGCATGCTGGGTGGATCCCGGTCGGGCGCATGCGGGAGTCTGTCTGACTGCCTACCCATTTCCAGCTTCGGAAAAAAAAAAAAAAATTAAAAAAAAAAGAAAAAAAAAAAGGAGCTGCTGCTGCTGGGTCCCTTTCAGAAAACTTATTAAAAACTACTTTTTTTCCTGTGTAGTTTTTTTTCCCCAGATTTTATTTATTCATTTTAGAGAGATGAAAGAGAGAGAAAAGGGGGGAGCAGGAAGCATCAACTCCCATAAATGCCTTGACCAGGCAAGCCCAGGGTTTCAAATCGGTGATGTCAGCGTTCCAGGTCGATGCTTTTATCCACTGCGTCACCACAGGTCAGGCTAAAACTACTTCCTATTTCTAAATTAAAACAAAGCAAAACACCTACTTCTTACCCTGACCTATGGTGGTACAGGGGACAAAACATCGAACTGGAAAGTTGAGGTCACTGGTTTGAAATTATAGCTTGCCTGGTCAAGGCACGTATGGGAAGCAAGTCTGAGCTGATGCTTCCCACTCCTTCCCCCCTTCTCTCACTTTCTCTCTCTTCTCCCTAAAATCAGTAATAAAATCTAAAAAAATAAAATAAACAAAACTACTTATTGCTCTTGAGAAACTTAAGTGGGGTCTAATTGTTTTAAATTACTTAACAAAAAAGCATGGCCTTTGAAGAACATACTGGCATTTGGTAGGAAAGAAAAATGTGTTATAAGTGAAGGGTTATATCTTGTCCAAGGGTGGAGTACTAAGCCAGCAAAGGCATAAAACTGTTCAGTTCTAGATACAAATTCCTGTACCATCTAGGCACAGAGACACAGCAGAGGCTGACATTTCCCACTAATATGGCTTCCAATCACTGTTTGAGAGAGTGGACCAACTACTAAAAAGGCCCTCTTCTCCTTCAGTGATAGAAAAGGAAGCCATGTAAAAACTTAGTACCAACAGATAAACTTCCTAGCATCATTTTTTAGACAGTAAAAGCCTTAATATATGAGAAGGTTACAGGATGTAGTAGCAAGAAAGATCCTATTAGAAGAACCCTGGAACCCTGTCAGTTTTTCCAATACCAACTTTTAAAAAGAAGACGGGGAAGAGTAATGAACAGTAATGGTTTTTCTTCCGGAGACTTTATGTATCACAAGAGAGAAGCTAGGAGAATGGAAAGTTGACTTCCTAAGGCAATGTGAAAATGGAAACTTTGAATCAACTTATCAAGTGCTTCCATTTGTCAACCATGTGCAGGCATGTGTTAAAGCAATGTCACTCCCTCTTTTATCTCCTCAAATAAAACACTTTCACAAGAAAAGGATCGTGCCTTCAAACAGTGTATCGTTGATGTCACTGTACACAGTGCCAGCCAGTGAGAGTTGAAAAGCCAGGATAAAACGTGTGCTAGTGTAACTGTTTGGGCCCTCCTAGAATTGCTTTCTGTGTTGGGTATCAGCCTGTACTGAAGGATATTTTAATAAACAGTCATAAAACTGAGAAGCTGATCTTTTTTTCTTTACTGAAATATGATTCATATTCTGTTAAATTCATTTTGTTTATCCACCCATTAGCTGATGGACATTTAGGTTGTCTCCACTTACGGCTATTATAATGAATACTATGAACATTTGTGTATACTTTTTTTGTTTGGATGTTTTCATTTCTCTGGGCTATATGACTGGGAGTGCAACTGCTGGATCACGTGGTAACTACATGTGTAATCATTTAAAGAACTGCCAGAGGCCCTGGCCGGTTGGCTCAGCGGTAGAGCGTCGGCCTGGCGTGCGGGGGACCCGGGTTTGATTCCCGGCCAGGGCACATGGGAGAAGCGCCCATTTGCTTCTCCACCCCCCCCCCCCCCCGCCTCCTTCCTCTCTGTCTCTCTCTTCCCCTCCCACAGCCAAGGCTCCATTGGAGCAAAAGATGGCCCGGCCGCTGGGGATGGCTCCTTGGCCTCTGCCCCAGGCGCTAGAGTGGCTCTGGTCGCAGCAGAGTGACGCCCCGGAGGGGCAGAGCATCGCCCCCTGGTGGGCAGAACGTCACCCTTGGTGGGCATGCCGGGTGGATCCCGGTCGGGCGCATGCGGGAGTCTGTCTGACTGTCTCTCCCCGTTTCCAGCTTCAGAATAAAAATAAAAATAAATAAATAAAGAACTGCCAGATTGGCTTCAAAAGGGCCATACCATGTTGTATCCCCACCAGCAGTGTACGAGGGTCCCGATTTCTACATGTTCTCACCAACATTTGTTAGTACCTGTCTTTTTAGTCACGGCTATCCTAGTAGGTGTAAAGTTGTATCTCATTGTGGTTCTGGTTTGTATTTCCTTGATGTCTAATGATGCTGAACATTGTTTCATGTGCTTATTGACCATACGAATGTCTTCTTTAGAAAAATATCCTAATTTTTTACCCATTTTTAATTGAGTTATTTGTCCTTTTATTATTCAGTTATGAATTCTTTATGTTTTCTTGGTAGCGGTCCCTTATCAGATATATGATTCGTAAATCTTTACAAACATTCTGTGAGTTGCCTTTTCACTTTCTTCAAGGTTTCAACTGCAGCACACAAGTTTTTAATTCTGATGTCCAATTTATAACTGATCTGTTTTTTTGTCATAGGGTCTTTGTGAATCTTGTTCATTTCTTGGCTTTGCTCTTCATGTTGGCTACTAAAGAGCCTAGAATCACATCTATGGCTACCAGCCTTTCTGTTTGCTTGGCTTTGTTCTCCAGTTTCCAAGCATATTTACTTTATTTCACTATGCTGTATGTATACTGTAATTTATGCCAATCCTTCTTGGAACAAGTGGGGCATAAATGAATATACGCTAAAAGGTCATATAGGTTATTGTTGATTGAAAGCTCTCCCCAAGTAAAGTTATAGAAACAATACAAGGTCTTAATTAGCTAATACTCCAGAGTTTGCCAATGAACCTGTAGAACTGAGACTCCTATTGGAAAATGACATAATGAACTCAGTTCCTGTTAATCAATGAGAGACTAAGAACTCTAAAATGTTGGCTCCAACCTTAGTATTGTTCTTACACATTCCTGAGCATTCCTATCAATTTCCGAAGTCTCAATAAACAATCCTATATTGATTAAAACACTCATACTCATATTAGGAACTAAGGAAAACTGGATATATCAGGGACTGAAAACAAAAGGTAGACCAAGGACTATAAAACAAACAAATCTGCAAATAACACGTCTATAAAAAAAAAAATTTTTTTTTTACTCATCCTGTATTTGCAGATGTGCTCTTCCAAGTTCTAATTGGTTCAGATTAAAACAACTTTATAGATCAGAAAATTTTCAAAACTTTCAAGTAAGATCCCTGGCCAGGTGGCTCAATGGATAAAACATCAACCTGGCACACTGAGGTCATTAGCTTGATCTCTGGTTAGGGCATGTACGAGAGACAACTAAGTGGAATGAGTTGATGCTTTTCTCTATCTCTCTCAATGAAAAAATTAAAAAATAAAATACTTTTCAAGTAAGGATGCTATAGGACCATGTTATTTCCTATTAACTCTAAATTTCCTTGTCAGAGCTGCTCTCTCAGAATATCTCACATGACTAATTACCAAGCAAAGTAATGGCGAAAAAATATTTTGCTTACAAAAAATTGCATGTCTTATTTGAGAGAAAACAATTCAATCTGAAATAGTTTACTGATCCTTTCTATAAAACTACAGAAATTAAGAAAATTAATTATACACTGTTTTTTTAAGGTGAAAGGAGGGGAGATAGTGAGACAGACTCCCCGCATGTGCCCCAACCAGGACCCACCTGGCAACCCTGTCTATGGCCGATGCTCAATAGTACTGAGCTATTTTTAGTGCCTGAGACCAATGCTCAGATCAACAGAGCTATCCTCAGTGCCCAGGGTCACGTTCGAACCAACTGAGTCACTGAATGCAGAAGGGGAAGAGCGAGAGAAGGGGGAGAGGAAGAGGGAGAAAACCAGATGCTTGTTTCTCCTGTGTGCCTGACTGAGGATCAAACCTGGGACATCCATATGCCAAGCTGATGCTTAATTTAATCCACTGAGCCACTGGCCAGGCCCTAATTATATACTTTCAAAAAGAAAATGTTCATTCTTCCTTCTAAATAGCTAAACTATAATTCAATCCTATTAATAGGGGGAGAAAGGGGCTTGTTTCTATTAATCAATAGCAGTAGAATTTCTACTTCCTATAAGTGGCAGGAATACAAGGAAAAGAGAAAAACTTAAGTAAAAGCAACTCAATAAAACGAGGGGGCCAAAAAAGCACTGAAATTCTAGTTTAAGTGGTTAATGCTTGTCAACTCCAGTTTTCATGCCCAGTTAGTCATCCAGTGGCAATCTCACATCTCTTCCTCATTTGACCAGATCTATGTCTAATCTGACAAATATCCATCTTTTTATTCCAGGGTTCCATAAAGCCCTGTCCTCAGAAGTCAGTGCCCATATAATTTTTAGAAGGGACATTCAGGTTGAAGAGGTGACTGTGGCACTGGAGTAGGATATGGCTTGCAGGCAGAGAGGCAAACTCCCTGAGACACTCTAACCAAAAAAATTAAGATGTACAACATACACAAGTAAGGAATATCATGTAACCAAACCTGAAGCGTACAGCTCAATATATCTATATACATATGCTTACACCTGTGTAACTACCACCCAGATGGTGATACAAAACATTCCCGCTACTCCGGAAGTCCCCCGTGGCCCTTCTGTGCCACTGTTCTCCCACCAAAGGAAGTGCCATTCTGACTTCTATGACCTCCGATCAGTATACCTGGTCTTGAACATCACATAAATCAGTCAGTGTTCTTTTGGGTCTAGCTTTCTTAGTTCACCATCTTGTCTGCGAGATTTACCGTATTTTGGCATGTTATAATGTTATTTATTGCTTAGTATTCTATTGTATATATATAGCACACTTATCTAGCCGTCTATTTATTGATGGACACTTGGGTTGTTTTCTATTTGGGGCTATCATGAATAAAGCTGAGGTAAACATTCCAGTACATGCCCTTTGGTGGACACATGCACTAATTTCTCTTTGATACAACCAGGTGTGGAATTGCTGGGTTAAGGGGTAAACATGTTTTGCTCTACTGCCCAGTAAACAGTTTTCCAAACTGACAGAACCAATTTACAAGCCAGCCAGCAATGTATCTATTCTAGTTCTCCATAAACTCACCAATACTTGGTATTGTCAGAATTTTTCATTTCAATGCCCTCCTTTGTGAAGTGCCATTTAAAATCTTTTGACCATTTAAAAAATATTGATTGTTTTCATTTTATTTTCTCTTTTTTCTTCTTTTCCAAATGAGGAGGGAAGATAGACAGACTCTCACATGTACCCTGACCAGGATCCACCCAGCAACCCTCATATGGGGCCAATGCTCTGCTCACCTGGGGCCATGCTCTCAACCAAGCTATTTTTAAGCACCTGGGCAGAGGCTCCACAGAGCCACCCTCAGCAATGGGGCTGATGTGCTCCAACCAATCGAGCCATGGTTATGGGAGAGGAAGAGAGAGAGAGAGAGGGAAGGAGAGAAGGGTGAGGAGGAGGGCTGGAGAAGCAGATGGTTGCTTCTCCTGTGTGCCCTGACCAGGAATTGAACCCAGGACATCTACACACAGGGTTGATGCTCTACCACTGAGCCAACTGGGCAGGGCCTGTTTTCATTCTTCTTATTGAGTTTTAGTTCTTTATATATTACATTCTGAATACAAGTCCTTTGTCAGATGAATGTACTGCAAAAATCTTCTCCAAGTTTATGGCTTGTCTTTTCCTTTTCTTAATCATGTATTTTTGTGAATAAAAATTCTTAATTTTAATAGAATTTAATTATGTTTTTCTTTTAAGGTTAGTACTTTCTGTATTCTGTTTAAAGGCTCTATATCTACCTCAATGCCCACTCTCTATACTTTCTTTTAGGAGTTTTACCTTTTACATTTAAGTTGTAATTCATTTTGAATTAATTTTTGTATATGCAGAGGATAAAGATTCATTTTCTCATCAGATGAATATCCAATTGCTCCAGAAACATTTATTGAAGGAAGCCCCAACTTTTAAAAAATTTATTTTTAAAATTATAGCTAACATACAATATTATTATATATTAGTTTCAGGTGTACAACATAGTGATTCTACATTTATATTTATACCTTACAATGTAATCACCACCACAAGTTTAGTAACCATCTATTACCCTGCAGAGTTATCGTAATATTATGGACTATATTCCCTGTGTTGTACATTATATCCCTGTGACTTATTTTGTAATTAGAAGTTTGTCTCTTTTGTTTTTTGTATTTTTCTGAAGCTGGAAACGGGGAGAGACAGTCAGACAGACTCCCGCATGCGCCCGACTGGGATCCACCCGGCATGCCCACCAGGGGCGACGCTTTGCCCACCAGGGGGCGATGCTCTGCCCCTCCGGGGCGTCGCTCTGCCGCAACCAGAGCCACTCTAGCGCCTGGGGCAGAGGCCAAGGAGCCATCCCCAGCGCCCGGGCCATCTTTGCTCCAATGGAGCCTTGGCTGTGGGAGGGGAAGAGAGAGACAGAGAGGAAGGAGGGGAGGGGGGTGGAGAAGCAAATGGGCGCTTCTCCTATGTGCCCTGGCCAGGAATCAAACCTGGGTCCCCCGCACACCAGGCTGACGCTCTACCGCTGAGCCAACCGGCCAGGGCTAGAAGTTTGTCTCTTTCTCCCTCACCTTTTCACCCATTGCCCCATAACCATCAGCTTGCCTGTTTGTTTTGATGGATCACTTGTTTTTTGTTGTTGTTGTTGTTTTTTTTTTTTAAGATTTTATTTATTCATTTTAGAGAAGGGGGGAGAGAGGGAGGGGAGGAACAGGAAGCATCAACTCCCATATGTGCCTTGACTGGGCAAGCCCAGGGTTTTGAACCAACAACCTCAGGGTTCCAGGTCGACACTTTATCCACTGTGCCACCACAGGCCAGGCACTTGTTTTTTTTAATATTCCAAATATAAGCAAAATTATATGGTGTTTGCCATTCTCTGCCTGACTTATTTCCCATAGCATAATCCCCTCCAGGTCCACCCATGTTGTCGCAAATGGTAAGACTTCATTCTTTGTCACTGAGGAAGCTCCAGCTTCTCATTCCACAACAGGGGTTCCCAAACTACGGCCCACGGGCCACATGCGGCCCCTGAGGCCATTTATCCGGCCCCCGCTGCACTTCCCGAAGGGGCACCTCTTTCATTGATGATCAGTGAGAGGAGCACATTGACCATCTCATTAGCCAAAAGCAGGCCCATAGTTCCCATTGAAATACTGGTCAGTTTGTTGATTTAAATTTACTTGTTCTTCATTTTAAATATTGTATTTGTTCCCGTTTTGTTTTTTTTACTTTAAAATAAGATATGTGCAGTGTGCATAGGGATTTGTTCATAGTTTTTTTTATAATCCGGCCCTCCAACGGTCTGAGGGACAGTGAACTGGCCCCCTGTGTAAAAAGTTTGGGGACCCCTGTTCCACAATGACTGCTCGGTTTCTGGAGCACCCTTTCCATAAAAGCAGCACACCCATACTCACCTGTCTCAATAGTCTGCTTTCCTCCTGAGAGGACACCCAGAGGGAGTGTACCTGTAGGAGTCAGGCCCTTGAGAGTCAGCACACTCTCACTTTCTTCCCTGCAAAGGAAGATCAAAGCCCTGAGTTAATCCAGGGTGCCCACCACTCTGCAACTCAAAGGTACATAGAGATGGAGGACAGGTTCTCCTTCTCCCTACCCGTTCCTGACCCAAAGAAAGGGATGTTTTCTCTAAATATTCCAATTGTACAGAATCTGCCAGGTTTTGCTTTTCAAGTAATGACACTTATAAACCAGGTGCTGTTCTAATGCTTCCCATATGATATGACATATACCATCTCATTTAATCCTCTTCATAACCACGTAAAGCTGTTTCTATCTTTATTGCTCTTTCACAGACAAGAAAAACAGGCATAAGATCACACAGTGAAGAAGAGGGAGAGCCAGGATGTTTTCACAGGCAATCCAGCCCCAGAATGCACACTAAACCACTCCATTCACGGCATCTGAGCTGGTACCATTGAGTGTTGCCAGAACACTTCTAGTCGTTTGAACATGTTGGTCTAATTCTAATCTGCATTTGACTAATACTGAGTTCCAATTCTAAAAGAATTGGAAACCAACTTCTGATTTACTCTCAAATGCTTTTATCCCACACTGTAATGACAGACTCATCCTTACCGAAGGATTGAAAAGACCCGTGCCATCTTCCCAATGGCTCTGATTTTATTCTTGATGATCTCCTTTCGAACTGTAGTGCCTCCTTTGAGAATACAAAGAATAAGTGAGGTAAAGGAATGTGTTAACAGGTTAATTTTTTAAAGTGCAGGATGAAGTATCTTTCTAAGTAAAAAAAAAACACAACAAACTGTTATTAAAAAAAAAGAAATCAAGGCCTAAGTTTGTTTAAACAAAAATCCCAGGAAGCTTGAAGGAGCAAGAGAAAAAAATACCCCAGAAGAGAAAAAGATGAAGTAAAAAATGGAGGGGCCACATTAGCACATCTGTGAGGAAAAGGTAGGGATTTGTTGTGGTTCTGACATGTATTATAGAACACAAAGAATACAACACACACATATAAACAAAGACAGTCAATACAGCAAAGACCTCTTTTGAGAATGCTGTGGGCCACCTTAGGATGCAGGGTTTGGCCTGCAAATGGCAAGTAATGATTTGAGCAGTTGTTTTCTACAGGTAAACACAGTGCACAGCTAGCAATCCAGAATTTAGTGAGGTATACTTTCATTCTCTGACCCTCACTTACAAACTGGTGAATGATTTCCTACCATTGACAACTGTGCAGAACAAATTATGCTGAGGGGTTATGGTTTTTAACAAAGCAACATCACAAAAGTTAATACAAGATTTTTTTTTTTTGTATTTTTCTGAAGTTGGAAACAGGGAGGCAGACAGACTCCCACATGCGCCCGACCAGGATCCACCGGCATGCCCACCAGGGGGCAATGCTCTGGTTGCAACACCTGAGGCAGAGGCCATAGAGCCATCCTCAGTGCCCGGGCCAACTTTGCTCCAATGGAGCCTTGGCTGCGGGAGGGGAAGAGAGAGACAGAGAGGAAGGAGAGGAGGAGCAGATGGGCGCTTCTCCTGTGTGCCCGGGCCGGGAATCGAACACAGGACTCCTGCAAGCCAGGCCGACGCTCTACCACTGAGCCAACTGGCCAGGGCCGTTAATGCAAGATTTTATGGCCTTTTCTCACCTAAGGTTCAGGAAACAGCTCACACAGGAGAAGCCAAGATCCAGCATGCACCAGGTGACCACATTCAAAAGCCAGAAAAAGAAACATGGCCTCTTCTTCCTCACCACCCCCTCCTCCAGCTCTCAATATCCTGCAGATCATACAGCCGGCCCAGAGAACACATACACGTCAAAATAGAATGGGAGGAGGGAGAGCCTGTTTGAAATTACTCAACTACAACTAAAAAATTCTAACCAATAGAATGTAGTGAAACAGACAGCAAATATTAAGCTCTTAACACATTTTAGTCAGATACCTTTCTGATAACTTGAAATGTAGTGATCTTCAGGGAGAAGAGACACCAAGAAACAAGGAGATGAAGACAGAAATATGAGAAGAGCGATTAAGTTTGCATGGAAGAGAGGAAAAAATCAAAGTGAAATGCAATGAGGGAAGCAGGCTGTTATCTTTATCAGCTCAGAAGAGATATCCCTGGTACCACAACAGAATGTCAAATCATAGATTTCTTGTAGGTTATTTTTCCACTTCTTAAAAGTTTGTAGTTTTACATTAATTCACATCTGTTATTAGCCAACATGTTCTATCCCCACAGATCATGAAAATAAAATTAGAAAAAGGTATTATTTGTGAAACATATGACGTTGAAAACAACAAACAAAAAAGGACAGAACAGTGTACACCTCTCTTAATAAGAGCATTGCGTTTTTATTTGATGGATTTAGTATCTCCTCATATCTTTCTAGAGATAGTATAGTTTTCCCTTTTTTAAGTTTTACATTTTCTTCAGAATCTCAAGTTCATTCAAGTCGCTTTTTGCTATTTTTGTTGCTGCCTCTCTCCGAGACTCTCCTGAGATGTCTGACACCACTTGATGCTTGCTCATGATTAAGAGTGAGGGACTACATGGCTTCAGAGTAGGTGATGGGGGGTTTGTTGGCCTGGGGCCTTACGTAGAGTGACCCGAGTGGGCCTAGTTTAGGAAATTTTCTCTATCTGTATTGAGTACACATGCCTATGGTCACTAAATTCACCTTTTTTGGCAAGGTGCTGATGCCCTCAATTGTATCCCCAGTCCAGAAGTCCTTCAGGCTGTGGAAGGGGAAGAGGGAGAGAAGGGGGAGTGGGGAGAAGCAGATGGTCACTCCTCCTTTGTGCCCTGACTGGGAACTGAATCTGGATGTCCATACGCCAGGCCGATGCTCTATCCACTGAGCCACCTGCCAGGGCCCTCCTCTTCATTCTTGAAGGGTATTTCTACTAGACATAGACTCCTAAATTACCAGTTTTCTTTTATTGCTTTGAATATGTTATTATATTGTTTTCTGTTCCTACTGTTTCCATTAAGAATCTGTCAGTTTAACTTTTCTCTTTTGAAAGTACTGTAATCTTTTTTCCTGGCTGCCTAAAAATTTTTTTCTTTCAACTGAAGCACTTTTACTATGATGTGCTTGTCTAGGTATTGCTTTCATTGTACTCATTTTACTTTGGTTTACAGGGCTTCTTAATATATGATTAAATGTCCTAACAGTTTTAGAAATTTTTTATGCATTACCTCTTCAAATGATGGTTCTACCTCATTCTCTCTTTTCTTCTCTGGGGCTCCAAACACAGAGATGAAAGGCCTATTCACTGTATTCTCTGCCTCTTATGCTGTTCTTGGCATTTTACTTTTTCTCTTTGTCATTTATTGTAGATTGTTTCTTCTGACCTAGTTGATTTATTAAATACACTGTTAATTAATCTGTTGAGTTGGGGTTTTTTGTTTTGTTTTGTTTTACAGAGACAGAGTCAGAGAGAGGGATAGACAGGGACAGACAGACAGGAACAGAGAGAAATGAGAAGCATCAATCATTAGTTTTTCGTTGCGACACCTTAGTTGTTCATTGATTGTCTTCTCATATGTGCCTTGACAGCGGGCCTTCAGCAGACCGAGTCACCCCTTGCTTGAGCCAGTGACCTTGGGTCTAAGCTGGTGAGCTTTTTGCTCAAACCAGATGAGCCCGTGCTCAAGCTGGCGACCTCGGGGTCCCGAACATGGGTCCTCTACATCCCAGTCCAACACTCGATCCACTGCGCCACCGCTTGGTCAGGCTGTTGAGTTTTTCAGTGTTACTGTTTTTCACTACTAGAATTTTCATTTGGTGTTTTATCAACTCTATCACATCCCCCCTTCATAATTTATAGTTCTCTGCCAAATTTTTCAATCTCAATCTTGTCTTTTATTTTATTAAACATAGTTGGGTTTTTTTGCAGTTATTTTAAAGTTTGGTGTGATAAAGCCAGTGTCTGTGATCCTACGGTCTGTTTTTATTTTTTTGTTTCTGCTGGTTCTCATTTTGTCATCAGGTCTCCTTATACACCTAATTATTTTGGGTTGTGAGCCCTGTATTTCATGTAAAAGACTCTGTTGTAATTTAAGGTCCTCCATGATGTTATTTTCATTTAGGGAGGCTTGCTTTTCCTGGGACTACCTTATTTAAATCTCAGGAACTAAAATGACTTGAAGGTTCTATTTCCAGCTCATCCTTACTCTTATAGAGATAAAACCTCTGGGGCCCCAAACCAGTGAGCAGAAGCTCACCAGCACTCACGTCACCCTTGGTAAGCCATGAACCCCCACTTCTTCAGCTTCTACCAAGATGTCTGCTCAAGCTCTTAGCTCCCTGTTTTGAAATTCATGAGTGCCTTTAGGAGAGACATAGTCCCAAATGTTGGTCTTACCACTCTGGATTTATGTCTTTCCCCATCTCAACTTGGTAATTCTTTATTACTTTGATAGCTGAGTGCCTTTAAAGCAAAATTTAAAACTCTTTTGTCTAGCTTTTGCAGTTATCTTAAGAGGAACCTGGCAAAAGCAAGCCTCCCTAAACTAAGATACCATCATATAGGATCTTAAATTATTACAAAGTATCTTTCACATATAATATGTGGCTCACAACTAAAAATAACTATCTGCCATTACAAAGTGGAAACCTTTATTTTGTATCACTTAAATAAAACCAAAATTGTACTGTGGTTTTAGTGTGGTTTCAGGAAGAAGTGGGACTATAAATGTGTTTAATTAACCATCTTACCCTAAAAGGTTATTATTCATTTCCTTTCAAAAACCAAAAATTTAAAACACAAATCAGCTTATATCCACACACTTTATTAAAAAATGGAAATAGGAGGGTTCTATCAATTTATTTTTGCATTTAATATAATACCTAATAGATAAATGGAAATAGGAGGATTCTATCAATTTATTTTTGCATTTAATATAATACCTAATAGATTTTCCATATCAGCTCCAACAGCTCTGTATCTTTTTTCTTTTTAACTAGTGGTTGCACTTTAGAGCAGTCAATCTAACAACAAATATTTACCTGCTATTTTCACTGCACTATACTTGACTTTAGTTTAGGGCTTTACTGGTGAGCAAAAACCATTTTGTCCCAGCACTCAGGGAGTTTCTAGTCAAGTAGGGGTAAAATATATTATTAATCCTATAATAATATAAATAAAGGTAAAACTGCAGCTCTATCAAATGCTAAGGAGAAGTTAGCACCATTGATAGGAGAGGTTTAGATCTAGTCAGAAGTGTCTTCCATGAGGAAGTTGTAGGCTAAGCTGAATGGCAGCTAACCAGAAGAGAAAGGAAGGGAGCAAGGACACTTGTATAAATATATTCAGGTAAATATTTGTTGTTAGATTGACTGCTATAAAGTGCACTAGTTAAAAAGAAAAAAGAGCCTGACCAGGCAGTGGCGCAGTGGATAGAGCGTCGGACTGGGATGCGGAAGACCCAGGTTCGAGACCCCGAGCTCGCCAGCTTGAGCGCGGGCTCATCTGGTTTGAGCAAAAATCCCACCAGCTTGAACCCAAGGTCGCTGGTTCCAGCAAGGGGTTACTCGGTCTGCTGAAGGCCCACGGTCAAGGCACATATGAGAAAGCAATCAATCAACAACTAAGGTGTTGCATCGCGCAATGAAAAACTAATGATTGATGCTTCTCATCTCTCTCCGTTCCTGCTTGTCTGTCCCTGTCTATCCCTCTCTCTGACTCACTCTCTGTCTCTGTAAAAAAAAAAAGAAAAGATACAGAGCTGTTGGAGCTGATATGGAAAATCTATTAGGTATTATATTAAATGCAAAAATAAATTGATAGAATCCTCCTATTTCCATTTTTTAATAAAGTATGTGGATATAAGCTAATTTATGTTTTAAAATTTTGGTTTTTGAAAGGAAATGAATAATAACCTTTTAGGGTAAGATGGTTAATTGAACACATTTATAGTCCCACTTCTTCCTGAAACCACACTAAAACCACAGTACAATTTTGGTTTTATTTAAGTGATACAAAATAAAGGTTTCCACTTTGTAATGGCAGATAGTTATTTTTAGTTGTGAGCCACATATTATATGTGAAAGACACTTTGTAATAATTTAAGATCCTATATATATTCCATGTAGAGAATCCATCCTATGCATATATCAAAGCTGATTAACCCAGCTCTCCACTAAGGGACATTTACATTGTTTTTAAACTTTTGCTACTGTAGGTAAACTTTTACAACTAGTCTCAAATACACTTTTTGGCATAATTTTGTATGCATATACTTATAATAATAAAGTATCCTTTCTTAATACCTATAATGGAGTTCATAATCAGTTCCATTTCTACTTTGATCTGAATATAAATTTTAATAAATCTATTTCTTATGTATTTCATCTTCTACTAACTTCAATTTTTAATTCTGTTTCCATTTTTACCTGGCTGCACTTCTTACTCCAGAACTGTTGTCCCTATAGTGCTCCCCTGTCCCACACACTAGTAACGCCACTCATAAGCTATGCCCTCCTTGCTCTGCCCCATCACTGTGGGAGGGGTAGCAGAAGTGGGCAGAGCTCTCCTCTGCACTCTCCTTAGGAAGCGAGGCTTTTCCACTACCTACACAGTTTATGCTAATGGTTGAATCATTTTAGCACAGAGCTTGGAGAGAATGAGACAGTCAGAGGTTTGTGCTCAGGTGCCTCCATCTTTACAGAATCTTCTGCATTCTCAGATAAGTTAGGACCTACTTTTAAATCAAACCTCCCACAACACACTAGAAAAGAAATACTTGGCTACATATGCAACAAAATGTTACTGTATTAAAATCCCTCACAGGTCAATAAGAAGAAAAACAAACAAACATGCACATAAACCCAGTATAAAAATGGACAAAAGGTATGAATTGACAATTCACAAAAGAGAAATGAGCATGGTCAATAAACACAAGAAAAAAATGTTCATTAGTCATCATAAAAATAAAACCTAAAAAATTTTAAATACCAGACTAAAAAGAGTACAATAAACAGTAATAAGTACAACACTGTGAACCATGTGTCACACCCAAAACGTAAACTGGTACAGCCTTTCTGGAGGTTATCTGTATAAAATCTTAAGTACTAATTGACACAGATAGTCAATTTCTAGATATTTATTCTATGGAAATAATCAAATGTTATTGTTCATTTCCTAATATTGCTTTCTTTCCTTTCCTACCACAGATCAACGTCTGACACATGTGCTGCTTGCCTTCCTTCCACTAGAATACCAACCGACTGGAAGCAAGCTCCTACACAGTACTTGACACACATCAAGCATGTAACAAATGTTGGTTGTCAACAGAACGCGCAAAGGTTCACCTGTAAAAGTTCAAAACTGTGGGCTTAAAAAAATGTTGGAAAAAGAACCCCAATATCCAACAGCAGAAGGCTGGTTAAATAATAATTGACACGGACAACTATCTAACCATTAAAATTTAGTCTATAAAAAAAATAAATGTCATAAACCATCATATGATGTCATTTTTGTTAAAAAGAAAAAAGAGTAAACAAAAATATATATAAAGATGGCCCTGGCCGGTTGGCTCAGTGGTAAGAGCGTCAGCCTGGCATGCGGGAGTCCCGGGTTCGATTCCCGGCCAGGGCACACAGGAGAGGCACCCATCTGCTTCTCTGCCCCTCCCCCTCTCCTTCCTCTCTCTCTCTCTTCCCCTCCTGCAGCCAAGGCTCCATTGGAGCAAAGTTGGCCCGGGTGCTCAGGATGGCTCTGTGGCCTCTGCCTCAGGTACTAGAATGGCTCTGATTGCGACAGAGCGACACCCCAAGATGGGCAGAGCATCACCCCCTGGTGGGCGTGCCGGGTGGATCCCAGTCGGGTGCATGTGGGAGTCTGTCTGCCACCCAGTTTCCAACTTCAGAGAAATACAAAAAAGGGAAAAAAAAAAATATATATATATATATATAAAGATAAAAGCTAGCACAGCACATGCACCAAGATGTCATCAGTAGACATCTATGAAATGATAGGATTGTGGCTGACTTTATTTTTCCTTATTATGACTTCCTGTAGTTTTTAATTATTATTTTTTAACTGAATGCAATTCTTTTTTAATGAGAAAAAAATTCTTCAAAATAAATTAACCCCAAAACTTCTTCATTTCTAGTTCAAATCAGGAAAAGACAAGTTTACCTTCAATTTCTTCTTCGGAAATCAATTCATCATCAGAGCATATGTTGAGAATGTTAACCAGCATCTCTGTGACTATAAGATGAAACAAAATAGCCTCAAACTTAAACAATTTATAAGGCACTTTCTCCAAAATTATGTGGATATCTAAATAAACATACTTGTTAAATAAACAGATGAAAATGACTTGCCATTAGGCTATGAAGAGTAGCTACAGAGTAGCCTTATCCATAGACCTTCCAGTTCATATGACATTTGGGGAAGATTCTTCTGCATAATTACTTGATGTCATTAGATTCTGGATTCTGATCCAATCCTTCCTTCACTGATATGCACTTGAAAAGGCTTCTTCCCATTCTGCAGACCAGTTAAGCTACCATGTCCAACAGGCTTATTTTATATTTGCATAGCTAATTGGCACACAAATAAAATTCTAAGAACAATATTTCCTATTTAAATCTCTTTATCACTGAAGAAATCACTGAAGGAAGGGTATAATGACATGTTAATTCCACATTTTGGTCACAGTAGGACAGCAACTTTAAGTTGATATTTAGAACAAGAAAAGCATAATCAACTAAAATAATAATTTTAAAATGAATTAAGTGCCATTTTAAAATTGTTATTAAAAAATAAAAGAAAATTAGAAAACATTTCTGATAACTTTTAAAAAGCATTTCTGAAGCACCGGGAGCTTACGCTAATATAAAGAGGTACTCCATGCACTAGGCAAGGCAATGGATAGTCCAGATGCTTTATAGTTCTCTTACCTTTTTCCCCAACGAAAGGCAAAGACCACGTGAAAACATCCATAAAGTTTGGAAGCCAGTAGGGGTGTGGAGAACAGTTAAACTGCCTGATATTCATGACATTATTTTCGTATTTTAACACAGCAGCTGAAAAGGTAAAAAGCAAAACAAAATCTGACACAGAGGAACATGACATGGTAACTGGTGTGATTTGCACAGTTGTATACTTACTACACAGAATTCAGGAACTTACTTTCCATTTGTAAATTCAGGACTCTGTATTTAAGGGCAGATGGAAAAATCTTAAAGCATTTTAGATATAGTTCATCCTTTTAAGAATTATCCCAAGGAACAAAGTTACCTGAAGAGGTCATATTTAAAAAGTACAAAAGAACCTGAACTCTTGATGCTTCAGAGTCACACATTAACTATAGAAATCTCAAGTACTCCTGAGAAAAATTTGTCATAATTTCCCTCCCCTTTATATGCTAAATAGTTACAACTATAACTAACTCTACTTTGAGGGCAAACATTTCTCATTACATAGATAGTCTGTTTTGCTAGTCATTAGCCAGAGCCAAAGATTTTTTAAACTCTTTGGGAGATAAAAATATAGCAGTTATCTACAGATAGTAAACCTGGAGAAATTTACAAGGTTCAAAAGTAGCTAAAATAATTTCTACAATATACTAGATAAAAAATGCCCATCTCTCCTAAATAAAGTCAGTTTATTGCTAGACTATAAGTGTTTTTAATATTAACTAGTTCATAAATTTGTACATATACTTTGGTACAAAACTTATTTTCTTTATATTTGAAGAGTTTCAATATCCAGTTCCTTCGTTTTCATCATCAGCAATGCAATGTTGTTTGTATCATTCTCTTAATTATTCTTACTATAATAATAAACAGAATAGGGTATAATAACAGCTCTCTAGAAATGATAGAGGTCATCTGGTTCCCGTTTCCTTGCTTATCATAGAATAGCCTAGTGTTCTCAAATTTAAATTATTGAATGTCTTAAAAGTATATCACGAATTTTATTTATTTATTTTAAATTATTTATTTATTTATTTATTTATTTTTTACAGAGACAGAGAGTGAGTCAGAGAGAGGGATAGACAGGGACAGACAGACAGGAATGGAGAGAGGTGAGAAGCATCAATCATTAGTTTTTCATTGCGCGTTGCAACACCTTAGTTGTTCATTGATTGCTTTCTCATATGTGCCTTGACCATGGGCCTTCAGCAGACCGAGTAACCCCTTGTTGGACCCAGAGACCTTCAGTTCAAGCTGGTAGGCTTTTGCTCAAACCAGATGAGCCCACGCTCAAGCTGGCGACCTCGGGGTGTCAAACCTGGGTCCTCTGCATCCCAGTCCGACGCTCTATCCACTGCGCCACCGCCTGGTCAGGCAGTATACCACGAATTCTAAAGAAAAATACATAAAAATAGAATCTCTAGCTCTTAGAAATCTAACACTGACCACAACGTAAATGTTCCATTATTTTCATGCATAATTCCCTCAATCTACATTGGAAAAGACATGGGAGGTAGGTTTCAACAGTGGATGATTAAAATTAGAGCTTAAAAACTGCTTTGGGGTAAAATAAGGGATGGTGGTGCAGTGGAGAGAGCACTGACCTGGGTCACAGAGATCCCAGGTTCAAAAGCCTGAAGTCGCCAGCTTAAGCACGGGATCACATAATCCCATGGTAACTGGCTTGAGCCCAAGTTGCTGGCTTGAGCAAGGGGTCAGTAGCTCAGCTGTAGCCCCCCCCCCCCCCCCGTCAAGGCACATATGAGAAAGCAATCAATTAACAACTAAGGAACCACAATGAAGAATTGATGCTTCTCATCTCTCTCCCTTCCTGTCTGTCTGTTCCTATCTGTCCCCCTCTCTGTCATAAAAATAAATAAGTTAATTAATTAAAAAAAAAAGTTTCCTAAAGTAATATTCAAGAACAAAATCAGAAAGGGCCAAAAAGTAAACTGGCAGTTAGTAAAGTGGTTGCTGATTCAGGTGACCTATTTCAGCTTAGCACATGATAATCCACTGGGCAATCAACAGTAAGGTTTGAAAAGGGAGTGAGAAGGGAAAATCTTCACAAATATGAGAACTGGAACCACGAAGTGTCCTTGAAGAAGTTTAACAACCAATGCACACGATTCATAAGGGAGGAGACAGGAACAAAACCAAACTGTAACGTACTGGAAATATTAAGGGAAAAATAAGAAAAAATGGAATTGGGGATAAGCAGAGCATTGTAGGACAGCTGGGACTCAGAAAAGGATGACAAGAAGTAAAAAGGAAACATAAGGCTGGGAAAGAACTTAAGTTAAAAAAAATACTTTTTAAAAATGGACAGCAAGCCTGACCAGGTGGTGGCGCAGTGGATAGAACGTCAGACTGGGGTATGGAGGACCCAGGTTTGAGACCCCCATGGTCGCCAGGTTGAGTGCAGGCTCATCTGGTTTGAGCAAAGCTCACCAGCTTGGACCCAAGGTCACTGGCTTGAGCAAGGGGTTACTTGGTCTACTGTAGCCTCCGGTCAAGGCACATATGAGAAAGCAATCAATGAACAACTAAGGTGTTACAACGAAAAACTAATGATTGATGCTTCTCATCTCTCTCCGTTCCTGTCTGTCCCTATCTATCCCTCTCTCTGACTCTCTGTCTCTGTAAAAAAAAAAAAAAGGACAGCAAGTCATTGAAGGATATATTGGGATGAATGATCCAAATCTGATTTAAATGTGCCATTTCATAGTTTACTTTTAAATAAACAGTAAGCATACTGTGGACCCCTTTATAAAATTTCTCTGCCTGACTGCATATACAAAGTTTGACTATAAAGTAATGAGATTTAGGAAACCACCATCTAACAAACACATCAGATGAGCATGCTACTTTGATGTAATTTCACTATAATACAATCACAGTAAGGACCTGGCCGGTTGGCTCAGCGGTAGAGCGTCGGCCTAGCGTGCGGAGGACCCGGGTTCGATTCCCGGCCAGGGCACACAGGAGAAGCGCCCATTTGCTTCTCCACCCCTCCGCCGCACTTTCCTCTCTGTCTCTCTCTTCCCCTCCTGCAGCCAAGGCTCCATTGGAGCAAAGATGGCCCGGGCGCTGGGGATGGCTCTGTGGCCTCTGCCTCAGGCACTAGAGTGGCTCTGGTCGCAACATGGTGACGCCCAGGATGGGCAAAGCATCGCCCCCTGGTGGGCAGAGCATCGCCCCTGGTGGGCGTGCCGGGTGGATCCCGGTCGGGCGCATGCGGGAGTCTGTCTGACTGTCTCTCCCTGTTTCCAGCTTCAGAAAAATGAAAAAAAAAAAAAAATACAATCACAGTAAAATGTTATAGTATTATAGCAAGTTACAGTTTGATGATTTTAATTTCATTTTTATTATTCTAACCTATCCTTAACAATCCTATATGACAGGTATTTTAAAGATAAACTGAGGCTCAGGGAAGTGCTTCTAAATGTGACGTAAACTTAAACGCAAAGTGAAGTATCTTGTTAACTGAAAATTTCAAGTGGCGCAGGACTGCCTAGGATTTTTACCTCCCAGCTCCGTGCCCTTTCCGTATGCCGTGCTGCCTTCACGGCATACTTCACCCAAACATGCTGCCATTACTCAAAACGGTTTTGAAACTCCTCTTCTGGAACTGCCTCCAGAGTCACTGCGTAAGCAACACAAGGAAAGCCAGTCTCATTACCTTATAATCATACCTTGTTTCTGACCCCAGATGGTATCGGCCAGTGTGATCACTTACCTCATTTATCCGTCATCACTCCAAATGACTTTTGGTTGTTCCAAAAATCAAATCCTCCCTCAGGGGATGAAGATTTCCCATCATTGTGGATATTATAAAAAAAATGTGTTGCAGACTCTGGAGGCAATGTCAAAAGAGGAGTTCCAAACAATGTCTTAAACAATGGAGCATTGTTGGAACCAGTGCACAGACTCCCAAGGTCACTACTTTAAAGGGATAATACTCACTTGGATATATACATTCTGGCAAGTTTGTTTAAAAGTTCTGTTATTTTAGGGTCATACTTTATAAACAACAAAAAAGTTACAGAGGCATGAAGTTTTTAGGTGAACCACTGCCCTGATACAAAAGTTAGAAACTCTGACTAATAAAGTTAAAAATTTTTTTAAAGAATAGAAGAATAAAGTCTTAGAAGTAGAATTTCTGCACTGAAAGGCACCCATAGATCTAATCCTTTTTTTTTTTTCTATATGGGAAATTGAAATTTAGTGAGTACGTGACTTACCTTACCACATACAATTAGTTTGTGGAAGGGCTTGGACTAAAATGAATATTTCTTTCCCTTTTTGTACAGTATTCATTCTACTTGTCCCATTCTTCAACAAGAACAAAGATAGCTTAATAATTCAAACATTAAAACACCAAATGGTGATAATTGTTTGAGGTATTGTTATAAAAAAATTAAATTCACTAAAGCCAATAATTAGTGTTGATAGTTCTAACTTGAACCTGAAATAATTTATTCTTCTTATATTTTGATTCAGTAGTACAAATCAGACCAATTAGGACCACTATTTATATAGTACTCATAAACAGCTCAATAATCCTTAGAGATGAAAAGCAAGCAGTAGCCTAAATTCTGAGTTTCTTGGCCTTTATTTCAATTAAAATCTCTTTTTTCCTTATTTAAAATTTATATATTAAAAAATATAATACACATACATATGGTTAAACTAGAGCTCAAATTTACTCACAAATTCATATGCAAACATCACTGGACTCCTTTACCTTTATTGTTATAGACATCTAGGTAATTGGGGGCAGAGAAAATTGTAATGAGTGATGGAAAGCCTGTTGTTTGGCTCTTCCTGTACATTCGATACCTGGAAGAAAGACAACAGCCTGTCTGTCTTGATATTAACAGTAAAAACTCTGCAGTAATATTGGGTACAGTTTTAGTATAACTTACCCAGCATCTTGGGCTTCATGGGCTCTGATTATTGATAACAAATTATTATTCTGCAAAAATTCACAAACTGCAGGGTAACTGAAAAAGCAAATAGAAAACATAAATGCAAAATTAAAACAACTGATTTTTAATAGAAGGAAGGGAATAACTTGGAATGACATGATTTTGTTTTGAAACTGTAAGTTTTACATACCACTGAACTTTTATTAACAGATTAGCAATCATCACTCTGTTTTTACATTTCACTACTATACCTCATTCTTGATCAAATATGCAGATAACAGACAACATAGAACAGAAACAGAGTTCTCCCCCTTTAATATTTTTGTCTTAACCCTTAACCATAATAACACGCCAAAACTTTTCTTGTTATCTTGATATTTAAAAAAGCAGCACAGCCTGACCTGTGGTGGTGCAGTGGATTAAGTGTCAACCTGGAATGCTGATGTCATCAGTTCAAAACCCCAGGCTTGCCCATCAGTTCAAAACTCAAGGCACATAAAGAAGCAACTACTATGAGTTGATGCTTCCTGCTCTTCTTCTATCCCCATCCTCTCTCTAAAATCAATCAATAAAATCTTTTTTAAAAAATAGCATAGTTGTATGTGTGTATATGCTCAGAGGTGTTAAAAACTGAACATGCAATTTTCAAACTGTCAAATTGTTATAAAAATTAAAGAACCTACTACTTATAGCTTCACAGGTAATATTTATAACAAAATAATACTATGCTGTAATATTTTAAGTATAAATGCAAATACTGTACCTATATTATACCCAAGCTTATTCTAATGAAAGGTATGGTATTGGCATCTACTGCTAATTCCTTTAATATTATTTTCTTTCTGAATAACAAATATGTGGTAAGAAAAACTAGAGAATACAATTTTTTTTTTGTGACAGACAGAGAGAGTCAGAGAAAGCAACAGATAGGGATAGACAGGAAAGGAGAGAGATGAGAAGCATCAACTCTTCCTTGCGGCACCTTAGTTGTTCATTGATTGCTTTCTCATATGTGCCTTGACTGGAGGGCTACAGCAGACTAACCCCTTGCTCGAGCCAGCGACTTTGGGCTCAAGCTGGTGCGCTTTGCTCAAACCAGATGAGCCCGCCCACGCTCAGGCTGGCAACCTTGGGGTCTCGAACCTGGGTTCTCCACGTCCCAGTTCGACGCTCTACATATTTTTGACTCATGAATTCACAGCCAACAACACTGTAACTCATGCCTGAACCAAGCTCCTAGAATATACCAGTATTTCTCTATAGGGCAAATCATAGCCTTCTTGCACTTAGAAACAATAGACACAGCACCTTAGTACTATGCTTAGAGACATTTTAAACAGTGAAATAACCAACAAAAAATGTGAAAACTGTTACACTAGACCACAGAAAGTATACCTGCTTGGGGGGGGGGGGGGCGGAGTAAGTGGGAGGGATTGAGCAAAAAAGAAAAAACAAGAGCTTTCACTAATAGACGTGGACAACAGTGTGGTGACTGCCACACTGGGGGAGGAGCAGGGGAGGTGGAGGAGAGGATAGAGGGGATCAACAGTGATGGACAGAGACTTGACTTGGGGTGGTGAATACACAAATACAGATGATGTGTTATGGAACTGTGCACCTGAAACCAGTATAATTTTGCTAACCTGTGTGAATGACTGTGACAGTGTTATAAGTACTGATTTGGAGTTACACATAAATCTCAGCAAATAGGAAAATTTGCAAATTAGAATGTGTGAATAATGAAGATCAACTCTATAACCAGAGGGTTATGAGTTAGACATAGAACTTCTGGATTAAAGGCCACAGGCACGTATAATTGAGAGATACTGCCAAGGTGACCCCCATAAAAACTGGACGGATTTTTACTGTGTTAACAGTAAGTATTTTAAGCAATGTAAAGAAAAATAAAATTTAAGTGATTTCATCATATTAGTCACTGCTACAGTTGGACAAACAATGAAAAAAGGCTGCTTAAAAAATGTTAAAACTATGGTAAAATTTAGGCTTCTTATTTTTATATGTGGATTTCATTTAATAAATGCATTATATAGGCAATTAACATTTTCAGGGAGCTAAATACATGCATTATTTGTCATAATAAAACATTGGGATTAAAAATTTAGACTTCAAACTTCCCTATATCCCTTTCTCTGGAAGCACAATGAAGCCATACACAATGAAAGAGTATATCTTTGATTTAAGACAACAGCCAACTTCCAGGAAATGTCCTGAGTTCACAGTATCCTGTTCTTTTTATATCTCTGTCAACATCAGTGGTTCCAAAGGCTGGAGGGTGTTTTAAAAAAATAATAACAGGATTCTCCTGTGTCAGACCTATTGAATCGAAATGTCTGGGAAATCTTTATTTTTAAAAGAATCTACATATGATGTTCGGTATATTACAACTTATTAGGGCATAATACTTAATAAATACTAAAAACAAAAAAAACAAGAGTTTTCTCCCTTCTATTAATCAAAAATTTAAACAGAAGCCTTATACTCCATGAATTCATGATAAAAGTACTTGAGCACAATTTAATTACGCCCTTTGCCGTTTCCTCCCCCAGCTCACCTGTAGAAGTAAGAGCACCCACGGACGGTGTTGTGAGTGTAGTGTTCCAGGGTCTTCTCACTGCCATAGTCCTCTGAGGGGTCAGCCCACAGCATGTCACACACGGGCCCGAAGGCCGGCGGCTCCTTAAACCTGTCTAACTGGAGAACAAGCAAAGGCCAAGAGAAGAAAAATCATGAAAGCAAAAGAGCTTTTAAAAACAGGTATGAGTCTGCCTGACCAGGCGGTGGTGCAGTGGATAAAGCGTTGGACTGGGATGCGGAGGACACAGGTTTGAGACCCCGAGGTTGCCAGCTTGAGCACAGGCTCATCTGGTTTGAGCAAAGCTCACCAGCTTGGACCAAGGTCACTGGCTTGAGCAAGGGGTTACTCGGTATGCTGAAGGCCCGTGGTCAAGGCACATATGTGAAAGCAATCAATGAACAACTAAGGTGTCGCAACGAAAAACTAATGATTGATGCTTCTCATCTCTCTTTCTTTGTTCCTGTCTGTCTGTCCCTGTCTATCCCTCTCTGACTCTGTGTCTGTAAAAAAAAAAAAAAGAAAGTAAACAGGTATGGATCCAAAAACACCAAAAACAAAAACAAAAAACCTTCTACCCACAAAAATAAGGAAATAAGCCCCTAAAAATATTTCCTGCAAGAAAATAAACATTTAACAAATTTCGATACATAATTTTTTATCATTTTTTATAATACAGAGTGGGGCAAAAGTAGGTTTCCAGTTGTTTGTATGGAAAATAATACAATAATTAATAAATAATAATACAAGAATAAACTGGCCCTGGCCGGTTGGCTCAACGGTAGAGCGTCGGCCTGGCATGCGGGGGACCCAGGTTCGATTCCCAGCCAGGGCACATAGGAGAAGCGCCCATTTGCTTCTCCACCCCCCCCTCCTTCCTCTCTGTCTCTCTCTTCCCCTCCCACAGCCAAGGCTTCATTGGAGCAAAGATGGCCCGGGTGCTGGGGATGGCTCCTTGGCCTCTGCCCCAGGCGCTAGAGTGGCTCTGGTCGCAGCAGAGCGAGGCCCCGGAGGGGCAGAGCATCGCCCCCTGGTGGGCAGAGCATCACCCCCTGGTGGGCATGCTGGGTGGATCCCGGTTGGGCGCATGCAGGAGTCTGTCTGACTGTCTCTCCCCGTTTCCAGCTTCAGAAATTAAAAAAAAATAAAATAAACTGTTTCACATACTAACAGCTGTAAACCTACTTTTGCTGCACCCTTTGTATTTTTTTTATAAATAGCCCTATAATCTAACCATTTTGTGGAGAAGGACCCCCTTACATTTTTTTTAAGTGAGAGGAGGGGGAGATACATAGACTGCAGCATGTGCCCTGACCAGGATCCACCTGGCGACCCCCATCTAGGGCTGATGCTCTGCCCATCTAGAGCCAATGCTAGCAACTGAGCTATTTTTAGCACCTGAAGCAGAGGCTCCATGGAGCCATCCCCAGCGCCTAGGACCAATGCGCTCGAACCAATAGAGCCATGGCTGCGGGAAAGGAATAGGGAGAGAGAGGGAGAAGCAGAGAGAGAAAAAGAGAAGGGAGAGAAAGAGAGAGAGGAGGGGCAGAGGGAAGAAACAGATGGTTGCCTCTTTTGTGTGCCCTGACCAGAAATCGAACCTGGAACTTTCACATACCATGTTGATGTGCTACCACTGAGACAACTGGCCAGGGCCATACATTCTAATCTTATAGGTAGTATATACTCATTTAATTCAAATGGGAAATCAACCACTATAGAGATATACTCTTACTTAGAAAGACTGCGAGAAGTCCATTTTAACTACCTAGGTGAGCCAATGTTATCATGAGGTCAGGAAGGGTTTTACAATGGTTCTGTTCATTGTTTACCTCATTCCAATGGAGACTGCTTTCTTTTAAAGTATGCTAGTTTTATTTTATAGAGGGCTTTCATCCTTCTATGCAGTGGAGACATTTCAATATACCCGTATTTCCCCATGTATAAGACACTCCTGTGTATAAGATGCACTTTAATTTGGGGACACAAAATTTGAAGGAAAAAAGGTATTACATAAAGTTACTAAACTCAAGTTTTATTCATCATAAAATTCATTCCTGTGAAAAAGTAGGAAATGCAAGTAAAAAATCTATAACCACTGTATAAGACGCACCCAGTTTTTTGACCCCAAATTTTTTGAAAAAGGGTGTGTCTTATATGTGGGAAAGTATGGTAAGTCATTAACTTAAGCCTTTAGTTACTGCTGCTGTGGTTAAAACCATAAAGAAAAAAAACCCCACACAAACAAACAAAAAAAAACAAGCAACTAGAATACCCAAGAAGGACTTCTACTAAGTGAAATTTAGTCATACAATTCAGAATTGTAAAATTCAAGACTCACTATGTAGAGAGAAATGCCAGTTATTTAAAAGACAATAAAGTAGCAACAAAGGCAATGCACATAGAGATATGCCTCTGACCCTGAAGTGGGTAACCAGTCTTACAAACAGAAAAATCTTTAATTTTAGTACCTCTATGAGAGAGGTGAGATACACAAAGGTAGAGGAGTGATGATGGACTGTAGGACAATGAAAGTGAAAACAGACTGGTCATCTGTTCTCAATTATGAAGATATAGAATCCTGAAAATAACAATCACAAGTCAGGAAGTGTATCAGTTAACCTCTATCATCTAGCCTGACCAGGTGGTGGCACAGTGGATAGAACATTGGACTGGGATGCAGAGGACCCAGGTTCGAGACCCCAACGTTGCCAGCTTGAGTGCGGACTCATCTGGTTTGAGCAAAAGCTCACCAGCTTGAACCCAAGGTCGCTGGCTTGAGCAAAGGGTCACTCAGTCTGCTGTAGCCCCCCGTCAAGGCACACATGAGAAAGCAATCAACGAATAACTAAGGTGCTACAACAAAGAACTGATGTTTCTCATCTCTCTCCCTTCCTGTCTGTGCCTCTCTCTGACTCAGTCACAAAGTAAATAAATAAATAAAATTAAACTCTATCATCTAAAACATCAAAGTGAATGAACTTCAGAGCTGGAAGGGTGTTCAGACCATCTAGTCTGACTTTCTCATTTCGGAGAAGAAACAACGACCATGAGGTTAAGTGGTTTGGTCAAGCTAACAAATTAACAGCATGACAGGGATTACAGCCCCGGTTTCCTTCCTTATGCGCTACTACAATATTTAAATTTTCAGGGATATACTCAAAAATATTATGTTTCTAGTTGGTAAAAGCACAGATTTCATTAAAAATTAAAGAAAATTTCTGGAAGATATATAGCAAATTGTTAACAGAAGTTATCTCCCAATAATGAAATCACAGGTGAGTTCCACTGTCTTGCTTCTGATTATCTGTATTTAAATTTTTTCAGAAATAAAGACATTATCAGTTGACTACAACAAAAAAGCAAGATTAAAAATATCTATACACCATGAAAATAATGAAGGCTTACTTACTTTCCTAATGTCATCTAAAGAAGTGATTTCAGGTGACATCCCTCCATGGACACACAGAAACTGCTGATTTAACAGGGCAGCGAGAGGAAGACAGTCAAATGTATCCATACATGCATCATACACCTGTTCAGAATATTTGATTCGACCTGTCAAAAAAGAAAAAACAGTCAAAGGAAGAAAAACTAAAATGTATCATGTATGAAAAAGGATACAGGCCAGAAGATTATGAAGTTATTTCAAAATCATGTATTTCAAGCAAATTTGAAAACATAATCATCTTTGTAAAGATATTTTTGAAATGTGGATCAAGAATAAACAAAATATTTCTCCTCTTAAAGACATGGGTGACCTTGGATTAGCTTTCTAGTTCTGTTGCCCTGGAAACCTGATAAGGTGAATGTCAGCTGTGTTATTAGGCAACATTACTTATGGTAAAAGTTACACAATTACCTGGCAGGAAGCTATAGCTTTCCGCTTGAGTGCAGTGACTCATAAGGTATGTATGTCCCTTGTGGAACCCTGGAGGCTATGCCAAGAAAGTTTTATAAGAGAATCTGTTGCTTGTAATGCATGGGGCTTCTAAGCCAGGTGGCTCCCTAATGTGCCCAATGTGGATACTGTTTCCTTGCATCTAAACTGTGACTTGGAGGTAATGGGGGAAAGGGAGGAGAGAGGTAGTTAAGTCTTGGACTGCTTGTATGCACTCCTGTTAGGACAACATCACTGAAAAGGGATGCCTGGTTGCTGCTCTTCCTGGACAGTCTTTTAAGTAGATGGAGGTCAAGTATGGCCGATGGTGGTCCTATTAATCTGAATATTTAGTTGGATCTAAAAAGAGCCTTGGGGCTCTGGCTGGTTGGCTCCATGGTAGAGCGTCACCTGGCGAGTGGATGTCCCAGCTTCTATTCCCAGTCAGGGCACACAGGAGAAACGACCATCTCTCTTCTCCACCCTTCCCTACCTCCCCCCCCTATTTCTTTCTCTCTCTCTCTTCCTCTCCCATAGCCATGGCTTGATTGGTTCAAGCAAGTTGGCCCCAGGCGCTGAGGATGGCTCTGTGGAGACTCTGCCTCAGGCACTAAAAATAGCTTGGTTACAAGCATGGCCCCAGATGGGCAGAGCATCAGCCCCAGACAAGGGGTTGATGGATGGATCCCAGGCAGGGTGCATGTGGGAGTCTGTCTCTCTGTCTCCCCTCCTTGCACTTAAAGAAAATAAATAAATAAATAAAATTAAAGACCCTTGGGAGTGCTAAAGATATATAAATGGAAACTGGAGCTTTCAACATCATCAATAAAATGTCAATAATCTGCCCTGGCCGGTTAGCTCAGCGGTAGAGTGTCGGCCTGGCGTGCGGGGGACCCGGGTTCGATTCCCAGCCAGGGCACATAGGAGAGGCGCCCATTTGCTTCTCCATCCCCAGCCCCTCCTTCCTCTCTGTCTCTCTCTTCCCCTCCCGCAGCCAAGGCTCCATTGGAGCAAAGATGGCCCGGGGGCTGGGGATGGCTCCTTGGCCTCTGCCCCAGGCGCTGGAGTGGCTCTGGTCACGACAGAGCGACGTCCCGGAGGAGCAGAGCATCGCCCCCTGGTGGGCAAAGCGTTGCCCCTGGTGGGTGTGCTGGGTGGATCCCGGTCGGGCGCATGCGGGAGTCTGTCTGACTGTCTCTCCCCGTTTCCAGCTTCAGAAAAAAAAAAAAAAGTCAATAATCTTTTTGTTCATGACTTTTAAAGTCCTTAAGCAATTTATGCCCTGGTTCTATTTTATGTAAAAATGTTCCTCTTAATGAATTATATTTTCATGTGGTTGTCATGTTGGGGCTACATAGCAAGGAAATACTCCAGTGGGCAGAGGGGAGTCTTCACAGTTATACAGAAACAACAGCTCATGAAATAATAGGTGGGAAACTAAAAAATGGCTTTAAAGAGAATGTTTTCTTCCTCGGCCATGGGTTTCAATGAGTCAAGATGTGACTGGAGGTGCACACTGGTAGAAAAGGCCAGAGGACAGGCAGGCAGTCCTACAGAACTATGAGCTCCTTACCGTCTCCCAAGATTCAGTGAGGATGAGACAGAGCCTGCAGGGCCTAGAGAACACAGCTACAGCAAGTGACTCAGATTACCTAGTTGGTAATTGTTTAGTTTCTTCTTGTAATGTCCAAGCTTTTAGGAAAGACATGTTGAAGTAACCAAAGCCTGGTTTTGACAAGGCTTTGGGGAATAAAGTGAGGGGTAATGGGTCCAAACTTGGGCCAAAGTGTAGTGGATGGCTGGCAGGAACGGCTGGAGAGAGACGCCTGACAGGAATGTGTAAACCAGTGGGCCACGGTTGAGGCTATACAGCCTTCCATCCCTGAATGTGAAGATTCTCTTTATTGCTGACATGGAGGGATCAGGGTTTGAGGGCATTAGGGAGTCTGTGGGTTCCTTTAGAAACTCTCATAGCACACTGCTTTGCACTTCATTTTGTATTTAACATCTTTTGGAGATCATGCCACATCTTTGTCTGAAAAGCTTTGTAATTACTATTTTAAATGTCTACACAATATTTTACTTTACGAATATACCACAACCTAACACACCAATCTCTTGCTACTTACTGTAAGTAATGCTATAATAAACAATGACAATATTTCCCTTCAATCAACCTAACAACAATACTGTTTCATTAGCAAAATTACAAGAGTTTCAGGAACCTTTCAGTAAGCTGGTTAACTACACATCAAAGAATGGCTCATGGAAATAAATTAATTTATGTTAGCAATTTGGACCCAAGGCCAAGAGGCAATCAGAAAAGTACTAGGTTTCTTGCTTTCCAAGTATATAAAATAAAAAAATGCTTTAGTAACAATAAATACAAAGTGTGGCAAAAGTAGGTTTACAATTATTTGTATTGAAAATACAGCCTGGGCCTGACCTGTGGTGGTGCAGTGGATAAAGCGTCGACCTGGAAATGCTGAGGTCGCCGGTTCAAAACCCTGGGCTTGCCTGGTCAAGGCACATATGGGAGTTGATGCTTCCAGCTCCTCCCCACCTTCTCTCTCTGTCTCTCTCTCCTCTCTCTCTCTTACTTTCTTTCTCTTCTCTAAAATGAATACATAAAATAAAATTAAAAAAAAAAAAAAAAGAAAATACAGCCTGACCAGGTGGTGGCACAGTGAATACAGCATCGGACTGGGACGCAGAGGACCCAGGTTCCAAACCTCGAGGTTACCAGCTTGAGCACAGGCTCATCTGGTATGAGTGTCAGGTTGCTGGCTTAAGCATGGGGTCATAAACAAAGAGTCACTTGCTCTGCTGCAGCCCCTGGTCAAGGCACATGAGAAAGCAATCAATGAACAACTAAGGACACTAAGGAACCACAAGAAGAACTGATGCTTCTCATCTCTCTCCCATCCTGTCTGTCCCTATCTATCTCTCTCTGTCTCTCACTCTGTCTCTGTCACACACACAAAAAAAATACAATAATAAATTATAATACAAGAATAAACTGTTTTCATGTACTCACAACTATAAACCTACTTTTGCCATATCATGAGTCAAAAATTAACTGTTATAGGTTCTTTCTTTTTAAGATTTTATTGTTCATTTGACAGTGGAGAGAGAGAGAGAGAGAGAAGGGGAGAAAAGCAAGAAGCATCAACTTCCATATGTGCCTTGACCAGGCAAGCCTGGGGTTTTGAACTGGCAACCTCAGTGTTCCAGGTCGACACTTTATCCACAGGTCAGGCGTATGTTTCTTTCCTACTTAAATTATCTCTGGATTTGAAAGCAATACAAAAAAAATCCCTCTGCAAAATAGAGCAATTTAAGAACTGATATAGAAAAGAAAAGCCTCTACCTACCCCCTTTAGAATTATTAAGATTGCAGCTGCAGAATCTGGAACTAAGCATCACTTCTTGATAATTATAAGGTGCTGTTTCTAAAAGCTATGGTGGCTCTTTAAGAGAGATCAACTTATCAGTAAAAACACCCATACACAGCACCACACATGCTCTTTCCTTAGATAAAAATAAAATTTGAAATTGTATTTGAATTTGAGTGCCTGTTCCAAAATTTACTTACATTTCAGATGCAATATTAGAATGAAAAAGATGGGTATTTTCGTTCAATAAGAGGGGGGAAAATAAATAAATAAACCTCATTTAACTAAATTAAAGCATGAGAATTAAATAAAAACCTGAGATAAGAAACTGTGGCAAAATGAGACACTTAAAATGTTTCCTGGCCGTGGCCGGTTGGCTCAGCGGTAGAGTGTCAGCCTGGCATGTGGGGGACCCGGGTTCGATTCCGGCCAGGGCACATAGGAGAAGCACCCATTTGCTTCTCCACCCCCCCCCCTCCTTCCTCTCTGTCTCTCTCTTCCCCTCCCGCAGCCAAGGCTCCATTGGAGCAAAGATGGCCCGGGCGCTGGGGATGGCTCCTTGGCCTCTGCCCCAGGCGCTAGAGTGGCTCTGGTCGCGGCAGAGCGACGCCCTGGAGGGGCAGAGCATCGCCCCCTGGTGGGCAGAGCGTTGCCCCTGGTGGGCGTGCCGGGGGGGATCCCGGTCGGGCGCATGCGGGAGTCTGTCTGACTGTCTCTCCCCATTTCCAGCTTAAGAAAAATACAAAAATACAAAAAAAAAATGTTTCCTGGCCCTAGCCGGTTGGCTCAGCAGTGGAAGTCCCAGGTTTGATTCCCGGCCAGGGCACACAGGAGAAGCGCCCATCTGCTTCTCCACCCCTCCCCCTCTCCTTCCTCTCTGTCTCTCTCTTCCCCTCCTGCAGCCGAGGCTCCATTGGAGCAAAGTGGGCCCAGGCGCTGAGGATGGATGGCTCCATGGCCTCTGCCTCAGGCAATAGAATGGTTCCTGCCACAGTGGAACAACGCCCCAGATGGGCAGAGCATCGCTCCTTGGTGGGCTTGCTGGGTGGATCCCAGTAGGGCACATGTGGGAGTCTGTCTGCCTCCCCGCTTCTAACTTCGGAAAAATACAAAAAAAAAAAAAAAAGTTTCCTGAACTTATTGTTCCATCTTCTAAAAATAGTCTAAACCAATTACACCAGTAAAAAACAACAACAACAAAAAACAACTCTGAGAAAACAGAGGGAGAAATTATATAAAATATTGCCTTAAAAACCTGAACCTTGCCTGACGAGGTGGTGGCGCAGTGGATAGAGCATCAGACGGGGACGAGAGGACCCAGGTTCAAAACTCCAAGGTCGCCAGCTTGAGTGCGGACTCATCTAATTTGAACACAGCTCACCAGCTTGAGCCCAAGGTTGCTGGCTTGAGCAAGGGGTCACTAGGTCTGCTATACTCCCCTGCCCCCCATCAGGGCACATATGAAAAAGCAATCATTGAATAACTAAGGTGCCACAACGAAGAACTGATGCTTCTCATCTCTCTCCCTTCCTATCTGTCTGTCCCTATCTGTCCCTCTATCTCTGTAACAATAAAACAACAAAAAACTGAACTTTAAATCAGAACAGACAGATCCACTGACAGCTTTCTTCATTACTTCTCTATTGCTAAAGACTGAGCAATCCAGGGCCTTTGTTAACTGCATGATGTGCGTTAACTGTCCCAAGTAAAGGAATAGAGGTGTAATGAGGAATACCCTAAATTTTATTTATTTTACTTTACTTTTTACTTTATTTTATTTTATTTTATTTTATTTTAGTGAGAGGAGGGGAGGCAGAGACAGACTCCTGCATGTGCCCAGGCCGGGATCTACCCAGCAAGCCCACTCAAGGGCGATGCTCTGCCCATCTGGGGCCTGGAGCCATGTTTTAGTGCCTGAGGCAGATGCCATGGAGCTATTCTCAGTTTCCGGGGCCAACTCACTCTGAGCCAGAACTGCAGGAGGAGCGGAGGAGGAGGAAAGGAGGAGAAGGGGAGAGGGGCAGAGGGGGACAGGAGAAGAGGGGAAGAGAGGGATAGGCGGAAGGGGGAGAGGGGGAGAGAGAGAAGTGAGGGGGAGGGGTGGAGAAGCAGATGGGCGCCTCTCCTGTGTGCCCTGACTGGGAATCAAACCTAGAACACCCACACACCAAGCGACACTCTACCACTGAGCCAACTGGCCAGGGCCATATCCTATTATTTGACTTTGAAAAACAATGCAAAATATTTCCAATTCTTTTTTTTTTTTTTTAAGATTTTTTAATTTATTCATTATAGAGAGGGGACAGAGAGAGAGAGAGAGAGAGAGAAGGGGGGAGGAGCAGAAAGCATCAACTCCCATATGTGCCTTGACCAGGCAAGCCCAGGGTTTTGAACCGGCAACCTCAGTGTTTCCAGGTTGACGCTTTATCCACTGCGCCACTGCAGGTCAGGCTATTTCCAATTCTTAAACCATTTGGTGAAGTAGTTCTCAAATGACAAACAGTAGATACCTTCCAAGCCTCGAGACCTGGCCTTTCTAACCAGCAGCATGCAGCAAAATTACCCAGGGTGTTTTAAAAAGCCTTTTAAATGCTTGTGCCCCAATTGGGTAATTTTAAAGTTGCCAATTAAAAAGAATTTATTATTAGCGCACAATTATTAGTGCATGTTGGTGATGAATGATAATTTAAGCAGTGCAAGTCCTCACGACCCAGCTCCCAATAGGTAATCACTATTACCAATTCCTTCTGCACATTATATATTTAATTTATAAGGGAGATCACACAATACTTGTTCTACAAATGGTTTGTCACCTAACAATATACCTGGACATCTCTCCATGTCAGTACATTTAGATCCACCTGATCTTTCAGTAGCTGCCTAGTATTCCATTTTTAAGATGTATTACTTATTTAAACAGTCCCTTACTGACATTTATTTTTTAATTGACATTCATTGTATCTTTTTTTTTTTTTTTTTTGCTATTACAGTTAACACTACAATGAATATCCATACAAATCCATATTTTATTGTCTTTTTATGAGTAGGCAGTGTGGTAGATATAATTCTAAGGTGATCTGTGATGGCCTACTCATTTGTATAACCTGTGCCCCTTTGAGTGGCGGACCCCGTGAGTATGTTGAGACTCCCGTGACTACATTTCGTTCTATCAAGAGAGATTCTCCTGGGCACACCTGGCCTAATCAGGTCAGCCTTTGAAAAGCAGAGGGTTTTCTCCAGCTGGCTAATTAGAGAGTAGGAAGGCAGAGAGATGCCTTCTGGCTGTCTGGAAGAAAGCAGACACCCATGTTGTGACCTATCTGTGGAGCCACATGGCAAGGAACTGTAAGCAGTCTTTAGAAGCGGAGTGCAGTGCCCAGTAGGAAAATGGGGACCTTAAATCCTACAGTCACAAGAATTGTGACTAGTGAGCTTGGAAAAAGACCCCAAGCTCCAGATAAAAACTGAAGCCCTGGCCTGACCTGTGGTGGCATAGTGGATAAAGCGTCGACCTGGAAATGCTGAGGTCGCCGGTTCAAAACCCTGGGCTTGCCTGGTCAAGGCACATATGAGAGTTGATGCTTCCAGCTCCTCCCCCCCTTCTCTCTCTGTCTCTCCTCTTTTTCTCTCTGTCTCTCCCTCTCCTCTCTAAAATGAATAAATAAAAAATTATTTTTAAAAAAAACAAAAACTGAAGCCCTGGCGACACCTTGCTTTTGGCTTGGTGAGACCCTGTGCCAGGACTCCTGACCTACAGTAACCGTGAGGTAATAAATGTGTTGTTTTGAGCAGCTCTATTTGTAGTAATTTGTTATGCAGCATTAAAAAAACAATATAACCTGTATGATAAATTCCTAAAAGTCAAGTTGCTGGGTCAAAATGTTCACAGATTCCAAAATTGCTCTTCAAATTCTTTACATCAATTTAAATACTCACCACAGTAGCTCTATTTATTTTTAACTTCCTGATTATTATCTACTGATTTACAGTGTTTATTCCATTAAGTCCTAAGTGGGGGGGGGGGGGGGAATGATCTGTATCTTACGCACTTGTAGATGACTTTTCTGTCAGAGAGATTTTTTAAGTATTCATAACCTAATATTTCTTATGAGAACTACCTTTCTTCTTAGACTTTACTAGGAAGACCTGTACTGACAATTGCCAGCTCCAATTCAGCAAGTTGTTGGCAATGAAAGTTACTATGAGCATATGGGGCACTACCAAACTGTAACCCACCTACAAGTTAAGGGATTTTATGGGGAGTTGAATAAACTCTGAGTCTCTGAAAACAAATTTAATAAGTTTTTTTCAATGTTGAATATTCTTCTGGAAATAAAGCTTTAAATATTTGTAATATAGTTCTGCAAGATAGTAACCTAAAATATGAACAGGACACAAAGTGAAATACACAATCAAAATATCACGGCCCACATGTGGAAGTCCAGGGTTTGATTCCCAGCCAGGGCACACAGGAGAAGGGCCCATCTGCTTCTCCAACCTTCCCCCCTCCCTTCTCCCTATCTCCCTCTTTCCCTCCCACAGCCATGGCTCCATTGGAGCAAAGTTGGCCCAGGCGCTGAGGATGGTTCCATAGCCTCTGCTTCAGGCACTAGAATGGCTCTGGCTGCAACGGCACAATGCCCCAGATGGGCAGAGCATCGCCCCCTAGTGGGCTTGTTGGGTGAATCCTGGTCGGGTGCATGCAGGAGTCTGTCTCTGCCTCCCTTCACACTTTAGAAAAATACAAAAAAAAAAAAAGGAAAAAAAGCCTTCAATTATATGAATACCAAAGTATTTTTATGTGGTCAGGATTATTTAGGGAAAGAAGTCAATTTCAGAGCCAGATAGGACCCTATCTTTCTTTTTTTTGCAGAGAATATACTAACATTTTAGAAATCAAAAAAGGTATAATTTCATTTCAGTATTTTCCTTCCACTGTATAAACTGACATATAATTATTTTGGAGGGCTATTTCAAGTAGTTATCAAATGTTCATGCCCTCTGGCCTAGTAATTCTCTTTTGAGAGTTTGTTCTAAAGATACAAATCATAGATGATCATTCAACAAATTAGCTCAACCAATATTTAGTAAGCATCTCCTATGAGTTATTAGACATTGTTCTCAGAAAGCAACAGTGAGCAAAGCATGTTCCTGTCATCATGAAGCTTAAATTCTGGTAGGAGGCAAAGACACTAGACAAGTAAATATATTTTTAAAACATATAAATTTAAATACAAAGTAAATAAAAATTTCAGGTGTTGATAGATACTTTTGAAAAACAAGAAAGCAGGGTGTGACAGTAAATGATATTTTAATTCAGAGTAGAAAAATCTCTGAAGAGATGTCATAGAGAGGATTCCGGGGAAATAAGAAACAGTAAGTGCAAATACCCTGGGGCAAGTTCTTCCAAACATCCCCAATATAGTCACCATCACCCCAATAGTTAGGAGACAACTGTGAGTACCTAGATTCTGGTCAAAGAAATCAGTGAGGGTTTTTTTTTTTCTTTTTAATCAGCTAGTAATGTTTTAACTTTCAAAAAAAAATGCTACCTTTAATAATAAACTTCTTTTAAAAAGAATAGGGGAAGAAAGAGAAAAAAGAGAGAGAGGAATGGGGGGGAGAAACAGGAAGCATCAACTTGCAATAGTTGCTTCTTGTCTGTGCCTTGACTGGGCAAGACAAGGGTTTTGAACCAGTGACCTCAGTGTTCTAGGTTCATGTTTTATCTATTTTGCCACCACAGATCAGGCAAAAATAGAAAACAATTTAAAAACTTTAAAATAACTTTAAATTCATGTTAAAATATATAATGATATGGAAAAATGCTATTAAAGTGAAAAGAGAAATTTAATAGTCCATATGGGGCAAATTTTATTTTAAAAATATATACATATATATTTGAACTATTTCATGATAGGTTAGTATGTATATTGAAAAGCCTACATCCCAAATACTGGGATAGCAGTGATTACCTTCCGCTGGTATGACTGTGGACAATTTTTATCTTTTTTGGACTTTTGTACATTTCCCAAATATACTAAATGTAATACTTTATAAAAATGGGGAAAACTCAAATGTTATTCTCAAAATAAATGTGTTAAAAGGTGGGGAAAAAAGAGAGGAAGTATTTGGGATCCATTAGTTTCTTTTTTCTTTGTTTGATTCACTTTGGGACTGGCTAAAGGTAACGAGACAAGTTCTGGAGAAGTGATTATACTTACATTCCTGTTTGAAGGTGAAATATTCTGTAAGATGCCTGCATTCATGATTTCCCCGAAGCAGAAACAATGTTTTGGGATGATTAATCTTTAAACTCCATAAAAACAGTACACACTACAAGATAAATACAGCATAAAATTTTTATTTGTGACCATGATATTACACAAAGATAACTTATATAAATTCAAATGACTTGTAATGGCACATCTTATTACTATGCCCAAGCTGAAACATGCGACCTTCAGCTTTTGAAAGTGATATGCCATTGCCCTAGTATTTAACAGAGCATAGAGTAACATCCATAAAAATTTCTCAATTTCTGTCCCCATGTTCTACACAAATATCTAGAACTCTGTGACAAAGCCACCTATACATATGTAATATACACCTTAGTCCTAAAACCTATACTTCATTTAATGGAGATACACTAGAGACATTTCCACTAAAAACAGGAAGAAGGCACAGATTTCACTGTCTCTGCTATTATTCAACACTGTACTTAGAGGTATTAGCCAACGGATTTAGATAAAAGCAATCAATTACAGGATTAAGAACGGGTAAAGAAAAAATACTATCTCTCTGACAGAGTACCTGAAAAATCAATGATGAAACTCGAATAATAAAAAAATTCTGTAATATGGCAGGGTATAAAATTAACATACAAAATCAATAGCCTTAATATACACTGGCAACAAATAAATGGTAGAGAAAATTCCATTTACAGTAACAGTAAAGAAGATTAAATAGATAGGAATAAACTTATGTACAAATCTTGTGCCATAAACCACAGAGAAACTAAAACGAGACATTAAGTGGATTTATGTCATAAGCAACGTTCAATGTAGAAAGAAACTAGAAGCAACCTAGGTGTCCACCACTGAGAACAGAGAACGGGAATGTTATAGATATGTACTATGGAATCCTATACGGTATGCAGAAAGCAATGAAGTAATTATACAGCAGCCTGAACAGGTTTTTAAAACAAAATATGTAAAAAACAAAATATGTAAAAAACAAAACCGAAACAGAGCTACAGAAGTGGTTCTCAGTGTGGTCACATTCATTCCAGTGTGGTGCGTCAGCGTAACATGGAAATTTGATAGAGATACTTAGGCTCTACCCTAGACCTAATGAACCAGAAATTGGGGGGGGGGGGTCCAGCAAACTTTATAACAAGTCCTCCAGATACTTATGATATACATTAAATTTTGAGAACCACAGAACAGCACATTTATATAAAATTAAAATACTCCATCCATAAAAACCTTTATGTTGGCCCTGGGTGCATAGCTTGGTTGGAGTGTCGTCCTAATACACCACGGTTGCCAGTTCAATACAATACGGTTGTCAGAGCACATACAAAAAACAATCAATGACTGCATAAATAATTGGAACAACAAACTTATGTCTTTCCCTCTCTCTCCTCCCTTCCTCTCTTTCTAAAATCAATTTTTAAAAATTTATGTTAAAAATTAATTATATGCATTCTGAGACATATACCAAATATAATAGAAACACATGTACTAGGGAGAGTAAGGAAAATAGAAGCCAAAGATAAGAAGAAAAAAAAAGAAAGGGACTTCACAAAGACTAGTAACAAATGTGTCATGCACAACCTGAGCAGTGAGATTAATTCAACTGCGATTTTTCCACCTCCTAAGAAGAAAGGCTTCAAAATTCTGAATCCAAATCCTTCTCAAATGCCTAATCTAAATCACCAACATCTCTTGCCCACTCTTACTGGTTTAGATTCCTAAATGGTCTTGGACTCCTATAGTCAATTCATACAACAAACAAGCCAGAGAATTTTTTTTTTAAGTGAGAGGGAGAAAGCCAGGAAGAGACAGAAAGGGAAAGAGATGAGAAGCATCAACTCACAGTTGCGGCAGGTATTTTAGTTGTTCATTGATTGCTTCTCACAGGTGCCTTAACCAGGGGACTTCAGCTGAGCCTGTGACCCCCTGCTCAAGCCAGTGACCTTGGGCTCAAGCCAGAGATCTTGGGTTCAAGTCAGAGATCTTGGGCTTAAGACAGTGACCACAGGGTCATGTTGAGGATTCCATGCTCAAGCCAGAGACCCTGCACTCAAGCCAGAGGAGCACACACTCAAGTTGGAGACCTTGGGGTTTTAAACCTGGGACCTCAGCATCCCAGGTCAGTACTATCCACTGTGCCACCACTGGTCAGGCAAGAGAAATTGTTTTTAAACATAAAGCTCACTCTCCTGCTAAAAAAAAAACCCTAAAAACCCAATAGTTTCCCATTACATTCAGATTAAAACTCAAACTCCATGCTACAGTTTGCAAGGCCTGAAGTGATCTAACGCCTGGCTATCTCTCATACATGGCCCACATCTTCCCCTCCCATCTAGGCACAACAGCCTTGTTACTATTAGTGAACTGCCTTAGTCTTGCTCCTGCCTCAGAGCTTTTACACATCTGTCCTCTATTCCCCCCTCACCTTCTTTACATGGCTCATTCCCTCAGGGCCTGCAAGTTCCTGTTCCAACATTACCTCCACAGACATGCTTTCCCTGACCTCTACCTAAATTAGCTACTCCTGTGCCCCCTTTAGCCCCTACCCCTAACTTGATTTTCATAGACACTAAACAAATCTATGATATTGTCCCTCTTCTTAAAAAACACAGTAAATGACATGGCTTTGCCTGTTCTTCACCATGTTCCCAGAATTTAATATTGTTTCTCAACATATATAATAATGACCACTTGAAAAGCATAATTTTCAAGCAATGCAGGATGTTTTATACACCAAGAGCCTGCACATTAAATGCCAGTAGAACCACTCAATTACTGTGACAAATATTAATTCATATGTCATTGTACATAATTATGAGTGCATCTACAGTATAATTCCTTAAAAAATGAATTTTCAATCAAAATATATGTGCATTTTATTTGAGACAGACATTGCAAAATAAACATTATATAACTTAAATATGTAAAAACATATAATACTTAGGTGGTTAATTAATTAATTAATTAATTATGTGTGTGCCCCAACCAGGGATCAGACCCACAACCTTGGCATATCAGGATGATGCTCTAACCAAATGAGCTTATTGGCCAGGGCTCTTTTTTCTTCTTTTTTTTCATTGACTTGTTTTTGGCATAAACTTGTATAAAATATTCCAAGGAAAAATTATATTAAATCCATATAGAAACTTAGAAAGAAAGTACTTTCTCTTTTCTTTTTTTTTTTAATTTTTTAACACATTTTTTTTTATTTTATTTATTCATTTTTAAAGAGAAGAGAGAGAAGGAGAGAGAGAAACAGAGAGAGAAGGGGGAGGAGCTGGAAGCATCAACTCCTGTATGTGCCTTGACCAGGCAAGCCCAGGGTTTCGAACCGGCGACCTCAGCATTTCCAGGTCGACGCTTTATCCACTGCGCCACCACAGGTCAGGCCACTTTCTCTTTTCTATACTTACTTTTCCCAACCAAAAACATTATATTATATATATCTTTTGCTATTTGGGTCTTTATTTTTATTTATTTTTTTGTGAGAGATAGAGGGGAAAGGGGAGAGAGATAGGAAAGAAAAAAGACAAGACAACTTGTAGCCTGACTAGGCGGTGGCACAGTGGATAGAGCGTCAGACTGGAGGACCCAGGTTTGAGATCCCGAGGTCGCCACCTTGAGCGTGGGCTCATCTGGCTTGAGCCAAAAGCTCACCAGCTTGGACCCAAGGTCACTGGCTTGAGCAAGGGGTTACTCGGTCTGCTGAAGGCCCGCGGACAAGGCACATATGAGAAAGCAATCAATGAACAACTAAGGTGTCGCAACAGCAACGAAAAACTGATGACTTATGCTTCTCATCTCTCCATTCCTGTCTGTCTGTCCCTATCTATCCCTCTGTCTGACTCTCTCTCTGTCCCAGTAAAAAAAAAAAAAAAAAAAGACAACTTGTAGTTTGGTCACTTTAGTTGTACATTGATTGCTTTCTCTTATGTGCCTTGAGTGGCGGGCTCCAGCCAAGCCAGTGACCTTGAGTTCAAGCCAACGACCTTGGGCTTCAAGCCAGTAACCTTTGGGATCAAGCCAGTCCCCTTTGGACTCAAGCTAGTGACCGTGAGATCCTGTTGATGAACCCGCTCAAGCTGCTGAACCCACACAAAAGCTGGCAAGCCAGAACTCAAGCTGGATGAGCCTGCACTCAAGCTGGCAACCTGGGACCTCAGCACCCAAAGACAATGCTCTATCCACTAGACCACCAGTCAGACTGGGTCTTTACTTTTGACTCCTAAAAAAACCAACTCACCTTTTGGAAGTAATGATATCTATAAAACCATAATCAGTGTCCACTCTACAATGTAATTTGGATGATATACTTCTTGGCCTCTAATCTCAAGTTTTATTTCCTTAAATTATACACCAGGATGTAACTGTACAATTATCTTATGCAATTCAATGACAAAGTCATGATTATCATAACTTTCAGATCAGTTCAGACACTCAATTACTTATTTCTACGTGACCACAATTTTTACTCCACTTCAAGAATCATTTCTGTACATCAGTGATTGTTGATCAGGTGGTCATTTGATTACATTTCCATCACTTGGACATCTCTCGTCATTTTCTCTTTGGCGGCTCCTGTGCAGTCAGTACAACATATCTTATGCTGATAATGTTCCTTTTAATCCTTTTTAAAAAAATTTTTTAATCCTTTTTCTTATTGCAAAATAAAAGGAAACTAAAATTTAGTTTCCCCTACCATAGAGTTACTTTCTAATAAGGTACAAATAAAAAAGGAACATCAATGAGCTCAGAAAAAGTGAAACTTTACTATTCCATTTTACAGTGACATTTGGATGAGTCTCTGGTGTACTAATCAAAGCCCACACTGCACCAGGGAAGATCAATGCTTGCTCTGGACATGAAAATATCACCATGCCTTGATTCTTTCAATAGGCTCAAGGAAAGAAAAATTATTAAGTATGGAAAGAGAAAATAAAGTGAGATAAGGTTCTCTGAAACAAATCGGCTATATGTATCAAAAGTCTTAAAAATGCTCACACTTTCATCCAGTTATGTCACTAATAAGGATCTGACTTAAGAAACTTTCAGAAATGCCATCAAAAATATATTCAGGCCCTGGCCGGTTGGCTCAGTGGTAGAGCGTCGGCCTGGCGTGCAGGAGTCCCAGGTTCAATTCCCGGCCAGGGCACACAGGAGAAGCACCCATCTGCTTCTCCACCCCTCCCCCTCTCCTTCCTCTCTGTCTCTCTCTTCCCCTCCCGCAGCCAAGGCTCCATTGGAGCAAAGTTGGCCCAGGCGCTGGGGATGGCTCTGTGGCCTCTGCCTCAGGCGCTAGAATGGCTCTGGTTGCAACAGAGTGATGCCCCAGATGGGCAGAGCATCGCCTCCTGGTGGGCGTGCTGGGTGGATCCCGGTTGGGCCCATGCGGGAGTCTGTCTGACTGCCTCCCCGTTTCCAACTTCAGAAAATAAATAAATAAAAAATAAAAAAAAAGAGAAAAAATATTAAAAAAGAGATTAACTGCAGCAGTATGTAGAACAAAATTAGAAAACTTTGTACCATGTACAGTACAAGTGATATAATATGCAATTAATTAACTGTTGCTTAATCCATAGAGACTTTTTAACTATCTCAGGAAACAAGAAGTCTAAAGGTGGGATGTCCAGGCTTCGTGTACTAGCTTACCACCCCCACCAAGAAGCCATGCCTCTCGCCCTCTGTGATCTGTGAGTCACAGCTGGACTACTTTTCATCCTTAGTCACAGCACCTCCTCAGTGTCACAAAATAGCTGCTACAGTACACATGTGAAATGTCATAGTGGATTGGAGTCCAAAAGCTTTCACCTTGTAAGAGTTGGCTAAGCACCAGATGAGACAGCTGTGTTTAGGAGTGATACTGCATGAACAATAACTCTTTTTATCACCAGAAACACATACAGTACAGTAAGATTCTCAGCGTCTGAGGTAGAGGCAAAGTTAAAGATGATAAGAACAGCAAGCCGATTCAGTTTCCTCATCTCATGCCTATTCTGGGCACATAATAAATTCCATTATCCACACTATTTCAAAGTTACTTCTCTTTTATTTGCCAAGCATGTACAACTGAATCAATGGACATTAAATACAAATGTGTTGCCCTGGCCAGTTGGCTCAGTGGAAGAGCGTCAGCCTGGCGTGCAGGAGTCCTGGGTTCGATTCCCGGCCAGGGCACACAGGAGAAGTGCCCATCTGCTTCTCCACCCTTCCCCCTCTCCTTCCTCTCTGTCTCTTTCTTCCCCTCCCACAGCCAAGGCTCCATTGGAGCAAAGGTGGCCCAGGCAGTGCTGAGGATGGCTCCATGGCTTCCACCTCAGGCGCTAGAATGGCTATGGTTGCAATAGAGCGACGCCCCAGATGGGCAGAGCATCGCCCCCTGGTGGGCATGCTGGGTGGATCCTGGTTGGGCTCATGTGGGAGTCTGACTGCCTTCCTGCTTCTAACTTTGAAAAAATTAAAAAATAATAATAATAATAAATACAAATGTATTGTGGTTCCACTGTACTCAATCCCTTGCATTAGGTTCTAAAATAGTTTTATCTTTTATACATAAAAACTTATAGTTTTAATTGTAATCTTTTCCTCTTATCATTTAATTTTCAAAATATATAAAAGCAAATTGTGAGGTTTTGAGTTAACTTCATTAATCATTTTTTTCCTTCAGTGTTTACTACATGTAATAGCATCAGAAATTGTTCACACAATAAGCTAAGTGCCTGCTTATTTAGCATTGGTAGTTAATCTAAGAGTTAACTGTAGCCCAGCAGCTTATGGTCTTAAAATTAAGGTCAGCTAATCCAAGCCCCATTTAAGGTGAACAGCAATTTATGTTATTTATATACAGCCTGTACACTATCTTTAAAGAGGAAAAGTTAGCAAACATTTAACTTATTTGCAAAGCTAGATTAATATAGCCTTCTATTTGTCATACTTTCTCTACTGGCTAAACAAAGGAAAAGAATTTTTATATCAATTAAAACATTTCTCTATTACTTTAATTATTGAAAATAACAAAGTTTATAAGTTCTGCCAGTGTTCTCATTTAATTTTTTTATACAAAATGGAAAGCAACTAAAAAAAAAAAAAGACAATATACTACCAATACGTCCAGTTCAACTTTTACCTCTATACTGAAATAGCCTCTGTCCACATAGTCACCCAGAAAGAGGTAGCGTGTGTTACTAGGAGATCCTCCAACTTCAAACAACTTCATCAGGTCAAAGAATTGTCCATGAATGTCACCACACACTAGGAAAAAAAAAGATACAGGTGAAGTGAAAAATTATGTCTTAGAAAAGAAAAGGCATTACACTAATAGGGATCAGTTTAACTTTTAAATCACTTTTGCTTTTGACTGAACTGCTCTATAACTTGAGTCAATCTATTGACACTGAATAGTCCTACTTAAAATAACAGACATTTTACATTGTATTCCTCCAGTGAACAAAAAACACACTAAACAATCCTAAAACTGTCTCGTAATTCTTGGGGAAATTGCACAACATTTTAGTTGGTCATTTGTGATCATCTTTTAAATCAGCTCTGCTCTAAGGGCCCTATGCAAATGCTTCTCATACCTGTGATTGGGGCGTCTACTTCTATCATTGTCTTCTCTTGTCTCAGGATGGCAGTCCCATCATTGATTATCTTTAAGGCTACTTCCTCTTCCACTCTCCCTTCCTTCACCAAATGGTTTTTCAAGACATCAATTTTAGGTTTCCCATTCTCAAACACTTCCTTCAAAGTAAGTCGTTGGGTTGGAGGAAATGGGACAGCTAGAAAAAGAGAAAAAAAATTCATTTAAAATACTTAAATGTATAGACAATAACCATGAACAACATACATCTTTAATGTAACAAACTAAACTGAATACATCACCATGATTTCACATCCATACAACCAGAACTACGTGGGAAAAAATTCCAAAATTTTTGTATATTCCAAAATAAATATATATTATAAATGATTTATTATAATTTTTTTAAAGGTCACAGTTAAAGTTAGTCATTTAAAAGACATATGTGTATGTAAGTGTATATGAAGTATAATGTTTTTCATATAAACATTAAAGACTTGAAGTTAACTCAGTAAATGAGCTAAAAGTGAGACAAGATGATACAAATATCTTGTATTTGGAAGAGATGGTGCAAAAAAAACTGTGGTTAAAGAAAATAAAGAAAACAAAATCACAACACTAAAGGTCATTTATTTATTCCAAAGAACTGACCTAAGGAACTTGACCAGGTCGTGGCTCAGTGGATAGAGCGTCAGACTGGGATGCGAAGGACCCAGGTTCAAAACCCCGAGGTTGCCCGCTTGAGTGCAGGCTCACCAGCTTGAGCGCAGGGTCGCTGGCTTGAGTGTGGGATCATAGACATGACCCCATGGTTGCTGGTTTGGACCCAAAAGTCACTGACATAAAGCCCAAGATCCCTGGCTTGAGCAAGGGGTCACTCGCTCTGCTGTAGCCCCCGAGTCAAGACATATATGAGAAAACAGTTAATGAACAAATAAGGAGCTGCAATGAAAAATTGATGCTTCTCATCTCTCTCCCTTCCTGTCTGTTTGTCCCTATCTGTCCCTCTCTGTGTCTCTGTCAAAAAAAAAAAAAAAAACTGACCTAAGGAAACAAGAAGTTTGTTCCAGAAGTTTGACTTCAGTTCCTGATCATGGAAATCATAGGTGAGTACTTTACCCTTAAAAGGTAGTTGCCTAAAATATTACTGAGAACAAGAACAGCAGTAATAGGATAGAGCTCTCCCTGAGAATAACCTGCTACTCATGAAAAGAAGAGATAGGGGAGGTCTAGTTGTGTTTTCTAATCTGGAAATGCTAACAACTAACTTCAGTTTATACTGGATATAAAGTTTATATTATATCATGGTGACTTAGCAACTTTAACAAAAAATTATTTTTGACATTTTTAAATTTGCTATCATCTTCTCATTTAACTATGTTATGATGTAGTCTATTTTAGATTCCCTGTGATCTAATAGCCACAAGTCTACAAGCCACAAATTTAAAAGGAGGGATTCATTTTAATTTGTGATTTATGTCTGGTGGTTCCACTTCTACCTTTATGGAAGTGTTATTAAGAACCAAGTTGAGGGATGGGTAAAAAAGGTGAAGGGATTAGTTACGGGATAGTCATGGGGATGTATAATACTGTATAATAGTCACAGCATGTATAATATTGTAATAACTACGTATGGTGCCAGGTAGGTTGTAGAATTACTGGGGGGAGGTCACTTTGTAAATTATACAATTGCTTGACCACTACCCTGTACACCTAAAACTAACATAAAATAATACTGAATAGTGCCCTGGCCAGGTGGTAGTTCAGTGAATAGAACGTCAGCTCACTGCACGGAGGTCACAGATTCAAACCCCGGTCAAGGCACACAAGAAGCAACTAATGAGATCAAAACTAAATGGAACTAAATGGAACAATGAGTTGATGCTTCTCTCTCTCTTCCCCCCCTTCCCCCTTTTTGCTCTTTCTCAAATCAATGGAGAATTTAAAAATTAATAATACTGAATGTCAACTGTGATTGAAAAACTAAAAAATAATTTAAAATTTTAAATAAAGAACCAAGTTGAAATCCACAGTCACTTAAAATTTTTTTGACTTGATCTAGCCAAACCATTTTGTATTAGTTACAAGAAAGTCCTATAATAAGCTTTGTCATGCTCTTCGCTATCACTTGATTCATTCTGACTATTCAAAGCTCATTGAAAAAAAATGATAGTAGCTTTTGACCAGTAAATATTACCGTAAGGTAGGAAGGTCATATTATATAGCCCAGTTTACCCAGGACAGTCCTAGATTCTAACTGTTCTCTTGTGTCTAGTACTACCTGTATAATACTTTTTTTGATAATTCCAGTATACTGATTTTATCTTATTTCATGTTGTTTTTAGTTTACTGGTCAATTTCTTTAATTTACAAAGTGGGAGATTAAAAAGCAGTAGTATTACTACTAATAAAAATAATTTCCTCCAGTTGTAATCAGAGAAGTTTACAAAACAGAAAATCTATTTTCCTTATATATCACAAAAATTATGTAATTAGAGGTGATAACAACCTAAAGAGCATCTGAGGAATTCAGAGATACTTTTTCTTTCTCTCAAATTCTTCAGTTACAATTTATTTAAAACAAAACAAGTAAACGAGCCACTTAGTTAAATGAAAGCAAACGCAAGGTTGAAATGGATCAAGAGGATTATGCCCAGATAAGAGAAATGGGACACAGCTAAACTAGGACTGCTAAGCAGAATTAAGACTGGCTTGGAACCTGCATAACTGAAAGTTTCAGAAGAGTCCTATGCTTTTAGGTTAGGGCAAATAAAATAACTATCTGTCAAATCAGGAAAAAAGTATTCAACTTTAAAGGAGTGGGTCCTACCTCACTTCAGGTTACTCCTAGCTATGTTTAGAAGCCTTGTCTACTATCTCCCTTCTTTTACTAGACAGTTCTATGAGCACTATAGTTGAGGTTGATTCATAGAAGAGTGGAAATAGCCACAGTCATGGGAAGACTAAAGGAAATACAACTAAGTTTGGTCATGAAAGGAAATAGCAGAAACTTTCCAATAAAATTTTTAAGTCTCCATTAAAAATATATATATGCCGAGATACAGAGTGACCATGTGTCCATGTATGCCTACTGTGATATTCCGTTTATTTTGTCCTGATATAATTGTTAATAGTGCCCTTCTTTACTCCTAAGTACCCTGTTTTTTTAACAATCTATCTAGGAAGAGCATTTATTGGAATCAACTGAGATACTTATTTATAATGCAGATTCTTGACCTTAGATTTATGGAATGAGAACTTCTGGGGACCCTGCATAGGCATTTGCATTAACAGGTGCCCCAAGCAATTCTTGTGCATATTAAAATGGTGTTAGAGTAAAATAAGACAATGGTTAAAGGGAATTCTAAGTAAAGACAATAATAAGTAATCTCAGATAATCAACACTTTTTTCACCACTCATAGTCATAGTTTACCGGTCTTTATATACCTTTCTCCTAGGACCTACTGTGGCCACCTGGATACAAAGATTCTGGAATTTCTGAGGGGAACAAAAGAGGATCTAGAGTAGTGCTCTGGAAAACCTCTATGGTAACTCCCCCATCCCCAATCTGTCAAAACCTATACTTTGTAAAATGCAATAAAAATAAATGATTAGAGCCTGACCAGTGGTGGCACAGAACATCGACCCAAAATGCTGAGGTCCCTAGTTCAAAACCCTGAGGTTGCTGGCTTGAGCACAGGCTTGCCAGCTTGAGTGTGGGATCATTAACATGACCCCAAGATCTCTGGCTTGAACCCAAAGATTACTGGCTTTGAAGCCCAAGGTCGCTCACTTGAAAGGGGTCACTGGCCCAGCTTGAGCCCCAGGTCAAGCCACATATGAGAAGCAATCAATGAACAACTAAAGAGACACAACTATGAGTTGATGCTTCTCTTTCCTCCTGCTCTCTCCTTTCCTGTTTCTCCTGCTCGCTCTCTCTCAAAATCAATAAAATAAATAAACTACTAGGAAAATATTAACACACATGGATGTTGTGTCAATGTCAAATTGCTATAACAGCTTTTAAAAGCTCAATTTCTGTACATATTGCAGTTAGTATCAATTGGTGGATGGACCTAATGCTGGTCTTCAGACCATACTTTTAGTAACACTGGTTTAGATAAAAACGAATTTAGGGAAACGAGTAAAGTACCAGAGTCAAATATTGGACATTATGTATATATAGTGTGTCCGTAAAGTCATGGTGCACTTTTGACCGGTCACAGGAAAGCAACAAAAGACAGTAGAAATGCGAAATCTGCACCAAATAAAAAGAAAACCCTCCCAGTTTCTGTAGGATGATGTGGCAGCATGTGTGCACATGCAGATGATGACATAACACCATGTATACAGCGGAGCAGCCCACGGCAATGCCAGTCAAGATGTGGATGGTACAGAGGAAAGTTCAGTGTGTTCTGTGGCTCGCTAAATACGAATCTGTGACCAACGTGCAACGTGAATATCGGCACGTTTATAACGAAGCGCCACCACATAGGAATAACATTACTCGGTGGGATGAGCAGTTGAAGGAAACCGGCAATTTGGTAGAGAAACCCCGTTCTGATAGGCCATCAGTCATGACAAGTCTGTAGAGGCTATACGGGATAGCTACCTAAGGAGCCCTAAAAAATCTGTGCATGAGCCCACATCAAACTGCACTGAATAGGTATGAAACTGGGAGAGTTTTGCTTTTATTTGGTGCAGATTTCACATTTCTATCGTCTTTTGTTGCTTTCCTGTGACCGGTCAAAAGTGCACCATGACTTTACGGACACACTGTATACATCTTCAAGCTTGAGTTTGGAGATTTTAGTAAATCTAATGGACACAAAAGATGATATTCAACTGACTTTACCATTCACTTCACAATGAATAATAAACTTGTTCTAAGAACTCAAATCTCTAACAAGTTCATTTCCAACTGCTTTGAACAGCACACAGGATTTCATTAATAAAAAATATAACAGGCAGATGAACAAGATGAAGTTTTAGCTTCTAACATTTTATCCGTACTTTAAATTATGAAGTACATGAACTACAACAGGGGTTGGTTCTTACATCCTTTCAAATTAAAGTAAACCACTTACCACCACACACAGAAGTTTCCTTTCTTTCACTTCTGTGGCTGTATGTGACCTCTTTAAATATTCCATTTATAAAGTTGTCATTTCTTTTGAACATATACCCACAGAAACGGAATTGCTGGATCACATGGCAGTTCTATTTTTAATTTTTTGAGGAACCTCCATACTGTTTAGATTCTATAGTGGCTGCACCAGGGGTTGGGGGTGAGGGGTCGCTTTTCTCTATAATCTCGCCAACATGTTCTCTCTTGCTTTTTAAAAAAAAATTTAATTTAATGGATTGACACTGGTTAATAGGATCATATAGGTCAGATGTACATCTCTAAGATACATAACCTATATATTACATTGTGTGCCCATCACACAAAGTCAAAGCATCTTCCGTCACCGTATATTTGGCCCCCTTTACCCTCCAGCATCCCACCACTCCCTTTTCTCTGATAATCACCATACCAGTCTATGTCTATGACTCAGTATTTCATCCCACATATGAGTAAGATCATCTAGTTCTTAGCTTTTCCTGACTAAGACATATGCACCCCCAAGTTCATTGCAGCATTATTCCTGCTGGCCGAGACATGCAGACAACCAAAGTGTCCTCCAACAGATGACTGGATAAAGATGTGGTACATATATAAAATGGAATGCTACTCAGCCATAAGAAAAGATGAAATACAGTCATTCGCAACAACACGGCTGGACCTTGAGAATACTAATCTAAGTATTCTGCTAAGTGGAGTCTCTTGCTATTTGATGACAGCCATTCTAACAGGTGTGAGGAGATATCTTGCTGTGGTTTTAAATTTGCAGTTCCCTGTTTATTAGTGATGTAGAGCACCTTTCCCAGTCTCTGTTGGCCATTCATATGTCTCCTTTGGGAGTATGTCTACTCAGTTCTTCTGCTCATTTTAAATTAAATTGTGTTTTATTGCTCATTTTAAATTAAATAGTTCTATGAGTTTATTATATATTTTTATACCAACCCCTTATCAGATATACAATTTGTAAATATTTTCTCCCATTCCATAGGTTGCCTTTTAATTGATTTTGTTGATTGCTTCTTTTGCCGTGCAAAAGCTTTTTAGTATGGTGTAGTCCCATTTATTCTTGCTTTCATTGTTTGTACTGTTGGTGTCAGATCCAAACAAAAAGGGTGCCAAGACCAATGTCAAGGAGCTTTCCTATTTTCTCCTAGGAATTTCAGGACTTATGTTTAAGACTTTAATCCATTTTGAGTTAATTTTTTCAATAGTCTTAGAGAGGGATCTAATTTCATTCTTCTGTATGTGGACATCCATTTTTCCCAACACCATTTATCTAAGAAACTATCTTTTCCCCATTGAGCATTCTTGGCTCCTTTGTCAAATATTAGTCGACCATATACTGAAGGTTAATTTCCATTTAGCTGTGCACTCATTGATTGCTTCTCGTATGTGCCCTGATGGGGGCTCAAACCCGTGACCTCTGGTGTGCCAGGTCTACGCTTCATCCACTGAACCACCTGGCCAGCTGAAGGTTAATTTCTAGGTGTTTGACTGTTCCATTGGTCTGTGTACCCATATTTATGCCAGTATCATTCCATTTTGATTACTATAGGTTTATATAAGGTCTACCGGAAAGTTCTGTCCGTTTCTATCCCAAGTTTCGACACATAAGCACGTTTATTTGGTGCATGTGAGCCTCTCTATTTTTATCACTTAATGTATACATACTGACATAGCAAACTAACTAAAACAAAGTTGATTCACGTTAGTCTTATGTGTGAAGCGATAGTGTACCCATGGCTACTGATAAAGTTCATTTACGCCACTGTAATTTTTATGAATTTCAACAAGGAAGAAATGCTACAGAAGCATGTCTGTTGCATCCACCATATTCCCCGGACTTAGCACCCCGTGACTATCACTTGTTTTTGTCCTTACAAAATTTTTTGAAGGGCAAAAATTCAAAAATGAAGAAGATATCAAACAAGCACTGGTTCAATTTTTCGCATCAAAAGATAAAACAGGCCCTGGCCGGTTGGCTCACTGGTAGAGCGTCGGCCTGGCGTGCGGGGGACCCGGCTTCAATTCCCGGCCAGGGCACATAGGAGAAGCGCCCATTTGCTTCTCCACCCCCAACCCCTCCTTCCTCTCTGTCTCTCTCTTCCCCTCCCGCAGCCAAGGCTCCATTGGAGCAGAGATGGCCCGGGCGCTGGGGATGGCTCCTTGGCCTCTGCCCCAGGCGCTAGAGTGGCTCTGGTCGTGGCAGAGCGACGCCCCGGAGGGGCAGAGCATCGCCCCCTGGTGGGCAGAGCATCGCCCCTGGTGGGCGTGCCGGGTGGATCCCGGTCGGGCGCATGCAGGAGTCTGTCTGACTGTCTCTCCCTGTTTCCAGCTTCAGAAAAATACAAAACAAAACAAAAAAAGAAGAAAAAAAAAAGATAAAACATTTTCCAAAAATGGGATATACAAATGCCCTCATGTTGGCAAGAAATCATTAATAATAATGGCAATTATATTATTTAATAAAGTTTATTGATGGTAAGAAAAATTTGTATTTTGTTTTATTCCAAAAAGGACAGAACTTTCCGGTAGACCTTATAATATAGTTTAAAATCAGGCAGTGTGATGCCTCCAGCTTTGTTCTTTCCAGGAATACTTTGGCTATTCAAAGCCTTTTGTGTTCTATACAAATTTTACAATTGTCTTTTCTATTTCTGTGAAAAACGGCATTGAAGCTTTAATAGGGATTGCACTGAATCTATAGACAGCTTTGGGTAGTATAAACATTTTAATAATATTAAATCTTCTGACTCATGAACACAGGGTATCTTTCAATTTGTGTCTTCTTCAATTTCACCAAAATCTTAGTTTTCAGTGCACAGAACTTTCACCTCCTTAAATTTATTCCTAAGTATTTTGTTGTTTTTAATGCTATTGTAAACGGATTTATTACACAATTTACTATTTTCTTAATTTCTTTTTCAAATATTTTGTGTTAGTGTACACAACTGATTTCTGTACGTTAATGTTGTATCCTGAAATTATACTAAATTCATTGATAAGTTCTAGCAGTTCTTTAGTGAAGTCTTTGGGATTTTCTATATATTAAACTAGATCATCTGCAAACAAAGACAATTCCATATCTTCCTTTCTGATTTAGATGCCCTTTATTTCTTCTTCTTGCCTGACTGCTCTGGCTAAGACTTCCAGTACTATACTGAATAAAAGTGGTAAGAGTGGGAACCCTTGTGTTATTCCTTAGAAGAAAAGCTGCCCTGGCTGGTTGGCATAGCGGTAGAGTGTCCGCCGGGCATGTGGAAGTCTCAGGTTTGATTCCTGATCAAAGCACACAGAAGAAACGCCCATCTGCTTCTCCACGCCTCCCCCTTTCGCTTCTCTCTCTTCCCTTCCTGCAGCCAAGGCTCAATTGGAGCGAGTTGGCCCCTGACATTACCATGGCCTCTGCCTCAGGCTTTATGAAGAGCTCAGTTATTAAGCAACAGAGCAACGCCCCAGATGGGCAGAGCCCCTAGTGGGCTTGCCAGGTGAAGCCTAGTCAGGGCACATGTGGGAGTCCATCTCTCTGCCTCCCCTCCTCTCACGGAAACCCTCCCCCCCCAAAAAAACAACAACAACTGATTATTAGCAATCACATCTTGAATCCACTCTAATTCTCACATAGACATGTAAAATCATCCAAAAACTTCAGGACTTCCATATCGTTTTTAATAAATACTTCATACCTGGATTACATAAGGGAATAGTAAGAAATTTGCAGCTCTATCTTAAAAGAGAACAGAGATTTTAAAAAATAATAAATCAGCCCTGGCCAGTTGGTCACAGCCTCATACATCATCAAGGTTGTGGAGTAAAATTAAAAAATACTAGAGAAATAATTATATTCTAAGTTAAATAATTAATATTTATCTGGCACCTGTTACATGCTCACATTGAACATGTAACGAGTATCATACAATTTTTACACATGGATTCTAACTTGAAGAACTTTATGTTCTATTTAGATAGAGAAAATAATTCACACAAAACAAATATGTGAACACAGATCAGTTAAGAAATAGAGTGAATGGTTCGGACTGTAAGTATGAAATATTATAAAGGGAATATTGGTAATGACTATAGAAACCAAGAAAAAGCATCAGAGTTCAGACTTAAGCTGGCTCTCCTGGAAGTTCCAAAGCCATTTGCACATTTCTAGGTATTTGTTATAGCAGCCCTCCACTCTAGGCACCAAAATAAAATAAATAGAAGGTACACGAAAAGAGAGAAAAGAGAAAATTCCAGACACATGTGATATACTATTATATGTATGGATATTTTTAATGAAATATTTCAAAAATAATTTTATGTAAAATGCAACAAGAAACAATACAAATACTACAAAACACCCACATAACCACCACATAGATTTAAAATATGAAGTTTGCCGTATCTGTTTCAAAATTGTTTTAAGAACTAAAATGTTACCAATATAGTTGAAGACAGCCTCCATTCTATTCTGTCCTCCCCAGCAGTAATCAGTACCTTTAGGTAGCTGTGTGTCCTTCCCACATATACAGTACATAATTTTGTTACAAATATATCTTTACACTATATATATTTTAATTTTTTATATAGATGGTAACATACTGTGTATCCTATTGCAATTTGCAATTTTTTTTTGCATTTTTCCGAAGCTGGAAACAGGGAGGCAGTCAGACAGACTCCCGCATGCGCCCGACCAGGATCCACCCGGCATACCCACCAGGGGGCGATGCTCTGCCCCTCTGAGGCGTCGCTCTGTTGCATCCAGAGCCATTCTAGCACCTGAGGCAGAGGCCACAGAGCCACCCCCAGTGCCCAGGCCAACTTTGCTCCAATGGAGCCTCGGCTGCAGGAGGGGAAGAGAGAGACAGAGAGGAAGGAGAGGGGGAGGGGTGGAGAAGCAGATGGGCGCTTCTCCTGTGTGCCCTGGCCGGGAATCGAACCCGGGACTCCTGCATGCCAGGCCAATGCTCTACCACTGAGCCAACCGGCCAGGGCCGCAATTTGCAAATTTACACTCAGCATTGCTTTCCGTATTTATCTGGAATGGGATCAAGGTACCCATTTTTTCCTTCATTTTTTTTAAGCACCACAAGTGATTCTGGTTATTAACCACGCTGAGAATCACCATTATACCCCTACACGTATTCATCTAAGAAAGACTTCAATGCTCCCAACTGCTAACACATTTCAAGCTAGCTTTTCACCATTATCAATTGTTAAATTACCTATATATTTGAATAAAAATTATTTTACAATGCTTTCAACTCAGAAGCAAAATCCCTAATCAAACCAGGTTTGTACTTGATTCAAAAACAGTAACCAAACCATGAAATCTGTGAAGAAGGGTATGAATTGGCTACAAGGGGGCAGTAACACAACAGTCTTGTGGGGATGGTACAGGGGATTATCTTGATTGTTGTGGCAGTTACACAGACTACACATAATGTGTGTAACTGGTGAAACTTGAATAAGCTGTATGGATTGTACCAATGTCAGTTTGTCAGTTTTCTCAGTACGGTGACAGTGTGGGATGTTGACACTGTGAAGGACAGAGACCTAGAGGAGAGTGTATAGGACTTCCCTGTACATTTCTCTGCAACATCCTGTGAGTCTATAATTAACAAAATAAAAAATTTAATAAATTTTCAAACTAAGTCTCTAAAGTACACTGAAGAAATTCTACAGTCTTTTCACATCAAATTCAATTCAGTATACTGCTACAATATACATCCATCACAGAAATAACACATATAGCAATATCTGATGCAGAGCTGCACAAAAGAGAAAGGCCATATTGGTAATGACCATAATAATTCTGTAGTAAGTATAAAAAATAAACCTTAAAAATTATTGGCTTAGCCCTGGCCGGTTGGCTCATTAGTAGAGCATCAGCCTGGCATGCAGGAGTGCTGGGTTCGATTCCCGGCCAGGGCACACAGGAGAAGCGCCCATCTGCTTCTCCACCCCTCCCCCTCTCCTTCCTCTCTGTCTCTCTCTTCCCCTCCCGCAGCCAAGGCTCCATTGGAGCAAAGTTGGCCCAGGCACTGGGGATGGCTCTGTGGCCTCTGCCTCAGGCGCTAGAATGACCCTGGTTGCAACAGAGCAATGCCCCAGATGGGCAGAGCATCGCCCCCTGGTGGGCATGCCGGGTGGATCCCGGTCAGGTGCATGTGGGAGTCTGTCTGACTGCCTCCCCGTTTCCAACTTAAGAAAAATACAAAAAAAAAAAAAAAAAAGGAAATAAATTATTGGCTTAGTTGCAAGTCCAATCCCTCCCTGGTCAGGGATATAATCAACCAATAAATGTATAAATAAGTAGAATAATAAACTGCTGTTTTTCTATCTCACCAAAAACAAATTAATTAAAAAATTTAAAAATTATTGGCCTATAAAGTGGTCTTACCCTCATGGGACACAAGGATTTACCTAGCTATCTCTGTTCACTCCAAATAACACTGCTTTCATTCCTATTTTAAGCCAGCAAGCCTGCCCTACTTTTGCAGACTTATTTCCTAATCTATTTACCTGCCTTTCCAATCATGAACCAGTTAAACACCACTAAATAAGTTTGTATCATATAGTATTACTGACAGTCAATGTGTACCTTTCATATCCTTTCATAACCTATTAAAACAAGTAATTTTATTTCAGTGATTTGACCTAGTTCTTAGAGATCATTCCTTCTATTCTTTGAAAGTCACAGAGCTCAACATTTCAAAGAATTAGAAACTGGCTCTCCTAGAACCAAGAAAGTAATAACCACTGTCAGTGGTAGTCTTACATAATCAATAACTTTATAGTGGTGTCCCGTTTTCAATAAAACTGTAAAAATAAACAACTTGCTTTCATACACAAACACACCTCTGATCATTTATTAAAACAATCCTCTTTTATCGTATTTTGAAACCTCTACAAAACCTTAGATAACAAGAGTAAAATGTCCCTAGGCACACATACAAAAAAACACAAATTAAGCCCTGGCCAGTTGGCTCAGCGGTAGAGCATAGGCCTGGCACATGTAAGTTCTGGGTTCGATTCCCAGCCAGGGCACACAGGAGAAGCACCCATCTGCTTCTCCACCCTTCCCCCTCTCCTTTCTCTCTCTCTCTCTCTTCCCCTATTGCAGCCAAGGCTCCCCTGGAGGAAAACTGGCCTAGGCGCTGAGGATGGCTCTATGACCTCTGCCTCAGGCACTAGAATGGCTCTGAATGCAGCTGGGCCGAGCATCGCCCCCTGATGGACATGCCAGGTGGATCCTGGTCCGGAGCATGCAGGAGTCTGTCTGCCTGCCCCCATCCCATACTTCAGAAAAACACAAAATAAATAAAAATTAAAAAACAAAAACAGGCCCTGGCCGGTTGGCTCAGTGGTAGAGCGTCGGCCTGGCGTGCAGAAGTCCCGGGTTCGATTCCCGGCCAGGGCACACAGGAGAGGCGCCCATTTGCTTCTCCACCCCTCCCCTTTTCCTTCCTCTCTGTATCTCTCTTCCCCTCCCGCAGCCGAGGCTCCATTGGAGCAAAGATGGCCAGGCGCTGGGGATGGCTCCTTGGCCTCTGCCCCAGGCGCTAGAGTGGCTCTGGTCGCAACAGAGCGACGCCCCAGAGGGGCAGAGCGTCGCCCCTGGTGGACATGCCGGGTGGATCCAGTCTATCTGACTGTCTCTCCCCGTTTCCAGCTTCAGAAAAATACAAAAAAAAAAAAACAACCACAAATTAGGTCTCATCTCTTTAAGCCACTGATCAACAGTCAAATCTTAAACTTGAAAGGATTATCAATTTAGAGGGAAAAAAATTTCCTAACAGATAACCTACAGCAGTGGTAGTCAACCTGGTCCCTATCGCCCACTACTGGGCACTCCAGCTTTCATGGTGGGTGGTAGTGGAGCAACCAAAGTATAAATAAAAAGATAGATTTAACTATAGTAAGTTGTTTTATAAAGATTTATTCTGCCAAACAGCAAAAATCCGACATAAAGTACTTGGTAAGTAATTATTATTATATGCTTTAACTTGCTGTAACTCTGCTTTATAAATTTTATAAAGTAAAGTTACTTCTCTACTTTATAAATCACCATTACTGTGGAACTGGTGGGCGGTTAGAAAATTTTACTACTAACAGAGATACAAAAGTGGGCGGTAGGTATAAAAAGGTTGACTGCCCCTGGTCTACAGTTTAGTCATCTGTTCTTCCTGGTGGTGTTAGTCACAGGAGCTCCATAGTTCTAAATTTGTTAGTTTTATATGCTATACTGAGTTCTTCTCAAGACAGTATTTAAGCTTCTAAGTATAACAAGAAATGTTGCCTGTAGTAGGAACTCAACAAATTATTTGTTTATGAATACATGATTTCTAAAATTCTATCTATACTACAGAAAAGAAAATTTTCACCATTTTTCTGAAGTTGGAAACGGGGAGGCAGTCAGACAGACTCCCGCATGCGCCCAACCGGGATCCACCTGGCATGCCCACCAGGGGGCGATGCTCTGCCCATCTGGTGCATTGCTCTGTTGCAACTAGAGCCATTCTAGCACCTGAGGCAGAGGCCATAGAGCCATCCCCAGCACCTGGGCCAACTTTGCTCCAATGGAGCCTTGGCTGCGGGAGGGGAAGAGAGAGAGAGAGAGAGGAAGGAGAGGGGGAGGAGTGGAAAAGCAGATGGGCGCTTCTCCTGTGTGCCCTGGCCGGGAATCGAACCTGGGATTCCTGCACGCCAGACCGACGCTCTATCACTGAGCCAACCAGCCAGGGCTGAAATTTTCACCATTTTTCTTATTAAGCATTTTAGGTTTAAATCCTTTCAAAAGCTAAGGAGACTAAAGTTGAAAAATATAAAATGCAGTACACTCTTTTTTTTTTTTTTTTTTTTTTCCCATTTTTCTGAAGCTGGAAACAGGGAGAGACAGTCAGACAGGCTCCCGCATGCGCCCGACCGGGATCCACCCGGCACGCCCACCATGGGGCGATGCTCTGCCCACCAGGGGGCGATGCTCTGCCCATCCTGGGTGTCACAATGTTGCGACCAGAACCACTCTAGCGCCTGAGGCAGAGGCCACAGAGCCATCCCCAGCGCCCGGGCCATCTTTGCTCCAATGGAGCCTCGGCTGCGGGAGGGGAAGAGAGAGACAGAGAGGAAAGCGCGGCGGAGGGGTGGAGAAGCAAACGGGCGCTTCTCCTGTGTGCCCTGGCCGGGAATCGAACCCGGGTCCTCCGCACGCTAGGCCGACGCTCTACCGCTGAGCCAACCGGCCAGGGCAAAATGCAGTACACTCTTAGACCTTCATTTCACACACATGCCACTTAAAGTCAGACAGCTCTGCTGTCAAAGACCAAAGATTATTAACTCATTTAACCTAACCAGATGGTAGTGCAGTGAATAGAGCATCAGACTGAGATACGGAGGACCAAGGTTCGAAACCCTGAGGTCGTCGGCATGAGCACAGGCTCATCCAGCTTGACCACAGGCTCATCCAGCTTGAGTGACTTGAGCATGGGTCACTGCCTTGAGCGTGGAATCATAGACATGACCCCATGATAGCTGGCTTGAGCCCAAAGGTTGCTGGCTTGAAGCCCAAAGTTGCTGGCTTGAGCTCAAGATTGATGGCTTGAGCAAAGGGTCACTTGCTATGCTGTAATCCCCCATGAAGGTACATATGAGAAAGCAGTCATTGAACAACTAAGGTGCCTCAACGAAGAATTTTTGTTTTTTTATAGAGACAGAGTGAGAGTCAGAGAGAGGGACAGATAGGGACAGACAGACAGGAACGAAGAGAGATGAGAAGCATCAATCATTAGTTTTTCGTTGCGACACCTCAGTTGTTCATTGATTGCTTTCTCATATGTGCTTTGACCGTGGGGCTACAGCAGACCAAGTAATGCCTTGCTCAAGCTAGTGACCTTGGGTCCAAGCTGGTGAGCTTTGCTCAAACCAGATGAGCCCGCGCTCGAGCTGGCGACCTCGGGGTCTCGAACCTGGGTCCTAGTATCCCAGTCTGATGCTCTATCTACTGGGCTACTGCCTAGTCAGACTCAACGAAGAATTCATGCTTCTCATCTCTATCCCTTCCTGTGTGTCCCTCTCTCTGACTCTGTTTCTGTCAAAAAACAAAACAATTAACTCATTTAATAAATGAATGGCTAGCATTTATTAAGCATCCAATATAGGCACTGTACTAAGCATACACATGTAATGTGAAATGTAATTTTTAAATTCTGAAGTAGGTACTGTTACCTCCCATTTAAACCTGAAGCAAGAAAAATAGTCACAACTACTAATTAGCAGAGCTTATGCTCTTTTCCATACTGTCTCCTATAAAAAAAGCTTCTTATACTTTCACTAAACATTTCATAAGCACCTATATGCTAGGCACTGAATTGAACTTTAAGAACACAGTTCTCATCCTTGAAGAGAACAGTTTAGTGTGAATAAAGAACATAAAAATACTTGAGATCTGTAAAGCAATGAGATTGCTCATGGGAGCATATAGGAGGCAATATCTAACCTTTCTGATGATGAAGATGATGATGGCAATGACGACAACAGTGGTGGTGCTGGTGGCAGCTACCATGTATTGAGCATTACTCTGTACCTGCCACTATAATCTATGGAGTTTACTTAATCCTTATACCTATCCTGTAAATTAGGTTTTATTATCCCTCTTCTTCAGATAGGGAAACAGAGGTTTAAAAAAGGTTATGCAATTTGTCCAAGGTCATGGAGCTATGAAAAGAAACAGAAACTGAGTCCAGGTATATGTCTAACTTTGAAGTCCATTCTAAAACCATTATTTTAGACAATCTACTAGTAAAAGAGAAAAAGCTTCTCAGACTAAATCTTGAAAGTGGCTAAATATTGAAAGATAAAGAAATAGGGACTAGTCAAGTTGGGGGGCAAGATTCTACAAAGGAGTAATGCAAACAGCTCGTTCACATTCATAACAAAACATGACATCCTAGGGAAATACAACTAGTAGTAAATAGGTTTGGGAATAAGGATGTGAAAATGAGGAAAAGAAAGTAACACAGCCGTCACCGTTCATCCACGTTTCATTTTCCTTGGTTTCAGTTACCTGTGATCAATCATGGTCCAAAAATGGTAAATGAAAAATTCCAGAAAAAAAATGATTCATACGTTTTAAATTGTGTGCCATTCTGAGTATCGTGATGAAATCTCGTGCCGGCCCCTCAGTCCCACTGGGGATGTGAATGTGCCCTCTGTCCAGCATCTCCACACAGCGGACATTCCCTGCCCATTAGTCACTTAGTAGTCACCTTCATGATCAGATCCACTGGGTTCAACTAACCCTTATTTTACTTCATAATTACCTCAAAGTGCAAGAAAGGTGATGCTGGTAATTCATATATGCCAAAGAGAAGCCATAAGTGCTTCCTAGTGAAAAGGTGAAATTTTCCACCTAATAAGGAAAAAAACAAAAAACTCATATGCTGAGGTTGCTAGGATCTGTAGTAAGAACAAATCTTTTAGCCATGAAATTGAGAAGAAAAAATAAGTTCATGCTAGTTTTGCTGTAGCACCTCAAACTGTAAAATTATGCCACAGCACATAAGTTAAAATGAAAAAGGCATTAAATTTGTGGTGGAAGACTTAAACAAAAACTGTTTCAAATGACAGTATCTGAATGTGTTACACCAGAATGCATGGTGCCTATAGGAGATGTCAGAAAGGAAACCCCTGAAACAAGTGACAGTAAGTCATTTACTGCAAGTAAGGGATGGCTACACAGATTCAGGAATAGGTTTGGACTGAAAAATATAAAAATAACTGGCAAGAGGCCCTGGCCAGACGGCTTGGTGGACAGTGTGTCATTCTGGCATGCAGAGGGTACAGGTTCCATCCATAGTTAGGGCACATAGGAGAAGTAACCAATGAGTGTACAACTAAATGGAACAACTAAGTGGAACAATGAGTTAGTTGATGCTTCCTCTCTCTCTCTCTCTCTCTCTCTCTCTCTATCCTCTTTCCTCCTTCCTCTCTCTCTCTCTCTCCCTCTCAAATCAATGGGGAAAAAAATTTAAAAATCAACAGCGAGAGAAAGGCCACATTCACGTAACTTTTACTATAGTATATTGTTATAATGGTTCTATTTTATTAATTATTGTTAGTCTCTTAACAACGCCTAATTTATAAATTAGACTTTATCATAGGTATGTATGTATAGGAAAAAAACATAGTACATATAGGGTTTGATACTATTCATGGTTTCAGGCATCTACTGGGGGTCTTGGAATGTATCCCCTGTGGATAAGGGGGAACCACTGTACAGGGTTAGAGCTTTAGTATAATGGGAACTATGCATCAACAAAGTTAGAGTATATGTTTTTAGGCAGGAAGTGCTCATGAAAGAATTCAAGCACAAGAACAATCCTATATTACTTGCAGATCGTGATAGCAGTGTGGAGACTAAACAGCCCTAGCAAGAGGCCGCTGCAGGAGTATAAGCAAGAAGTGAGCCAGGGAAATGAAGTGAAAGGTTACGAAGAAACCAGAAGTCCACAGAACTGCATCTAAGAACTGAATATGAAGTGAAAAGGATAGGAAAGAGTCTGGTCTGACTCCCAAGCTTCTCCCAGCCAGGGACTAAATGGGTAAGTGGTGTGATTAACTGGGATAGGAAATACACTCAGAAAATCCTTTCTATCTCCTCTACTTATCACTGATTTTTAATATTCATTTTATCCCTCTACCACCTTTTTTTACTTTATCCGAGAAAATTAAAACAAGCCTGTCTTACTTTCCACAATATCTATTTATGTAACATTTGAATTTTTTATAATTTTGGATTACATTTATAAGCTGATTAAGCTTTGGTTTTTATTTTTCCTTTTGAAACATAGCCATCCAAATAATCTTCCTTAATGGAATCACTGTCAACTGCTCTAGCAGTTTTCAGCTATCCCTATTCCTCCTCCTTTTCATTTTTCCTCCTTCAATTTTTGACACTTTGCCGCGTCTTAAGCAGGTATACTTGGCTTCTCCACCCTAACTTCTCGTTTTCCCAAGCCCCAACTGCACAGCTGAAACCTCTTTTTCTGCTAAGGCGCTTCCACTTCACATTAGCTATAATATACTTTAAAATTCATTTTCTTTTTTTCTTTTTGACAGAGGCAGAGAGAGGGGCAGACAAACAGGGAGAGAGATGAGAAGCATCAATTCTTCGTTGCAGCTTCTCAGTTGTTCACTGATTGCTTTCTCCTATGTGCCTTGACTTGGGGGGGCTATAGCAGAGCGAGTGACCCCTTGCTCAAGCCAGCAACCTTGGGCTTCAAGCCAGTGACCTTTGGGCTCAAGCCAGCAACCCCACGCTCAAACTGGTGACCTCGGGGTTTTGAACCTGGGTCCTCAGCGTCCCAGTCCAACTCTATCCCTGCACCACCACCTAGTCAGGCCTCAATCTCTTATTTTTAGTTTTCCCTAAGACACTACTGAATCCTCAATTATGATGGTTGCCTTGCCTGACTAGGTGGTGGCGCACTGGATAGAGCGTCTGACTGGGATGTAGAGGACCCAGGTTCGAGACCCAGAGGTCGCCAGCTTGAGCACAGGCTCATCTGGTTTGAGCAAAGCTCACCAGCTTGGACCCAAGGTTGCTGGCTTGAGCAAGGGGTTACTCGGTCTGCTGAAGGCCCATGGTCAAGGCACATATGAGAGGGCTATCAATGAACAGCTAAGGTGTTGCAACAAAAAACTGGTGATTGATGCTTCTCATCTCTCTTCGTTCCTGTCTGTCTGTCCCTATCTATCCCTCTCTCTGATTCTGTCTCTGTGTAAAAAATAAAATAAAAAAATTTTTAAATGATGGTTGCCTTTCCCAAGCCTAGCTGTTTTGAGGCACTTCTTAATTGTACTTTTATTTCTCTTACCCCCAACTTCATAGTTGAAATACTGAAATCCTATAGAAAAATGAAATAATAGTAAAATGAACACCAATGTGCTCTTAACTCATTCACCATGGTGAACATTTTGCCACTTTTGCTTTCTCATTTGACAAATACATAATCTTTCTAAACCATCTGAGAGCATACTGCAGACATCATGATATTTCAGCCTAAGTACCTCCTCAGGTACTGCCTAAGAACAAGAACGTTCGCCTTTATAACTACAATACCTTGTTATAACAACAAAGACTTTTAACATTGATATACCTAATATATACTCCATATTTGAAATTTCCCAGTTGTCCCCACAATGTCTTCTATAGTGTAAAACAGTCTCAATGTTTTTTATTTTTATTTTTTATCACTTGGACATTTTTGAAGAGTTCAGAGACCAGCTGTCTTGTATAAAGTCCCACAAATTGGATTTGTCTGATTGTTTACCATAACTAAATTTAGGTTGACACTTTTAGCACTTTTACATAGGTAATTCTTGAATGAGGCCTTAGATGATCTTTCAGTGTTCAGTCTCTTGGGCTGACATTATCTGGACACTGCACAAAATCATCATGAATTGTTAGCACTCAAATCTAATAATGATCATTAAAGATACACACTGCCTTAGCCAGCTTATAGAGCACACCTTCCCATCACCCAATCCAGAAAACCTAGTTCCCAAGTTAGACCTTCTTCTAATGATGAACAAAGACGCAAGAAACTAAAAGATTTCATGATAAAAATCTAGCCTGCCAACCGCCTGACCTGTGGTGGCACAGTGGATAAAGCGTCAACCTGGAAATGCTGAGGTCGCCGGTTCGAAACCCTGGGCTGCCTGGTCAAGGCACATATGGGAGTTGATGCTTCCAGCTCCTCCCCCCTTCTCTCTCTCTGTCTCTCCTCTCTCTCTCTCTAAAAAATGAATAAAAAAAAAAAATCTAGCCTGCCAATAAAATAAAACTGAATACAGGGAACTAAAATTCTCTCTGCATGTAGCTCAATAATTAGGTAGATTATAAAGAACTGAGTCAGGTATCATTTACATTGGGTTGAGATTTTTAAACCTCACTTGCAATTTAAAATGCAGCTAAAATTAATATGAAAACTTTAAAACAGAGTATTCTATTCATAATCACACCAAAGGATAATTATTAAGATACCCCTTTCTCTCCATTAGTGCTTTAGTAATTAAGTCATAGCCAAGCCCCAAAATGACTACAAATACCAGAATTAGCTAAGTTTGTGTCTCATAGACATATGTGTAACAATTAGCTTTTCCCCAAAATGTCACTTTACTGGAAACATATTGTATTTCTATTATCAAATACAGCTTAGGAAAAAGTTTTTAATTTTTTTTTTCTCTAAAGTGAGAAGCAGGGAGGCAGAGAGACAGACTCCCACATGCACCCAACCAGGATCCACCCAGCATGCCCATTAGGGGGCAATGCTTTGTCCATCTGGGGCATTGCTCCATTGCAACCGGAGTCATTCTAGTGCCCGAGGCGGAAGCCATGGAGCCATCCTCAGCTCCCGGGCCAACTTTGCTCCAATGAAGCCATGGCTGCAGGAGGGGAAGAGAGAGGCAGAGAGGAAGGAGAGGGGGAGGGGTGGAGAAGCAGATGGATGCTTCTTCTGTGTACCCTGGCTGGGAATTGAACCCGGGACTTCCACAAGCTGGCAGATGCTCTACCACTGAGCTGCCCAGCCAGGGCTAATTAATTGTTTAATTCACTTTAAATAATGAGTCCTTAGCAGTTTTTCTCAAATAATCTAGTAACATTTTTCAAACTTTACAATAAAATGTGATAGTATGTAACTTTATGGAAGAAAGCTTAATTACCAAATGTCTGATATAAATGAGGCTTCAATCACAACCATTACCATAAAAGGAGGTGTTTTTAAAAGAAGTTAAGATGTCCTTTCCAAGGTTTAAGACTCCTACTCAGCCTGACCAGGCAGTGGCACAGTGGATAGAGCGTCGGACTGGGATGCAGAGGACCCAGGTTCGAGACCCCAAGGTCGCCAGCTTGGCACCGGCTCATCTGGCTTGAGCAAAAAAAAAAGCTCACCAGCTTGGACCCAAGGTCGCTGGCTTGAGCAAGGGGTTACTCAGTCTGCTGAAGGCCCGTGGTCAAGGCACATATGAGAAAGCAATCAATGAACAACTAAGGTGTCGCAACAAAAAACTAATGATTGATGCTTCTCATCTCTCTCCGTTCCTGTCTGTCTGTCCCTATCTATCCCTCTCTCTGACTCTCTCTGTCCCTGTAAAAAAAAAAAAAAAAAAAAAAAGACTCCTACTCAGAGGTATGAATCTCAAGTAGCATTAATTTCTCATGTCTAAATAGCTTAGTAGCTCTTAATTATAATGGTAAACCAAGATAACTTAAACAAATATTACTGACAAAGTCAACAGACAGGCACTATATAACTTGCTCACATTAAATGTTTATACTTGAAAATGTTTCTTCTGGCTTGGTATAGTATCAAATGAATGAAAAAATAAAGGACCAAAATATCAATATAAGCACTTTCAAGCTATTTTCATGCTGACTAAAATAACTGAAAAAAAATTTAGGTTAAATTGCAATGTTTATGTTAAAACAATATGAAAACATCAGCATAATAAAAGCTTTAATATATGTGATCTATTTCCCTTTGAATTCAAAATACATCAGCACTGGGAAATACAATGAAATATAACTAAAGTATTAAGGGAAGTTGTTTCTGGAGGGAAAAGAATATGAAACCTTTGTTTTCTTCCCTTTCTGCCTTTCCAATCTTATAATTGGCAGGGTTAAGCTTATATTTGAAAGAAAAATTATTTTTTAAAACCTTGGTCAATACATTTTCATAACATGAAAGAGAGTAGGGGGAAAGGATAAGAGCTGTGGAAATAACTGAGTTATAGGCACCAGAGAGTGGAAAGGGGTTCAAGGTATACTTGTGGTAATAGCAGTTTTTGTGCATAATACTCTTAAAAACTTTTTTTTTTTCCTGTATTTTTCTGAAGCTGGAAACGGGGAGAGACAGACAGACTCCCGCATGCGCCCAACCGGGATCCACCCGGCACGCCCACCAGGGGGTGACGCTCTGCCCACCAGGGGGTGATGCTCTGCCCCTCCGTGGCGTCGCTCTGTTGCGACCAGAGCCACTCTAGCGCCTGGGGCAGAGGCCGAGGAGCATCCCCAGCGCCCGGGCCATCTTTGCTCCAATGGATCCTTGGCTGCGGGAGGGGAAGAGAGAGACAGAGAGGAAGGAAAGGGGGAGGGGTGGAGAAGCAGATGGGCGCTTCTCCTGTGTGCCCTGGCCGGGAATCGAACCTGGGACTTCTGCACGCCAGGCCGACGCTCTACCACTGAGCCAACCGGCCAGGGCTTCTTAAAAACTTTTAAGAAAGCTTTAACCATACTATTCCCAATGCCAAGATACTAAAAAAAAAAAACTAATAGCCTCTTGTGTGCTACAGATGACAGTACATTCTGTGAATATACAATATATTTGAATTCCAAGAGAATGAGAACTGTATCAGCAGCATCTTACTGACTTTTCTGTTAAATCCTATTTGTCCAACAAACAACAAACTTTAGACAATGGATTCTCCATAATTGTCACGTAATTCCCAAATGAAATTTCCTGTTGCTTCTGAATAGATTCAGCCCAGAGAAATAAACTGTTTTTATTTTAAAACAAACAAACAAAAAAAACACTTTCAAAGAAAATACACTCCTTCACACAGGAAAAGAAACCTGGAAACAAACAAAAAGATCAAGCTGAACGATTTTCACAGTTCAACCATTTGAGTTACTAGTTTTCTGTTCCAGATACCAGTAGTGATGCCCTAGTACATACAGACTGTTTTAGAAATCCACAGAAATGTTACTTTTAACACAAAGAAACAAATGAGCACCCACCTATTGCCATACATTGCAGATGACTCACTATATAGTGAAAATGTAAGAATTGTATTTTTAAACATAATATATCCAATCTTCAACTGCTAGAGAAGAAACCAGCTGCTGAGGAAGTACTAGACAGATGTGTATTGGCTAATTCACATTGTTACCCATGTGGTTCAACCCAGACATACTATTGTAGAAGAGGTATTTCCCTGATTGGGAACAGTTTTCTAATTTATGTTATAATTTCATATACATTCTAGTATTTTTCAAATGTTAGTAATTTCCTTACTAACCACTTATGTAGTAAGTGATAGTAAATCCAATAGTTGCAGCCATCACAGCCACCAGGCAGGTGCAGGTTCCCACTGAATTCAGACAGACGGTAAAGAAACTGTGGAGCCGAAAACTGGTGGGCCATATCTTTTATTCTAGCCTCGCACCCAGCCGGCAAGTAAAAACACATGGCACCAAAACCCACTCATTCAGCGCTCACAAAGCTACTGACACATCTGGGTTTTCCTATAATTCAAGGCCCTCCACCAGCTCAGTCCCCTCTGCTTCCCCATCTCCTTATCTCTGCACAAACTGGCTTCTCCTTCAGGACCTGCCATCTTGGCTGCTTCTTCTCTGCAAAAACGTGGCCTCCTCCTACTCCCTTCTTCTTCTTAAAACTTTTTGGCATGAAAACCCCTCCTCCAGCAACATTAGCATAACAAAGCCCCTTCCCAAGCAGGAAGGTAATTAGCAGTTTCACCTGATCAGCATTATCCAGGTGGGCAGCGCCATTTTTAACAAAAGTGAGCAAAATCAAACAACACAAATTTTACAGACTTATTTGCCCAACAGTGATCTATCGTTAAACTATCATGTTTCATAATGCTACCTTGTCTTATGCTCTTCACAGCTGTTACATTATTTTTTTTTTCATTTTTTAAATTTTATTTATTCATTTTTAGAGGGGGGAGAGAGAGGGAGGGAGAGAGAGAGAGGAGAGAGAGACAGAGAGAGAGAAGGGGGGAGGAGCTGGAAGCATCAACTCCCATATGTGCCTTGACCAGGCAAGCCCAGGGTTTCGAACCGGTGACCTCAGCATTTCCAGGTCAACACTTTATCCACTGCACCATCCCACAGGTCAGGCTGTTACATTATTTACATGGTTCAGATGGTGACAAAGAAAGTACTATTAACACTATTTTGCAGATGAGATTACCAAAGGAAAAAAAGAGAGTTTAAGCAAACAGGCAAGGTTAAAAACAACAAAAAACAGGTGTAAGGTCGGTGGATAATGGGGAAAAGTCACGTGGGGAACCCAAACCCGGGAACTTTGGCTAGGACCGCCCACAACCTAGCGCACCAAAAGAAATTTCCCAGGAACCCTTTGAAAACAGCGACCGTCTGCCAGCCAGTGAGATTTTACCACATCATATTAGCTCGACCACCTAGGGACCCTTTAAATATCTCCCACACAGGTCACAACTCGCGACTTGCCTAGCCTCTGTCCCCAGGGCTAGGGAAACTCGTCGGGCGGGATGCACATGCTGTACTCAATAAAGCCTTTTAATATTCCACACTTCGTGGCTCCAGCCCCTTCCTTCTTTCTCGGTGGGGAAAAATACCTTATATTTTAGTGCCAAAACCCGGGAGGAGTTTGAAGTCTGCAAAGACCGCTCCTCTGCCCTTCCCTTCCGAGAAAGAACCAGGATCTCTGACCTTCCACCCACTTCGGCACATGGTGCGGTAAGTCCCCTGCCTCCAGCCACCCTTGAGTTCTTTCCGCAGAGACTCCCTGCCCGGGAACCGTAGCTATGTCGGGAAGACTTTCTGTTCTGAGTGCGTGTGCTTGTGGAGACGTCCTGAGCACATCCACTTTACCTTATCCATCCATGGCCAGAGCTTGAGTTTTGGGATGCTGATACTCAAATCTGACCGCTCCAAGGACTGAGAGCAGCCATGGGGGCACAGGAATCTCCCTCCCAAAAGAAGAAACTGTTCTTCTCCGCTGTGGCCAGGCCAGAGAACCCACTGAATTAGCCTCCTGAAGGGACTTTTGGTTTTAACACCCTCACTAATTTAACTATCGCCAAAAAAGCTGGGAAATGATTGGAGATCTCTTACATTCACAGCTTCTAGTTATTCGTGTGCCCATCCTTAATCTCTGTGCTGCCTGTTCCACCACGCAGGCCCTGTTTCTGGCCAGAGAAACCTCACCTAAAACCTCCGATCCAAATCTTTCCTTCTCCGTGGACTCCCAATTTTCTTTCCCTCCTTCCGGACCCCCAGGAGCACCCCTCTCTCTCGGACTTTTCTCTGGTCCCTCCGCAGACCTCTTTCGCTCGGGTCTCTTCCCTCCGGGAGCCCCCTCCCCTACCTTCACAAAATCCTGTTTCTCATTCACCACTACCATCTCTCTTTCTCCTCCTTGCTGGCCAGGGGCCCCTTCCTTCTCCACTGTGTTAAGTCCCTCCTCCGTCAGGCTATTCTCCACCTACTATTGGCTCTTAGACTGGTTTGCAAGACCCCAAGGCCCAACCCCAATTTTCTTGCAGGAAGTTCTGGCCTGTCCTGCCTTTGGCTCCAACATTTCCTGCCGGATCTGGGTGCCGGGCTCCCCACGAGCCCCCCTCCTCTTATTCTCAACCTCCAAACCCCTATCCAGAACCTGTGAACACGGCATTTAAAGTTTTTAATGGTCCCAAGTAGTAGAAACAGGCCAAGGCTGTTTGCCAGGCCCGCATGCAGCAAAAGGTAACGCTCCAAACCTAGGCTCTTGTGGCAACCCTGAGGCCAGCACAGCAACAGGGGCAAGGCACAGGAGGTGCCCGACCCAAGTCCAAGCCACAAAGAGGAATCCCACCAGCAGCTTGCTTTAAGTGTGGCAAGCAGTCATTGGTCCTGGCAGGGCCCCTGCCCCACAGCTGCCCACTGAGCCCTGCCCTGACTGCAAGCAGTCCAGTCACTGGCGGAGCAATTGTCCCTTTGGGCAACAGGCTTTTTCTCAGTGTCTCTAAGTGGAGGACAAACGGCCCGAATGGGAGGCCAATCCAGCCAGGTGGGCGCATCACTTAAACTCCTAGGACATGGCCTGGACTCAGAGAACCCAGGGTATGCTGCAACTAGTGGGTAAGTCTATCTCATTTCTTGTGGACACAGTGGCTACCTTCTCTGTTTTGCCATCACACTCTGGACCTCTAATTCCCTCACAGGTCTCGGTTATGGGAATGGATGGGACCCCTTCCTTTCCCCTTTTTATGACACTCCTGACATGCAGTTTTACCTCAAGCTTGCCTCCTTACAGGACCACTGGCAGTCGGAACCACTAGACTCCATCCAGTTCACCAAAAGGCTGGACCCTGCAAATCCCCCTATTACTCCTCTGTTTTTTTAAATTCTTACAGGACCACATCCTCAAAGTTTCTCCAGTCACTGCCAAACAGATGTTCCTCCTGACACCCCTCAAAACCACCACCGGCCAATCTCCCCTCCCCACGACGCCCCTAATCAGCAGGAAGTAGCCAGACAAATAATCAGCGCCCCTATTCTATTTAACACAAAAGGTCAGAATGTAAGGTTGGTGAATAATGGGGAAAAGTCACGTGGGGAACCCAAACCCGGGAACTCTGGCTAGGACCACCCACAACCTAGCGCACCAAAAGAAACTTCCCAGCAACCCTTTGGAAAAAAGTGACCATCTGCCAGCCAGTGAGATTTCACCACATCATATTAGCTCGACCACCCTAGGGACCCTTTAAATATCCCTCACGCGGGTCACTCCTTGAGACTTCCCTGGCCTCCATCATTCCCCAGGTCCAGGGAACCTCATAGGGCAGGATGCACACTCTGTACTCAATAAAGCCTTTTATTATTCCACACTTTGTGGCTCCGGCCCCTTCCTTCTTTCTCAGTGGGGAAAAATACCTTATAACAGGCAAGGCCACAAGTAAGCTCCAGAAGCAGCAGTAAAAGTAGGTTTTCAGAGAGCCAGTCGAGTAGTTCATTTTAGGAAAGTTGCTGTTTAAAAGACAATACAAATCACTCCCACCCACCCACTCTTCTCTAAGATTTGCTCAAAGAAAACAATTTAAGTAGACTTTAAAGTTAACAGGAAATGACAGAACCAAAAACAACTGGGTGTGGTCTCACCTCAGAAAAAATTTCCAGCTGTGAATAAATGCAGACAACTCTGGCCTGACAAGACAACATCAGGTCTGGATTTAGTACCCCATATAATACAATGGACCTATATATGAAGTGACACCTTACTTTCTTAAAACAAATTCAGAGCCCTGGCCGGTTGGCTCAGCGGTAGAGCGTCGGCCTGGCGTGCGGGGGACCCGGGTTCGATTCCCGGCCAGGGCACATAGGAGAAGCGCCCATTTGCTTCTCCACCCCCCACCCCCCCTTCCTTCCTCTCTGTCTCTCTCTTCCCCTCCCGCAGCCAAGGCTCCATTGGAGCAAAGATTGCCCGGGCGCTGGGGATGGCTCCTTGGCCTCTGCCCGAGGCGCTAGAGTGGCTCTGGTCGCGGCAGAGCATCGCCCCCTGGTGGGCAGAGCATCGCCCCTGGTGGGCGTGCCAGGTGGATCCCGGTCGGGCGCATGCAGGAGTCTGACTGTCTCTCCCTGTTTCCAGCTTCAGAAAAATACAAAAAAAAAAAAAAAAGGAGTCTGAATGGTTCATTTTTAAATTTCCCTTATGACTTACGACATGTTATGGTGGAAATTACATGCTACAATTACAAACAGGATTTGAGATTCATGAAGGTCTGAGGGCTGCACTAAGCTTCACTTACATCCCATTTATTCTGACTGGATACACAATTCTGATTTATCTTGTTCCCTTGCCTACTTCAGTTTAGAAGTGACAGATTAGAAAGGCGTATTTTGACAGAGAACAGTACTGGAGGAGATAAACTAAAAACAGACAAAAGCACTAAACTGCTATAGCATTGAGGAATCATTTTAGAACAGGAGGAAACTACCAACACCCTGATACAGCAGAATACACAGGCCATATTCACAGTACAGGACAGAAATTACTGTACAGATGACCTTGATTTATCAAAAAATGTTATGTTAGTGCCCTGGCCAGTTGGCTCAGCGGTAGAGCGTCGGCCTAGTGTGCGGAGGACCCGGGTTCGATTCCCGGCCAGGGCACACAGGAGAAGCGCCCATTTGCTTCTCCACCCCTCCGCCGCACCTTCCTCTCTGTCTCTCTCTTCCCCTCCCGCAGCCAAGGCTCCATTGGAGCAAAAATGGCCAGGGCGCTGGGGATGGCTCTGTGGCCTCTGCCTCAGGCGCTAGAGTGGCTCTGGTCGCAACATGGCGACGCCCAGGATGGGCAGAGCATCGCCCCCTGGTGGGCAGAGCGTCCCCCATGGTGGGCGTGCCAGGTGGATCCCGGTCGGGCGCATGCGGGAGTCTGTCTGACTGTCTCTCCCTGTTTCCAGCTTCAGAAAAATGCAAAAGAAAATGCAAAAAAAAAAGAAAAAAAAATGTTATGTTAGTATATTCTGATATTAAGAGACAGTTGCCAGCTTGAGCCCATGGTCGCTGGCTTGAGCAAGGGGTTACTCGGTCTGCTGAAGGCCCGCGGTCAAGGCACATATGAGAAATCAATCAATGAACAATTAAGGTGTTGCAATGTGCAACAAAAAACTAATAATGATTGATGCTTTTCATCTCTCTCCGTTCCTGTCTGTCTGTCCCTGTCTATCCCTCTCTCTGTCTCTCTCTCTCTCTAAAAAAAAAAAAAAGAGTTGCATACTCTTTATGGGTTATATATAAAAAGTGACACCAGACTGGCCAAAATAATTTAGCAGCTAAACAACTGTCAGTTATATGAACAATTGACTTAAATCCCTAATTATACTTGACAAATGCTGAATAGGTAATCGCAAAAATCCCATTACATTTACTCGATATTATATAGTGTAGATAACGAACATTTTAATAATCAACACGATGCTGACTTTTTAGGGGGAAATACTAAGTTACACACTAAAATTACATAGTGTAGACAATCAACATTAACAATGCTTAATATTTTCAGAGGGAAAATACCTAGTTCAACATTAAAATTCTCCCCCTTCCTTGATCATTCCATAGGCTTTTCCACTTAAAAAAAAATGTATTGTCTCTAATCTTAGTTCGTTTTCTCCTAATTACCAAAATGAGAAAATAAAAGTATTTCAACAGTATTCCCCACTTACAGCTAACCCGTTCAACTAGAAGCCACTAACACAGCTAGCTGGTCTAGGTATGTTCCCTTCTTACCAAGCAGTGTTTTCAAACAGATTGTTAAAACTCAGAAGAGTTGTACTTATGCCTTATGGCTAAACAAAAGAAGCTTATAAATTAGTGGGTACGTTTAAACCGGTATTCTTAGTTTAAGGGCAGAAACAACGACCATGTACAAACGTACAAGTATTAGTAAGGAACACTTGAGTTTATGCTGGACATCTGATTCAGAGAACATCCTTCTCCAAGTCTCTACAGTCAAAACCAAAATAAAACACCAGCACCACGTCAAGAAATCTGTAAAACCGTTCTGAACACCATAAAATGGATTGATTTCTATCTATTTCACTACGCCGTTTCTTTCGATAACAGCTGAGACCAGTGATGACCTGGAGAAACGGGGCCAAAAGGTACACAGGACACGTCCTAACGGAGGGAGGGCGAGCTGATGTGATCCTCAAGAAGGGAGCAGCAGAAAGATCCGCCCGGGGAGAATCTAAGGAACCGCCGCCCCACATCACCCCAGACGGTTTCCCCAGACAAAAGACGAAAAAGGACAAACGGTTTTTTTCCTAAAGCTGGATCCAGGTTTGAGGTGGTGGGAGAAGAAATCCCCACCCCAACTGGAAGTCCAGCTAGCTCTGAGTCTACGGGCAGCCCCGTGGGGACCCCGCCCTCCCCACTCCCATACCACGTCTGGGTCCCTCCCTTCTCCCGGGGGGTGCAGCCAGGGTCCCGGCGCCCCCCCGCTTCCCGAGCTCGGCTCCCACCCTCCGGCCCCGAACTGTCGCCCGGCCGAGGACCCTTTCCCCGCGGGCCGACGAGGAAGGCCCGACCCGCCCGGCACCTTTGATGACGCGATCAGTGGTGGAGAGGTGGAGGTGCCTCCCGGACATGGTCCCCCCGGCCTCGTCCAGGCGCCTGGAGCCCTCCAGAGTGCGCCCCCGCCTGCGTCCCGGCGCTCTCGGCTCCCGGGGCCAGTCAGCCCGCCGCGCCCCGGCCCAGGCTCTTCAGGGCGGCCGCGGCAGCCCCGCCTCGAACCCCGCTGACAGGACGCAGGCCCACTGGCCGCTCCTTCCCGAGGAGCCGAATCGCGAGCGCTGGCGACCGCGGATCAGTGAGGCAACCGGGGCTGCCGCGGCTGCTCGCGGCCCGGCCCGCGTGTGCGCGCGCGCGCGCCCCCGCCCGCCGTCCTTTCAACTTCCCGGCAGCCCGCGCGCCTCCGCCGCCGCGCCGAGACCCGAGCGCGGCCCCGTTGGCTCCCCGGCCCGCGCCTCCCCTGACCTCGGCGGCCGCGCGGGCGACCTCGCTACGCCGCCCGCGCGGCCGCACCCTGCGCACGCGAGCTTCTTTCCTGTCCTGTTCGGGATGGCCGGTTTCCTTTCGGCTCAGCCTGCGTTCCCTGCGGCTGGCCGCTCCGTCTCCGGCCGTTGCTGGGCCTGCAGCACGCAACCCCAGTCCAAGGGTTGCACGGCCAGGCCCAGCCCGGCAGCGGCCATCTTGTGACCCGGCTGCAGTGAACGTGCACCTGCGACCCGGCTGTCACTCTGGAATCCCCTTGCAGGGAGCCCTTGCCCTCCACCACCTGCCCCACCGGAGACCTCCTGCTCTTTCCTTTGGGTCAGCTGCCCGCTCTGTCTGTAGGGGTCGCTACCGACGTGACCCCGCTCTTGCCCACAGTTCATCCTTCCCCTTCACCAAACCCATTTAACCCCCTGATTAAAATTTTCACGCAGTTAGTTGAGCAAGAAGGACTGTCGCTTTCACCCTAGTTCCAATCCAGTTGGGGCGGGGGTAGGGGCTCGGTTTCCCTACGGGGCGGCTAAGACCCTCGCCTTGGCCCCGCGGCCTCCTCTTTCCACTTCCAAGAGAAGGGACAGGACAGCTGCTCCAGGTGCTCCTGGCCAGGCCTCTTTTGTACTAGGAACTGACACCCTGAGTGTCACCGCAGCCACAGCAACTCCTCTTTCGTGGCACCAACACAGTATCTACCGCCCCCACTCAGCAAAGCTCTCTCTCTCTAGAGTGTCTTAATCTGATTTGTCTCCAGGTTAAAACTGACCTCTTCTTTCCTTAAATGCAAGCCTAGCATAGAAACTTACTTTGACGGTCCTCCCTCACTGAGTATAGTGCCTGGTGAAGTCAGATGTAGTTTGATTTTAGCAATGATAACGAAATATTGAAACAGATCCAGGCCCTGGCCGGTTGGCTCAGCGGTAGAGCGTCGGCCTGGCGTGCGGGGGACCGGGGTTCGATTCCCGGCCAGGGCACATAGGAGAAGCGCCCATTTGCTTCTCCACCCCCACTCCCTCCTTCCTCTCTGTCTCTCTCTTCCCCTCCCGCAGCCAAGGCTCCATTGGAGCAAAGATGGCCCTGGCGCTGGGGATGGCTCCTTGGCCTCTGCCCCAGGCGCTAGAGTGGCTCTGGTCGCGGCAGAGCGACGCCCCGGAGGGGCAGAGCATCGCCCCCTGGTGGGCAGAGCTTCGCCCCTGGTGGGCGTGCCGAGTGGATCCCAGTCAGGTGCATGCGGGAGTCTGTCTCTTCCCGTTTCCAGCTTCAGAAAAAAAGAAAAAAGAAAAAAGAAACAGATCCAAGGACATATATGCAAATTATAGGCAAGCCAGCCTTAATGATTCTTGTGGTGGGCAGTAAGAGGTCATATGTGGTTATGGATATTTAAATTAAATAAAAATTAAAATGTCAATATTCAGTACCTTGTACCAGCCACATTTCAAATGCTCAATAATTATGTGTGTGGCTAGTGGACATAGTAAAATAGGACACTTCCATCATAGCAGAAAATTCTTTTGGATAGCTCCTAGCTAAAAGATTATATGGGTTAAACCCAAATCTGCATTAATACAGATATATGTACTGGGAGGACATAAACAGGAACCAAACCCTAAATTATACCTTGGAGTTTTGCCCAAAAGGCCTTTCATAGCAACTCTAGCAAGGCAGGAACACTTTAGGAGCTAAATAGAATTTGGTTCTATCTTCTTGAGTCCTGACTTAAGGACTCCCCCAAAGAGAATTGTTTAGATATCCTGAAGAAATTCTTCATTTAAGAAGTAATCAGAGCCTGACCAGGCAGTGGTGCAGTGGATAGAGTGTCGGACTGGGACACAAAGGACCCATGTTCAAAACCCTGAGGTCGCTGGCTTGAGTGTGGACTCATCCAACTTGAGTGCGGTTCACCACTTGAGCATGGGGTTGCTGGCTTGAGCATGGGATCATAGACATGACCCCATGGTTGCAGGCTTGAAGCCCAAGGTCGCTGGCTTGAGCCCAAGGTCACTGGCTTGAGTAAGGGGTCACTTGCTCTGCTGGAGCCCCCCCCCCCCCGGGTCAAGGCACACATATAAGAAAGTAATCAATGAACAGCTAAGGTGCTGCAACGAAGAATTTATGCTTCTCATATCTCTCCCTATCTGTTCCAGTCTGTCCCTCTCATTTAAAAAAAAAAGAAAAAGAAAAGATAATCAGAGCATCAAAGCATCACACCTCTATCAAACAGTAGATCTGTAAAGATAAAAAATAAATCAGAAATAAATAAATAAATAAATCAGTCCTTACCTGACCAGGCTCAGTGCATTAGCATCGGCCTGGGATGTGGAGAATCCAGGTTTGAAACCTAGAAGTTGCCAGCTTGAGTGTGGGCTCATCTGGCCTAAGTGAGGGTTTTCAAAGTCACCAGCTTGAGTGTAGGATAATAGACCTGACCCCATGGTTATTGGCTTGAGTCCAAAGGTCGCTGGCTTGAAGCCCAAGGTCACTGGCTTGAGCAAGGGGTCACTGGCTCAGCTGGAGCCCCCCAAGTCAAGGCACGTGTGAGAAGCAATCAATGAACAACTAAAGTAAAGCAACTACCAGTTGATGCTTCTCACCTCTCTCCCTTCCTGTCTGTCCTGTCTGTTCCCCTCTCTCTGTGTCTCTGTCTCTCTCACAAAAAAGAAAAATATATATATATTATATATATAACATATATATATAATATATATGCATGCCCTGCAGCATATCTGGAAGAACATTAATGGGATAGCTAAAAAATAAAGTTTTAAAAAACATTGGAAGCCAACTTGATGCCTGACCTGTGGTGGCGCAGTGGATAAAGTGTCGACCTGGAAATGCTGAGGTCGCCGGTTCGAAACCTTGGGCTTGCCTGGTCAAGGCACATATGGGAGTTGATGCTTCCAGCTCCTCCCCCTTCTCTCTCTCTGTCTCTCCCTCTCCTCTCTAAAATGAATAAATAAAAAATTAAAAAAAAAAAAAAAAAACATTGGAAGCCAACTTGAAAAGACAGATATATTCAATAACAGTAGTGGAAAATTTAACCGAATATTTGTATCTCAACCTGGAGCCATTCCATAACATAAAAATAAGATGTGCCTGGTTTAAAGACTTACATGTAAAAAAAGAAGAAAAGAAAAATACCTAGAGGAAAATAAATTTACCCCGTTTCGATAATCATGGTAATTCTAAAGCTAGCAGATGCCAATGGATGCTGGCATTCCCTCCCACCATGTGTACATTGATCAAATCAAAACCAACTTAGTGAATTCAGATAAGGACTTTCTAAGCTCAAAAGTAATGAAATAAATTACAAAAGAATGTTATGTTTGACTACTTGAAAAGTTAAACACAATTAAAAGGCACAAAACTGGGGAAAAACTATCTCATATATAAGGGTAAAGACTCACTATTCAATAGAAGAGCTCTACAATTCAAGTATGGACAATAAAATATAAGGCACTGAAAATTTAAACTGTTCAACTTCATAACTAACGCAAAATGTATGTTAAAGCAAAATGGTATTATTTATATAGCAAATTGGAAAACATTTTAAAAGGTAATACTATTGGTAATTATAAATTAACACAACTTCTCTGGAAAGGGGTTTGGCAGTATCAATGAAAGATTATATATATATATGGCTGGGAAAAAGTAGGTGTACAGTTGTTTGTATAAAAAATAATGCAATAAATAATAATACAAGAATAAATTCTGTTGCACATACAACTGTAAACTTACTTTTGCTCATCTTTGTATGTATGACCAATGAAAAGATTCTCAATCATTAGTCATCAGGAAAATACGAGATAAACCATATCGAGATATGACTGTAGGCCAGGGGTCGGGAACCTTTTTGGCTGAGAGAGCCATGAACGCCACATATTTTAAAATGTAATTCCGTGAGAGCCATACAATATGTTTAACACTAAATACAAGTAAATGTGTGCATTTTATGTCAGACCAACACTTTTAAAGTACAATAAGTCTCTGAATTCTTTTTAATAACGTTGTTATGCTATTGCTAACCAATGATGAATAAAGTACTTCTTACCATTAATGCGACTTCTGCTGCTGCTGCATGTTTCTTTTTTTGTTTATTTATTTATTTATTTATTTATTTATTTATTTATTTATTTATTTATTTTTTACAGAGACAGAGAGTGAATCAGAGAGAGGGATAGACAGGGACAGACAGACAGGAACGGAGAGAGATGAGAAGCATCGATCATTAGTTTTTCATTGCACGTTGCAACACCTTAGTTGTTCATTGATTGCTTTCTCATATGTGCCTTGACCGTGGGCCTTCAGCAGACTGAGTAACCCCTTGCTGGAGCCAGTGACCTTGGGTTCAAGCTGGTGGGCTTTTGCTCAAACCAGATGAGCCCGTGCTCAAGCTGGCGACCTTGGGGTCTTGAACCTGGGTCCTCTGCATCCCAGGCCGACGCTCTATCCACTGCACCACTGCCTGGTCAGGCCTGCATGGTTTTGCTGATGGCTTTGTAGTCTGGTTGATACGTGGTGAGGTTGAGACTTTCATCTGTTAAACGTGATCCTAGGTTGGTCTTAATGTTCTTTAGATGTGAGAAAGACTGCTCACATGCATATGTAGAGCCAAACATTGTCAGTAGAGCAATACCACATGCTGCAGTGTGTGGTATGTGAAGGGAAACACGTTCTAAGTTTTGACAATCAGCTGGTCCGCAGGTTGCAGTTTTTTCATTTCTCCCCACTTGTGTTTGCTTGCTAACTCTGCTTGCTGTTGTGCAAGTCTTTCTAAATCTTCATTCAGTGACTTGAACTTATTCACCCACATGTCTGAGGCCTTCAGGTCAGCAGCTTGTAGCTCAAAATCTCTGATGTCGAGACACCGGGGATGTAACTCAGGTCAGCACTGTCCACTGCACATTCGTGTGGATGGGTGATGAACTTAAAAAGACAAGTGCGCTCAGGAAATTCTCCAAAGCACGCTTTGAATGACTGCAGGGGATTAGATGTGAAGCCCGCTAGCTGCTGGAAATCAAGATGTTGATCAGGGTCACTTGCTGTGCATGCATCTTTAAACTCTCCCAGTTTTTCAAAGTGTAATAACAACCTGTTTCAATGTCCGTGATGAAGAGTTCCAGCTTGTTTTCAAATGCAAACACTGCTTGTTGAAAGGATAAGACTGTATTTCCAACGCCTTGCATTTTCACATTGAGCTGGTTCAGATGTTCAGTCATGTCCATGAGATAGTAGAGAACTTCAGGAGCCACTCAGTGTTAGCTAACTCAGGATGCTCGACATTTTTCATTTCAAGAAAAGTCCGGATTTCGCTCAGACAAGCTGCGAAACAGCTGAGCACCTTCCCTCTTGACAACCAACACACATTGCTGTGCAGAAGCAGACCAGGATAATTATTCCCAACTTCATCCAGCAGTGTTTTAAACTGGCGATCATTTAAAGCTCAGGCAACAATAAAGTTGACCATCAGAATGACCAGCAACATCACCTCACCAAGCTGCTCAGCACACATCTGAGCACAAAGCGCCTCCTGATGTAGGATGCCGTGAAAACTTAGGATGGGTCTCTTTTCATGTTCATGAAGAAGCGTTACGAATCCTCTGTTTTTCCCCATTAGGCACTGAGCACCATAAGTACACGCGAAATAAGTTTATCCATCGGTAGATTTTTTTCTTTAGCGAACTCAGTGAAAGACTTGAATAAATCCTCCCCTCTTGTTGTCTCTTTCATAGGCAAAACAGCAAGACTTTCCTCACATAGTGTGTCAACAACCACATACCTTGCAATCACACTGAACTGGGATAAATGGCTTACATCTGTTGACTCATCCAAAGCGAGAGAAAAGAATGGTGCTGTTGGCCCTGGCCGGTTGGCTCAGAGGTAGAGTGTCGGCTTGGTGTGCGGAGGACCCGGGTTCGATTCCCGGCCAGGGCACACAGGAGAAGTGCCCATTTGATTCTCCACCCCTCCGCCGCGCCTTCCTCTCTGTCTCTCTCTTCCCCTCCCGCAGCCAAGGCTCCATTGGAGCAAAGATGGCCCGGGCGCTGGGGATGGCTCTGTGGCCTCTGCCTCAGGAGCTAGAGTGGCTCTGGTCGCAACATGGCGACGCCCAGGATGGGCAGAGCATCGCCCCCTGGTGGGCAGAGCGTCGCCCCATGGTGGGCGTGCCGGGTGGATCCCGGTTGGGCGCATGCGGGAGTCTGTCTGACTGTCTCTCCCTGTTTCCAGCTTCAGAAAAAATGCAAAAATGCCAAAAAAAAAAAGAACGGTGCTGCATTTATGTCCTTCACTTGTGTTGCCTCAATTTGATTTGCCATCATGATGGTACGATCGTGAACAGTTCTTGCCGACAGAGGCATGTCTTTTATTCGTTTGATAATCTTGTCTTTATCCGAAAAGTCGTCAAAAAGTCCATTGGCAACATCAAGCATGAATGTTTTGGCATACTCCCCATCTGTGAATGGCTTTCCATTTCTCACAATTGCTAAAGCACCAGCAAAGCTAGCCAAATTCCAGTCACCTTGTTGGGTCCAAACACGAGTTGCTGCTGACTAGCTTGCACTCTGCACAGTAGCTCTTGACATGCTTTCTTCCTGCTTTCCCTTGCTGGATATTTCAATGCAAATGTAGTATGGCGTGTGTTGAAGTGCCGCTTTATATTTGACAGTTTCATCGATGCAATTTTTTTTTTTTGTATTTTTCCGAAGCTGGAAATGGGAGTCAGTCAGACAGACCCCCGCATGCACCCGACCGGGATCCATCCGGCATGCCCAACAGGGGGTGATGCTCTGCCCATCTTGGGGAGTCGCTCTGCCGCAATCAGAGCCATTCTAGCACCTGAGGCAGAGGCCACAGAGCCATCCTCAGCGCCCGGGCAAACTTTGCTCCAGTGGAGCCTTGGCTGCAGGAGGGGAAGAGAGAGACAGAGAGGAAGGAGAGGGGGAGGAGTGGAGAAGCAGATGGGCACTTCTCCTGTGTGCCTTGGCCGGGAATCGAACCTAGGACTACTGCACGCCAGGCCGATGCTCTACCACTGAGCCAACCGGCCAGGGCCTTCATCGATGCAATTTTATCATTGCATATTAGACACACTGCAGAACCTGCTCTCTCCACAAAGGTGAATTCCTCTGTTTATTCCTGCTGAAAAGTACAATACTCCTCATCTTTTTTTCTTTTAGCCATCTTCTTCATCAAAAGGGTTTCTGCAGTTAGCTAACTGACTACTTGATTAAAAGGAGGGAAGTTTATTTCCTGACCTCATAACGACCCGTGTATGTTATGCATTATCCAATAAAAATTTAGTGTTGTCCCAGTCCCAGAGAGCAGCTGTGATTGGGTCCAGCCACCCGCAACCATGAACATGAGCGCTGGGAAATGAATGGATTGTAATACATGAGAATGTTTTATATTTTTAACATTATATTTTTGTTAAAGATTTGTGTGAGAGCCAGATGCAGCCATTGAAAGAGTCACATCTGGCTTGCAAGCCATAGGTTCCCGACCCCTGCTGTAGGCCCTGGCTGGTTGGCTCAGTAGTAGGTGTCGACCTGGCATGTGGGTGTCCTGGATTCAATTTTCAATTCCCTGTCAGGGCACACAGGAAAGGCAACCATGTGCTTCTCTACCCCTCCCCCTTCTCTCTCTCTCTCTCTCTCTCCTTTCCCCTCCTATAGCCATGGCTCCATTAGATTGAGCAAGTTGGCCTTGGGCACTGAGGATGGCTCTGTGACCTCTGCCTCAGGCATTAAAGAAATGGCTCCGTTGCTGAGCAATGAAGCAACCATCCCAGATGGGCAGAGCATTGTACCCTAGTGGGCTTGCCTGGTGGATTCTGGTCAGGCACATGTGGGAGTCTGTCATTCTGCCTCCCCTCCTCAAACTAAAAAAAAAGAGAGAGAGATATGACAGTACTAGCTACTAGAATAGCTAAAATTAAAGACTCCAAATATCAATGTTGGCAAGAATGAGAGCAACTGGGCTTGGCCAGTTGGCTCAGCACCATGGCCTCCGCCACTTGGGGGCTAAATAGCATGTTATTAAATAACAAATGAGTTAACAATTGGATCAAGGAAGAAATAAAAAATTTCCTTGAAACAAATGAAAATGAACAAACAACAACTTAAAATCTATGAGACACAGGCCCTGGCTGTTGGGCTCAGCAGTAGAGTGTCAGCCCAGCATGTGGAAGTCCCGGGTTTGATTCCTGGTCAGGACACACAGGAGAGGCGCCCATCTGCTTCTCCACCTTTCCTCCTCTCCTTCCTCTCTGTCTCTCTCTTCCTCTCCCGCAGCCAAGGCTCCATGGAGCAAAGTTGGCTCGGGCGCTGAGGACGGCTCCATGGCCTCTGCCTCAAGCGCTAGAACAGCTCCAGCCAAGATGGAGCAATGCCCCAGATTGGCAGAGCATCGCCCCCTGGTGGACTTGCGGGGTGGATCCTGGTCAGTGCATGCAGGAGTCTGTCTGACTGCCTCCCCACTTCTAACTTCAGAAAAATACAAAAAAAATTTTTTTTAAAGTTCTATGGGACACAGCAAAAGCAGTCCTGAGGGGGAAGTTCATAGCATTACAGGCATACCTTAAGAAGCAAGAAAAAGCTCACATAAATAATCTAACTCTGTACCTAAAAGAACTAGAAAAAGAAAAACAAAGAAAGCCCAGAGAAAGTAGAAGGAAGGAAATAATAAAGATCAGAGCAGAAATAAATAACATAGAGGCTAGAAAAACAATAGAAAAAATCAGTGAAACCAAGAGCTGGTTCTTCGAAAAAGTAAACAAGATTGACGAACCTTTAACCAAACTCATCAAGAAAAAAAAAAGAGAGGACTGAAATAAATAAAAACAGAAGTTAAAGTGGAAAAGTAACAACTGACAACACAGATATACAATGGATTATAAGAAAATACTATGAAGATCTATATGTCAAAAAATTGGACAACCTAGGCAAAATAGATAAATTCCTAGAAATATACAATGTTCCAAAACTCAATCTGGAAGAATCAGAAAACCTAAACAGACCAATTATAACAAATGAAATTAAAACAGTTATCAAAAAACTCCCAGCAAACAAAAGTCCAGGACCAGATGGCTTCACAGGCAAATTTTACCAAAAATTCAGAGAGGAACTAACACTTATCCTTCTCAAGCTATTTCAAAAAATTAAAAAGAGTGAAAAGAGGAGGAAAGACTTCCAAGCTCCTTTTTTTTTAATTTTAATTTTTTTATTTATTCATTTTAGAGAGGAGAGAGAGAGGCAGAGAGAGAGAGAGAGAGGAGAGAGATGGGGGAGGAGCTGGAAGCATCAACTCCCATATGTGCCTTGACCAGGCAAGCCCAGGGTTTCAAACCGGTGACCTCCGTGTTCCAGGTCAACGCTTTATCCACTGCACCACCACAGGTCAGGCCCAAGCTCCTTTTCTGAGGCAAGCATTATCCTCATTCCAAAACCAGGTAAAGACACTACAAAGAAAGAAAACTATAGGCCAATACCCTGATGAACATAGATGCTAAAATTCTCAACAGAATATTAGCAAATTGGATCCAGAAATACATGAAAAAGATCATACATCATGATCAAGCGGGATTTGTTCTGGGGAGGCAAGGCTGGTATAATATTCGCAAATCAGTAAATGTGATTCATCACATAAACAAAAGGATAAAAATCACATGATTACATAAATAGATGCAGAAAAAGCATTTGATAAAATCCAGCACCGATTTACGATCAAAGGTCTCAGCAAAGTGGGAATACAGGGAACATATTCCAACATAATAAAGGCTATCTATGAAACACCCACAGCCAACATCATATTCAATGGGCAAAAATTAAAAACAATCCCCTTAAGATCAGGAACAAGGAAGGGATCCCGTTTTCACCACTTTTATTCAACATAGTCCTGGAAGTCCCAGCCACAGCAATTAGACAAGAAGAAGAAATAAAAGGCGTGCGGAGGACCCGGGTTCGATTCCCGGCCAGGGCACACAGGAGAGGCGCCCATTTGCCTCTCCACCCCTCCGCCGCGCTTTCCTCTCTGTCTCTCTCTTCCCCTCCCGCAGCCAAGGCTCCATTGGAGCAAAGATGGCCCGGGCGCTGGGGATGGCTCTGTGGCCTCTGCCTCAGGCGCTGGAGTGGCTCTGGTCGCAACATGGCGACGCCCAGGATGGGCAGAGCATCGCCCCCTGGTGGGAAGAGCTTCGCCCCTGGTGGGCGTGCCGGGTGGATCCCGGTCGGGCGCATGCGGGAGTCTGTCTGACTGTCTCTCCCTGTTTCCAGCTTCAGAAAAATGAAAAAAAAAAAAAAGGCATTCAAATTGGAAAAGAAGAAGTAAAACTATCATTATTTGCTGATGACATGATACTGTACACAGAAAACTCTAAAGTCTCAGTCAAAAAACTATTAGACCTGATAAATAAATTCGGCAAGGTGGCAGGACATAAAATTAATATTCAGAAATATTTTTATACACCAACAATAAACTGTCAGAAAGAGAAATTAAGGAAACAATCCCCTTCACTATTGCAACAAAAAACAAATAAAGTACCTAGGAATAAATTTAACCAAGGAGGTAAAAGACTTGTACTCAGAAAATTATAAGACATTGAAGAAAGTAATCAAGGAAGATACAACCAAGTGAAAGCATATACCGTGTTCATGGATGGATAGGAAGAATAAGCATCATTAAAGTGTCTATACTACCCAAAGCAATCTACAGATTCAATGCAATTCCTGTTAAAATATCAATGACATACTTCAAAGATATAGAACAAATATTTCAAAAATTTATATGGAACCAAAAAAGAACACGAATAACCTCAGCCATCTTGAAAATGAAGAATAAGCTTGATCAGGCAGTGGCACAGTAGATAGAGTGTTGGACTGGGATGCAGAAGACTCAGGTTCAAAACCCAAGGTCACCGGCTTGAGCACAGGCTCATCTGTTTGAGCTAAGCTCATCAGCTTGAGCCCAAGGTCGCTGGCTTGAGCAAGGGATCACTTGGTCCACTGTAGCCAACCCCCCCCCCCCCGTCACATATGAGAAAGCAATCAATGAACAACTAAGATGCCACAACAAAGAATTGATGCTTCTCATCTCTCTCCCTTCCTATCTGTCTGTCCCTATCTGTCCCTCTCTCTCTGTCTCTGTCTCTGTAAAAAAAAAAAAAAAAAAAAAAAAAGGAAGAATAAAGTAGGAGGTATTATACTTCTGGATATCAAGTTATACTACAAGTCCATTGTAATCAAAACAGCCTGGTACTGGCATAGGACAGGCATTCAGATCAATGGAACAGAACAGAGAACCCAGAAATAAACCCATGCCTTTATGGTCAATTGATATTTGACAAGGGAGGTAAGAGCATACAATGGAGTATAAAGACAGTCTCTTTAATAAATTGTGTTGGGAAAATTTGATAGGTACATGCAAAATAATGAACCTAAGCCACCAACTTACACTATTCACAAAAATAAACTCAAAATGGATAAAAGAGTTAAATGTAAGTCATGAAACCATAAACATCTTGAAAGAAAACATAGGCAGTAAACTCTCCAATATCTCTCATAGCAATATTTTTGCCCACTTATCTCCACGGGCAAGCAAAATAAAGGACAAAATAAACAAATGAGACTATATCAAATTAAAAAGTTTTTTTCACAGCTAAAGACACCATTAACAAAATAAAAAGACAACTCATACAATGGAAGAACTTATTTGCCAATATGTCTGATAAGGGGTTAATAAACAAAATTTATAAAGATCTTCTAAAATGCAACATCAGGAAAGTAAACAATCCAATTTAAAAATGGGCAAAGGAACTGAATAGACACTTCTCAAAAGAGGACATACAGCCTGACCTGTGGTGGCGCAGTGGATAAAGCGTCAACCTGGAAATGCTGAGGTCACCGGTTCGAAACCCTGGGCTTGCCTGGTCAAGGCACATATGGGAGTTGATGCTTCCTGCTCCTCCCCCCTTCTCTCTTTGTTTCTTCCTCTCTCCCCCTCTCTCTCCTTTCTAAAATGAATAAATAAAATTAAATTAAAAAAAAAAAAGAGAACATACAGATGGCCAGTAGGCATATGAAAAAATGTTCAACAACACTAATCATTAGAGAAATGCAAATTAAAACCACAATGAGATACCACGTCACACCAGTCAGAATGGTGCTAACAAATCAAGGCACAATAAATGCTTGTGGAGAAATCAAGGATGTGGAGAAAAGGGAACCCTCCTGCACTGCTGGTGGGAATGCAGACTGGTACAGCCACTGTGAAAAACAGTATGGTGTTTCCTCAAAAAATTACAATGGAACTGCCTTTGACCCAGCTCTCCCAATTTTAGGAATATATCCTAAGAATACCAAAACACTGATTCAAAAGAAGAAATGCACCCCATGTTTATTGCAGCATTGTTTACAATAGCCAAGATCTGGAAATAGCCCAAATGTCTATCAGTGGATGAGTGGATCAGAAAGCTGTACATATACACAATGGAATACTATATGGCCATGAAAAAGAAGGAAATCTTACCTTTTACGACAACATGGATGGACATGGAAACTATTATGCTAAGTGAAATAAGCCAGGCAGAGAAAGACAAATATCATATGATCTCACTTCTATGTGGAATCTAATGAACAAAGTGAACTGAGGAACAGAATAGAGGCAAAGGTGGGGTCACAGGGAGCAGAGGGACAGCAGTCATAGGGAAGGGGGATGAGGGGATGAGATTAGAGATGGTGAAGAGATTAATGAAATTATATATACATAACACATAGATACAGATAACAGGACAGCAAATCGCAGAGGGAAGGGGGGAGGGTGTTAGGGGAGGGGGACAAAAGGGGTGTAATGGGGGACACGTGGTTGGGGGTGAGGGTGTTATATTGAGTGGGACACTTGAATTCATGTTAACACAATAAAAATTAATAAATAAACAAACAAACAAAAATCTAGAACCATTCAGTGAAAAGATAAAAAGAAGAAAACTCTAATAAAGCTCCCTACCTAAATAATTTTTAAAAATTGAATAAGATTTAACTTTATTGATGGTGGTGGTGATATTTTTGTCATCATATTAATGGTTCCCAGCAATAATTGAAGTTCTACCTCACTCAGCTTGTACAACTCTTCACTACCTGGCCAGGGTCAGTCATATTTTTATCTAATTGGCGAATCTCATTCTCTTTTGTGTTATTTTCTGCAATGGTTAGAATTGAATAAAATATATGAAATTACCTAGATTACATTTAATTAGCATTTCTACTAATTTCTTCAAATCTAGGTTTCTGTTCATTGAGGCTGTGAGACTTGGTATATTTCCTTATGCGACTCCCTAAGCACTTCAGAAACCTTAATTACTGACCAGCTCTTCTGAGAAATAATTATGAATCCTTTTAATTTAATAAAAGTACAGGGAATCCTCATTTCTACTAGGCTTCAGTTTCTATTTGTGCAAAGCCATTAAACACTAAACTTCTGTGTCAAATGCGGGCAAGAGAACTATAGAATATTGTTTAAGCTAGAGTAAAACGAGCATTTCTAAAATAGATACACAGAACAAAAGGTATTTTACAGTGTATAATCTCTCATTTTATATTAAAGGCACTACATAAAATGTCTTTATTAGTAACACATATTGTAACCCTGGCCAGTCTGCTCAATGGTAGAGCGTTGGCCTGGCGTGTGGATGTCCCAGGTTCAATTCCAGGTCAGGGCACACAGTAGAAATGAACATCTGCTTCTCCACCTTTCCTCCTCTCACTTTTATCTCTCTCTTCCCCTCCCACAGCCAAGGCTCCACTGGAGCAAGTTGGCCCGGGTGCTGAGGATAGCACATGGCCTTGCCTCAGGCACTAAAATGGCCCCAGATGGGCAGAGCATTGCCCCTAGTGGGCTTGCCGGACGGATACCGGTCAGGCGCTTTCAGGAGTCTGTCTCTAAGCTTCCCCACTTCTCACTAAAGAAAAATACAAAAAAAAGGACCAAAAAAACAACAACAAAAAAACTCCCCCAAAACAACAAACAGTATGCTATCCCTTGGTTCCTTGGTCTTCCTAGGAAGACCCATGACTATAGGAACTGGGACAAAGATTGGGAAGCTCCAAAGCTGCCATTACTCCCTATTACTTTATTTTTATTTATTTATTTATTTATTTTTCTGAAGCTGGAAACAGGGAGAGACAGTCAGACAGACTCCCGCATGCGCCCGACCAGGATTCACCTGGCACGCCCACCAGGGGGTGACACTCTGCCCACCAGGGGGCGATGCTCTGCCCCTTCGGGGCGTTGCTCTGTTGTGACCAGAGCCACTCCAGCGCCTGGGGCAGAGGCCAAGGAGCCATCCCCAGCACCCAGGCCATCTTTGCTCCAATGGAGCCTTGGCTGCGGGAGGGGAAGAGAGAGACAGAGAGGAAGGAGAGGGGGAGGGGTGGAGAAGCAGATGGGTGCTTCTCCTGTGTGCCCTGGCCGACTCCCTATTACTTTAGTTTGCATCATTACAAAGCAGGAGGAAAGGATGGCAGTCATGACTGGCTACATAATACAACACAGCCTAGAACAAGATTTAATACCCTTCTCATCCTTGGGACCCAGCATTCCACAGGTAAGCTGCCACAGGTAAAGGACACTATCATTCATCAAGTTACTTGGGCCAAAAATGTAGTTGGGAGAGGCGGAGAAGTGGGCTCAGTTCCTCATGTATCATATCCTGTCAACTTATGCCCTCTACAGTCCATTTTCCATACAACAGCTCTTTCTAAATTGTAACAGGGTAAATCTGATGTCATTCCTCAGCTGAAAGCCCTAAAATATCTCCTCCTTTCCCAAGAGTAGGCTGGCTCCTATTTCTTTGAACTGATCTCAAACCTCTTCCTCTATGCCCAGTATGTGCAGATATAGTGGCCTTGTGTACATTGTCCTCTATACAAACTGGCTTCAAACAGACCAAACTCTTTTCTGCCCCAGAGTTCTTGATTTGTTGTCACTTTTGCTTGGAACATTATTCTCCTAGATCAGTGGTCCCCAACCCCCGGGCCGCGTACTGGTCCTGGTCCGTGGGCCATTTGGTACTGGTCCGCAGAGAAAGAATAAATAACTTACATTATTTCCATTTTATTTATATTTAAGTCTGAACGATGTTTTATTTTTAAAAACTGACCAGATTCCATCTGTTACATCAGTCTAAGACTCACTCTTTTTTCTTTTCTTTTTTTTTTTTTTTTTTTTTTTTTTTTGAAGCTGGAAAGGGGGAGGCAGTCAGACAGACTCCCGCATGTGCCCAACCGGGATCCACCAGGCACGCCCACCAGGGGGCGACGCTCTGCCCATCCAGGGCGTCGCTGTTGCGACCAGAGCCACTCTAGCGCCTGGGGCAGAGGCCAAGGAGCCATCCCCAGCGCCCGGGCCATCTTTTGCTCCAATGGAGCCCTGGCTGCAGGAGGGGAAGAGAGAGACAGAGAGGAAGGAGAAGGGGAGGGGTGGAGAAGCAGATGGGCGCTTCTCCTATGTGCCCTGGCCGGGAATCGAACCCGGGACCTCCGCACGCCAGGCCGATGCTCTACCACTGAGCCAACTGGCCAGGGCCAAGACTCACTCTTGACGCTTGTCTCAGTCACATGATACATTTATCTGTCCCACCCTAAAGGCCGGTCCATGAAAATATTTTCTGACATTAAACCGGTCCGTGGCCCAAAAAAGGTTGGGGACCACTGTCCTAGATCACAAAGCTGCCTCATTACTTATGGCTCAGCTCAAATGTCTCCTCCTGAAAGAGGCCTTTCCTGACCACCGTGGAAGCTGAAGCTACACTACCACCATTCTTTACCTCATTACCCTACGTTAATTTATCTGTGTCTACCCTCACAGCTTACGGGGAGCACCTTTCTGTTTCTGATTCATCATTGGCATGCTGTATCTGTCAAGAAGTTGGAACTCAATCACTTGTTGAATGAATGAATATCATCTTACTCTTGTTTGGAGCAGAGATTTTTTTTTTTTTTTTTTTTTTAACAGAGACAGAGAGAGAGAGTCAGAGAGAGGGATAGATAGGGACAGACAGGAATGAACAGAGATGAGAAGCATCAATCATCAGTTTTTCATTGCGATACCTTAGTTGTGCATTGATTGCTTTTTCATATGTGCCTTGACCGGGGGCTACAGCAGACTGAGTAACCCCTTGCTCAAGCCAGCGACCTTGGGTCCAAGCTGGTGAGCTTTTGCTCAGACTAGATGAGCCCGCGCTCAAGCTGGTGACCTCGAGGTCTCGAACCTGGGTCTTCCGCATCCCAGTCCGACGCTCTATCCACTGTGTCACTGCCTGGTCAGGCTGGAGCAGAGTTTCTTAACCAGTGGTGCAAAGGTTTCAAATAATTTCCTCCCCATCCTGCTCCCAGCTGTAAATGAAATTAAGGTTTTGACGATATTTGTAAGTGCTTCAGGGTATATGTTGAGAAATGTGTGGGAAAGCATATATTCTCCAGATACTCAAAGGAATCCAAACAACAAAATGTTAATTATGACCCTGGCCAGCTGGCTCAGTGGTAGAGCATCAGCCTGGCATGTGGAAGTCCCAGGTTTGATTCTTGGTCAGGGCACACAGGAGAAGCGCCCATCTGCTTCTCTACCCTTTCTCCATTGCTTATTCCACCACCCCCCCCCTCTGTCCCCATCCCCCTCCTGCAGCCATGGCTTGATTGGACTGAGCTGGCCCCTGGTGCTGAGGATGGCTCCATGGCCTCCACCTCAGGCACTAAGAGCTCAGTTTCTGAGCAACAGAGCAAAGCCCTCTAGTGGGCTTACCAGATAGATCCCGGTTGGGGCACATGTGGGAGTCTGTCTCTGCCTCCCCTCCTCTCACTGAATAAAAAAGAATGAGAATCTAGTGACAGATTTTCACAACCACCCATTGAAAGTATACATTGTCAGCAGAGTTCCTCTTCAAGTTTGGCTATCATGGCAAGGGCAATGGGCAGTTCAGCTCCCCCATGGGAGCCTCCAATGGGAACACCCTGCAGTTTACCTGGGCCACAGCTGCATCCAGGTATCCAATAGCTCTGACTCTTTCCTGTCCTGTATCAACACATATGCAGAGCCAGTACAAAGCTCATAGGGCCTGGTATGGACCTTGGATGGCCAGGTGATAGTGGCCAATGCTGGGAACCACTGCTTTAAGACTTATACTACCTCCAGTAGCTGCCAGGAGCCCTAACTGGCTCATATAGAGGGATGGATATAGGGGGTGGACAAAATCTGGCCAGGATGTGGGCCAGACCTGGCATCACTATGGGGATGTTGGTACATCCAGTGCTTTCCTGTTCTGCATCTCTCAACCTCAGGGTTGCACTTTGATTATTGCTTTGATAACTGGGTGGGCCTAGACTATGGTCCCAAGGATGTGTGCAGAGCACCCCCCATTACATACCTCCTGTTCCCCTTGGTCTGCTCCCCATACCCCAACCTGGAGTCTGAACAGACTTAATCCAGGGCAGAAGCCACCCTGGTTGTCTCCCTGCCACCCCATAAATACTAATAGACTGGAATACCCACCTCCCATGTTAAATAAATGTATTCACACACACACACACACACACACACACACACACACACACACACACACAAAAGGACCATATGCAAGATGAAATATATTTTAAGAGCACATTTCACATTTAGAATTTTCATAAAAGATCTGTCAGGATCCTCCACTAGAAATTTCCTGATGGCTCTCTATAAAACCATCAGGTTTTTCTATAAAACCATGTACTTGCCTGACCAGGCGGTGGCTCAGTGGATGGAGCGTCGGACTGGGATATGGTGGACCCAGGCTCAAGACCCCGAGGTCGCCAGTTTGAGTGTGGGCTCATCTGGTTTGAGCAAAGCTCACCAGCTTGGACCCAAGGTCGCTGGCTCCAGCAAGGGGTTACTCAAACTGCTGAAAGCCCACGGTCAAGGCACATGTGAGAGGGCAATCAATGAACAACTAAGGTGTTGCAACGAAAGACTGATGATTGATGCTTCTCATCTCTCTCCATTTCTGTCTGCCTGTCCCTATCTATCCCTCTCTCTCTGTCTCTGTAAAAAACAAGACAAACAAACAAAAAAAACCATGTACTTAAAACTACATGGATTATTGCCTAAATTTGTAAGGCAACCTACATGTTCTAAAGATCTATAAGCACAGATAAGACGGGGGAAAATTCAGAGCCTAGTGGAAGAACTACTTCCTGGCTTATGATTGCCAGACTGAGAACACTTCGGGTTATTTCTTAACTATAATTGATGCTACCATCTCGGAATCTCACCCACTACTAGGGTCAAAGATCGCTGTTACACAGGAAGGGTAGTCTTTGTCAACTCCCTTCCTTCATTTAAAGTAAACCCTGAATAGACATCTGGCAAGAAGTGGTTGTGATGTTGCAAAGAAAAATGGTTTTTGGCTGGTAACACTAAACATACTTAGCTAAAGGCTAATAAAGACCTGTGGATCTTTCCCAACCAGCAATCTTTTCTACTTTAAATAGAATGCAATTCATTGTATTCTAGGAGGATGAAAGGGATTTACTTCTACTGCAACTCGAACCTATCCTTCAGAAGTCTAGGTATTTCATACTAGATAATTGAGAGTACACAAATCTTTAAGATAGACAAGCATTGTTTTCCCATAAATCAAAAATCCCATGTCCACATTTGACATCTTTATTATTCCTTGAAATGGGTTTTTCAAATCAGATCTCAGCCTCACTGGATGGTAGAGAGCAAGCAGAAGCAACATTTAAAAAAATCTCCTAACTGGTTTAGCTGGGGAAGAGTATTAGACATAGCTAAGATCAAAGTTATGTTATTTTTAAATGTTTATTTTACTGATTTTAGAGACAGAGAGGGGGGTGGGGGAACAGGAACATTCATCTGTTTCTGTATGTGCCTTGACTGGGGATCAAACTGCAATCTCTGTGCTTCAGGATGATGCTCTAACCAACCAAGCTATCTGGCCAGGGCCAGATCAAAGTTTTAATCTTCTTAATGAACTGTTTGTTTTGCTTAGCTCTGTTTCACATGGACCACAATCATCTCTCTCAAACTTGTTTTCCAGGTAACAAGGCATAAGCAAAACCAACGCCAAAAACAGGAAAACAGAACAGGAACTGCTGCCCGTGTAGGAGCATGCTCACAAGCAAAGACCTTGCAGGTACTTCATTTGGTCTTTTCATTTTTGGGGGGTGGCTGATGCTGAAATCACAGAAGGAAACCAGATAGAGCTTCACCCAGAGGAACTTGGTGTATAAGGATCAGCAATTCAAGTCCAGTAATAGGTGTGTGCGGGAAGACACCAATCCCAGGCTGGGAAGGCTCTCCAGAGGTGGCGCAAGCCAAAGGATGGGGTCAACGTCACTTTGAACAGCAGATGGTAGTCTAATACAGTAGCCAGTGTAATTTACAAGACCAACATGAGCCACTTAACCCATTGCTCTTGAGTTTGAAAAAGCGGAAGGGCTCAGCAACATGCCTTGGGGAAACTCTAATGTATGCAGTAGTAAGATCACATTAATTCCTTTACATCACTGATCATTTTTAGTGTCAAACAAACTCCTGGTCCTATGACTAAACAGAAATAAAGTTTAGAATTTTAAGACTTATGACAGGGCTTTTACTTGGAAGACTTATGGAAGGTGTGGTTTACATGAACCAAATACACCACTCCAGTTCTAAACTGTGGGTTTATACCAAGGGAGAAGTGTGATGGAAAGCTCTTCTTAGGAAATACGTTTTATCATGAAACTTCAGTGAAGTCACAGTCCTCAGAAAAGATTAAGGTGAGCATGTTATGACATTTAAGGTTCCTTTTAAAATCTCCTCTCCAGAGTAAACAATGGCTATCAAGTAAGTGATAAGTTAATAAATTAAGACCCTAGCCAGGTAGCTCAATCAGTTAGAGCAGTGGTAGTCAACCTGGTCCCTACCACCCACTAGTGAGCGTTCCAGCTTTCATGGTGGGTGGTAGCGGAGCAACCAAAGTATAAATAAAAAGATAGATTTAACTATAGTAAGTTGTTTTATAAAGATTTATTCTGCCAAATTTAGCAAAAATCCAACATAAAGTACTTGGTAAGTAATTATTATTACATGCTCTAACTTGCTGTAACTCTGCTTTATAAATTTTATAAAGTAAAGTTACTTCCGTACTTTATAAATCACCATTACTGTGGAACCAGTGGGCAGTTAGAAAACTTTACTACTAACAGAGATACAAAAGTAGGCGGTAGGCATAAAAAGTTTGACTACCCCTGAATTAGAGCATCTTCCTGAAACCCCAAGGTTGGGGGTTCAATTCCTGGTCAGGACACATACAGGAAGCAACTAATGAATGCACAACTATGTGAAACAAGTGAGTGCTTCTTGCTATCTCCCCCCTCCCGTCTCTCTAAAAGCAGCTAATAAAAAAATTAATTAAGATAAGTGGTAGTAGAAGGGGAACTTAAAAAAAAAAAGATTTATTGATTTTACAATGAGAGGAGAGGGAAAGAACGAGAAGTATGAACTTATAGTTGCTGCACTTTAGTTGTTCATTGGCTGCTTGTTGTATGTGCCTTGACCGGGCAAGCCCAGGGTTTTGAACCAGTGACCTTAGCATTCCAGGTTGACACTCTATCCACTGCGCCACCACAGGTCAGATAAGAGGAAAAATTTTTTTTTTTTTACAGAAACAGAGAGAGAGAGTCAGAAAGAGGAACAGATAGGGACAGACAGGAAGGGAGAGAGATGAGAAGCATCAATTCTTTGTTGTGGCACCTTAGTTGTTCATTGATTACTTTCACATTTGTGCCTTGAAGGGGGAGGGCTACAGCAGAGCGAGTGACCCCTTGCTCAAGCCAGTGACCTGGGGCTCAAACCAGCGACCAGCGACCATGGGGGTCATTTCTATGCTCCTACGCTCAAGCCAGGGACCCTGCGCTCAAGCCAGCAACCTCGGTGTTTTGTACCTGGGTCCCCATGTCACAGTCCGATGCTTTATCCACTGCGCCTCTGCCAGGTCAGGAGAGAGGGAATTTTTTTAACTTAATTTTTTAAATCTTTAATACATTCACATTGTTCAAAACTAAACACTCTCCAAACATACGCTGAAACAATAAAACAAAGCTTTTGCGTCAGCGAGACACTATCGCCACCTTGTGTTTAACAGGCTTCATTGCACCCACATTGTTGCAAAAGATCACAGTCTTCAACACTTACAGAATATAGCTTTATTTATAGAATCTTACAAATAAAACATTTAAAATCCATATAACTTAAGTTGTTTTCTTTTCTAATTCATCCTCATAATTCCTGAGTTATTTTTTAAAAATACTGTGATGGAACTGCAGAACTGAAAAAGGAAATATGAACAATAAAAACCTAACCTCTCTCAAAAAAAATCAGACTTCATTTTTAAGCAGATTTCCAGCACACTATCATCTCTTTTGAAGTGGACTTAACTAAAAACAGGTCTTAGGACACCTGTTCACCAAACAGAGAAGCCTTCTTTTTTAAAACCCAGGGTGAATGGCCAATGAAGGAGAGCCCCAAGTTGACACTAGAGAGAAAAGGCCTTTGAGGGCAAAGACGGAAGACAACTTGCACGACAGGGTGCGCGTGAGAAGCTGCAGAAGCCCTGCTCCGGGGTCGCTGCTCCTCAGACTTCCCTTGCTATTGTCACCTGCAGCTGGTCCATCCCAGGACAGAGAGGCGAAGATGTGAATACCAGGGATGCAAAAGTCCTCAAACTCGCTACCCCTCAGACTCCTAATATGTACAAATGCTTTTAAAACAGCAAATTCAACACTTGAAAGTCCAAAAGAAATCGCTGTATCTTCAACTCATGAGGCAAGTCTGCTGCCAATGGCAACATACAATCAGCTGCACGATTTGAGTGTTTTCCCCATAAGATCCAGTCAGGACTGGCCTCTCGACTAATTACAGTTTGAAGAGAATTTCCCTTTGAGGCAGCTGTCTAGGAAAGGAAGGTTCTTAATTCCTATGTGCACAGAAAAGAAAAGCAACCTACTACTTTAAATTTTATTTTTTAATTTGTTAAAGATTCTTATTTCTGAGCTCTTCTAAAACTAGAAACCCACTAACCCTAACTTAGTATTTCACTCCAAGAATAATGATATTTGTAAGGAACGATCTACTAGGGAATATGCAAATTATAAATTTAATACATCAGTGTGAATTAAGAAAAGTCTTCTACACTCTTAAAGTTTGAGTATTATTTTCCGCTAGCTCCTGAAAGCAACTTGAGAAAAATAAAAGAGAAAGGACAAAGAATCAATAACAATAACAACAATAATAAAGTTAGATTCCAACATTCAAGGAATTAGTTCTTTGGTAAAACTGGACCATAATCCTATTAGGAGACAGTCCTGATATTTGATCTAGACTCTTGATAACTGTTTTCCTTCTTCTTCTGCCCACTCTCAAATCTGTCAAAAGGCAAGAGAAGGAAAAAAACTCACATAGCAACTCCAGCAGTTTTCCTGCTCATGTTCTTTTTCAAGAATATTCCTGGTTTAAAGGATGTTTCCCAAGAAGAAAAAAACAAAACAAAATAGAGGCTGCTTGTCATGACTATATAGCGGAGAGTACTTCTGGGTAAGAAGAGAAGAGACTCACAGGTGTTGGCAACAAACCAGCACTTGTCAGCCATGCACACAGTGCTGTCAGTTTGCGGTCAGCACCCCTGGGCTGCAACTGTGGGCACCACTAAGGAAGGCTTCTGGAGAGACTGGCTCCCCAAAGTGGCTAAAGAATCTCACATTATCAATATGATAATAATACATCAATTCACCTAGTGAACCTGGAGATTAGCTCCCCTTGAAGCCAGAGTTCTGAGGAGAGACTCCACCTGCTGCCTGAGGCTGGTCTCCAATCTCACAGACAAGTCTATCAACCCATTTCCTAAAGGGAGTTAGCGCAATTCATGTTCAGTATTAGCTGAGCCCTTTCTTGTTTGGGGTGAGGAAGGAAGGGTAACTTAGTGCCGTGTAAAACCCATTTGCAGTGTTCTCGGCAGGTCCTCTGCTCTGCACAAATCTGCAGAGCCCCATCCAAGTTCCAGACCTTACATCTCAGAGTTCGTTTATTGGTACTTTTATTCGTGCAATTAGCAAATCCTAAATGGTGTCTACACTGATTCCTTTTCTGGTGCCCTTGTCAAAAAGAGCACAAGGTGCATGCTGATTCCACAAGTCACCTTGCCACCCACAGCAGACATGCTGGCCAGGGGAGGTGAATTTGTGCAGTCTCCTCTCTCAGGCCAGCAGAGCGGATGTGCTCAGAATGTGCTTCTCGAGAGGCAGCTAACAGGTTCAAGAAGGGAGTGGGGATGGGGAGGTGGAAATCACAGACAAACCAGATGACTTTTTGCAGGTCTTCCTTCTCTGCCCTCCATTCTTATTAGTGTTATTCTGAAATAAGTGGAGGTCCAGGCAACCAAACCTACGTGCTAGCTCTCCTGGAAGGCCAGGAAACACCAGGCAGCCACAAAGTCAAAACCCAGTACCCCCGCTGGCGGAGCGGCCAGCAGGATGGGCCACGCACAGCGTCCCACTTCCCCTCTCACTCAGAGGACCTCCCCTCCCGCCCTATTCATCTGTCCCAGCTTTCAGTTCTCTCTGAGAGCACGGGCAACTGCAGACGGACAAAACAGCAGGAACTCCTGATTTTCTGTACCTTTTCTGTAAAAATATAGAGGTCCAGGATATACCAATTTAGAGTCATGGGCCCTAAACTATAGCTTCACCTCCTGGTATGTCTAATGAGGTTATGACTGCTGCCTATATTTTTGCATTGTAGGGAAAAGGATCCAATCTCTCCTTCTGGTTCAAAGAGAAAAGGGCCTGGGTAACTGGAGAAAATACAAGGTTTGTCTTCTAAGCCACATTCAGGTTCCAGAGTCTCTCTGAGAAGGAGGGAGAGGGGTGGGAGAGAGGTGCTGCCTGGAGACGGGGCCCGGGGCAGCTTATCACTTGGACAGAGCATTTCAAAAACAGCTGACATGTAAGTGCAGGAACATCTTCGGTGTCACAGTTTTTAACAGAACTGCCTCTCCCGAGGTTCTTCCTGGGTGCTGAGTCTACAAGCCAGGGAGCAGGCAGCCAGGGGCCCGACTTCCAATACCTCGGGTCACTGCGGGGCCTACCCAATCTGGATCTGTCCTGAATACATGGTGAGAAGCAGCATGATGGTGAAACCAGTCAAGAGGCCCAGGTTCTGGATGACAAAGGGGACCAACATGCTGCCCTGCCTCTCATCCTCCTGGCAAACTTCATTCATCTCAGGGAACTGAGAAGAGAAAAGCGAAAGAGAGCGGCAGTGCCTCTCAGCGTTTAGGGCCGAGAGACTTCAGTGCAACAGAGACGGCGTATCTAATAACTTACGTGCATTCTATTAATACTTACACGGTGAGAACAATATAATTAGTATATAACATGACTGAGGTGAAAATCATACAACATGTAATTAAGATATACATATGTATCAACTGGTTTACAAAGAAAGTTAACAGTAGTAGCCTCTAGATCTGGAATGGAATAGCCTTTCTCCAAGGTGGTCAACACGACAGCTGACCCTTCAACAAAACTGGGGCTGTGCAGTTGAACATCCGCATGTAACTTGACTCTCCCAAAACCGGAATCCATGGATGCTCAAGTCCCCTAGAGAAAATGGCTTCTAACAATGCAGAGACTGGCACTCTGCATCCGTGGTTCCCAGCTGCAGACTGAAAGCAGGACGGGGACCGAGTTCCTGGGGGCCTAGTGTCTAGGAAAGCCGTCCGGGTATTCATTGAAAAAAATACACCTTCACATGGACCTGGCAGTTCAAATCCTTGTTGTTGTTCAAGGGTCAACTGTACTTTACATGCAGTCCTGGATGTGTTTAGATGCTAGCTAAAAATAACTGCTTTGAGAAAAATAACTTTTTTATAGTGATCCTTAAAAATACCTGCAGAGACCTTTTCATTATCAAAATGTTATTGTCACCTCTTCAGGAAACTGAGCAAACCGTGAAAGGAGCCAAAGCCTGGAGCTGTGACTAATGGTCTCTTGCTGCTGGCCAGCAAGCAGGTGACAATGAGGGGACCCTCCAATTCAAGGATTTTTAGTTGCAAAAAAATCCTAACCATGGGGAGAGCTCTTCACAAGAAAGGAGAGAATCTAAACTGTTTTCCATGGTGAGGATGGATCTTGGTGGTCTACTCTCATCATCTCATCAAAACTATTCTTTTCTCCTGGCCTGTGGTGGCACAATGCATAAAGCCTCGACCTGGAAGGCTGAGGTTGCTGGTTCGAAGCCCCGGGATTGTCCGGTCAAGGCTTACATAAGAAGCAACTACTATGAGTTGATGTTTCCTGTTCCTCCCTCCATTTCTCTCTCTCTCCCCTCTCTCTAAAGTCAATAAAATACATATTTTTAAATTCTTTTCAAAGGCCACAGAAAATAATTCATGCAAACATGCTAAAGAAAATGAAAAGCCCATAAACAACATTAGTTATATGAAAGATGTGACAAATCAGGTATTTCACTAACCAACTCAAAACTACTTAAATCGCTATACCAAATGTTAGTGCATACGGTACAATGTATATACCTAGACATTGCAGGTAATATTTTTCATTGATCTATAAATATCTATTCTATAATACTTACATTTTTAAGTAAGGACCCTGGAGCTGAGTTCCATAATCATTTTCTTTAAGGCTATATACTAACAGAACCATAAGCTTTTCATTGTTTAAAATCTAATGCCCCTTTAAAAAGCACTAAACTGTACACCTTAAACGGTGAATAGTGTAGTAGGTGAATAACTCTTCCATAAAACTGTTATAAAAAACTAACTAACTAATGTCTCCTTAGCTGTCCTTCCATACGATGACTTCAATAACCCAGCCCAGTTTTTGTCATTTTCATCATGGTACAAAGTGCAGAAGACTTACCATATCTGCCAGAGAAATATACAAGAACATTCCTCCGGCAAGTGCAAAGATCCAGTTGGCAGAGAAGTGGCTGCCGGCCAGGATGCCAAAGGCCAGACCCACATAACAGCAGCAGGCGGAAAGGAAGTTGAAGAAGAGGGCTTGCTGGAGGCTCATGCCAGCATTGAGCAGGATGACAAAGTCTCCTAGGGTGGGGAAGACAGAGGGGAGGAAGCAGACAGAGTCACTCTAGGATCTCGGACAGAGACCATTATGCTTAAAGTATGGATAAAGTCTGGTTGAAAATCCAGGTAGCCCCGGACAAGAGACGGCAGTGACAAGATGAAGGCAGCCTTCATCTTCACATCCAGAAGCTCTCTTTGCAATGCTGGCCATGTAAGCCCAGCTAAGAGGCTGAAAATAATACAAACAGAAAGCCAACCGGCGGCAATAGCCTCATTTCTTTTCTGATTGATGGTGAAATAGAAGGAGCTTCCCTCCTCACAACCACAATGAGTGGTATTTTTAGGAAACAAAATTGAGACCAAGGGAAGTTAAGTAATCTGCCCACAGTCAAAAGCCAATAAATGGCAAACCCAGGACTCTATTTTGAGTCCCTGAGCCTCCAAGGTCCAGGCTTTTTACACTCCCGTTGATAAACTCCAGGCCTCCCAGCGCCCCGGCTCATCTGCTCTTCCCCCACTAGGCCTCCAACGCGCCTCATCTCTAGGAGAGGAACAGGATTCTGTCACAGCAGCGTATGTTAAGCTCTTAGAATAGTGTTTGGCACACAGGAAGTCCCACTCACTATTTCCCCCCTTTCATCTTCATGATAAATCTATAGGGCAGGTACTGTTCTCTATCCCAATGTACAGGTGAGGAAACAGCCACAGCATATGGGGCTGAAGGGAAACAGACATCCTCGTAAAACATGTGATCACTTTCAATTATTAATTCAACCGTTAAGAATTAGTGATTACAGCCCTGGCCGGTTGGCTCAGTGGTAGAGCGTCAGCCTGGCGTGCGGGAGTCCCGGGTTCAATTCCCAGCCAGGGCACACAGGAGAAGTGCCTATCTGCTTCTCCACCCCTCCCCCTCTCCTTCCTCTCTGTCTCTCTCTTCCCCTCCAGCAGCCAGGGCTCCACTGGAGCAAAGTTGGCCCGGGCGCTGGGGATGGCTTCACGGCCTTTGCTTCAGGTGCTAGAATGGCTCTGGTTGCAACAGAGTAACGCCCCAGATGGGCAGAGCATCGCCCTCTGGTGGGCATGCCGGGTGGATCCCAGTCGGGTGCATGCGGGAGTCTGTCTGACTGTCTCCCCGTTTCCAACTTCAGAAAATACAAAAAAAAAAAAAAAAAAAAAGAATTAGTGATTACATTTCCCACTGCGTAAAGAACAAACTAATCACAACTAGCGTTGTGAAGCCAGGGGAGGAGTCAGCCAATAATGAGGTGCTGGTGCCAATAATGAGGCGGCAGAGTGGAATGGGGTTGGGGGCCTATGTACTCACCTAGTTCATGTGGGAACTCCTCACAGAGAATGGCCACTGAGGTGCTGATGCCTTGGAAAACGGACACTGTGAAGGAGGCGCCAATGGCCAGCCCGTCAATGAAATTGTGGAGGCCGTCGCTCAGGGTGATCATCCAGGCCAGAGTGCCAATATCAGAGTAGCGGACACCCTTCAGCCAGTAACAGACACTTTGGGAAGCCTGCAGGTCCTACAAGAAAGCCAGCGGTGATGGATCCTCTAGGTAAGCCTAAGTCATCGAGGCCATTACCACTTCAATGTTCCCGCCCAGTGGCGGATGGCCGACTGACCTGGACAGAGAGCGAGCCCACAATGACCTTCTCGTCCATCACGGGGGCCTTGCTTTCCAGCTCGCTGCTGCAGTGCTGAGGGATCATGTGGTCTAGGTCTCCGTTCTGCAGCTTCTCCATCACCCCCTCCTCCTGGTCCTTCTTGGAAGGAAGCGTCTCGGAGGCATAATGGCTATGTCCGTGCTGATGCTGGAGGGACAAGGAGTGGTGAACATGGCACGCGCCGAAACCATTTCGTTTCCTGAGGCTGGCTCGGAGGCCCTGCTCCCAGCACTGGGAAGACCCCCTTCCCACCATTAGGGAAAACGTGAGCTGGCAGCATGCACAGAAACCCAGGGGAAGTTGTTACAGAGCTGCACCATGGTGAGCGCAAGGGCCTGGCACAGGACAGACATCAACGAGGTGACCAAAGGGCCCACGCTCGTTCCAGAGAGGCGGCACTGCTCAAAATACTTAGAGCTTCTCCTTTGCAACAGCTACTTTAATTCCATTCAGCAACTATTTTGGGAATAACTACATAGCAGGCACTAAAGGTACCTTTCTGGATCTATACCATAATAATTGGCCTCATTTCTTTGTGGTCATACTTTATACACAGTGCATGTCCACATTCAGCCCCTCTTTAGTGTCTAAAGGTACAAAAGGATGTTGAGGAAATCACTTAGAGCAAAGCACAGGGGGTAGACGGCTGCCCGGTGCAAGGCACACAGACCAGGTCTGGTCTCTGGTCCACCTTTGTCCCCTGCTGTTACCCTCGTGAGGTGAGACAGGTGTCTACTCATGAAACTCTTGGGCTTCGGTCCTCCAGGGCCCATCACTGTGGCGCTGAGATGACCCCCTGCCATGACACACACACGCTGAGCAGACAGATGTTTCCCCAACAACTGGGCCTCACCTCATTCTTCTGCTTAAGGAGCATCTTCAAGATCTTCTCTGTGAAAAAGAAAAGGTAGAAACCCCCAAACACCACAGCAGACTTGGAGACGTAAGAATCGGGGCTGAAACCGAAAGCCTGTGGGACCCCGGAAAAGAAAATAAGCTTAAGAAAATAAACCATCTCCACCGGTCCCATCTCCTCTCTCAACCACTTCTGTGACTGCACGAAAGGGGACATGTAACTAGGAGGACCCTCAGCTACCCATCTCCTCTCCAGCGAAAGCTAACTTCTGACGGTTCCCGAAGGGCCACCGCCAGGCCTGTCAGGTTCTCTCTAGCTTATTTTCTCATGCAAAAGACAGATCATCTTCAGGATGGTACTGTCAGGAAGACCAGCACAGTTTTCTATGTGTGATGAGCGCTGTCTCCACATCTCCGTTTGCCAGACTCTGCCAGCGAGTCCCACACTGAAAGACAAGACGCTTGTGTTTACTTTCACCATTAGCTCATGTCCCTGCATAATCCACTGTAAACACAAAGGGGGTGCTGCAGTTACACTTTCTAAAACAGGAAATCCATTCCCCAGCTAAATGCTAAGAATTGCGGCATCTTCCTGACCACAGACCTCCCAGTGACCACAAAGCCAAAAAAGTAGATTATGCCACTGCACGTGTCCCTTTCTGGGGTTTTGAGTTCTGGAAACTCTGCTTATTATGGGGGGAAAGGCAGACTCCACTGCAAAGCTGACAGGAGTGGAAATCAGAGTCCCTTCCTCAGGGATGTTCTGACTACTGTGGGACGTTGGCAAAGTGCCTGGCGACCTGCTCCTCAGTCTTCCGACAGGAAACTGCACTTCCAAGAGAATCAACTCCAGCCTTCTCATGAATAGGTCCGAGATAAAAGCAATCCTAAGTTCCCAGAAATCAGGGCTGCCTAAAAGTTAAGTGCTTTTCTTTTCTGCTTTTAAGGGATGAAATGCCATCTTACCCACTACTGTAGTTTTCTAAGGGACAAAAAGGTCAAGCTCTGGAGTGGAAACAACAAGTCCAGGTTGTCTTTCCAGGGCAGCTAAATCATCTCAGGGTAAAGTGGAGTCAAAACAGGCAACTAGCCATTCTCCACACAAAGCATGACAGACAGCAAAGGACAAGGGCATGGCTTCACGTTATACACCTGGTCCCCGGGATATAGGCTCTTGTCCAGGTCAGAGTTCTTACTTGGTGAATGGGTAAAATATTACTTGTTCTCTAAATATCACAGAGTCTATCTAAGGCTCAGCTGAAACACAGAGCCACGTCTGGGAAGAAAAAATGTTAGGAGAAGCATATGGCGTCATCTTTATGTTTGACTGCGGCGGGTCTGGGCCTGTCAGACCACCTACAGTAAGATGCCTCATGCTTACTCTCATCAGCAGGACTACTGCAGAGATGACCCCAAATCACACGAAACTTCTCCAGGGCCGTCTGCCAAATTTCACAAAGTCTAAACTTCCTCTAGTGCCCGTAATCCTCATGACATCATCACGAGGTTGAGCCTATTATTTTCCCCATTTCACATTATGAGAAAACAGAAGACACAGAGGTTAAGCAACTGGCCCAAGGTCACAGCACCTGTCGACGGTGGAGCTCGGACTTGAACCCAGGTCTCCAACCTGTGCTCGACTGCCTCTCCTAGCTTTAAGTCTTAGCTCTACTTCCCTATAGGAAAAGGACCTCCTTTCTCTGCCTTCCACTGACCTGGAGGGTCCCCCACTGTGCCCGCCATCCCCAGGAGACGATGTGCTCCTGGGCGAGGAGCCCTGGCTCGCCATACCTCGGGAATGAGCTGGAAGAGGGCGTTGGAGGAAAGGGTGCCAATCGCCAGAGCTATGAAGTAGAGCAGCAGTCTCTTGTAAAAGGTCTTCTTCATGAAGGGCACCACGCTGGCCCCCGTGAGGGAGCAGAGGGAGATGATGGTCACGCAGAGGAGACCATAGCCCCACACTGCCATCGGGGGAGAGCCAGCCATACCCAGGACAAGGAGAAGGGTGAGAGCCCCATGGTATGACAACCACCATTAGGGGGAAGAGGTGGTGGGGGGGGAATTGGGGAGGCAACAGGAGGTGTTGGAGGATATTAACAAAGGCGACAAAAAGAAAAAATCAGAGACAAGTAGGGAGGGAGAGAGAAATAGAAACTTTTGTTAGCGATTCAAGTCTAATGAAATTTCCTTTAATCAGTTCAGAAGAAATGAAGAGGAATTCAAGATGACCGTGGAACTCTGTGGCTCCTGCCTCCACTGCCTCTGGTGGCCTGGGATGCACCTGTCAGCTGGTGTGGCCAGCAGGGTGGGCGCTGCCTCAACGCACAGCCAGGGCGTGTGCAGGTCTATCCGGGTGCTGCATGGCAGCCACTGGCCTCAAGGGCTCGCTCTCATAGGAGACAAGAGCTGCCGGAAAGGGGCTGACACCATGCTGCTGCGTTTGTTTTCTGTATCTGACCCATACCTGCAGGCACCTGTGCCAACACCTGGCCCTGGTCTGCTGTGTGCCAGACCCAACAAAGCACAGGGCAGAGCGGTGGAGCACGAGGAGGCCCGATGCCCCAGGAATCCAGATCCTTAACTTCTCAAGGGTTATTTTTTGTTTGTTTATTTGCATTTGCTTTGAAAGGGCCCCAGTGTTGAGGACAGAGTTCCAAGATCACCCTGCACAGTAAGCATTTCCTCTGCCATTTCCTGGTGTCATACACTCCGGCCTGGGCAAGACCCAGCGAGGGGGAGGCCCTCCTCAGTGAGCCACAGGGCTGGAGTGTGAGCAATTACTGCGTTTCCATTCAACAGGCGACAAGACGATTCATTTAACTTCATCATAAAAAAATTAACAAAGTTGACTTCTGGAGCTGAAAAATAGAGCCCAAGATGAGGCCTTCCCCAGGAAGCGCTTGCTTGACTCATGGGGAACTCTGAGACAACACCGAGACGGTTGATTTAAACCAGATCTCCTACAGCTCAGAGGAAAAGACAAGGCCTGGCAGCACACTCGGTGCTGCTGCCAGCTGAGGGTTCTGACTGGGAAAGGCAGGGCGGCGGCTGACATGGGTTCTTTATGAAACGTGGCTGCCACCATCCCCAAAGGAGGTCCCCACGTAATCCCCTCCCCTGCCCATACCCGCCTGAGCTGGCAAGGGGACAGACTGTCAACTTGGGTCTTATTCTTTTCAGCTCCTCAGTGGTCATAATTAAAGAACAAAATTAACAAACATTTCCAAACAGTCAAGTCAGGGCACCAGGAAGTCAGTCCTAGCAGGTGAAAGTCAAGGTGCAAGGCAAGAGGGTGGCATGCCCATTCTATCTTGTCATTGTCATCTTGTCTGTTTCAGTGGAATGTTTTTGTTGTATGTTGGGCTCTCTCCTATGAATTATGGCAGGCTTAAAAAAAAAAAGGACTGTTCACCTTTTAGGCCAATTCCACTTATCATCTGGTAACCTCTTTTCCTTCTGCCTCATCCAGATGGACAATCTCTTGGTGCCCCCCCCCCCCAGCACTGTGAGGGCTCTACTTAGAACAGAGGGGTGCAGAGTGCCAAGGGCATGGGAGACCACCATTGGCAGCTGTCCTTTTGAGCCCTGTAAACTAGGCTTCACAACGGCACTGAGGCAGCGAGGCCAAGACCCCCAACAGGAGGGAAATGCTAAGAGCCTTGCACCTGACATCACCCGAGGAGGCCAGAAGGAAACCTGGGTGCCCAGGAATGAGAGGAGGCCCTTGAGATCCAGAGTCAGAAGTCATTTGTGTCCCAAGACGAAGGAGAAGTTGTTAGGTGGCAGCTGTCAGGTGTCTTAGCACAGGGTGGGGACAGGAAGTCGGCCGGGGGAGGCTCATGGCGCCTGGGGACAGGACGTGTGGGTTCTGGTCTACTGCACCTCTGGGATGAGCTGGAAGAGCGCGTTAGAGAGCAGCGTTCCAATGGACAGCGCGATGAAGTAAGTCAGCACACGGCTGAAAAATGCTTTCTCCATGCACGGCAGGACGAGGGCTCCCAGGAGAGAGGCCAGGTTAATCAGGGACACGCTGAGGAACCCAAAGCCCCACACTGCGGAGGAACAAGAACAGACGGGGCCTTCATTACTGAGGTCGGCACTCCTGCTGCTGGGCGGCCCCCTCTGCATCCGGCTGTGACCTCGGCACAGTCATCTGCCAACCCATCCGTCAGTATCTGTGTGTCCATCTCTTGCGGGGTGCTTGGGAGAAGCCTAAAATACAGCAAAGCTGCTGTCCAGAAGAAGCTCACCTTTCAGATGGAGGCCGGTAAAACATGGAAGGTTAAGAGTTAATTAAAGAATGGCAGCAGGAAGCAATGAGGCACAGCACAGGCCGCCTGTACTGGGCAGCAGGTGTGAGCAGTGCCAACCAACATGGCCACGTGTAGAAGGGCTCTATGGGCCTGAGGGAGTCATGTCACTCACAGACCCTGGTGGGTCCAATGAGGCTGGAGCGGAGATACCGGGCAGAGGAGGGGAGGAGGATGAGGTGGGCTGATGACAGACCCTGTAAGATCTTAAACACTAAACTGAAAACACAAGGCACTGGCCTCCTTGTAGTCTCATGGAAAGAAAAGTGGCCATAAAAAGCAATCCGCACTTGGGCTGGTCCAAGAGCCCAACAGTGAACATTCACCAGCCACACTGCCCTGTCTGAGAACACGCTACACCAGTCTTGAAAGTGCCAAGGTAGCAGTGTAATGGTCACTCTGACAGTCGCCCCTCCCGACGCTGACAACCTGGCCCTCCAGTTGAACACTGAGGGAGCAGCACTGTCGACAGCAGAGGCCCAGTGAAGACCAGCATGGGGCCCACTCACCTTCCAGTGGGCTTGGCCGCCCCTCCTCTGTCTGCTCGTTCTCCTCGTTCTCCTGGTTCTCGGAGAAGCAAGCCCGGGAATCCAGCTGCTGCAGGATGGTGGGGCAGAAGCTCTGGAACTCACTCTTCCCGATCCGGGACTGGTTGCTGAAGTTGTGGGCAGCAAAGAGGGCTCCGGAGCTGAAGCACTACAACAAAGGTGAGGGGCAGAAAGCCTCTTAGAACCGAAAAGTAGGCCTTGCCTTAGGCGGTGACTGACAGCCTTCCAAGAGGAAAAAAAATAAGATGGAATTGTCCATTCACCGGTGAATTGGTCAGACTAATAATCTCCAGGGTAAGCACAAGGTGGTTCTTCCACTTGAAAAACTAATCATTACCTTAGAGAGCAGCTACCGGGCTTGTACACACCTGATGTACATCTGCACATGGCTGCCCAGAGGTTCTCAGAGCAACTGAACTCCAATCATGACCAGTATGTGATTTCTAGTTTCTAGAAAACATGATGCTATTTGCACAGCTGACAACACAGCCTCCACCAGACAGCAAATCTGGCTGCACCTCACAGGGAGCTACTGCATTAAAATGCAGATTCGAGAAACTTCTTCAGAGCTACTGAGCACTGGCATCTACGAAGCACGTACAAGCCGGCCAGTGGACATGACCTCTTGGTCCTGTTGGGAGGCAGCAGGGGAGATTTTTACACCGTTCCTGTGAGACATGGCAATTTTCCTCCTAATTACTATATACATCAGTCTTTATCTGAGTTTGGAAGTACGTGGGTCTATCTCTAGAGTCAGCCTTTTGGGTGTGTGGCCAAGGCAGTTTCTGAGCCTTCCAAGCTGAGGGTTCTGCTAGCCCTGAGACACTGCTGTCGTGCTGGGAAGACTCCGGGTCAGGATGCATGACCCCTCGGGCAGCCACCTCACCAGTCAGACACTCACCACACTCCTGTGGTTCTGCATCCAGGCCACATGGACCACCTTGATCTCCCCAAACGCCACTCTCCTTCAAGTTAAACCTCCAGGATACTGTACCCACAAACTTTCCTAGACTATTCTAGCACACACTCACCTTCTGATCTCATTTCTGAATCCTACAACGACTGTCCAACCGACATTTAATGCTTCTTGTTAATGTCAGCTAACTGTTCTTGGTTGGCTGGGCTCCCCATCTTGACAGCAAACCCCCTGAACATGACTCATTTTTCTCCATTTCTCACAATACTCAGCACAGGAAGTAAAGTAGAGGTATAAAACCATGTTAACTGACTCATACCTGGCTGCCTCAAATCGCCTTAGATTCAGATTAGACAAGATGATATGGGAGAAAGAACAGAGAACCAGGAGCCGGAAGACCTGGGACTCAGTCCTGGTCCTTCCAGCATCTCACTATGGACCTCAGTGCTCTGTCCCATAGAATGAAGATTTTCCACCTGCACCTAGAAGTGCTGTGAGGCTCGCCTGGGAGAGAGGACAAAGGGTTCTGTAATCTACAGACCACATTACAAGTACTAGCTGTCCCGGGAGCTCTAGCTTGCCAACAGTTCCTGGGGACCCCAGTGCAGCTGCAAGGAAGAGTCTGGAGGGCTGAGAACCCCCACTTCCAGTCTACCCTTTGGTAATGGCTTCAAACTGCCCAAGCAGGAGGGCAAGCCGCACTGCTAGAGATGCAGACTTGCTGACTTAGACAACAAGGGGAGAAGAGCACCCTCTCCACTCTTTTATTGAGGCTTGTTTGCCTCGATCAACTCAGCTCTCACCCCGACAGGACTGTGAACCTTGAGAGCAGAGTGCTGAGCAGAGCTGGGAGCCTTACCGTGGACAGGTTCCTCTGTCCCTGCAGGGGCTGGCTGACATTATCCTGGCCCACTCCCACATCCAGGTGGTTGAGCAGGGCCTTCAGCTGCTGCAGGGTGAGGCTGTCGCCCTCCCCGTAGTGATGCATGAGGTCTTGCAAGAAAGAGGCTGCACTGATGACTGGCATCCCCGTGGATACAGCATGAGTCTCAGGAGCGGCTGTCCACAAGCTGAGCAGGGTCAGCAGGAAGCAGCCAGGGAAGGCTGGGTGCAGCGGCTTCATGGTGATGAACAAGCCTGCAGGAACTGAAAGCCAGATGAGGGTGAGGCTTAGAAAACCCACCTCCTTCCCACTCTCCATCTGCCTGCACCAGGCCCACCAGCCACTCTCCAAACAGTATAGGTCTCTCCTCAGACTCTGAATCCAGTCAGGATCAAAGGTGACTCTTCATCTCTTCTCTAATGCCTCTGCCTAGCTTTCCAGAAAAATCCTTCTTTTGCAAGTAGAGCATAAAATAAATAAAATAAAATAGCAAATGCAACCAGTCTGACTAAAAAAAGGATAAAACTGGCCCTGGCTTGGTAGCTCAGTTGGTTAGAGCATCATCCCAACATGTTGAGGTTGCCAGTTCAATCCCTGGTCAGGGCACGTGCAAGAATCAACCAATGACGGCATGAAGAAGTGGAACAACAAATCAATGTTGCTCTCTCTTAAATAAATAAATAAATAAATAAATACTTTAAAATGATAAAAAAGTAAAAAACTGGTGTTTTTTTAAAAAGTCCTTATCTTTTGGAGATACTAAAATAATCATGGATTAAATAATAAATGGGCTTTGCATCAAATAACCAAGGAGGGGCATTTGCACGGAGCACAGACGGGACAAGATCGGACACGAGCTGGTCATAGTTGAAACCGAGCAATGGCAATCCATTAAACTATTATTCTATCTACTTTTGTATATGTTTAAAATTCTCCAAAATAAAGATCTAAAAAAATTAATACTACAACTAAAAAAACCAGACTAGGAAAATTATATACCATCAAACATGACAAAGGTTTGTTTCTATCCTGTCTAAATTATGGGACAAATGTGGAAAATACTTAGTCTTTTTGGTTTGTTACGAATACAGAAGAGATGAATGATGCTATTTATCAAAACCGCAACACCAGATTAAAAAAAAAAAAAGACATAAGCCTAACCAGGCAGTGGCAAAGTGGATAGAGCGTTGGCCTGGAATGCTGAGGACCCAGGTTTGAAACCCTGAGATCATCGGCTTGAGTGCAGGGTGTTGCTGGCTTAAGTCTGGAATCATAGACATGACCCCATGGTCACTGGCTTTAGCCCAAAGGTCACTGGCTTGAGTAAGGGGTCACTGACTCGGCTGGAGCCCCCACCCAGGTCAAGGCACATATGAGAAAGTAATCACTGAACAACGAAGGTGGCGCAACAAAGAATTAATGCTTCTCATCTCTGTCCCTTCCTGTCTGTCTGTCCTTATCTCTGTCTGTCTCTGTCACACACACACAAAAGAAGATGGTAGGGCTAATGATTTTTCTTTTACTAATCATTCCTCGTAGTACAGTTATAATTTGCTGTGTGAAATAAACATCAGGAAGGAAAAACAAGCCTATTTAATCCAGACCCAGGACCGCAGGCACTGCAGGTGTTTTCACACCTCTGCCAGCCGAGCCTCGCAGTGGGGGCTCCACCTCCGGGCCTTCGCGTGTGTCAGAGGAGCTACACAGCAGAGTGGTTCCCAGCGGGCTTGTTTGCCCCCTGGCTCTGCCACTTACCAGCTGTGTGACCTCGAGCAAGGTATTAAACAGAATCAACATTCTAGAATCACGCAAAGCAGTAATGGCCTCCAGTGTCAGAAAGACCTAGCTCGAATTTCCCCAACGTGTGCACATCCAAAGTGACCTTGGCCAAATTACTTAGCTTCTCTCCACACCTCAGTTTTCTCATCTATAAATCTAGCAGCATTTATTGGATTATAGTCAAGATTTAACATCAGGAGCGATGACATGCCAGGAGCCTGGACTGTAGAAAGCACTGATAAAACGTGGCTATTATTTTAAGACTTGTAATTGGCAGAGTTCCTCTACGTTGACGCCCTCTCAGCCCAGATAGTGAGCTGCTAATGGAATGAGCAGAAATACCTGTGTCTGACTTTATTTATTCCAGGCCTGTGACATTAACATCACACAAGTTCCAGGTCCCAAGCACACCTGGGACACTCCAGGCTGCACGGGGCACACACAGAACCCAGGGACATAAAACATCACTCTTTGTGGAATATATTGGGTTGGCAAGAAAGTAACTTCAGTTTTGTAGTGTGAAATAAAACTCATTTTTTTATACAAAAAATAAACTTTAATCAATTATATATTTTCCATTTTGTTCAATGACCTTTTGCCATCTTTCTTGCAGCTTTATGATTCCACGCTCACAAAAATTTTGGTCCTTATCAGCAAAAAACTGAACCAAGTGCGATTTAAGGTCATCATCATTTGTGAAAGTTTTACCAAAGAGTTTTGCAAACTTCAAAATAAATGGTAATCAGATGGTGCCAGGTCAGGGCTGTATGGGGGATGCGACATCACTTCCCAACCAAGCTCCAATAATTTCCCAAGAGTTACTAAAGATGTGTGAGGCTTTGTATTCTCATGGTGGGACACAAGCACAATGCCTTGGCAATTTGCCAATTCTGGCCATTTTTCTTTGATTGCTTCCTCTAGTTTCATTAGTTGTTGATAGTAAACATCTGAGTTGATCGTCTGGTTTCTTGGAAGCAGCTCAAAATACACACCGTTGTAGTCCCACCAAATTGACAGCATGACCTTTTTTTGATGCAACGCAGCTTTAGATGTGGTTTGTGCTGGTCACACTAGCACCATGATCGTTTTCTTTTTTTTTTTTTTTTCATTTTTCTGAAGCTGGAAACAGGGAGAGACAGTCAGACAGACTCCCGCATGCGCCCGACCGGGATCCACCCGGCACGCCCACCATGGGGCGACGCTCTGCCCACCAGGGGGCGATGCTCTGCCCATCCTGGGCGTCGCCATGTTGCGACCAGAGCCACTCTAGTGCCTGAGGCAGAGGCCACAGAGCCATCCCCAGCGCCCGGGCCATCTTTGCTCCAATGGAGCCTTGGCTGCGGGAGGGGAAGAGAGAGACAGAGAGGAAAGCGCGGCGGAGGGGTGGAGAAGCAAATGGGCGCTTCTCCTGTGTGCCCTGGCCGGGAATCGAACCCGGGTCCTCCGCATACTAGGCCGACGCTCTACCGCTGAGCCAACCGGCCAGGGCACCATGATCGTTTTCAAATGATGTTACTAGATGACCCATTTTTCATCACCAGTGGTGATTCTTTTTTTTTTTAAAAAAAGGGTCGGTTTCATTGTGCTTGAGATGCGTATCGCAAATATTGAATGTGTTAACTGAATCTCTTTCAGTTCATGTGGAACCCAAACATAGAGCTTATTAGCAAGTCCAAGACATTTTAAGTAATCTTCAATTGTTCTGTGTGATACATTTAACCTCTCTGCAATCTCTCGAACAGTTATATATTATCTTCAATTATGACTTGATTTGGTCATCATCAACTTCAGTAGGTCGACCAGAACATCGGTCATCTCTGAGTGAGAAATCTCCAGAACAGAATTTTTTAAACCAATTCTGACATGTGCGTTCTGTTATGCAATCAACACAATAAACTTCACATATCTTTTTGTGAGCCTCAGCAGTTTTCTTTCCTTTACGGAAATAAAAAAGTAAAATATGCTGAAAATGTTTGTTTCTGTACTCCCATGTTAAAATTGACCCTAAACTAACAGCTACAAACAAAATTATGCACAACTTGCTTCTAAAGGAACCTAAAAGAAGTCCTTCAAGACAATTACAATGCTGTGACGATAGAAAATACCTTCTTGCCAACCCAATACTTTGATTTACACAAATGAACAGATTACACATCAGCAAAACCATGTTTTGTGAAAGTGTTACTTTGAGACTAACAACTCTCAAATCTCCACCAAGAACCAAAAGTTAAATTATGGTGCACAGGGTAGATCTTAGTCCAAAATCGCTAAATGTCATTGTACAAAGGAATCTGTTTTCTACCTGACCACACGCACCTAAGACCTGTGCTAGACGATTAGAATGAAGAGCTGCACGCATTTAGGAAAGGAGAGGCAGAGAGACGGCGGGGACGGCAGCTGGCGTTAAAGTGCGCACCTTGTAAAGCATTGATAGTCAAGATTCCTTTAAGAGACATCAGGCCCTGGCTGGTTAGAGCAGCAGCCCAGCCTGGAGATGTCCCGGGTTTGATTCCCAGCCAGGGCACACAGCAGAAGTGCCCAACTGCTTCTCCACCCCTCCCCCTTTCTTCTTTGTCTCTCTCTTCCCCTCCCACAGCCAAGGCTCCATTAGAGCAAAGTTGGCCCAGGAGGTTGAGGATGGCTCCATGGCCTCCACCTCAGGTGCTAGAGTGGCTCCGGTTACAACAGAGCAGGGATCGGGAACCTATGGCTCACGAGCCAGATGTGGCTCTTTTGATGGCTGCATCTGGCTCGCACACAAATCTTTAATAAAAAAAAATGTTAAAAATATAAAACATTCTCATGTATTACAATCCATTCATTTCCTACCGCTCATGTTCATGGTTGCGGGTGGCTGGACCCAATCACAGCTGTCCTCCAGGACAACACCAAATTTTTACTGGATAATGCATAACATACACGGGTCATTGTGAGGTCAGGAAGTAAACTTCCCTCCTTTTAATCAAGTAGTCAGCTAGCTAACTGCAGAAACCCTTCTGATGAAGAAGATGGCTAAAAGAAAAAAAGATGAGGAGTATTGTACTTTTCAGCAGGAGTAAACAGAGGAATTTGCCTTTGTGGAGAGAGCAGGTTCTGCAGTGTGTCTAATATGCAATGATAAAATTGCATCAATGAAACGGTCAAATATAAAGCGGCACTTCGACACACGCCATACTACATTTGCATCAAAATATCCAGCGGGGGACAGCAGGAAGAAAGCATGTCAAGAGCTACTGTGCAGAGTGAAAACTAGTTAGCAGCAACTCCGTGTTTGGACCCAACAAGGTGACTAGAATTCGGCTAGCTTTGCTGGTGCTTTAGCAATTGTGAGAAATGGAAAGCCATTCACAGATGGGGAGTATGCCAAAACATTCATGCTTGATGTTGCCAATAAACTTTTTGACGACTTTTCGGATAAAGACAAGATTATCAAACGAATAAAAGACATGCCTCTGTCGGCAAGAACTGTTCACGATCGTACCATCATGATGGCAAATCAAATTGAGGCAACACAAGTGAAGGACATAAATGCAGCACCATTCTTTTCTCTCGCTTTGGATGAGTCAACAGATGTAAGTCATTTATCCCAGTTCAGCATGATTGCAAGGTATGCTGTCGACACACCACATGAGGGAAGTCTTGCTGTTTTGCTTATGAAAGAGACAACAAGAGGGGAGGATTTATTCGTCTTTCACTGAGTTTGCTAAAGAAAAAAAATCTACTGATGGATAAACTTTTTTCAGTGTGTATTGATGGTGCTCTGTGCCTGGTGGGGAAAAACAGAGTTAGCTAACACTGAGTGGTTCCTGAAGTTCAACTATCTCGTGGACATGACTGAACATCTGAACCAGCTCAATGTGAAAATGCAAGGCGTTGGAAATACAGTCTTATCCCTTCAACAAGCAGTGTTTGCATTTGAAAACAAGCTGGAACTCTTCATTCAGGACATTGAAACAGGTCATTTACTACACTTTAAAAAACTGGGAGAGTTTAAAGATGCATGCACAGCAAGTGACCCTGCTCAACATCTTGATCTCCAGCAGCTAGCGGGCTTCACATCTAATCTCCTGCAGTCATTCAAAGCCTGCTTTGGAGAATTTCGTGAACGCACTCGTCTTTTTAAGTTCATCACCCATCCACACGAGTGTGCAGTGGACAGTGCCAACCTGAGTTACATCCCTGGTGTATCCATCAGAGATTTTGAGCTACAAACTGCTGACCTTAAGGCCTCAGACATGTGGGTGAATAAGTTCAAGTCACTGAATGAAGATTTAGAAAGACTTGCATGACAGCAAGCAGAGTTAGCGAGCAACCACAAGTGGGGAGAAATGAAAAAACTTCAACCTGCGGACTAGCTGATTGTCAAAACTTAGAACGCACTTCCCATCACATACCACACACTGCAGCATGTGAGTATTGCTGTACTGACAGTGTTTGGCTCTATGTATGCATGTGAGCAGTCTTTCTCACATCTAAAGAATGTTAAGACCAACCTATGATCACGTTTAACGAATGGAAGTCTCAAAGCCTACATGAAGCTTAACCTCACCACATATCAACCAGACTACAAAGCCATCAGCAAAACCATGCAGCACCAGAAGTCGCATTAATGGTAAGAAGTACTTTATTCATCATTGGTTAGCAACAGCATAACAACATTATTAAAAAGAATTCAGAGACTTATTGTACTTTAAAAGTGTTGGTCTGACATAAAATGCACATTTACTTGTATTTAGTGTTAAACATATTGTATGTATGGCTCTCACGGAATTACATTTTAAAATATGTGGCATTCATGGCTCTCTCAGCCAAAAAGGTTCCAGAGCCCTGCAACAGAGCAACGCCCCAGATAGGCAGAGCATCTCCCCCTAGTGGGCATGCCCCGTCGATCCCGGTCGGGCACATGCAGGAGTCTGTCTCTCTGCCTCCCTGCTTCTCACTTCAGAAAAATACCAAAAAAGAAAAAGAGACCTCAGGACACTTATCTACAGTTACTAAATGAGGAGACTGGGGCTCAGAGATTAGGAAACATAATCCATAGCCAGCAAGTAGAGCAATAAAGCCAGGAACTGAATTTTTCATGAAAGGAAGCCAGGTCTGAATGTCACTAAAGCCAGGGCACTGTTAACCACTGTCCCCGCTGGGTGCAAACACAAGAGGACACGTTCTAGGTCCCGTTTAGATTCACAAGCTCCTGCATGCCTCTGGGCAAATGTCCCCAGCCTCCTCCAGCCCCAGTAAGCACTCGTGGGGAACACTGTATCCCTTCCTGGCTGGGCTGTGTGGTAGGGCTCCTCTTGCAGAATCACTTCAACAAAAACAACAGTTCCAACTTCTGCTGTATTTCTCAAATTTATCTGCAGCAACCTCAAATCAGCAGGAAAAAAAACACTTCAAGTATGCACTTTAGCTTTTCATGGACGGGTATTCATGTCAAGGTCAGCACTTCTTAAGTATCTGCTGCCTGGAGTGGTCAGCGAGCAGAGCCTTCCTGCCTGGCCAAAGTGCTGATCCCCCCCCCACCCCGAGTTTAAGAACAATGGGAGAGCAGTGAAAAGTCCTGGTCGAGGGACCTGGGAGTTGCTAAGGATACTTCAAATCCAAGTGACCCTGGACTTCTGGCAGACACAGAAGGGGAGCTTTCTACTGCAATGCAGATTTTTCTTCCCTTTAACTACAAGTTAATTTTAGGAAAACCGTTTATAAAAAAATACTCTATAGAGGAAAGCACATACTCACAGCAGCTGGATGGTGAGGCTGGCGAGTCTTCACTGCGAGGGCCCAGCTGCAGGAGGAAGCCAGTTCCAGTAATGGAAATGAGCAGGGCCCAGGCGAGCCACTCATGTCCACTCAAGGAGCTGATCCCACTGCGCTCAAGGACACCTACTAGGAGCGCTCAAGGACACCTACTAGGAGCGGTAAGAGGAGGAGTTGGGGCAAAACAAGTTGGAGGGACAAAGGCCTGAGTGTGCCGTTGGCTCAGAGGACCAGGCTCTCCCACTGAAGAGAAGATGGAGTCTGTCCACTCTTTTGCTCACTTGGCTTGGCTTCAAAGAAGTAAATTATTTCAGTGCCTTAGCTCTGTCTCCAAGGCGCCAGACCCAACCCGTCCCGGGGTGGGAATGAAAGACCAACCCCCTCTGGAACTTCAGAACTTTCCTTACCATCCTGGAGGCGTCTAAGTCAGAACTGCGCCTCCCTGTCACACTCCTTCACCTGGTCCAGAGTGTCTCCCTAGAAGCAGCACTCTGTCCTGTGGACACACTTGACTGCTGGACTTACCATGTTGCATTTTTTTTCTATGCCCACCTCCCCTCTCAGGGAGGAGCAAACACCTATCTTTGGGATGACAAAGCAGTGACATTCCATGATGCTTGGTCCAAAGGTTGGACATTGATGTGAGTAGAAGAGGCAACAGAGACTCATGGGGCCCAGAAACTGCTGGGCCCCCAAACCTCCATGCCCTTCCCTGACCACTGGCTGACCAGGGAGCCCACCATTCTCACTCAGATTCCTCGTGGCCCAGCAATGACATGTGGAACATAAGATCAAATGCTCCAAAGACAAACTTGGCTAAGGCATAACTGTTTCCAAGGCCAAGTGGTACGCCACAGAAAATGGGTAAGACGTGTGTCTGAAACCCTACCCGCTTACGTTGATTCTCTGCCCCCTCTAATATGGGCTATGTGGGAGCACCATAAATGACAAGGCAGGAACTCCTCAGCTGGGGCCTTGCTGGCTGTGGTGGCAATCTGCACAAATGCAGTCTGAGTTGGGTTTTTATATAGCACTTTATTTAAAACTGAGAAAAGGCTGATTGCCACACCAAAGAATGGCCCTGGGTTGGAGGGGCAGACATGGAGGTACAGAGAGCAGCATGGGCAGGGCCGTTGCAGGAATAGGAATGCTGGCCCCACCCCTGACGGTCTCAGCACATCATCATGACCATTCCCCTCACCTGAAATCCAAACAGTGTAAAAAGAGGTGTTCTTTCATATTCCTCTGGGGACGGACAGCAGGTGTCTCTGAGGCACCTGCGGCCTCAGCGCATCCTCCAGGGCTGGGAGCCCTGACACCCCAACTGAGTATAAGACAGCTTCCACTCTGCTGGGCTTCTCTCCGGTCGACAGCTCCTCTCTACAGAAGACCTTTGGGTAGACTAGTCTTTTTCCAATCCCTGAGAAGGCTGAGAGTTGTCAACCTAACAAGACTATCTTCCCAGTGGACATTCCCAAAGGCAACAGACAAAGCCAGGCCTCGGGGTGCAGGTGGAGGTTCTAAAGAATCAAAACCCCCACGTCTGCCTGACCTGCGGTGGCGCAATGGGTAAAAGTGTTGACCTGGAACACTGAGGTTGCTGGTTCAAAACCCCGGGCTTGCCTGGTCAAGGCACGTATGGGAGTTGATGCTTCCTGCTCCTCCCCCTTCTCTCTCTCAGCTTCTCTCTCTGTCCCCCCTCTCTAAAATGAATAAATAAAATCTTAAAAAAAAACAAACCCATGTCTGTCTTTGGTACAGTGGGTGCTACTCACTAGGGTGGCACCAACTTTGGCAACAGAAGGACGATGGACTTCGTGTGAGAAGTCCAATTTGCAGTGACTCCAGGCAACTCACTGATCTCACCAGATCTGTTTGCTCAGGTTGGAAAGAGGAAAACAGTAGTTTTATGAATATCGAGAAAAATAAAGTGTATTGAAACACTATATAAAAATAAAAATTTTAGTTAAGATGGAGAACTAGGCCCTGGCCGGTTGGCTCAGTGGTAGAGCGTCGGCCTGGCGTGCAGAAGTCCTGGGTTCAATTCCCGGCCAGGGCACACAGGAGAAGCGCCCATCTGCTTTTCCACACACCCCCCCCTCTCCTTCCTCGCTGTCTCTCTCTTCCCCTCCTGCAGCAGAGGCTCCATTGGAGCAAAGATGGCCCGGGCGCTGGGGATGGCTCCTTGGCCTCTGCCCCAGGCTCTAGAGTGGCTCTGGTCGCAACAGAGCGACACCCCGGAGGGGCAGAGCATCGCCCCCTGGTGGGCAGAGCGTCGCCCCCTGGTGGGCGTGCCGGGTGGATCCCGGTCGGGCACATGTGGGAGTCTGTCTGTCTGTCTCTCCCTGTTTCCAGCTTCAGAAAAATACAAAAAAAAAATACCCCCCAAAAAAGTTTCCTTCCCCTGAGAATTAACATTTGAGTAAAAAAATAGTATCAAGCAAGCAAGCAAAAGTCACCAAGAACAGCCTGACCAGGTGGTGGCGCAGTGGATAGAGCATCGGACTGGGATGAGGAAGACCCAGGTTCGAGACCCCGAGGTCACCGGCTTGAGCGCGGGCTCATCTGGCTTGAGCAAAAAGCTCACCAGCTTGGACCCAAGGTCTCTGGCTCGAGCAAGGGGTTGCTCCGTCTGCTGAAAGCTCACGGTCAAGGCACATATGAGAAAGCAATAATGAACAACTAAGGTGTCGCAACGAAAAACTGATGATTGATGCCTCTCATCTCTCTCCGTTCGTTTGTCCCTGTCTATCCCTCTCTCTGGCTCTCTCTCTCTGTCCTTGTTAAAAAAAAAAAAGTCACCAAGAACAGACAAACAAGGAGATGGGCAAACTCTGACATAATAACTTCAAAACCACAGGCAAGGAAGGAATGCAAGAGGCAGGAGGCACCCTGTGCATGGCTCACCTCCCAGCCCTGGCCCAGGCCTAACAGCCAGAGATGGAAACAGAACCTGGAGAATCCTCACTAACCTCCCCCACATCCGGAGAGTGGCAAACCGCCAATTATTTTTCTTCTTCAATATAGGAGTGATGGGGAAAGCTGCTGGGAAAAACCTATACACAGATGAAATTGAGAGAGCAAGGGCTAACACTCTTTGAGGGAAGGCAGGCCTCTGAGGCCACATATTGAATTGGGAGAAATTACCCAATTCCAGCGAGCATTCCTCCCCCTCCAAAAGAAATGGAGCACACCCCCTAAACAAGGGGGCTGAGCCACGCCACAGGGGCTGTTACCAAACTCTCAGAATAGAAGCCCGTCTCCCCACCTCAACCCCAGTCACCGCTGATTCATGCCACCGGACACAGATTCAGGCCACACATCCCAGCTCTCAGCACTGCTGTGCTTGGGGAGAGGACTAATCTACCTCAATGTCAAGGGGAGAAAGTCATTGTATTATTTTAGAGCCAACAGAGCCAGAGAGCACTAACATAAACATGAAAAAAAATCAGCAGGTCAACCATACAAAAGACAAACATGTCAGCTGAAAGGAAGTCACACTCTCACGGCAGAATAACTTCATCAGAAGGTAGATGCAGTAAAAGCTCAAAGATGAAGTTGGAAAGAAGATGCAGGCTTACTAAAAACCAAGGCAAAACAAAAGATACATTGCTTAAGAACCAATAAATAAATTATAATGAACAGAACAAAATTGTCAGTAATTTAAAAATAACAATACTGACAAAGGAAGGTTTGAGATAACCAGTGAATGCAGTTGAAGACAAATTAAAGCAAATGCAGTCACATCTCTGAACAACAGACATATTTTCTGAGCAATGTGTCGTCATGTGCACTTACACAAATATAGGTGCTATAGCTTACTGCTCTATAGGGGAGGAAAAATAATTTTCCCCTACCACTCTATGTTCTCGGCTGAGACAGCACTGTGACAAAAGACAGATAAACAGAAGAAAAACAAACTAAAGTTTATTAACATATATACTTCCTATATACATGAGAGAGACCCAAATAAACTGAGAAACTCATCAAAATGGTTGAAGCCACCAACTTACATACCATCTTCAGGTTAGGACAAAAGAAGATTTTAGGGATGGGGAAGGTCAGTTATGGGAGGTTGTCAGGAAGAGCACAGCAACCCAGGGTAAAGTAATTAAGGCTGTTAAGCAGAAGGCTGTTCAAGTCACTGCCTTCTCTGATAAGGCCTTCTAGAGACATGGCTACCCCTCTCTTCCTGGTGCAGTGAGGGGACATCCTTACACATGACGGTTTCCCTTACAAATGGGAATGTCTTCTACAAAAGGCAACTTCTACCTGGTGTTCATGCTTCTCCCATACCTGCTCTTTCTTAAAATTAATCAGCCTGAAATAATCCTTATGCCAAAGAGACATATTTTGGGGTGAAAAATTCTATCCCCTTTAGCTCTTATGCTATAAACCTACACAACATGTAAATACATATTTTATTTAAAAATGTATTGTATAATAAATATGTATTTTCCGATGGCTTTAGGCGACCCCTGTGTTTTGGTCGTTCGACCCCTGCCGGGGTCGTAACCCACAGGTTGAGAACCGCTGGTATAGAGGATATGTTTTAATATAATTAATAACTCAAGATTTCCCTGAAATGAAAGGGAAAAAGATTCTGAAGATTGAAATAATACATTTTATTAGCATAGTTAACAAATACTGATGCAGAATGCTCAACTCTGAGACAGTTCAGTTAAGCAACCTACTGACTGTAAGAGTTTTTTTTAGGCATCTAAAGGAAATTTTTTTTGCACCAAAATATTTTATGGCAAAAATTATTAAACATAGTAGACTTCTTTTAAGTGTCAGGAAATTCAGGAAGCCCTCATCTTCCCCACAGCAACATTCAGTATCAGGAGGAAAATGCTACAATGTGTATACAATTTTGAGAGAAGGAACAAATGAGCAACGGATATTATTCATCAAGTCCAATTGGCCTTAATTAAAAGAGAAGGGGGAGATGTGGTTGGAGCGCAGAGCACATTCCTAGCAGCTGTGGCTGATGCAATGCTGTGAGAATACTCCAGCTCCCAGAACCCTCCTGGGCATACCTAGGAAGGGAGCTCGCCCGCTTGAAGGAAGTGACTTAGCATCAACCACGCAGCTCCCTGATCTTTTCAGCCATTGGCTATAAAGGACACGCTGTAACACCCTATAGGCTGAACCTGTGTATATAAGCTAGCTTACTTCCTGAATAAAGTGGATCTGCGTCACGGAACCTGGTCCCCCGAGTTGGGTCTTTGCGTCTCCGTCGTCCTCACTCCCGGCAGGACTTGTCCACAACTGGCACCCAACTTTGATCTGTCCTACAAATTTAATCAAGACAACAAGCAGAAATTCCCAAGCATGAATTCCCTTCCAATATGGGGAAAATGACATATAATGATATGTAGCTAATTAAGAGACATTTTTTAAAAGGAGCCCAGGAACACAGAAGCCATGGTAAGATGACTAATGGCAAACAATAAACCCTTCAAATAAATAAAAAACAGAGGAACACTTTAGGAATGAAGGAGAAACATAAATGGTAAATATAGCCTCTTAAGTTCTTTTAAATAGGTATAACTATTGAGAGCAGAAATTGTAACAGCGTCTGTTCAGGTTTTCAATTTATGTCAACATAATTCATATAACAACTATAATATAAAACAGGGAGAGTAAAAGGATCTATATGGTTGTAAGTCTTCCACATTTCACTTGAAGTGATGAAACATTAACTGTGCATAGTCTGTAAACAGTTCTGATTCTGTTAATTTCATCTTTTTTTCATGAGTCTAAAATCCTCTATTTGATATCTATGACAGCTTCCAAAACTTTCTCTGTATAGATGTAAACAGAGCTGACTCCATCTTTGTGTGTCCCTTGATTTCACTTGAATTTCCATGTTCTGAACCTGACCTAACTAGCCTCAGCCAGCACCAAAGCCTCACAGTTAATGATTAGTTATGTCCTGTAAGCTTACACAATGTAACCAGAGTCCTGTCACCAAAAAGCCAGAATGGCATAGCAGCTGAGATAAATACCAAACTCGGTGCTGGTGTCAATTGCAAACAATTATCCACCATAAGACCACCAGGAGGTATGGTTCCTTTGTCTTGTCAACCATTAGTAGTTCGGCTATACTATAAAACATTTACTGTAACGACTGTCTAGCAGCAGAGGTTATCTGTACAAACTATGGCAGTGGTTGTCAACCTGGTCCCTACTGCTCACTAGTGGGCATTCCAGCTTTCATGGTGGGCCGTAGCGGAGCAACCAAAGTATAAATAAAAAGATAGATTTAACTATAGTAAGTTGTTTTATAAAGATTTATTCTGCCGGCCCTGGCCGGTTGGCTCAGTGGTAGAGCATTGGCCTGGCATGCAGGAGTCCCGGGTTCGATTTCCAGCCAGGGCACACAGGAGAAGCGCCCATCTGCTTCTCCACCCCTCCCCTTCTCCTTCCTCTGTCTCTCTCTTCCCCTCCCACAGCCAAGGCTCCATTGGAGCAAAGTTGGCCCGGGTGCTAAGGATGGCTCTGTGGCCTCTGCCTCAGGCGCTAGAATGGTTCTGGTTGCGGCAGAGCAACACCCCAGATGGGCAGAGCATCGCCCCCTGGTGGGCATGCTGGGTGGATCCCGGTCAGGCGCATGCGGGAGTCTGTCTGACTGCCTCTCCATTTCCAACTTCAGAAAAATACAAAAAGATTTATTCTGCCAAACTTAGTGAAAATCCGACATAAAGTACTTGGTAAGTAATTATTATTACATGCTTTAACTTGCTGTAACTCTGTTTTATAAATTTTATAAAGTTACTTCCCTACTTTAAAAATCACCATTACTGTGGAACTGGTGGGCAGTTAGAAAATTTTACTATTAACAGAGATACAAAAGTAGGCGGTAGGTATAAAAAGGTTGACTACTGCCCTGGCTGGTTGGCTCAGTGGTAGAGCGTCGGCCTGGCGTGCAGAAGTCCTGGGTTCGATTCCCGGCCAGGGCACACAGGAGAAGCGCCATCTGCTTCTCCACCCCTCCCCCTCTCCTTCCTCTCTGTCTCTCTCTTCCCCTCCCGCAGCTGAGGCTCCATTGGAGCAAAGATGGCCTGGGCGCTGGGGATGGCTCCTTGGCCTCTGCCCCAGGCGCTAGAGTGGCTCTGGTCGCAACAGAGCGATGCCCCGGAGGGGCAGAGCGTCGCTCCCTGGTGGGCGTGCCAGGTGGATCCTGGTCAGGCGCATGCGGGAGTTTGACTGTCTCTCCCCGTTTCCAGCTTCAGAAAAATAAAAAAAAAATAAAAATAAATAAAAAAATAAAAAGGTTGACTACCCCTGAACTATGGGATCACCTTCCGCTCCAACATAATCTTTCTATAAGTAAGTTACTCTACACTAAATTATTATAATCAAAAGAAAGAGAGAGAGAGAGAGGGAGAGAGATAAAAACAAATAACTATGGGGATTATGGTTATAGAGAATAAAGAAGTTATAAAAATGAACAATTTAATAATATAATTAAAACAATCAAGAGATGAGAAGAAAGAAGATGAGAAAAAATGTGAAAACAGAAATGTCCTCATTTTTCATGGCAAAGAGTCAATCAAAACTTTGGGTGGAAAGCCCCAAAAGTCTAAATTCAGAATTGATTCAGAAGAACTGACACAGAGCTTTATCCAAATTCGTAAGAGTACTGTAATAGGGGAAACTTACATACAGGAGCACTGCAGCTGCTCTCTCCTGTGGTGGCTGGCCGGGTTATATCCTCCCAGAACCAGGTCCCCTTTTTATAGGGGGTTAATAGCAAAACCATATGGTAGGTATCATGTAGACCAGAAAGAGCGATGCATTTCTAAGTTAAAGGTAACAGCAGGCAGTGCCGCACTCTGTACACTCATTAACCTCCCTCCTGGGACATGATGTTTGCCTTTGGGAGGCAACCTTCTGGCTTTGGGGCAGTCGGCCCAGAGTGAGGTTTGCAGAGTCACAAAGAGGACTCACTGGGAGCACAGCCCTTCCCAGACGCCTCTGCGGCTGGAGCCACACTGCATCTCTGCAGTGAGTCCCCTACAAATACACAAATACTGTTTAAAATGGAAACAATTATAGATATGATTCACAAGGTTTTGGTTTTTTTACAGAGACAGAGAGAGGGACAGACAGACAGGAACACAGAGAGATGAGAAGCATCAATCATCAGTTTTTCGTTGTGACACCTTAGTTGTTTATTGATTGCTTTCTCATATGTGCCTTGACCGTGGGCCTTCAGCAGACCGAGTAACCCCTTGCTCAAGCCAGCGACCTTGGGTCCAAGCTGGTGAACTCTGCTCAAACCAGATGAGCCTGCGTTCAAGCTGGCAACCTCAGGCTCTCGAACCTGGGTCCTCTACATCCCAGTCTGACACTCTATCCACTGTGCCACTGCCTGGTCAGGCCACAAGGTCTTATTTTTTTAACCTTAGTGGGTGCCCCCACCCCCCAACAAGGCACATAAGGGAAATGAGAAAGCAATCAATGAATTAAAGAGACTAAGGAGCCGCAATGAAGAACTGATGCTTTTCATCTCTCTCCCTTCCTGTCTGTCCCTATCTGTCCTGCTCTGTCTCTCTGTCACAAATAGATAAAGCTTAACAATTCCTTTAGTTTTTAATTTTGCTATGTTCTTGTTTGTTTTTAATTTTTATTTATTGATTTCAGCGAGAGAAGGAGACAGGAACATCAAGCTGTTCCTGTATGTGCCTTGACCAGGAATCGAATCAACAACCTCTGTGCTTCAGAATGATATTCTAACCAACCAAGCTATCCAGCCAGGGCATTGTTATGGTTTCTATATCTACCTCTCTCTGTTTCCTGTGGGTATGCCTGAAAGATTTTCTGTAATAATGTTCACCTAATATTAGTGATGACTATTTCTGAGTGGTGGGATTTTGGAGTGTTTGGTTACTTATTTTCTTTATTTCAACTCATTGATGTATCCCAATAAGTGGTGGGGGTCCAGCAATATAAGAAAACGTGGTTGATTATTTTTATAAGGAGTCAGGGAGAATTTTCTAAATCTGGTGAACCTAGAAGTAATAAAAGCAATAATTAATACAGTTAAAAACAAAAACTGCCACATGTTCTACAAATAATTAGCATTTTCCCCGTACTGCTGGTCAACCTAAGATACAGTCATTGGTGCAAGTCCCAGCAGACCCAGTAAGAATCCAGTAGTCTCACAGCTTGGTACCCAAGTCAGTATCGCCTGATAGGCTCTTCGGAGCTCAAAAGGTTTTCCAAAAAACTACCCTGCCTGTGGATGTCCCCACCCACCTAATGACCATGGTCAGGAGGCCACTCTCCTCTCAGACAGGCTGAAAACCCCTCTCACACCCAGCACAAATATTACAGTTTATAAGGCAGGCCAAGTGGCCCAGGACTCAGTGGGCCCTTTCTTCTCCTGCCCACTTTGGCCTCCCACCTAACTGCTCTCCAGCTTACCCTAAAAGGAGGTGTTTTCTTCCCGATCCCACTCCCAGAACCTCACCTTAAGCTCTGGCCCAGCCAATGGACCACCCAGGGTGGGAGAATTCAGCAGACAGTACAGAAGGGCTGCCAAGGAAAAAGAGTGGCGGTACCCAGAGGCAGCAGCCTAATTGCTCTCCTCATGAAACCTCACACTGCTGCAAGGGATGGTGAGAAAAACACACACACATCCACAAAACAGTGATGACCCAGAAGCCGGAGACAAAATTAGAACCAGTGGCCTGCTGCTCACTGACCAATATTTACTGAGCCCCCCGCTGCATGTATCAATGCCTGGGAGAGGGGAAGGGCAGAGACTGGTGTCAGCCCGCGGCAGCCAGCAGACAGCAGGGATGGCTGATTCAGCCACATGCTGAGCCCCACTTTCAGGACCACACGGTAGGGCAGAGAAGGAGTGCATCTGCCTGGCTCCACCGTTCTAACCGGGCCCTGGGCTTGACAAAGCGAAGAGTCTTCCAAAACTGACTGAGTCGACAGCCCAGTGAGCAGGAACCAACTAGGGCCACCCCAGCCAGGGCCCTCCCCGCCACCAGAAGCATGGCAAGAGTCACTGCTATTCTCATCATTCATCCGTCAACATTTCCCAGACACTCGATTGCAAAATTCTGACCTGTTGTCCCTCCAAGTCCACTCCTGTTTGTCAGGCCACCGGGCCCGGCACGTGAATTAGGAAGCATGGTACTATGTATATCCACCACTTATAATCACCTACTCGAAGCAAAATTCCCTGACTAGTTTATTCAGGGTCAACTAAATTAGTAAAATGTATGGTCTAGTGCCTAAATGATCAGACTGAACGACAAGCCAAGCAGCCCTGGGTTCAAAGGGGGGCCTGCCACTAACTTCCATATGTCCCTGGCACAATTACACTATGAAACGTCCAACCTCAGAGGAGGACTCTAATAAATGAGACAGCTTAAGGGTCAGAATTCAGTGTACATGTTAGGTCTGTTCCTTCTGTTCCCTGTCTTCAAGTTCTCAAGCCTATCCCCTCACCTAGAACTGCCTGTTCTCAGTGGCAGCTCCGTTCTTTTTTCTTCGAGGAAGCCTTCTTGGACCACTCTCTGAGCACTCTTCTCCAGCCACTCTGGACTCCTAATTGTCTGCTCTCCTACAGTGCCCCTCCAATAGACTTTTGTTCTTTGAAAGCAAAGAGGGCCCTCTCCTTACTATTCCCATTACACAGGGAGGAGAAGCAGAGAATTTCTGCTGGAAGATGGGAAGCCCAACCTGTCTTATAACCGATGTCTATCTGAATGGTTTCTAGGGCTTGATGAAGAACAGGGGCTCAGCGCCTCCTCCTACAGGCAGTCTAACTTTCCAGGGCCCACAGACCAAGTTTAACCCTGAAGTCAACTACTCTGACCCTTACTACTCTCTTCTGCCCTGAACAACCTCCCTTTCTTTGACTTCATTTCTTTGATTTATACTTATTGAACTAAAAGCCTACTATACCTACCAGACTACAAACTCAATCCAAGAGTTCATTCGTTTAACAGACACACACTGCCTAACAGTTTCATACCAAGAATTATTCCAGGTATTGGGGATGCCTATTTCCTGTCCTCACAGAGCACAGGAAAAAATTCAACAGGTAATTTGCAAGAACAATGATGACAAGGGGTATGTTTTGATCAGGGTTCAGTTAGGCAATGTGAATGGGAAGAGATTTTTGTATGAGAAATTCAATGGCTTAGAGAATCATCAGGAAAGCTGGAGAAACAGATCAGACTGAGCTTCTAATAGCTATTCCCAAAAATCATGGTGTAGAGCCGAGTTGCTAAGGAGCTGGGGCCCCTGCCACCATTGGGTAGCTGTGGCACAAAGAAGTGGCCTGCTTCAGAATTAAGCTGCCCCTGCCATGATCCACACCAGCATACTGGATGTCCCAGGGCACTTCTGGAGGAAGGGGATGGCCACACATTTAAGACATGGTTAAGCAGCTAACTGGCAGAATCAGTCACACTGGGGATTTTAGTGCAAAGATGTCTGGAAAGTACAGGTTGTTGTTATTGTTATTGTTGATTTTATTACTTATTAAATTTTTTTCCCATTGATTTAAGAGAGGGAGAGAGAGAAAGGGAGGGAGGGAAAAGAAGAGAGAATCATCAACTCGTTCCAATCAGTTGTTCCATTTAGTTGTACACTCACTGATGGCTTCTCATATGTGCCCTGATAGGGATTGAATCCAAAACCTCTGATGTGCCGGGGTCAATACTTTTATCTATTGAGCCACCCAGCCAGGGCTTTGTTGATTTCAGAGAGAGGGGAGGAGGGAGGGTGAGAGAGGGAGAGAGAGAGAGAGAAAAAATCCTTGCATTCATTGGTTGATTCTTACATGTGCCCTGACCAGGGATTGAACCCGCAACCTTGGCATATTGGGATGAGGCTCTAACCAACTGAGCTATGTATATGGCCAGGGTTAGAAAGTATAGTTTTTGATTCTCTACTTCTAGTAAGCTAGACTATAATTTATTATCCAAAGTAGTGTACTTGACAGTGAAAGGAGGCACTATTAATAACATACCAGGACCAGAGGAATAAACCTCCCAGTTTCCTTCAGTGGATGCCTGGTGAACAAGCCCCCCACCATATACAAACACACCATCTACCACAGATCATGACAAGGCAGAGTACAGGAAGCTACAGAGAACACAGCGGCACAGGTAAACCTACCGTCAGAGGCCAGGGGAGGCCTCTAAAAAGAAACATTATTTCAGCAGAGACTTGAAGGGTGGTAACAGTGAGCCAGGTAAAGGGCTAGAATGGTCCAGGGAGACACAGCTGTTTAGAAAGACTTGGTGAACACTTAGATACAAGAACTTAAAGAGTGCATGTGGCCAGGCGGACATGCGAGGATGTGGAAGACCAGAGCCAGGAAGGGCCTGCAGGCCACAGTAAGGTGGCTGCACCTCATCTGGAGGGCAGTGGAGATCACTTTCAGTACAAATATGACCAGAATTGAGTTTCTAGTATATTCATGTGGCTGCAGTGTGGAGAATGGACTTGAGGCGGGTAAGAACTTCCAGAAGCTGGACACCAGGTGGGAGAACACAGCACCCAGAGTGGTCTCAAGAGCAAGGCTTCCTTCTCCCAGCTTCAACCAGCCTGGGGTGCTCACCCTGCCCTAGGGCTGCTAGCCTCACCATTTTCTGCTAAAGATCTGCACAGGCTCCTCTTTAGCTGCTGCAAGGAGAGAAACAAGCCTCATCACTGTTCTCATACCCAAAGTATAAGAGTGAGTGTGAAGGACCAACCCACCCCCCACCATATCCTAAATCAGAGTGAGACAAGTCTACTCAACTCTCTGTAGCAGGAAGGCCATTTATAAATGCCAACTCCAACACCTTGCAGCAACACTCTGGGGGAGAATTTGCCACCAAGGGCTTCTCACAAGTCTCCCTTTGTGCCCTTCTTCCCAAAATGGGTATGGAGAAGCCTGAGCTGCGGGCTCACTCTAGAAGGCGGAGGCAAGGCTGGCCCTTCCCACACAGTGGGCTTCAGAAGACAGAGGTTGCTTGGTTTCCCTGGAGCAGTGAGCCTCTCCTCTCTGTACCCAAGGCCAGGCCCTAGGGCAGCTCCACCTCTGCCACCAGCAGAGCAACCTGCCCACCTGGCCAAACTACCCCCCCTCCCGGCCTCAGTGCCTTTCTGTACCACTCTCTCTCCCTTTACAACCCTCCCATCCTCAGGCCAGCTCAAGTCCTCACTCCGCCTCAAAGACCCTGACCACACCAGCTTCTATGGCTTGAGATACTGAATTCTGTGATGATTTCTCTAGGAACATGGTTCTCAAAGTGTGGTCCCTGGACCAGCAGCATCACCACCACCTCCTGGGAACTTGGAAGTGCAAATTCTCAGCCCCGCCCAAACCTGCTGAATCAGAAACCTGGGGGTGGAGAACAGCAGTTAGTGTTTTAAAATCCCCTCCATGTGATCATGATATACACTGGAGCCTGAGGACCCCTGGTCTCAAAGGAAGACCTACAGCTCTCCTTAGATCTTCAGATCTCTTCACTAGAAAGCGCAAGAGCCACCACTGTGCAGTGGTCACCCCTTCCCACCCAGCATTCAACGTCACTCAACCTACCTGCAGCTGCTCAACCAGCTGCTCAACCACGTGCTCAGAAGCACATGGCCAGGCCCCCAGCTGAAAGGCACAGGCTATACCTTAGATTTCTCAGTGACCACATTAATCAGCAGAGCAATAAATAAGCCCTATTCCCATGAGAAAGAGGGTAACTGGGGAAAAGAAAGAAAATATCCAGATTTCCAAATTGGAGTAAGAAAGGTAGCAGGAAAGGGAGAAAAATTGGGTAATCATGTTCCTGAATCATAATTCCTCCACTTTCCCCTCCCACTGTCCAAACTTCCCAAATGGCTTACTTTCTCTGGCCCAAAGTCTCTTAGCAGTCACCATCTGATTAGTGAAGGGAAAGGGCTCCCACAGCCCCTGCTTCCTCACCGTGGGTCTCTGTAAGTGACCAGAATGTTCCTCTTCCTAAGATTCCTGAGAAACCACCGCAGCCCACTGCCTCATGCTACTCACACCTACTGTCACATCCCCTCCAACCCACCCTGCATCACTTGGAGCAAATCACTCTCCTGCTAGAATACCTCCACTCCTCAGTGATGTAGGTAAAATACATATATCATAAAATACATCACTCCCCTTAACTCAAAAGCAAAGATTACTTCCTCTGCCTGGTAGTCAAGGGCTCCCTCAACGAGGCTCCTACCACCTTTCAGGCTCGCCTGCCATTACTCTCTTGCCTGGAACCTGGGCTCCATCCAAAATGCCTCACTCCTGCCCCACCGGTCTCCACACAGACCAACAGGACTAGAAAGTCTGATTAATATCTGTGAGAAAGCTGAACATATCTGCATGTGTTCCAGGCACTCTCCCCACAAGTGTGAAGAGCCTGGGTGTTAAAAAAAAAAAAGATGAACTGCAGGAAGCAGCACCATCTTTGATTTGCCCCAAATCTTGCCTCCCTACCACAAGTCCCGCCCACCCGAGAAACTCTCACCTTCCTCTGAAACCTACCCCCTCTGTCTCAGAGCGACAGTTCTAATACTTTCAGTTAACTTCCTTGGTTGTTTCCTAACAATCCCAGGAGGCTGGTAGGACCTAAGTAAGTACCTGCCACAGGTAAATACAAATGCATACAGAACAGATACACCTTCACCTTCTCTAGAGACAACAGAATAGCTAGGACAGACTTCACCGAAGATGCAGTATTTAGGGCTATGGCTGTCTTCTCAAAGTTCCTCCTGTCCAAGGTGCAAAGGAAAGCATGAGAACCTGACCCTGTGTCCTCCTGGTCCTCTGCCACTGCCCCGGCCACAGATCTAGAGAGAGGCTGTCAAGAGTACGCACAGATGTCTGACCTGTGGTGGCGCAGTGGATAAAGTGTTGACCTAGAAACACTGAGGTCGCCGGTTCAAATCCCTGGGCTTGCCTGGTCAAGGCACATATGGGAGTTGATGCTTCCTGCTCCTCCTTTCTGTCTGTCTCTCTATCTCCTCTCTAAAAATGAATAAAAATAAAAATAAAAAAAAGAGTACACACAGATGGGTTCCAGAGCAAAGGCAGCCAGGTTTCTGGTTCCCGTCACACCTGGATACAGAATGAGGCCAGAAAAAGACCCACAAATGCAAAGTTAGCCTTCCTCAAGTTCAAGCACCCCATCAGGGCTGTGTGTACAGCAGCAGCCTCTGGACAATGTGGTGCAAAAGAAGCGACTTCCCTAACAACACAACTTGTGCCCTCCACTCCCCTGCCTCTTACAAACTGCTGCCTATTAAATAGGGATCAACATTCTCACCAGACTTAAAAGCTCACTGCTCTGGTTAACAAGCTCAGGGCAATTGGATAGCCACCGGGGAAGTTTCTGATTTTCATTTGCAACTCAGACAGGCTCTAGTTTGGGTGACTTCCAACCCAAAGAGAGCAAAAAAGAGACAGACATGAGAATTCATACAGCAGCACTTTTCACAATAACAAAAACCTCGCAGGCAACCCAAAAATCTGACAGCAGGAGTGGACTACAGCGATGTTAACCCCAAGTGCTCCTCATTCCTCGTGACCTCCCCAGGAAGATGTGACAGGAACCATGCTTCACTCCCCGAGGGCAAGAACCCATTTCAGTTTTCCTGGTGACAACGACAGACCACCGGGCCTGTGAATGGAGGCAATGTTGAACTTCTAGTTGAAATGAAATCTCTTAACCAGCCTTCCAGCTACCACTGGGCACCTATCCACAGTGCCAGAGTTCTTTCTCTCTTTTAAGTGTAATAGATACACATGCAACGTGCCCAAGTCTTAACTATAAAGCTCAGTGAAAGAGTCATCCCTTTAAAGTACAGATCTGATCAGAGCACTTTCTTTGCTTTAAACTGAGTGAATAGGCCCTGGCTGGTTGGCTCAGTGGTAGAGCGTCGGCCTGGCGTGCGGGAGTCCCAAATTCGATTCCCGGCCAGGGCACACAGGAGAAGAGCCCATCTGCTTCTCCATCCCTCCCCCTCTCCTTCCTCTGTTTCTCTCTTCCCCTCCCACAGCCAAGGCTCCATTGGAGCAAAGTTTGCCCGGGCGCTAAGGATGGCTCTGTGGCCTCTGCCTCAGGTGCTGGAATGGCTCTGATTGACACCCCAGATGGGCAGAGCATCGCCCCCTGGTGGGCATGCCGGGTGGATCCCGGTCGGGCGCATGCAGCAGTCTGTCTGACTGCCTCCCCGTTTCCAGCTTCGGAAAAATACAAAAATAATAATAATAAATAAATAAAAATAAACTGAGTGAGTATAAGTGGCTTCCCAATATAAGTGGAATAAGATCTAAACTTCTATATATTTCTGGCCTGTAAATCACTGTTACCTGGTCCTTGCTGACCCCACTGACCTCATTACTGAGCCTTCTCTCAGTGGGATCCAGCCATCCTGCCTTTTTTTTCACACAAGTGCATTCTGACCTCAGGGTGTTTGAACTTGCTGTTCCGATTACCTAAAATGCTCTTTCCTTAGATCTTCCTATCAGGTCTCAGTTCAAATGTCACCTACTCAGTTCAAATGTCACAAACCAAGTGGAGGGCCACTTGGTTTAAAAAAATAAATCCATCAGGGCACAAACAGGAACAGATGTTCCTGTCCCTCTCCCACTCCCTCTCTCTAAAATCAGTAAAATAAACATTTTTAAAAAAAGGAAAAAAAATCCCAATCCCAGTTGCTCAGAATCCCAACACCCTGTTTTATTTTCTTCTTAGCCTATTATCACTATCTGGTCTGTTTTCTTTTGTTTACATATTTAATACCTACCTCCTCCTATTAGCCTGTAAACTCCACGGTAGTGAAGACAGCCTATTTTCCTTCCTGCAGAGTCAGCAGGAGTGACTGCCTACTAGGGAATCTGCTAAAGGATGACTGCTGAACGAGTGTGCTACCTCCCCTGCCCACCTCTCAGGCCGAGTCTCCATGTGCCTTGGTCTCCACCATCAGTTGAACTACAAGTATCCTCAGGGGGCAGGACCCCTTCCCCTGAAGCTTCATTAGAACTGATGACCCAGAGAACCTGGTCGGGAACTGGGGCATACAACAGAAGGCGGAACCATTTATAAAAAGTTCAGCTGGGCCCTGGCCGGTTGGCTCAGCGGTGGAGCGTTGGCCTGGCGTGCGGGGGACCCGGGTTCGATTCCCGGCCAGGGCACATAGGAGAGGCGCCCATTTGTTTCTCCACCCCTCCCCCTCTCCTTTCTCTCTGTCTCTCTCTTCCCCTCCCGCAGCTGAGGCTCCATTGGAGCAGAGATGGCCTGGGCGCTGGGGATGGCTCCTTGGCCTCTGCCCCAGGTGCTGGAGTGGCTCTGGTCGCAGCAGAGCGGAGCCCTGGAGGGGCAGAGCATCGCCCCCTGGTGGGCAGAGCGTTGCCCCTGGTGGGCGTGCCGGGTGGATCCCGGTCGGGTGCACGCGGAGTCTGTCTGACTGTCTCTCCCCGTTTCCAGCTTCAGAAAAATACAAAAAAAAAAAAGTTCAGCTGGGTGGGGAAGCAGGAGGAAGGCAGTGGGCGAGGTAGGCACAGGCATACAGCCTCCCCTCCCACAACCTGGAAAGCCGAAGCAGAGGACAGGCAACCATCTGACAATCCTGCCGAAAGTAACACGTTAACTCTTCTCTGCTGCAGGGGCAGGAAAGGAAACCCCAGAAGTACAGGCTTTTTCTAGAATTTCTCAGCTCCTCATGGAAACTCTCGAGTCTTGGTCCCATTGTACACAGCCTCTCAATGTGCCAACTACACACACCCGGGACCGCTGGGGGAGCAGCTCAGAGGCCGCTGCCAAGGAGTGGAGCGAGGAGAGCCAAGGTCACAGGCACAGTCTAGCCCACAGCGCTGTGCACACACCATGGTTTACCCACGGTCAAGGCCTCAGCCGTGGGAGGAACCTCTGCACCGTGTCTGCCGGATGCAGGGGCGGCGGACGAGGGAACAGAATCCCTGTTCCTAGGACTGGTCAAGCTACCCAGAGGGCACTGTGGCTGGTGACCGGAATCTGGGGGATGGGTGACTTTGTACCTGTTACACCATTCTGGGAAAGCTGGTGAGAACAGGGGCCATGGCTTGCTTGCTGCCCCTGGAAACTACCCAGGGACCTGGTCTAAGAACTCGCCGGGCCTCTCAGATAGAAAGCCTCCAACATCAGGGAACCAGTAGGCACTGAAACACATATAATAGGCCAATCAATGTTACCTGGCCCTGGGGATGGCAGAGCACAGGACACCCCACCAGTGACCAGAGGAAAAGAAGGAGGGAGGCAGGAAGGGACACCGGCCTGAGCACTTCTGGCTCACGTCCTGGGAGGAAAAGCAGGGCCAGCCTGCCTGAAGGCCAACACGGCTCCACCTCACAGGGAAGATGAGAGTCCACGTGGCGCTGGCCTGGAGCCCTCTGGTTTCCAAGAAGGGATGAGTACCCACAGCTCAGACTGCTCCCTGTGATTTACAGGACTCTCTTGACTAACAGGACCACACATACACCACCTTCATCCTCTCAACACAAGCCAACTGTTCAGGCTTCCAGTAAAAGACACAAGGAAAATACACTGGTTTGGGCTTGTCCCCCCCCGCCCCACATCCTTTGGGAGGCAGCCCAGCAATCCTGGGGGTGGTAGGTGGAGGGTGGTAGTGGTAAAGGCCTTTGGGTGAGCTGGCCACCTCCCACCCCGCCCCACCCCTACCAGGCAGCTGGGCATAGGGCAAGGCCCGAAGGGGATCTTCCCTGAAGAAAAGGAATCAGTGAGGTCCAGGAGCAGGTTGGCTAGTGGACAGTCCCTGGCCTACAGGCAGCCATCAACAAATACTTAGACCTTACTACACAATTTGCTAAACTATATCCTTCTGAAGATTCAACTAAGAATCCTACTATTTGTGCATAAGAACGCCTGTTTTATAAGATTCGCACCCATGCTGAGGATTAAAACAGTATTCTATCTTTGCCAAACTGGTTTAAAAATCATTCTTATAATTCTCTCAATGTGCATTTCTTGGATGACCAGTGTAGCTCATCACATTTACAGGCTTACTAATATTTATATCTCTTCTGTCACAAATTGCCTCTTATTGTCCTTTGCCCAATTTTTTTTTTTTTTTTTTTTTTTTTGTGACAGAGAGCGAGCGAGCAGATCAGGTCAGACAAAACAGGAAGGGAGAGACATGAGAAGCATTGATTCTTCATTGTAGCACCTTAGTTGTTCATTGATTGCTTTCTCATATGTGCCTTGACCGGGGGCCACAACAGAGTGAGTGACTCCTTGCTTGAGCCAGAGACCATGGGGTCATGTCTATGATCCTGTGCTCAAGCCAGTGACCTCAGGGTCTTGAACCTGGGTCCTCTGCGTCCCAGTCTGACACTCTATCCACTGCGCCACCGCCTGGTCAGGCCCTTTGCCCATTTTTGCTGCTGTACATTCATCTTTTTTCTTATTGGTGTATGTGAGAGTTTACTGTACAAGCTAATAAAATATTAACCTTTTGTCACATATTCAAATAGCTTCCTAATCATTTACCTTTTAATTTTGTTAAATGGTGTTACTGACATTTTAAAAGAGGTAAAGTAAAAAAACACTTTTCCTTTAAGGTGTCTGTTTTCAGTGGCATGCCTGGAAAATCCTTTCCCACCCCGAAACTACAGAAATAAATACATATCTGTATTTTCCTGCCTTTAAAACATTTAAATTTCTAATTCACCTAGATTTTAATGCTGGCACAGTGTGAAAAAAGAGAATCTAACTTTTAGAAAAGCCAATTACCTCAATCTTGTCTAATGAAAAGTTGATTTTCCTTATAAACCTCAACTGTGGAGACAATAGAAGGTTAGAAATAGAGGCCAAGTCAAATCTATCCTTTGCAATGAGAGGCCACGGGTGGCTGGTCTTGCCAATGACAGGGATGTGGCATGGTATAGGTACCATCTCTTCCACTTCCTCACTCCTGCTCAGAGGTATAGGCTGGCAAGTAACAACTATGAGAACAAAGTTCACTGTGCAAAGGGCAGAGCAGACAGATACAGTGCAGAGAGCCTGGTTCCTACAGGCGTCACTAAGCAGGAGCAGGGGCCTCCTACGATGCTTACCTGCTATCTGCCAAACAGTTCTGGCTAGACGCTGTTATCTGCACCTAAACAATCCTATAACTCACCCATAATCTTTTCTTCCTTAATTGTATACGAAAGGCTAGGATTTACTGTTGTCAGCCAGGCACTGTACTAAGCAATTTGTTCTCATTATCTCCCTTTATCTTCTCAACGACTCTGCAACACACATTCTACAGTTCTACAGTACTTTTCTAACTATAAATATCAATGACAGCTTCTGAGTAGAGAAAGACAAATTACCTGTACACATCAGTGAGACACACCCCTATTTCAGAAGCATGAAAGCAACAACAAAAGGCATCTTAGCCCTGGTCAGGTAGCTCAGTTGGTTAGTGTCGTCCTGATACACCAAGGTTGCATGTTCAATCCCCAGTTCTGAGCCCATACAAAAATCAACCAATGAATGCATCCATAAGTGGAACAATAAATTGGTTTCTCTCCCTCTAAAAATCAATAAATAAAAACAATTTTTTTAAATAAAGCATCTTAAAATTCATCAAGTATTTTACAGATGAGGATACTGAGGCTAAGTAGATTTGCTCAAAAATCACACAATTAGTAAGAAATAATACCATGATTGGTTGCTAAATTACTACACCTACTGAGGTCAGCTATAGGATGTTCTTATTTTGTTTCATTTATCTATCATGTCACAATGTCACATTTTTATTTTTAATTTTTTTTCTGAGAAAGCAAGTCCAACTTTTGTTTTGTTTTGTTTTTGGTTATCCTTGTACATTTATTCTCTCAGGGGGGAAAAAAGCCTTTTAAAATCATTTCATCACCGGACCAGGCAGTGGCGCAGTGGATAGAGCATCAGACTGGGATGCGGAGGACCCAGGTTCGAAACCCCGAGGTTGCCAGCTTGAGCGCAGGCTAATCTGGCTTGAGCAAGGCTCACCAGCTTGAACCCAAGATTGCTGGCTTCAGCAAGGGGTCATTCGGTCTGCTGTAGCCCCCCAGTCAAGGCACATGAGAAAGGAATCAATGAACAACTAAGGTGCCGCAACAAAGAATTGATGCCTCTCATCTCTCTCCTTTCCTGTCTGTCTGTCGCTATCTGTCCCCCTATCTGTCTCTGTCACAAAAAGAAAAAACAAATCATTTCATTAAGTCCCAACACTTCACTTTGGAAATTCATTCCATAGAAGTTATCTTGAATGGGGAGCTCAGCTCTAAGGAATCTATGGAAGTGCAGGTATGGTAAGAAGTCTACTGAGTGCCAGGGAAAAAGGCAACGAACAAAACAGATCCCTCCCCTGATGGAGTGTGCATTCTCAGTGCTCCTCACAGTGAGATGCACGACAGAAGGGGACTGTGAGGTAAGGTAACTCATACAACTAACCCTGTTTGAACACAGAGTAATAAGAGTTTGGGCTCTGAGTGAGACAGACCCCCATGTGAATCCCGAATTTGCACTGACTAACTTCAAGGCTTGACTCAAGTCATAACGGCAAGACTTGTTTTCCTAACTTAGAAAAACAAAGCTACTAATAGTCATTCCTCGCAGCAGTTAAGAAAATTAAATGAGGCCCTGGCTGGTGGCTCAGTGGACAGAGTGCTGGCCTGGCGTATGGAATCCTGCGTTCAATTCCCAGTCAGGGCACATAGGAGAAGTGACCATCTGCTTCTCTTCCCCTCCCTCTTCCCCTTCTCTCTCTCTTCCCCTCTCACAGCCAGTGGCTTGATTGGTCGGAGCACATCGACCTCGGGCACTGAGGATAGCTAGGTTGATTTGAGCATCAGCCCTAGACAGGGGTTGCCGGGTGGAGCCTGCTTGGGGTGCAAGAGGGAATCTGTTTCACGATCTCACCTCCTGTCACTTAAGAAAAAAGAAAAAGAAAATTAAATGAGATACATAATATAAATAACACAACATTTGATGTACAGTTAATACCTCAACAAGTACTGGCTATTTGGGAGAAGAATGACAAAGAAAGATATACATTGTTAACTGCAAAACAAGAGCTTACCACGCTCTATGTACAGAGATCATCTTTCCTTAAAATATATACACTCACAGGAAAAAATTAAAAACATAACAAACTGTTAAATCTGCTGGTGGGTTTAATGGCAACTTATCTTTCTGTTCATCTGTATTTTCTATAATGTAATGTTCTATAATGTAATGTTAATTTTTGAGTCCAATTAGGAAAGAGGAAAGGCTTAATGATGACTGAGTAGGAAGGCTTGTTTCTCCCAAGAGCTTAGAGTCTAGAGGTGGACTCCAGTACTAAACTGGCTGCCCAGCAAGCAGAGCCTCACCTTGGTTGTTCTGAATCAGAGCTTCCTGGGTGAGATCTAGTATTTATACATCTAGTTCTGACAGATCAACCTTGCCCTCGTGGGCACTAGTCTGACACTGAAGAACTGCTGGAATAGACTTGGACCAACTATGACATCCTCTGATTTATTTGAACTCTTTGAAGTTAGCTCTAACTTTCCCGCAAGTGGGGACCACCCTCACTGCCCTGCCCAGCCTACAGGGACACTAACACTTGGCACGAGTGCTCAGCAGAGGCAACCTGTTGGTATTGCAGAGTGTCTGCATGCTAAGAATGCAGGGCCTCTGAAGCCAGCTTTATCATTTACGCTCCCTTGTGTCCCAGATCTGTGTCAACATGAGGGGAACAGAGGGCCTGAGGCTGGCCCTTGGAACAGAAGCCAGGCTGCTTTCTGTCGTAGGTTTAAAAAGAGATCTCTCTTTCCTGTGCAGTTCAGTGAACCACAGTTTACAAAGAACATCAACCCACTCCCATCCTGAGTGCAGGGGGTTGAATAACATCTCTCCAAATCCATGTCCACCCAAAACTGCAGAATGTGACCTTTTTGGAAATAGGCTCTTTGCAGATAAAACTATATAGTTAAGATACCAATGACTGGTATCTTTACATGAGAAAAGACAAGAACTGGACACAGACACAGAGAGGGCCTTGTGAAGAGAAAGGCAGATATTGGAGTAATGTTGTCACAAGTTTAGGAACACCTGGAGCCACTAGAAGCTGAAAGAAGGAAGGATCCTTTTATAGAGCTTTCAGGGGAAATGTGGCCCTGCTAACACCTTGATTTTGAACATCTGGTCTCCAGAAATATGAGAGAATAAATTTCTATTGTTTTAAGCCAACAAGTTTGCGACAGTTTGTTAGAGCAGTCCTAGGAAACTAAGGGAATAAGGCCTTCGATCTTAGGCACTCTCGCTATGGCTGGCGGAATTCTAAGACGACCACCAATGACCCTCACCCTTGTGTGTAAGCAGGCCCTGTAAATATGAGACATCAGTCCTGTTATTGTTACATTATCTAGCAAAAGGAGCTTCACTGGTGTTAGCTGACCAACTCAGTTGACCTTAAGATAGGAAAATGATCCTGTACGGGCCTGAACTCATCAGGTGAACCCTTAAAAGGGACAGGTTGCGCCTGACCAGGTGGTGGCGCAGTGGATACAGCGTCAGACTGGGATGCAGAGGACTCAGGTTCGAGACCCCAAGGTCACCAGCTTGAGCGCGGTCTCATCTGGTTTGAGCAAAAAGCTCACTAGCTTGGACTCAAGGTTGCTAGCTCGAGCAAGGGGTTACTCAGTCTGCTGAAGGCCCGCGGTCAAGGCACACATGAGAAAGCAATCAATGAACAACTAAGGTGTTGCAACGCGCAACGAAAAACTAATGATTGATGCTTCTCATCTCTCTGTTCCTGTCTATCCATCTCTGACTCTCTCTCTCTCTCTCTGTTAAAAAAACAACAACAACAAAAAAAAACAACTCTTAGAAAAAAAAAAAAAGGGACAGGTTGCTCCTGGCAAAAGGGATCTGAAGAATGAGAAGGATTCAACATGGAAGAGAGAGTAACTCTTCCAGTATGAAGTCCAGCAGACACCAATTTAACCAAGTGACCCAGGAACACATCACCACTAATGCGGCATATTGACATCCTGAACACCCTGATCAGATGCTCTGAAAAGGATGCAACATCGTTTTCATGGTATTCTTGCCAAAAGAGCATGACTTCATTCTAAGAAAGATAGAGGGACTGTTAGAGATAGGAGAAGACAAAAGAGAAATAATAATTAAATGCAGTGGGGGACAATGGATCAGATCCTTGAACAGAAAAAGGATATTCATGAAAATGCTGCTGAACCTGATCTAAGGCCTGTGGCTTAGTGAGTGTGCCAATGTTGATTTCCTGTTTTTGGTAACTGTCCTATGGGGTGAGGGATAAAAGGGCACTCTGCTATATTTTTTATAACCTTTCTTTCTTTTCTTTTTTTTGTTTGTTTGTTTTATATTTTTCTGAAGTTAGAAACAGGGAGGCAGTCAGACATATTCCCGCATGCGCCCGACCAGGATCCACCCGGCATGCCCACCAGGGGGCGATGCTCTGCCCATCTGGGGCATTGCTCTGTTGCAACCAGAGCCATTCTAGTGCCTGAGGCAGAGGCCATAGAGCCATCCTCAGCGCCCGGGCCAACTTTGCTCCAATGGAGCCTTGGCTGCGGGAGGGGAAGAGAGAGACAGAGAGGAAGGAGAGGGGGAGGGGTGGAGAAGCAAATGGGCGCTTCTCCTGTGTGCCCTGGCCGGGAATCGAACCTGGGACTCCTGCATGCCAGGCCGACACTCTACCACTGAGCCAAACAGCCAGGGCTATAACTTTTCTTTAAGTCTATAAAACTGGTCCAAAATGAAAATTTTAAAATAAAAGGAAATGGTTGAGTAAATTAATAGAGGCTTGCCTCGGAGCTGAAGGCTAATAGGCATTCTCCCTTGCTCCTTTATCCTCATCTCTACAGTAAGTATGCATTACTTTTGATGGCCAGAAGCAGGCGTGAGTGGACGGTGCAAAGGGTGCTGGTGTGCGGCCATGGAGCTGCTCTAGGCCAGGGCAGGCTGGACTGAGACAGAGGGTCGCTGCAGCACAGCGGTAAGTCTGATGTGGAAACAGAAACTATGGTACCTTAGACCCCCGAGCTCTGTAAAGTTGCTGAACCCGATCTAACTTTCTAGCCTCATCACTTGTCCCCATACCAGCCACTCTGGCCTATGTTGACCACCCCTGCCCCAAGAATATACATCTTTGTGTCGCTTGTTAGTTGACACAAGTTTCTTTGCCAGGACTCCTCTTCTGTCTCTTTCCCTTTCTTCCTAGTTTTCAAAACTTGGCTTAATTCCCCTTCCAGGAAGCCTTCTCAGACCATTCCTGCCTCAGTCGCCTACCCTCCTCGGGCCTCCATAAGCATCTCTCGTCTGTCGCGCTCATTGGAGCTTAAGGAATGCCACGAGATAGCCTGTAATTGTCTGTGTGTATTCAGCTCACCTCCACACAGATTTACAAGCATCTCTGGAAGAGAGACAGTGTTCTGCCTGTCCTCAAGGAATGGAAGCTCTTAGCTCAACATCATGGGCTTGGACCATCGCCTCCACTCCTCCTGTGCATCCCTGTACCACACAGGCCCCTCTGCTGCCACAAGTTGAGAATTTATTTATTTTTACTTTAAAAAACATTTATTAATTTTAGAGAGAGAAGAAGGGAGAGGAGGAAAGAAGGGGAAAGAGCAAGACAGAGAGAGAGAGAAAGAGAAACACTGACTGTTCCTCCTTCAAGTCATGCATTCATTGTTTGATTCTTGTGTGTCCTGACTGGGGATCGAACCCACAACCTTGGCTCATCAGGACAATGCTCCAACCAACTGAGCTACCTGGCCAAGGCCACAAGCTGAGGATTTATTAACCAGGAGTCTATTGTGTCTATCCCCAAAACTCTTTATGCCACTTCTATTTATTCTTAAGATTACAATTAAATAGTAACTAAAATATAAATTGCAGAAAGGGTTATTTACTTACTTATTTTAGAGAGAGAAAAAGTGGGAGAGAGAGAGGCATCAATTTACTGTTCCACTGACCCATGGACTCACTGGTTGACTCCTGCATGTGCCCCAGCCAGGGACGGAACCTGCAACCCTGGCACTTATTTTGTTCCCAAGATTTCAACTGAGTATTTACGATCAAACTTACATCGGACCTACTATAACTTATTATCTAACAAATAATTATTTGAAATCCTGAAGCTCTGCAACAGTATACTTTACTTCAGAAATTTTTCATAAAAATATGCTTTTTTTTTTGACAGAGACAGAGAGTCAGAGAGAGGGACAGACAGGAAGGGAGAGAGATGAGAAGCATCAATTCTTCACTGCAGCACCTTACTTGTTCATTGACTGCTTTCTCATACGTGCCTTGACGGGGGGGGGGGGGGAGCTACAGCAGAGCGAGTGACCCCTTGATCAAGACAGCGACCTTGGGCTCAAGCCAGCAACCTTTGGGCTTAAGCCAGCGACCATGGGGTCATGTCTATGATCCCACCCTCAAGCAAGCGAAGCCATGCTCAAGTCGGATGAGCCTGCACTCAAGCCGGCAACCTCGGGGTTTTGAACCTAGGTCCTCCTCGTCCCAGCCCAACACTCTATCCACTGTGTCACTGTCTGGTCAGACAAACTATGCTTTTTATGTTCATGTGTAATGACCTTATTTTTGTTATTTTAAATGAATGAATAACTATTTTTATATTTGTTTTCATTTTTAGCATGGTAAGTATCAATAAGTATAGCCACATAAGCAAAAGACAGTCTTAAGGAATTCTAGGATCAGTAAGTTTAAGAATTGCTCACCTAGAAAAATGTGTTACAAATTTTAAAAAAAGATTAAATTAGGTGTGTGCATTAAAAAAGTAGGATTTTGCATGTGAACTGGTTTGCAAATGTTTTTTTAATTCTTGCTTTATGTATTTATTTTCCTGAAGTGAGAAGCAGGGAGGTAGAGGCAGAGGCAAACTCCCCATGCACCCGACTAGGATCCACCCGGCATGCCCACCAGGGGGCGATGCTCTGCCCATCTGGGGCGTTGCTCTGTTGCAACCAGAGCCATTCTAGCGCCTGAGGCAGAAGCCACAGAGCCATCCTCAGCACCAGAGGCCAATTTTGCTGCAATGGAGCCGTGGCTGCCTGTGGGAGGGGAAGAGAGAGATAAAAAGGAAAAAGAGAGAGGAAGGGTGGTAAAGCAGATGGGTGCACTTCTCCTGTGCACCCTGGCTAGGAATCAAACCTAGGACTTACCTACACCAGGTGGACGCTCCACCACTGAGCCAACCAGCCAGGGCCCTTGCTTTATTTTTTTTAATGAAAACTAATTAACAGATGTATAAATCTTTTCCCCAGCAATTATACTTTTGAAGATTTCTTCTATTTTACATATGTAGAAAATGCCATTTGTACAGTTTTACATGCAGCATTGTACCTAATGACAAAATACAGGAAACAACCACAGCTGGGGAGAGGGAAGCAATAGTCACTGGTTAAAAATGTACTGTACTTCCGTACTCTGGAGTACTGTGCAGTTATAATAAAAGAATTATACAAGGATTCTATGTGCTGATATGGAAAGATCTAATATAGTTAGTGGGTTAAAAATACAAGATGCTAAACAATGTATCTAAAATGCAAACTTGTAACATTTATAAGATGTTTCCTTGAACACTGAACATGTATGTGACTTTTTAAACTGTTTTTTAGTCTTTTGATTTTTTTTTCTTCTTTTCCAAGTGAGAAGAGGGAAGATAGAAAGACAGACTCCTGCATGTGCCCTGACCGGGATCCACCCGGCAACCAGCAACCCCTGTCTGGAGCCTATGCTCTTTCCATCTGGGCCCATGCTTACAACGGAGGTATTTTTGTGCCTGAGGCAGAGGCTCCACAGAGCCATCCTCAGCACCTGAGGTCAATGCACTAGAACCAATTGAGCCTTGGCTGCAGGAGAGAAAGAGAGGAAGAGAGGATGAGAGGGAGGGAGGGAAGGAGGGAAGGAGGGAGACAAGGAAGGAGGGAGGGAAAGAGAGAGGGAGAGAGAGGAGAGGGAGACAGAAAAAGGGGGAGAGGGAGGTAGGTAGAGAAGTAGAGAGGGAGGGAGGGGGGAGGGAGAGGGAGGGAAGAAGAGGGAGGGAGGAAAAGAAGCAGGGAGGGAAAGAGGGAGAGAGGAAGAGAAGGAGAGAGGAAAGAGAAGGGAGGAAGGGAGGGAGGGAGGTAGGAAGGAAGGGGGGGAGGGAGGGAAGGAGGGAGGGAGGGAAGAAAAAGTGAAAAAGCAGATGGTCACTTCTCCTATGTGCCCTGACCAGGAATCGAACCTGGGATATCCATACACTAGGCCAATGTTCTACCAACGAGCCAACCAGCCAGAGCCAGCCTTTTGATTTTTGAGCTATGTGACTATATGGCCTAATAAAAATATTTAATTTAAAAAAAAAAAGATGAGAAATTGCAGGTGGTACATGTAGTACGATTTCTATATACAAACAATTTGCAAGTCTCATTAAGGGATCTAGAGACCCACCCAAAAAAAGCCTTGGCCCTAAATCAAAGTTTTGGTAAATAAAAATATATGCACATGTTTTTAAAGTAAAACATGTTTAAAACATGGACTTTTTGTGTGTGGCAGAGACGGAGAGAGTCAGAGAGAGGGACAGATAGGGACAGACAGACAGGAAGGGAGAGAGATGAGAAACATCAAGTCTTTGTTGCGGCTCCTTAGTTGTTCATTGATTGCTTTCTCATATGTGCCTTGACTGCGGGCCTTCAGCAGACCGAGTAACCCCTTGCTCGAGCCAACAACCTTGGGCTCAAACTGGTGAGCTTTTGCTCAAACCAGATGAACTCGCGCTCAAGATGGCGACCTCGGGGTCTCGAACCGGGGTCTTCTGCATCCCAGTCCGACGCTCTATCCACTGCGTCGCCACCTGGTCAGGCAAACATGGACTTTTTTTATTCCCAACTTCTGGTTAACTTTTTTTATTAACTACCAGTACTAAATGAATTGACAAAGAGCTCCCCAGGACCCACTGATAATAAATTCAGGACAGTCACCTTCTCATTCCAGCCCGATTCTCCTGGGCCTAATAATGATGGAGAAAGGTTAAGAGGCCTGAGAACGCAGTCATATCTCCAGCTTCCAAGGCAGGAAATCTGGTTTCCCATGGTTGGTCATACCAAGCTCTCTCAGGTAGATTCTATGACTGCCCCCCTCCTCCCATCTTTGCAGAAGTCCCAGAGGGCTCACAGAGGGCTCTGCCTCTAGATCTCAGCTGGGCCTGACAAAGGGTCCCCTCTGGGAACCTTGACAGCTACAGTAAGAGTGGAGATGAGGCAGCCTGGCTTGGAGACCTTGCGGAGAGCCTGCCCTGCTTATCCCCGGGAGAGCGCAAGGCCCCTGGCGGGCAGCAGACTCTGGACTCCTTATCTGCGGGCACTCTGCCAGCCTCAAGGTCAGAGAAGTCCTTTCTAGACATCTAGTGAATCCTGGCTGGAGTCCTGCAGCATGCCCCTTCCTCACCTACTCCCCACTCTCCACCCTTCCATGTCCCCAGAGAGTCTGGAAAGAGAAAGAAGTAAAAGACTTCTCTAGGAGAAACTTCTCTCCACACAAGCAAACCCCACCCCCACCCCCCAAATGAACACAGAGACAACTAGCTCCTTACTCTTCACATTTTCAAGGAAAAGACTAGAACTGCCAGCAATTTCACCTTCACATTTATGAACAAAAATGGAGCCTTCCTTTGGTCTTTGTTACTGAGCCTCTTGGCGGTAAGCAGTGCGACTCGGGACACCCATTAATATCTCTAGATCAAACTTCTTCAGCTGTAAAACAAAGGGGTCCCCAAATCCCTCCAGTTCAACATCTCAGAGTCTGTGGTTCTGCAAAATGCCTGAGCATGACTGTGTTCAGGCATCGAGTGCAAACAGGCTGAATAATTTTGGCAGAGTGGCAAGAAGGCCCCAATTCCCAGACATATGCAATCTATTCACAGCACTAGTACTTAGATCCCAAGAGCCTGAAAATACTGGACACAGATAGAGGTTCCTCCTGGAACAGAGTAGGTATGATCAGGTAAGGAAAGATAGAAGTGGGAAGGGTTTGAAAACAGGACCAGTCCAGTGACTGATATAAACTGTGTGCAGTCAAGTCCTTCCTGCCTTTTTATCAGCCCCAAAGAGGAACATTTTCATTACCAGAACAAATCAGAGTAGCTTCCAAAATTTAACGGTGAGAAATACAACTCTTTTCCCTTTGCCCAGTGAATCCGTGGGACAATCCCTGGCAGGCCACAGAAAAGAGGTCTACCCAGAAAGTCAGGGAAATTGCACCCTTGTCCCCAAGGAGGAGATGAACCAACCTTAAATCAGTGCTCATCCCACTCCTACATAATCCAACCCACCTATCAGCTTCTGGTACCCTGAAATAACCCAGTGGATCACAAAGATTATGATAACAAGAAGGAGAAGACCTCTACTGTGTTCCAAGCACAATCACAAGGTGCTTTATGGTGGTGAGAACAGGCCCCCAAAGATTAAGTCTTTCTCTATGGTCGGCAGTACTGGGGCCAGGATGGGAACACAAGTTCATCTGGCTCAAAAGCCCAGCATTCTCCAGCCACCTGATACCACCTTTAGCAGAGTGCTGTTCTCCCTGAACTTCACTAAACACAGTAGGGCTTCTTTTGTGCTGCCAACTCATTCTTCACATACAGAGGCTCTTTCTGCCCAACAAGAGTATGCTGGAACCCCTCTTTGCATTCAGCAGCGGCCAGTACAGAGCCAACCACAGACCAGGCCCTGTGACTAATCTATATACTAAGGGACAAATGACTACTCTAAATTATGGAGCTTCTTCTTGCCTAAATAACAAGGCCAATTATTCTGTGTTCGGTGCCCTTGAGTCAACTTGCAGACCAATGGAAGGGAAAACAATACAAGTCTATCTTCTGGTTTCCACACAATTTATGAAAAACTCACCTCTGAGTCTCCAACAGGAAACAGAATATGTGGTTTTTAATCCCAGCTGCTAAAAGTTACGATTCTGGACATTCTTTCTCTTGCTTCACCAAGCTCCTCAGAGTTTTTACAGTTCTTGTTTCAAGAGGTTAGGATTAATGGTAAGAGACCATAGATCTAGTCTGACCTTAGTACTGACCCCCCTGGGACAGAGGCCAGGGTAGCCAGGCCAGTCCTCACTAAACACTATCATCACCACTTACCAGCAGCCTACCCTGCTAGCCTGGGTTTCTTATGGAAGAGTGACTAAAGACAAACCCTAGCTCAGAGGGCAGGCTCCAGGAGGAAGGGTCAGGTCAAAGCTGCTCCTGCCCCCACAGTTCCTTGTTCTCTCAGCGATCATGCTTACACAGTCCTCTTGAACACTCGGGCCCTTGCAAACACTAGATCCTCAATACTGTAGCCACAATACAGAGCTGAGGAAATTTTCTTGGCTTAATTTGGACCTTAGGATCACATGGTGAAACTGCTTGGATGGCTATTTGGTCCTCTTGCCCTAACCCACCAAGAGAGGGCAGCCTAAACCAGACCACCTAAATTGGTCAGTACCAACCAAAAATAGCTAAAAAGCCATGCCCATGGGGCAGGCCAGGTCCGAGTTAGCGTGGTCCCTCCTTGGCCATTCACCATCTGGGATGAGGGACACAGTAGCTAAAAAACAAAGTCTGGACACCAGTAGTACCCCATCCGGGACGCCCCACGAGTTGCCTACCAGATTTGCCAACCTATTCCAGACTTTCTCTGTCTTCGAGTCGGGTTAGTTCCTGGAAGTCTCCCTGAGCCAGCAGCGTGGGTTTCCAGGTTCTGGGAACCTTCTCAGCCTCCCCCATCCCGCACTCTCCAGCCACCGCACCGCAGCCGAGACCTCCCTTTCTCTACTAGTAACCTCATGAGGGCACTTAGGCCAGGTGTCGCCTCCATCCAGCGTACGGGCCGTGTACGAGTCCTCCGAAGACGGCGCGGTTTCAGCCCGAGAATTCTGCAGTCCGGCTCCAGGTCCCCGGCACACCGGGCCCTCCCCCCGACCCGGTGACCCGAGCAGATCCTCCGCGCGCCGCCGCATCCCCGGGGCTCGGCGCGGCCCCGCCCGAACGACCTCCCCTCCTCACCTTCAGCTGGGGGCGCAAGCCACTCACAAGCCAGGCGTTCGGGCGGCCGGTAGCGGCAGCGGCGACGACGGCCACAGCACCAGCTCTGTCCCTGCGACCGCGCAAGCACACCGCGTGCCCTCGCCCCCCTGCCTGCGTCCGTCCCCGCCACGCCGCGCATGCCCGGCTATATACCCTGCGCGTCAGCCCGCCCCGCTCCGCCCCACCCTGCGCTCCCCGGGCCTGCCACGTGGGGCCCTGCGGGCGGGGGCGGGGAGGGGTACGTGCTGGAGCTACCGCCCGCTGCTGCCGGCTAGGCTAGACCCGGGGCTACGCTCGGCTTGCCCTGGGCGCCCTCCTGCTTCTCGAGAATCCGAGCTGAGACCCTGGCTCGCCGAGATCCTAGCTCAAATTGTAGCTCGATCCGAGTCATCTAACGGGTCGGCGAATTACATGCTTCATTCACTGAGGCCACACGGGCTCCTCCTTCCCCTGGAAACCTCCCGTTAAGATTTACCCCCCCACACACACCCCTTATGTGGGATGCTCTCACAACCTGCCCTACATCCCCAAGGAGTAAGACTGCTCCGCACCTCACATGTAGGTGTTCATTTTAACACATCTGATTACTATGAAAAGGTTCTCTTCCTTCCCAGTTCAGTTCTGAAATATACCGTAGAAGGGGAGGCACCCAGACGATGTTTCTTCTGAAATTTCCCACCAGCCAAAAGTACAAAAAATTCTTGTTTACATTACAGATTACACATTAAACTCACTTTTCGAACTAGATGTCACATCACTCCCCCAAATGAGGCTAGAGCCCAAAGCTGGGAGAAATGTTATTTTTGGTTTGCGGACTGTTGTAGGAATCTATACCATGTGGGATAGTCCCATTGAGATGGATATCAGGCCTGGGAAATGCTACTTTCTTGAGAAAATAAGCGACCCATTAAGCTCTCATTGTTCTGTTCTGCCAGACATCACTATTATTTCCTGTACAGCTAAGTCAGTTGCCAAGAGGACCAAAAAGAAGGGCTTTTTGGCAGAATTGTAGCTAGTTCGTACCTATGTCCCTGTTCTATCTAGCTCAGTGACTGGTGCCCAGCTACTCTGTGTCTTTGTGCATTTGCCCAGGGAAGGGAGAGGACTCCCACAATGACGGTAGTAATGGAAAGGAAAGCAGACGATCTCTGGGGCAGTTGACAGGAAGAATTCAAGGCTAAGTGGCAGTTTGCCCCTCAGGACTGGGTAGAGGGAGAAAGAGAAAGAATGCACTGAAGCAAAGCCAGAACAGATTGTTTAGGCTGCTCTTGACTGGCTAGGCCCTGGGTTTTTCTCAGATTCAATTATCCTCACCTAACAATTACAGTTCTCCAGTCGAGTAAGGGATGGGGTGATGTTACTCTCATTTTCCAAGCGATTTCAAAATATCTCTTGCAGAATTTCCCTCAGAGCTCTGTCATCTTTGTAATAACCCTTTATATTTGTGTTTCTTGATTAAATGTGGAGTATTTTTCAGACATTATGTCATCTATCTGGGATTCTTAATCCTATCTCTCGTGGGTCTGTCAGAAACGGTCCAGTCTTGACCACTTCTTCCTGTCCTTGAAGTTCTGGGAAAAGGTATGAGAAACTCAGCAGAGATTAAAATAAGCATGCTTCTAACACAGCTCTGAAAAGTATGAAGGCCATAAATATATATCACAAAGGGTGTGAATCTCTTCTGAAAACTGAGGTCCCAAAGCAATCCCATGACTTTTTCAAGTCAGGTGTCAGTCAATACTACGCACAATAGAATAAGGCACCTGTCAGAGAGACAGGAAGGGAGGCAGGACAGGACACCCACTACAGAGCCTACGCACTTATTTGCAACCAGAGGAAGGGTAGAGCTGCCAAAGTCCACCAAAGCTGATAAGCTATCAGTAATCCATTAGGGGAATACAATTAATTATTAACACAGCTTGAAATCAAAAGGTCTTGACTCTCCATATCTACCCCCACAAAATTCTGTAGGTCTACCCTCAGACCATCCTTGTTGCTGAGTACTCAGTCTTTCATAACTAGTGCAGGGTTTGAGATCCTAATTCTATCTTTCTCTCTACCTAAGATGCCCCTTTTTACCCATCTCCAATTGTCAAAATGCTAACTCTTCAAAGCTACCTCCCTTCAGAAGGCTTCTTGATTTTCTGAAGTATTATTTGATCTGCCCCTTCAAATGTTTTTGACTGTAGCCATATTTTTAAAAAATATTTTATACTGCAACTCCAGCACAATAGAGCAAACAATAATTTTACAAAATGTCCTTGTATGTGCAATATACTATCTTATATTCTATTTCAATTTTTTAAAAAGTGGTAACAAACCCACTAAATTGATTTCCTGACCCATTATTGGGTCAACAGAATTAAAACATTTTATATGGTTTAGGATACTTTCATTTTCACCTTAAAAATCATTTCATTTCTATTCCTTACTTATTAGATCTTTATCTTGTCTTGATTACCAAAGATTTCTGTATTGTGAATGAACAAGAGACCACATGCAGCTCTGGCCGGTTGGCTCAGTGGTAGAGCATCGGCCTGGCGTGCGGGAGTCCTGAGTTCGATTCCCAGCCAGGGTACACAGGAAAAGCGCCCATCTGCTTCTCCACCCCTCCCCCTCTCCTTCCTCTCTGTCTCTCTCTTCCCCTCCGGCAGCCGAGGCTCCACTGGAGCAAAGATGGCCCAGGCACTGAGGATGGCTCTGTGGCCTCTGCCTCAGGCGCTAGAATGGCTCTGGTTGCAGCAGAGCGACGCCCCAGATGGGCAAAGCACCACCCCCTGGTGGGCATGCTGGTTGGATCCCAGTCGGGCGCATGTGGGAGTCTATCTGACTGCCTCCCCATTTCCAACTTCAGAAAAAATAAATAAATAAATAAAATTAGAAGAAAAAAAAAGAGACCACATGCTGAACCTGACAAGTTCAGGGGAGGCCTGCAGGGTGGCCTTACAGACTTAGAAATTTACAATAATCACAATGAAATAAAAACTTTCTAACTAAAAGCAGTTCATGGTGGGTAGTCATGTCCTAGGGTTTTTCCTTAACAAAGGTCAAGGTTAACCTTAACTGAGCCCCTCTGTTGTTTTTTTTGCACATAGGAGAGGCGTCCATTTGCTTCTCCACCCCTCTCCTCCTTCCTCTCTGTCTCTCTCTTCCTCTCCCGCAGCCAAGGCTCCATTGGAGCAAAGATGGCCCGGGTGCTGGGGATGGCTCCTTGGCCTCTGCCCCAGGCGCTAGAGTGGCTCTGGTCGCGGCAGAGCGATGCCCCGGAGGGGCAGAGCGTCGCCCCCTGGTGGGCAGAGCATCGCTCCTGGTGGGCGTGCCGAGTGGATCCCAGTCTGGTGCATGGGGGAGTCTGTCTGACTGTCTCTCCCCGTATCCAGCTTCAGAAAAATACAAAATAAAATTAAAAAATTGAAGGAGAGGCCTGACCCATGGTGGTGCAGTGGATCAAGCATCGACCTGGAATGCTGAGGTCCCTGGTTTGAAACCCTGGGCTTGCCTGGTCAAGGCACATATGGGAGTTGATGCTTCCTGCTCCTCCCCCCTTCTCTCTCTCTCTCTCTCTTTCTCTCTCTCTGTCTCTCTTCTCTAAAAATGAATAAATAAATTAAAAAATTAAATTAAATTAAATTAAAGGAGAAATAAAAAGCTTTCCAGACAAAAAAAAAAAAAAAAATTCAAGGAATTCACTACAACCAAACCAAGGCTGCAGAAATGCTAAGGGGCCTGTTGTAAACAGATCAAAGGAGAAAAAGAATATAGCAAAAGAGTAATACAGTTTTAAAGAAGAAAATGGCAATAAACAACTGCATATCAATAATATGAGTGGATTGCCCTGGCCGGTTGGCTCAGCGGTAGAGCGATGGCCTAGCGTGCGGAGGACCCGGGTTCGATTCCCGGCCAGGGCACACAGGAGAAGCGCCCATTTGCTTCTCCACCCCTCCGCTGCGCTTTCCTCTCTGTCTCTCTCTTCCCCTCCCGCAGCCGAGGCTCCATTGGAGCAAAGATGGCCTGGGCGCTGGGGATGGCTCTGTGGCCTCTGCCCCAGGCGCTAGAGTGGCTCTGGTCGCAATATGGCGACGCCCAGGATGGGCAGAGCATCGCCCCCTGGTGGGCAGAGCGTCGCCCCCTGGTGGGCGTGCCGGGTGGATCCCGGTCGGGCGCATGCGGGAGTCTGTCTGACTGTCTCTCCCTGTTTCCAGCTTCAGAAAAATGAAAAAAAAAATAATAATAATAATAATAATATGAGTGGATTAAAAAGCTTTGGTACATATATACTATGGAATACTACTCAGCCATAAGAAATGATGACATCGGATCATTTACAACAACATGGATGGACCTTGATAACATTATACTGAGTGAAATAAGTAAATCAGAAAAAACTAAGAACTATATGATTCCATACATAGGTGGGACATAAAAATGAGACTCAGAGAAACATGGACAAGAGTGTGGGGGTTATGGGGTGGGGGAGAGGAGAGGGAGGGGGTTGGGGGAGGGGAGGGGCACAAAGAAAACCAGATAGAAGATGACGGAAGATAATTGGACTTTGGGTGATGGGAATGCAGCATAATCAAATGTCAAAATAACCTAGAGATGTTTTCTCTGAACATATGTACCCTGATTTATCAATGTCACCCCGTTAAAATTAATTTTAAAAAGGGGTATCAACATTAAAAAAGAAAAAGAAATAAGAGTGCCTGACCTGTGGTGGCACAGTGGATAAAAGCATCAACCTGAAATGCTGAGGTTGCTGGTTCAAAACCCTGGGCTTGCCTGGTCAAGGCACATATGAGAAGCAACTACTATGAGTTGATGCTTCCAGCCCTCCCCCCCTTTAAAATCAATAAATAAAATCTCTTTTAAAAATTCTCTTAAAATAAAAAAGGAAGAGCAATATGCCTTTGAAAAATTTAAGAGTAATCTTTTCCAGATCCCTCAGGGCACAGCCACACTAAAGGAGAGCCCACAAATCCCCTCATTATTATCATGTCAGTTGTTAACTGTTAGCTATCCTACACCAGCCTACATAAAAAAAGCATGTGTCTATGTTTTTTACCCAATCCCAAAGATTTCCCAGTTTTTCTTTCTCCTGCCTTCCTAATCTATCACCAAAGGATTTCATTTAATCCCCTTATATCTTCCCCTTTGAGTCTAATGTATACAATAAGTGGTGAAACTGCTTGTTTCCAGAGCATTTTCTCAATCCGTAGAGATTTTGCTTCTTGACGATTGTCATCAATTTGGCTCAAATAAACTCATAAAAATTTTTACAGGTTTGAACATTTCTTACATAGACAGTATATATCTGCATCCCCTAACATAACATCTTGCACATAACAGATTCTCAATAAATATGGCAATAAACAACTACATATCAATAATATGAGTGGGTTAAAAAGCTTTGATATATATATACTATGCAATACTACTCAGCCATAAGAAATGATGACATCGGATCATTTACAACAACATGGATGGACCTTGATAACATTATACTGAGTGAAATAAGTAAATCAGAAAAAACTAAGAACTATATGATTCCATACATAGGTGGGACATAAATAGGCTAGCTCATTAAGTTTGATGTTACACAGTATCGAACAGAACTAAGGGCCCTGGCCGGTAGCTCAGTCAGTGTCGTCCGGAAACAATAAGGTTGTGGGTTTGATCCCGAGTCAGTTGTGGGAAGCAACCAATGAATGCATGAGTGAGTGGAACAACCAATGAATACTTCCTTTTCTGCTCTCCCTAAAAAAAATCAATCAATAAATAAAAACTTAAGTCCTGGCTGGATAGCTCAGTTGGTTGGAGCATCATCCTAAAATGTAGAGGTTGTAGGTTTGATCCCCAGCCAGGGCACATACAGGAACAGCTTGATGTTCCTCTCTCTCCCTGCCTCTAAAAAAGAGAGAGAGAGAGAAGCACAAAAACCTGACATTTTTGGGACTGCTATTTCCCTCTGGCAAAATACCGCAGCTACCAGACAAAGGATATGCAGACAGATTTCCTGTACCTGATGGGAGTAGACCAGTGGAAAGAAACCAGAGAAATAAGTCCTCCAATCAGTCGTCCCCTCTCTCATTCCTGATCCTAGGTAGAATTGGGGACTAAGAATTTTTTTTTTTTTAATAGAGACAGAGAGAGAGTCAGAGAAAGGGATAGATAGGGACAGACAGACAGGAACAAAGAGATAAGAGAAGCATCAATCATCAGTTTTTCATTGCGACACCTTAGTTCTTCATTGATTGCTTTCTCATATGTGCCTTGACTATAGCAGACCAAGTAACCCCTTGCTTGAGCCAGCGACCTTGGGTCCAAGCTGGTGAGCTTTGCTTAAACCAGATGAGCCCGCTCTCAAGCTGGCGACCTCAGGATCTTGAATCTGGGTCCTCTGCATCCCAGTCCGACGCTGTATCCACTGCGCCACCGCCTGGTCAGGCCACAGTGGTGCTTTTAATATTCTTAGTCCCACTGGGATGCAGAAGACCCATGTTTGAGACTCCGAGGTTGCCAGCTTGAGCGCGGGCACATCTGGTTTGAGCAAAGCTCACCAGCTTGGACCCAAGGTCGCTGGCTCGAGCAAGGGGTCACTCGGTCTGAAGGCCCGTGGTCAAGGCACATGTGAGAAAGCAATTAATGAACAACTAAGGTGTTGCAACGAGAAACTGATGATTGATGCTTCTCATCTCTCTCTGTTCCTGTCTGTCCCCATCTATCCCTCTCTCTGACTCTCTCTCTGTCCCTGAAAAAAAAAAGCACCATGTGGTTTGTTTCAGTAAGGTAGACAACTTGATCTCCAGGGTGGGGCAGATTCACTTTATAACTATCAGGCCAGCTGAGAGGGATGGAAGAGAAATCAACAACCAACTAGAATTCTATGATACTTTCAAGGAGAAAAATGAGTTTTCTGTGTTTTGGCATGACTTGAGTAATTTAAGAGGATCAGAGGAAATGTGGAGGTGCTAGTTTACCCAAAATCATTTCAGAAGACCAGCAACCAAGGGAACAAACACCTCAGTCATTTATTAGTTACTATCTGTCAGTTTCCACAGATGAGAAAGACAGTTGGGAAGACTAATGCCTGGTTTCAGCAACCTCTAGGAATTTGCTAATTTCACCTAAGATACCTAAATTGTTGTTTAATTGTGCATAGCATTCCATGATCCTTTTTATTTCTGTAAGATCAGTAGTCCCCTCTCTCATTCCTGATTTTAGTTAATTTGAGTGGTTTTTTTTTTCCCCCTTGGTCAATTTAACTAAAGTTTTGCCCATTTTGTCAATCTTTCCAAAGAACTAACTTTTGATGTTGACTTTCTCTACTGTATTTCCATTCTCTATTTCATTAATTTCTGCTCTGATCTTTTTTGTTTGTTTGTTTACAGAGACAGAGAGAGAGTCAGACAAACTGGAACAGATAGAGATGAGAAGCATCAATCATTAGTTTTTTGTTGCGACACCTTAGTTGTTCATTGATTGCTTTCTCACAGGTGCCTTGACCATGGGCCTTCAGCATACTGAGCAACCCCCTGCTCAAGTCAGTGACCTTGGGTCCAAGCTGGTGAGCTTGGCGCACTCAAGCTGGCGACCTTGGGGTCTTGAACCTGGGTCCTTTGCATCCCAGTCCGACGCTCTATCCACTATGCCACCGCCTGGTCAGGCTCTGCTCTGATCTTATTTAGAAAATATGACTTTTGTCCTCACCTTTGAATGAATGTTTAGCTGCGTGCAGAATTCCAACTTGATGTTGCATTACATTATTCTTTTTGTCTTAAGCAACTGTTGTGGTTGATGACAGTCTGCTGTTGAAAACTCTGGAAGCAATCTTTTTCACATATGGCTGTTTTTAAGATTCTCTGTTTCAGGTGTTCGAGTTTTAGTCCAGCAGACCTAGGAATAAATGTGCTTTTCTTTATCTTCAATGAGTTTTTTCAGGTAGAATATTCATATTTTTGTCTCTAATTCTGTCCTTACAACTTCCATATTATGTCACTCATTCTTTTTATTTCAATTTGCAGGAACTATTTTTTTTTTTTTTTTTTTTTTTGTATTTTTCCGAAGCTGGAAACGGGGAGGCAGTCAGACAGACTCCTGCATGCGCCCGACCAGGATCCACCCGGCACGCCCACCAGGGGACGATGCTCTGCCGCAATCAGAGCCATTCTAACACCTGAGGCAGAGGCCACAGAGCCATCCTCAGTGCCCGGGGAAACTTTGCTCCAGTGGAGCCTTGGCTGCAGGAAGGGAAGAGAGAGACAGAGAAGGAGAGGGGGAGGGGTGGAGAAGCAGATGGGCGCTTCTCCTGTGTGCCCTGGCTGGGAATCGAACTTGGGACTCCTGCACGCCAGGCCGACGCTCTACCACTGAGCCAACTGGCCAGGGCCCAACTTGCAGGAACTATTAGGCAAATGTTGAACCTTATCATTCTCTCTTGTCTTCCACTGTTCCCATCATTTCTATCTGTGCTGCAATCCAATTGACTTAGCATTTATTTCTACAAGGCTCAGGGTGCTCACCAGTCTGGGACAATTTCATGGTAATGTTTCAGCTTCTGGTCCTTCCACATGCTTATAAATTCCAACTATATATATTTGTATATGGCCCAGGATTTGGGACTTTTCATGAATGTTTTTAGAATTCCCTTGCTGCTGCCCCAGGATGGTTGGCAGGGACTCTCTACTCCCTCACCAGGCTCCAGCTCTCTTCATCCAGGGCACTTCACTCCAAGCAATCATGCACCTCACAAGGCCTGAGCTGCATCTTCTAGCTTTACCTGAAATGAAAGAACTTGGTGCTCTTGCAGTTCATTCCTACCACAGGAGCTGTGCTGTCATATCTATTACCATTCTAGCTGCTCTTTTTCATACCTCAGGATTTTCTTCCCTGCTTCCTTCTCTCCTTCTCTTATTTTCCTTGTTTTCCTAATTCAGCTACTCAGCAACAAAAAAAATACTTTTCTATTTTGGCCAACATTTGCCAATATGGTCAGCTCAGTGTGCCGTGTTGCCGGAAGTTTCCCTGATTTGCTTATTAAAAAAACATATATTTTATTTTTTTTAAAGCCATTTTAGGCCCTGACCAGATGGCTTGGTTGGTTAGAGCAGTGTCCCAAAGCAGAGGTTGCGATTCGATCCCTGGTCAGGGCATACACAGGAAGAGATCAATATTCCTGGCTCTTTGTTTCTCTAACCCCTTCCTCTCTCTCTAAAATCAATAAAAAATAAAATGGTTTTAAGTTCACAGCAAAACTATGCCGAAAGTAGTTTTTGTGTATACAGTCAGCCTCCCCCACCATCAACACCGCCTGCCAGAGTACACTTGTTACAGTCGATGAACCTGTTGCCATGTCACAACCACCCAATGTCCACAGCTTACATCAGGTTCCTGCTTCGTATTCCACATTCTGTGGTTTGGAAAAATATATCACATGTATCCATTCTATCATACAGAACAGTTCCCTTGCCCTAAATAGCCTGTGTTCTGCCTATTCATCCCTCCCTCTTCCCTAACCCCTCGTCTTTTGAACATCTCCATAGTCTTGCCTTTTCCAGCATGTTGTCTAGTTGGAATAATACAGTATGCATTCTTTTCTGATTGGCTTTTCAGTTAGTAATACGCAATTGTTCCCTCCAGGTATTTTCATGGCTTGATAGCTCATTTCTTCCTAGTGTTCTTAGTGCTGAACATTTATTGTTTTGTTTTTTGTATTTTTCTGAAGTTGGAAACGGGGAGGCAGTCAGACAGACTCCCACATGCGCCCGACCGGGATCCACCCGGCACACCCTCCAGGGGGCCATGCTCTGCCCATCTGGGGCGTCGCTCTGTTACAACCAAAGCCATTCTAGCGCCTGAGGCAGAGGCCACAGAGCCATCCTCAGCGCCTGGGCCAACTTTGCTCCAATGGAGCCTTGGCTGCGGGAGGGGAAGAGAGAGACAGAGAGGAAGGAGAGCGGGAGGGGTGAAGCAGATGGGTGCTTCTCCTGTGTGCCCTGGCTGGGAATCGAATCCGGGACTCCTGCACACCAGGCCGACACTCTACCACTGAGCCAACCAGCCAGGGCCTTAGTGCTGAATATTTAATTGTCTGGTTGTACCACACTTCATTTTTCCATTCACCTACTGGACATCTTGGTTGCTTCCAAGTTTTGGCAATTATAAAGCTGCTGTGAGCATCCATTACGCAAGTTTTTGTGTGGACGTAAATTTTCAACTCATTTGAAAAAAATTCCAAGGAGTGTGATTGTTGAGTCATATAACAAGAGTATGTTTAGTTTTGTAAGAAACTGCCAATCTGTCTTCCAAAGTGGCTGCACCATTTTGCACTCCTAATGAATGGGAGTTCCTGTTGCTTCACATCCTTGTCAGCATTTGATGTTGTGTTTTGAATTTTGGCCATTCTAGTAGGTGTGCAGTGGTATCTCGTTTTAATTTGTAATCCTCTAATGACAGATGATATTGAGTATCCTTTCACACATCTCTTTGCCAACTGTGTATCTTCTTTGGTGTGAAGTATATAGTAGGCAAAACAACCCATCTGTCCAGGTCTTTTGTCCAGTTCTTAGGTTATTTTCTTTCTTTTTTTTTTTACAGAGACAGAGAATGAGTCAGAGAGAGGGATAGACAGGGACAGACAGACAGGAACTGAGAGAGATGAGAAGTATCAATCATTAGTTTTTCATTGCGCGTTGCAACACCTTAGTTGTTCATTGATTGCTCTCTCATATGTGCCCTGACTGGGGGCCTTCAGCAGACCGAGTAACCCCTTGCTGGAGCCAGCGACCTTGGGTTCAAGCTGGTGGGATTTTGCTCAAACCAGATGAGCCTGCACTCAAGCTGGCGACCTCGGAGTCTCATACCTGGGTCCTCCGCATCCCAGTCTGATGCTCTATCCACTGCACCACCTCTTGGTCAGGCTTTCTTATTAAGTTTTAAGAGTTTTTTGTATATTTTAGATAAGAAGCCTACATCAGATATATCTTTTGCAAATATTTTCACCCAGTCTGTGGCTTGTCATTTCATTCTCTTGATTTTCCTCATTTTTTAAAGAAAAAAAAAAAAAGCCCCAAAACTAGTCCAGGCAGGAAAAACTCACTAAGAAACTCAGATACAGAGCCACAAAGACAGTATAGTCCTCTCCAATAATCCCAAATCACAGAAAGTTTCAAGCACAAGTTATGTTTTACACATAAAAAGCTAGTCATTTAGGAAATGTCTTCCTTTTTTACACCATTCAACAAAAAAAAGGATCCTGTAGCACTGTAAAGAAATTAGGTTCTTTCTAGAATGAGTCTGAAAAGCATGGTATCATTGAAGAATGGAGTTTCTAAATAAATAGAAAGGAATGTAGTGACATGCAGCAAGCAACCAGGAGGCTTTGGAAAGGCTTTGAGAAGAGTGACAGACACACCATTAAGTACAAGCAAAAAAAGGCAAGCATCAGAAAAAGGGGAGGGGAGTAGGCTCTCACAGAGACTAACAGAAATTGAGGGGAAAAGAGATTCAAAACATAACACACACACATAATACATACAAATGCTGCATCTGTCCCACAAGTAAGACTGTTAGTGTCTTTTCTAAGAAATCTTCCTACCTGGGTCACAGTGAAATTACCTGGCTACTAACACTAGAGCTGTACCTTGCATGCCTAGTAATAACTCAATAATTTTAACAAGTGTGTGGCTCTCTGAAAGAAAAAACAGTACCAATGTATCAAAAACGTCATTTCAAACACTACACATTTATGTATATTTGTTTTTATTTCCCACCTGGTGACCCAATCATTTTGCATTAAGACGGAAAAACAAAGAAAACCAAGAATAAAAGGTGAAGAAATTTTTGTATTATTTTCAAGTATTTGTTTCTTTTTTAATTATGTAAGAGAAAATGAGTATTAAGAAATCCAACTTCCAAACAGAGAAATTCAAAATGTTTTCAAAGAGAATCAGAAAACTGAGAGACTAGTGCTTCAATCTGTTTGATTCAGTGGCTGTAAAATTCCACGTCTCCACCTGACCTCAGACGTTGAGCACTCCGGACGTCAACACCACACAGCTCCACAACCTGATGGGCTCCGCAGCTAACTGATAACTTGCTTGGTATCTTCTGAGGAGTTTCAACTAAAGTTTCTCTTCTTACACACTGTCATATATAATGGGAATTTCTGCTACATCCCCTCCTGCCATCACACCAAAAAGAAATACAAATTTGAAAAGGTTAAATAAAATTGCTTTTTAAAACCCAGTTAAAGCAAGATAAGACTGAAGTAACCCTGAAGGGACTGGAAGGAGATTTTAAAACAAGAAAAATAGACACAAAAAACAGTGCTTCCCTGAAACACTGAAACCCACAGGCACAGTGACAACTTTCCAAACTGGAATGTCTGGACTTTGGCAGAAGTGTCACATTTTCCAAAGCCAACTTCTAGAAATCTTAACCTGGATTCATAAAAATTCCTAATAAAACAAGCCAACAACCAGGAAAAGGTTATTGAGCAAGGAAAATGGAATGATTCGATTTACAAACAGAAAAATAGGTCACACACCTGGGAGAAAGGTTCAAGAAAAACTCACATCCCCTATAACCTTTCTTGCATTGAATTTCACCTGTTCTGATTCTTAATTTAAAAACTGAAACTTACTAAAATTCAGTAACAAAGAGCAAAGGTGTGTGTTGGGGGGTAGTGTAGGAAAAAATAAACATGGTCTAAAGTAACTTAAATACACAGAAAAATTTTATCAGGCCTCTCAGGAGGCCAAGGGAGAGCCAAACACCCATTTCGAAACCAGCTCAAGTCACAGGTGTCATAAACTCAATCCCCAGAGAGGAGGTCAGCAAGGGCCTGACTGTGCTACCAGCAGGTGTTACTTCATGTCTTCCACACTTGCTAGCAATAGCAGTATTTGGAAAAACTTTGCCTCACAGGCCTTAACACCTTTCCTAGTTGCCCAAATGAAGTAACTCTCTACTTTCAGAAATTTGTGGTAACTCCATTCATTACCACTCTGGCACCAGAAATGGGAACTGCTTAGTAAGCAGAGCTTCTAGGTGCAACTGCTGCTTCTGTAGGTTTCTACAGCTTCTATTGACTATGTAGGCTCTTTAAAAAGCTTCCCATATTCACCCCTCCATCTACCGCCCCCTACACAGCAGCAGTTATCACCCTCATTTGCTCTCGAATGCAACAAGGTACTTCCAGTTGATACTTAGAATGTAACTTGCTTCTTGGTGATGCCAGGTTTGAAACAGAAAGAAATAGGGGAGAAAGATATCTTATTCTATTGGCTTGGCAAAAGGGAACACAAAACTCCTTTCCGTCTTGATCCTGCACGAGTTGTCAGAGCTGAGTTCAGAAGTCAGATTCCTCTAACCAGCCCACAGCCCGGGTGTCCAGTCACAGGAAGAACAGGTTCTCGCACAACTGGATAGCTGGCTCATGATGCAAGATCTGTCCTGACAGGAATGCTAACTTGTGGGCATACTTGCAGGGAGCTGGAACTCTGATGGTACCAGGCCAGTTCCAGTACAAGTGGCACAGTTTGAAAGTCAGTCTGCAGGCCAAGAAGGAAACACAATCATTACTACTTTCTACCTGCATTTTGGGATGTGATTACATACTTATGGGTGCAGACTTTCCAGCAAACTGGGGCACTAAGGAATACATGATGCACTTTTTATTTTCTCAATTTTTATTAATTTTAGTGAGATAGGAAGGGAGAGAGAGAGAGACAGCAATATCGATCTGCTCCTGTATGTGCCCTGACTGATTTACATGATACAACTTTTGGGAATCATTATTTCTAAGTAGAATTGTTCCTATTTCCACCATTTGTAAGTCAAAATGACTGTAGTGAATTCCTTTACTTTATGTGCCCCTTGTTTTTATCTCAAAACCAGAAAACAAGGATAATTTTTTTTTTTTTTTTTTGCCTCAAGAAGAGGCCGAAGGCTAAGTACCCCAGCAAAGTAAATGCTTTGGATATCAATTAGGCTGCATCTCCTAATCATCAAGAGCAGTTTTTAAAAATATAAATGTCTCAGAATGCTCAGGGGTGAAGCCTAGGCATCAGAATATATATTTTAAGCTCTTCAAGTAAATTTAATTCACAACAGGATTGCCAAGCATTCCTCAAAAAGATACCATTATTATGAAAGGCATAAAGAAATTCAAGGGGTGAATATCCTTGGTGTGGGCAGTGACTGGACCTTAACTAGCTGGTCAGAGTGAGAAAGAGTGAGTTACTACTGGTCAGCTCACCTCTGCATATGATCAGGGCTCAGGTTTGCAGTGTTGAGAATACACACATAACGTGTAGGAATTCCACAACCCTGCCGCACATGATGAGCAAGAAGGTAGAAGTCCACCCTAGTGAGGAAAAAGGACAAAGCAATGATATGGTTGGATATGATCAAACAGAGATGGGAAAGATGTTGGAGATCACTGTAGCTCCTTCACCTAAGGCGCAGGTCAAATAACTGGCTCAAGGACACACAGGGACCAAACCATAATTAGAACTCAGGTCTCCTGATTCAACAAGCTATTCAGCAATCATGGTAGAAACTACCATATTTGTGTGCAGAACGTTAAACACATATGATATATATATATTTTTATTTTAGAGAGGAAGAGTTGGAGAGAGAAAGGGGGAGAAAGAGAGAGAAAAACATTGATTTGTTGCTCCACTTATTTATGCATTCATTGGTTGGTTCTTGTATGGCCCTGACTGGGAATCAAACTACAACCATAGCACATTAAGAAGAGGCTCTAACCAACTGAGCTATCTGGCCAGTGTCTACCATGAATGATCTTAAAAAAAAAAAAAAAGTATGTTCAATACTTTCTATCTAAGAGGTAAAACTTTCATTACTGTCTTTTTTTTCTAATAGTTTTTTAAGGCTTTATATTCTTTTTTTTTTTCCCCCGAAGCTGGAAACGGGGAGGCAGTCAGACAGACTCCAGCATGCGCCCGACCAGGATCCACCCGGCATGCCCACCAGGGGGCGATGCTCGGCTGCAGGAGGGGAAGAGAGAGACAGAGAGGAAGGAGAGGGGGAGGGGTGGAGAAGCAGATGGGCGCTTCTCCTGTGTGCCCTGGCCAGGAATTGAACCCGGGACTCCTGCACGCCAGGCCGACGCTCTACCACTGAGCCAATCGGCCAGGGCCCAAAGTTTTATATTCTTAAAAGATGTTCTGAGAAGAACATACATATACTTAGCACTTTATTTTCAATTAGAGCTCACATTCAGTATTATTTTGCATTTGTTCCAGGTGTACCGCATAGTGGTTAGACAATCATATACTTTAAAGTGGCCCCCTGATATTTCCAGTACCCACCTGGCATCCTCCATAGTTATTTCAGCATTATTGACTATATTTCCTATGCTGTACTTTACATTCCAATTAAAGCTTTAATTTTTTTGTATTTTTTCGAAGTTGGAAATGGGGAGGCAGTCAGACAGACTCCCGCATGCGCCCGATTGGGATCCAACCGGCATGCCCACCAGGGGGTGATGCTCTGCCCATCTGGGGCATTGCTCTGTTGCAACCAGAGCCATTCTAGCACCTGAGGCGGAGGCCATAGAGCCATCCTCAGCACCCGGGCCAACTTTGCTCCAATGGAGCCTCGGCTGCGGGAGGGGAAGAGAGAGACAGAGAGGAAGGAGAGGGGGAGGGGTGGAGAAGCAGATGGGCGCTTCTCCTGTGTGCCCTGGCCGGGAATCGAACCCGGGACTCCTGCACTCCAGGCCGACACTCTACCACTGAGCCAACCAGCCAGGGCCTTAAAGCTTTATTTTTTTAACAGTACAATTTCTGAGGATTCCATTTCACATCTCCCCAGGCGACCTACCCATTCCAATACCCAGGAATGGATGACCTCTGCAAGCTATTCTAGCTGAAATGTCACATTCTGTCCACTTACCACTCACAGCTTGTGATTGTATGATCCACCACAGTCCCAGGGGAGGGGGTGGTAAAGTGCTCAGTGGCAGCCAAGTACAGGTTGGTGCTGATTTTCTTCTGAACTACAAATACTACCATCTTGGGCTGATAATTCTCAAAGGCTTCAAAACACTTCTGGAGCTGAGGAATCTCATAGCTGACAACTGTTTTCAGCTGACCATCAGACACTCCATCACGGTACAGCACAATCTTCTCTGGGAGACAGTGGTTTACCTGCAGTGACAGCACAGGCAGTGAGAGCTTGCTCAGTGCAGAGCCTGGAGAGCAGGAATGTCAGGGGGCAGGGGGAAAGCTTCCTGCAATTGCGTATGGAAAATAATACAATAAATAACACCAAGAATAAAGTCTGTGTTCCATATACAACTATAAACCACCCTGTGTGTGTGTGTGTGTGTGTATAGGCCTATATATATATACACATAAGTCTATATATCTCTATAGATATCTATATCTGTATCTATATATATACATATGTAAGTATGCATGCATATTGAAAGCTGTACACAAAAGTTGAGACTGAGCTAGATCAAGGAAATACAGATATGCCAAAGCACAGGAAGGGGACAAAACAAGATCCATGGAGTGAAAAACAATCAAATTCATTTGACGTATTCACTGATATCACCTCTTCCTTTAACATTTGCTAAGCAATCGTTTAGCGTGGGACACCATACTCTGCCCTATGTCAGCTTCCAGCAGCGGTAAAAGACATGGTCCTTGTTATCAAAGAGTTTAAAAACCTCACAACAGTCAACAATGGTAAGTGTTCTAGGTCATCTGGCCTATTCTCACTTCATAAATGATAAAACTACGTTCTAAGGAGAGGTCAGGATATGACAGATCACTATATTGACAGAAAGATGGTAAACATACTGCATGTTAAACCAGTAAACAATATAATAAATTAATGAGTACCTTGGAAGCAGGACTATACTTGTTTGGCTTGGTATCCCTAGCACTGAGTGCAATGGTGAGGGTCAAGCAGAAAATCCCTGATGAAAGTCTGAGATGTTCTTCTATGGGTGGCTCCATGTGTTCATAGAACACACACTTCATGTCCACTAATTGAGCCATTGTTCTAGTTTCACAAAATTAGAAAATTACTTTGATACTACCCAAATATTCACAGAACTCAGATCAGAACTGGGAGACAGATGGTAAAGCAAATGGTCTCAATACATTATCAATAACATTAAGGTAAAAGGAAAATGCTGTGGAAACAAAAGTATAAGACATTCATTCTCTGAATGGAGGGATAGGTGAACACTGCACCTCAGGAAAAGGAATCAGCAGACAATGCTGTCAGCAAAGAAGAGTGAAAGGGTCCAGGTAGAACGTGAGCAAAGGCCTAGATCATGGCTGGACAAGGTTAACGTTAAGTAAATGACTTAAGACCAACTTATATGATCAGTCCCATGTTTAGATTACTCTGGAATGATCATGTCAATGACTGAAGATGATTAAGAATTAATATTAGATCGTTTCCAGTTCAGGATATCAAGATACAGAAAACCTCCGTTCCCATGGTAAGTAACACCAGAAAAATAAAAATAATATAAAAAAGCACACACATATATGGGACTATCAAAGACCAACAGATACAGAACGCCTTGATAAACTGACGTCCAGAGAGAAGAGACTTCACAGGCAAGCAGTGAATTTCTGAAGCTTGGCAGGAGTATGGGCAGCAGGAAAAGGAGACCTGAGGTCTGAGAAAGTTTACCAGGTCAACAAGAGGCCAGACAGACAGGATTCTGGGGTGACAGCTGAGTAGGAAGCATCAGGAATCCCCCCCCCCCACCTTGGTAACAACTACACTGGCAGAATCTGACTGATCTAACTATTTGGGAATTCAAGTCTGTTGAAGGCTTATAACTTTCAAGGAAAGATATGGAGGGTAAACTGCAGTTAATACCAGCAGTTAGCACAGGAGCAGCTCCCCTACTCTCACACACATTTCAGGACCCTGTCTTACAAATATTGGGATCTGTGCTGTTTTATGTTTTTATGTTTATTTATTTATTTATTTATTTATTTAATTTTTATTAAGTGAGAGGTGGAGAGGCAGAGACAGACTCTGGCATGTGTTCCGACCAGGATCCACCTGGCAAGCCCCTTACCAGGTGACACTTTGCCTGTCTGGGCCCGCTGCTCCGTTGCTTAGCAACTGAGCTCCTCTAAACACCTGAGGCAAGGACATGGAGCCATTCTCAGTGCCTGGGATTGACTTTGCTCAAACCATTTGAGCTATGGCTGCAGGAGGGGAAGGGGGGCAGGGGTGGAAAAGCAGACGGTCAATTCTCCTCTGTGCTCTGACCAGGAATTGAACCTGGGACTTCCACACGCTGACCCAATGCTCTACTGATGAACCAACTGGCCAGGGCCTGTGCTCTGATTGTTGACTGCTGCTTCTGATCACAGAAATGCACACAAAAAGGCTGATGGCCATTGTTGCTGCACTTCCTCCTCTAGGGGAAGTGACTTCAAAGGGATTTAACAAGTTAATACCATTCCTCCCTGCCCCCATTCATTCTGCCCCTTTCCTCTTTTAGGAGTCAAATATTAAAGACTAATCTACGCCTGACCTGTGGTGGTGCAGTGGATAAAGCGCTAATCTGGAATGCTGAGGTAGCCAGTTCAAAACCCTACGTTTGCCTGATCAAGGCACATGTGGGAGTTGATGCTGCCTGTTCCCCCCCCCCCTTTGTTCCTCTCTCTCTGCCCCATCTCTAAAATAAATAAATAAAATCTTTAAAAAAGAAAAAAATACTAGTTTTGCCTGACCAGGCAGTGGCGCAGTGGATAGAGCGGCGGACTGGGATGCAGAGGACCCAGGTTCAAGACCCCGAGGTCACCAGCTTGAGCACGGGCTCATCTGGTTTGAGCAAAAGCTCACCAGCTTGGACCCAAGGTCGCTGGCTTGAGCAAGGGGTTACTTGATCTGCTGAAGGCCCGTGGTCAAGGCACATATGAGAAAAAGAAAAAAATACTAGTTTTAAAACAACTGTATTTATAGTCTTGGCCTGTTGGCTCAGCAGTAGAACATTGGCCCAGCATGTGGAAGTCCTGGGTTTGATTCCTGGTCAGGGTACACAGGAAAAGGGCCCATCTGCTTCTCCACCCTTCCCCTTCTCCTTCCTCTCTATCCGCCCCCACCCCCAGCCAAAGTTTCATTGGAGCAAAGTTGGCCGAGGAGCTGAAGACAGCTCCATGGCCTCTGCCTCAAGTGCTAGAATGGCTCTGACCACAACAGAGCATCGCCCTCTGGTGGGCATGTTGGGTGGGTGGATCCCGGTCGGCGCCTGTGGGAGAATGTCTGACTGCCTCCCTGCTTCTAACTTCGGAAAAACACCGAAAAAAAAAATCCAACTGTATTTATTAGGGAAAATTAGAAAATGACCACATATCCCCAGGAAAAGGCTCAGAAAAGACCTGAGAAGACCTTAAATTTACATTGCAGGCCTGACCAGGCGGTGGCGCGGTGGATAGAGCATCAGACTGGCCATGCTGAGGAACCGGGTTCAAGACCCCAAGGTCGCCAGCTTGAGCGTGGGCTCATCTGGCTTGTGCAAAAAGCTCACCAGCTTGGACCCAAGGTCGCTGGCTCAAGCAAGGGGTTACTCAGTCTGCTGAAGGCCCATGGTCAAAGCACATATGAGAAAGCAATCAATGAACAACTAAGGTGTCGCAACGAAAAACTGATGATTGATGCTTCTCATCTCTCTCCGTTCCTGTCTGTCTGTCCCTATCTATCCCTCTCTCTGTCTCTCACTGTCCTTGTAAAAAAAAAAAAAATTACACTGCAGGTTGAGCTCCAGAAGAGACATATCCTTCAACAATCAAAAAACCAAAAACAGTAACAAAAAATAGCAAACCCTGGGGAAAGGGGAGAATCTCATTTCTAGAGTTACTACATTAAATGTACAACTTTCAACAAAAAAGTCACAAGGCATATAAAAAAATACCCCAGGAAAGCATGACACATTCAAAGGAAAAAATTAAATCAATGGAAACTGTTACTGGAAAAGATCTGAAATAGTATCCAAGACTTTAAAACAACCACCTTAAAGATGTTCAAAGAACTAAAAGAAAATAAGGAGAAAGTGAACAATGTATAAGAGCCTGACCTGTGGTGGCGCAGTGGATAAAGCATCAACCCGGAACACTGAGGTCCCTGGTTCAAAACCCAATTACTGGCATGACCCCAAGGTCACTGGCAAGATGAATAAAAACACATGGTGCAACTATATGCTGTCTACAAGAGACTCACTTTAGATACAAATACAAATAGGTTGTACATGCAAGATATCCCATTAAATACCAATAAAAAGAGAGCAGGGGTGGCTATACTAGTATCAGACAAAATAGATTTTAAGTAAAAAAATGGTTACAAGAGACAAGAGGGACATTATATTATACATTAATAAAAGGTTCAATAGTAGATGTAACAGTTACATAGCTAATGACAGACCATTAAAATATATGAACCAAACTCACAGAATCGAAAGGAGAATTGTTAAGGAAATGTAAATCAAAACTACAGTGAGAAACCACCTCATACCTATCAGTGTGGCTAATATTGAAAAACTAAAACCCCAGAAAACAGTGTTGACAGGATGTGGAGTAACTGGAACCCTTGTATAGGAATGTAAAATGGTACAACCATTATAAAAAACAGTATAGCAGTCCCTCAAAAAATTAAAACTAGGCTTACTATATATATGATCAAGCAATTCAATTTCTGGATACATACTTTAAAAAATGAAAGCAGTCTCAAAAATGTATCTGTACACTAAGGTGACCAATCATCCTACTTTAGGGAGGACAGTCCTTCTTTTTTAAGTCCTGTCCTCCCTCGTAAAGTGTCCTCCTACATGTCCTCTTTTTGATATTGGAAGACTAATCTGTAAATGTCCATATTCCATCAATGCAGAGTCGATCTATTGCGGGTGATGTGATGTATTTGTATTTGACGTGATGATTCGTCAAGGATCAGTACAGTGCGGCGAGATATGATTATGAGACGCATGCGCTCTGCACCCAAGAGTCTGAGACATTTTAGGGAGTCCAAAGATCAAAGCTATTTTCATAGCACTACTACTACATTACTTGTCATCTGTACTTTAATTCTCTCACAAATATACAGACTTTTTCAGAGACTAAAATAAATACATTGCAAGACTAAATGTAGAACAAAGGGTGGGGCAAAAGTAGGTTTACAGTTGTGAATATGAGCAAGTTTATTCTTGTGTTATTTTATATTTTTATTTATTGATTTTTATTTTAGAGAGATGGGGAGAGAGACACATCAATTTGTTGCTCCACTTATTTATACATTCATTGCTTGATTCCTGTATGTGCCCTGACCAGGGGTCAAACCTGCAATCTTGGGGAATGGAGATGATACTCTAACTAACTGAGCTACCCAGCCAGGGCTGTATTATTTTCCATACAAACAAATGTAAACCTACTTTTTTTTTATGTAAACCTACTTTTGCCCCCTCTTGTATTTACTTGCATTTTGCTAACCTGCAAACTTTAAGCCATCTGCAAAATTAAAACAATGGCCTGCCCTGGCCGGTTGGCTCAGTGGTAGAGCATCGGCCTGGCGTGCAGAAGTCCCAGGTTCGATTCCCGGCCAGGGCACACAGGAGAAGCGCCCATCTGCTTCTCCACCGCCCCCCTCTCCTTCCTCTCTGTCTCTCTCTTCCCCTCCCGCAGCGAGGCTCCATTGGAGCAAAGATGGCCCGGGCGCTGGGGATGGCTCCTTGGCCTCTGCCCCAGGCGCTAGAGTGGCTCTGGTCGCAACAGAGTGATGCCCCGGAGGGGCAGAGCATCGCCCCCTGGTGGGCGTGCCGGGTGGATCCTGGTCGGGCGCATGCGGGAGTCTGTCTGACTGTCTCTCCCTGTTTCTAGCTTCAGAAAAATACAAAAAAAAACCAAAACAAAAAAAACAATGGCCTGACCAGGTGGTGGCGCAGTGGATAGAGCAACGACCTGGGAGGCTAAAGTCCCAGGTTTGAAATCCTGAGGTTGCCAACTTGAGCACAGGATCATAAACATGATCCTAAGGTAAACCTGCACTCAAGCTGGTGACCTCAGGATTTTGAACCTGGGACTGTAGCCTCCCAGGTCGTTTCTCTACCCACTGCGCCACCACCTGGTCAGGCTATAATATCTTCTTTTGATGCTTTTTATTTCTGTAGTATCAGTAATGATGTTTTTCAGTCCTGACTTTTGTAATCTAATTCTTCTGTGTTTTGTGGGTGGCCTTTAAGCCACTCAGCCTATGGACTGTTATGGAAGCTCTAGCAGTCTAATACACCCATCCATTGAGTGTTTAAATTTGGTTAGCATAATTTTCAGTTCTAGAAATTCCGATTGCTTTTATTTGGTAGTTTCCAATTCTCTTTTTAAATTTATTTTATTTTATTTTACAGAGACAAGAGAGTGAGTCAGAGAGAGGGACAGACAGGAACGGAGAGAGATGAGAACTATCAATCATTAGTTTTTCACTGCGTGTTGCAACACCTTAGTTGTTCATTGCTTTCTCATATGCGCCTTGACCGTGGGCCTTCAGCAGACCAAGTAAACCCTTGCTGGAGCCAGCGACCTTGGGTTCAAGCTGGTGGGCTTTTCCTCAAACCAGATGAGCCCGCACTCAAGCTGGCGACCTTGGGGTCTCGAACCCGGGTCCTCTGCATCCCAGTCTGACACTCTATCTACTGCGCCACTGCCTGGTCAGGCAGTTTCCAATTCTTTAAAACTTTTTATTTAGTGACTTTTTTAGATCTGCTGTTCCACCCATTTATGCATTAATTGGTAGATTCTTGTATCTTCTACGGATTGAATCCACAATCTTGGCACATTACAATAATGCTCTAACCAGCTGAGCCTCCTAGCCTATGCTATAGTTTCCAATTTTTTGACATTTCTTTTTTGAGAGGTGGGGAGGCAGAGACAGATTCCTGCATGCACCCCAACTGGGATCCGTGTGGCAAGCCCCCTACTGGGCAATGCTCTGCCGATCTGGGGCTGCTATTGTGTTGCTCAGCAACTGAGCTATTTTTAGTGCCTGAGGTGAAGCCAGGAAGCCACCCACAGCTCCCACAGCCAACTTGCTCAGAATATTTGCTGTGAGAGGGAAAGAAATGGGGGGGGGGGATGGAGAAGCAGATGGTTGCTTCTCCTGTGTGCCCTGACTTGGAATCAAACCCGGGACTTCCACACGCTGGGCCAATGCTCTACTGCTGACCAACCAACCAGTCAGAGCCCCTAAAACTCTTAATGTTATCTTTTTATCTCTTTGAGAATATTAAGTGCATTATTTTTATTTTTTATTCATTTTTTTTTTAATTTTCAATTACAGATGACAAACAATGTTATTAGTTTCAGGTATATAGTCCAGTGAGTAGACACTATGTAACTTACTGAGTGATCATCCTGGTTAAGTCTTACAACCATCTGACACCATACTCATTCTTTAGAACAGGGGTCCCCAAACTACGGCCCGCGGGCCACATGCGGCCCCCTGAGGCCATTTATCCGGCCCCCACCACACTTCTGGAAGGGGCACCTGTTTCATTGGTGGTCAGTGAGAGGAGCATAGTTCCCATTGAAATACTGGTCAGTTTGTTGATTTAAATTTACTTGTTCTTTATTTTAAATATTGTATTTGTTCCCATTTTGTTTTTTTACTTAAAAATAAGATATGTGCAGTGTGCATAGGGATTTGTTCATAGTTTTTTTTATACTCCGGCCCTCCAACGGTCTAAGGGACAGAGAACTGGCCCCCTATGTAAAAAGTTTGGGGACCCCTGCTTTAGAATGTTCCCTATGCTGTACTTTACACCCAATGACTACTCTGCAACAACCAATTTGTACTTCTTTTTTTTTTTTTCTGAAGTTGGGAACAGGGAGGCAGTCAGACAGACTCCCACATGTGCCCGACCGGGATCCACCCGGCACGTCCACCAGGGGGCGATGCTCTGCCCATCTGGGGTGTCGCTCTGTTGCAACCAGAGCCATTCTAGCACCTGAGGCAGAGGCCACAGAGCCATCCTCAGCACCCGGGCCAACTTTGCTCCAATGGAACCTTGGCTGTGGGAGGGGAAGAGAGAGAGAGGAAGGAGGGGGGGGGTGGAGAAGTAGATGGGCGCTTCTCCTGTGTGCCCTGGCTGGGAATCGAACCTGGGACTCCTGCACGCCAGGCCGATGCTCTACCACTGAGCCAACCGGCCAAGGCCAATTTGTACTTCTTAATCCCTTCACCTTTATCACCCATTTCCCTGGAAACCATCCAAACGTTTTCTGTATCTGAGTCTATTTCTGTTGTTTGTTCATTTCTTGAATAGATTCAATTGTTGATATAGATATCTATTTACTGCCTTTTTTTTTTTTTTTTTTAGTGAGAGAGCGGGACTGACAGGGAGAGAGATGAGAAGCATTAACTCATAGTTGCGGCACCTTAGTTGTTTATCGATTGCTTTCTCATTATGTGCCTTGATCTGGGGTCTCCAGTTGAGCCAGTGACCCCTTGACTCAAGCCAGCGACCATGAATTTATGTTTATGATCCCATGTTCAAGCCAGCAACCCTGGATGTGTCCGTGCCCAAGCTGGCAACCTGGGGGCCTCAAACCTGGGTCCTCAGCATCCAGGCTGATGCTCTATCCATTGTGCCACCACCTGGTCAGGCTACTGCCATTTTATTGTTCTTTTTTTTTTTTTCCAAAGACAGAGAGAGAGAGTCAGAAAAAGGGATAGACAGGGACAGACAGACAGGAACAGAGAGATGAGAAGCATAAATCATTAGTTTTTCATTGTGACAGCTTAGTTGTTCATTGGTTTCTTTCTCATATGTGCCTTGGCTGTGGGCCTTCAGCAGACCGAGTAACCCCTTGCTCGAGCCAGCGACCTTGGGTCCAAGCTGGTGAGATTTTGCTCAAACTAGATGAGCCCGTGCTCAAGCTGGCGACCTCGGGGTCTTGAACCTGGGTCCTTGGCATCCCAGTCCGATGCTCTATCCACTGCACCACCGCCTGGTCAGGCGTATTGTTCATATTTTTTATCTTTTTTCTTTCTTCTTCTAAGAAAGACCCTTTAACATTTCATGTAATATTGGTTTAGTGATGATGAACTTCATTTAGCCTTTTCTCATCTGAGAAGCTCTTTGTCCTTCAGTTCTAAATGACAGCTTTCCTGGGTAATCTTGGTTGCAGGTCCTTGATTTTCAGCCTTTGAAAATTTGCCACTCCCTTCTTGCCTGCAAAGTTTCTGTTGAGAAATCAGCTGACAATCTCATGGGAACTCCCTTATAGGTAACTGTCTGCTTTTCTCTTGCTATTAAGATTGATTCTCTTGGCCCTGGCTGGTTGGCTCAGTGGTAGAGCGTTGGCCTGGCGTGCAGAAGTCCCGGGTTCGATTCCTGGCCAAGGCACACAGGAGAAGCGCCCATCTGCTTCTCCACCCCTTCCCCTCTCCTTCCTCTCTGTCTCTCTCTTCCCCTCCCGCAGCAAGGCTCATTGGAGCAAAGATGGCCTGGGCGCTGGGGATGGCTCCTTAGCCTCTGCCCCAGGCACTGGAGTGGCTCTGGTCGCAACAGAGTGATGCCCCGGAGGGGCAGAGCATTGCCCCCTGGTGGGCGTGCCGGGTGGATCCCGGTCGGGCGCATGCGGGAGTCTGTCTGACTGTCTCTCCCTGTTTCCAGCTTCATAAAAATACAAAAAAAAAAAAAAAAAAAGATTGATTCTCTTGCCCTGATTGGTTGCCTCAGTGGTAGAGTATCAGCTTGACATCCTGGATTCAATTCCTAGTCAGGGCACACATGAGAAGCAACCACCTGCTTTTCTACTCCTCCCTCTTCTCACTCTCCCCTCCACTCTCCCATAGCCATGGCACTATTGATTGGAGTGAGTTGGCCCTGGGTGCTGAGGATGGCTTGGTGGCCTCTGCCTCAGGCGCTAAAAATTACCTGGTTGCTGAGCAATGGAACAATGCCCCAGAACGACAGAGCATCATCCCATAAGGGGCTTGCCAATCAGGATACATACAGGAGTCTGTCTCTCTGCCTTGCCTCCTCTCTTTTTTTTCTTTTTACAGAGACAGCGAGAGTCAGAGAGAGGGATAGATGGGGACAGACAGGAATGGAAAGAGATGAGAAGCATCAATCATTAGTTTTTCCTTGCGACTCCTTAGTTGTTCATTGATTGCTTTCTCATATGTGCCTTGACTGTGGACTGTGGGCCTTCAGCAGACCAGTAACCCCTTGCTTGAGCCAGTGACCTTGGGTTCAAGCTGGTGAGCTTTTGCTTAAACCAGATGAGTCCACACTCAAGCTGGCGACCTCGGGGTCTTGAACCTGGGTCTTTTGGGTCCCAGTCCAATGCTCTATCCACTGCGCCACCACCTGGTCAGGCCGCCTCTCACTTAATTAGCAAAAAATGATTATCTTTTTGTCTTTAACCTTTGGCATTTTAATTATAATGTGTCTTGGTATGGGCTTCTTTGGGTTCACTTTGTTTGGGACTCTCTGTGCTTCCTGGACTTGTATATTTATTTCCATCATCAGAGTAAGAAAGTTTCTCACTATTTTTTCAAATAGGTTTTTAATTTATTGTGTTCTCTCTTCTCTTTTTGGCACCCTCATAATGTGAATGTTGGTATTCCTGAAATTATCCCAGAGGCTTCTTACACTATCCCTATTTTTTTGGATTTTCTTCTTTTTACTGTTCTGATTGTTTTTGCTTCCTTATATTCCAAATCACTGATCTGATTCTCAGCTTCATCTACTATACTGTTGATTCCCTGTAAATTATTCTTCATTTAAGTTAGTGTATTCTTCACTTCTGATTCATTATTTTTTATCGTTTCTATGTCCTTTTTCATGCTGTTAAAGTTCTAAGTTACTTGAGCATCCTTATAATTAGTGTTTTGAACTCTGTATATGGTAGTTTGCTTGCCTCCATTTCCTTTAGTTCTTTTTCTGGAGATTCCTCCTATTCTTTCTTTTGGGACATGTTTCTTTGTCTCTATATTCTGGCTACTTCCCTGTGTTTGTTTCTATGTATTAGGTAGAGCTGCTGTATCTCCCAGAGTTGATAAAGTGGCCTAGTGTAACTGGTGTCCTATATGGCTAAGTAGCACAGCCTCCCCAGTCAACCAAGCTGGGTGCTCTAGGTGTGCTGCTGTGTGCACTGTCCTGAGCCTTGATTGCTGTTGGCATCACTGGGGGGGACTGAACCCTAGCCGATGAACTGTGAGGACCAGCCGCAACTACAGAAAAAGACAATTCTAAAGTGGAGCTTTGGTAATGATTGAGTCCACCCCTTGAGTGTGCTGCTTGTGGAGATAGTAGGGTTGTAATCTAGTGTGGTATGAAGCTATCCACTGGGTAAGTGAACCTATTTTTAAATGTGTCTGATTACTCAATTATTTGAATACTCTGTGGATCAGGATCAATTTTCTGTTGTTTTTCTTGGATTTATATTATTAGTTATTATTTACTGATTGCTAGACATTGTAGAAATAGTTTGATGCCTACATAGTGTCTAATCAATACTGAAACAGTATCAAACTATTTAAAGGGCACCACAGGAAATGTTACTCTAAAAAGAAACAAGGCAGAGTTCCATAGACTGCCTTTAATCACACAAAATTATTAAATTTCTTGCTGGTTAATCTCTATGCAAAGCACTAACTCTGACCCTGAGAAATGAAAATTACTTATCAATGCTTCCTTTGATGTCCTGGCCAAAGTAAAACCCAGTATTTTGCTAGTTCATTTTTCCAGACCCAATATCAGCTTAATGACTGCAATTCTCCATGGTTAGCATTCCTTTGAGTTCTAGGGGTAATTAATAGGGAAGCATTTGTCTTAAATCAAAGTGAAAGGAGTCAGTGCCTAATGACAGCCATAAAGCTGAGTAAATTCATAACCTGCTTTAACTGCTGAAATTTACCACCCCCCATTTCCCTGATAAGGGTAGGAAGACTGTCTGCAGGCATGAGGCTGATATCCTGGGAAATAATCATAACTTACCAAACCAAGTCCAAGCATTCAGCTCTTAAGGACTAATTCCTACGTCTGCTTAAAACTTACCATCAATGTGGGATCCCTTCCACTAAATCAGACTTCCACTTAAAATGCTCAGGTAGGCAGTCCTTCAAACCCTGAAGCTGCAGAATTTACATTCTCCTCACCTCATAAAACTTTTTTAACGAGCCCACCAGGCACAGCTTCAGGCTATCCACAATCTCCTGATGAGGCATCTGGAATACCACTCGTGAATACCACTTTGTGAGCGTGCTGGGTAGAGGCAGGAGAGAGAGAGAAAGGATGAACATACACTCAGAGAGGAAGGCCCACAGAACGCATGTCAGCACATACAGGCTTCTCTGTGTACCAATTCAACAATTAAGTAGTAAGTGCTTTTATGTTACATGGAAGAACACACAGTGAGGTGGGTAAAAGATATATATAAGCCATTTGCAGAATGTAAACATATAGGCATAACCATGGATACTTGCCACAAAATTGCTTCCAGTTGAAAAAAACTGAACAATGTAGATGTTCAGCAATAGAGGACTAGTTACATAAATAGTGCCATGGTACACGATAAACTCCATACAACAGGTAAGGAGGACTGGTTGAGATTTACTTGTATTGATTAGGGGAAATGTCCAAAATACACACTTTAAGTACAAAAAATCAGGCTGAGGGACACTATAACTAGGACTAGGCCATTTGTGTATACATATATACAGCAGCTATGTGTGTTAGTATATGCATAAAAGAGAACCTGAAATACATAAACATCAAACCTTAGGTAATAGTTATTGGAAGATGAGCCATGAAAAAGTTACTTTCTAAATTTCTGCAAATATTTGCATGAGAATGCCTTATTTTTTACAATCAGAACAAATAAACAACCCCCCCTCCCAATTTCTGAGGGAAAAAACACCACTGACAAGTCACAGTTCCCATTCTGAAGGAGAGTACACTGCAGCCAGAGAACAAACTTACACATGTGACAAGTTTGGCAAATAGACTGTGTAAATCAATATCAAAGGGAGACAGAGGAGGAAGGAGTTGGGTATACTTTTATGTCTTAGGTAAAAGGAAATATACTTTTACTATAATGTGAAATATTCAAAAAATACTTGCTGTATTTATACTAAGATTAGGTATCAAAACAAGGTAACTAGCCCAACTGGTGGCAGCACAGCAGATTGAGTGTTGACCTGGGACACTGAGGGTCCGGTTCTAAACCCCAAGGGTCACTGGCTAGAGTGCAAGCTCATCAGCTTGAGTATGGGCTTGCCAGCTTGAACACTGGTTGCAGGCTTGAGTGCTGGATCATCAACATGACACAAGGTCGCTGGCTTGACCAAGGGGTCACTGGCTTGGCGTGAGGTCAAAGCATGTATTAGAAGCAATCAATGAACAACTAAAGTGAAGCAACTACAAGTTGATCCTTCTCATCTCTCTCCCTTCCTGTCTCTCTCTCCCTGCCTGTCTCCCTCTCTCTCTCTCTTAAAAACAACAACAAGGCAACCAAGCCAAATGGCAAGAGGAGGAGTACTTACAGGTTGATGCTTGCCACAAAGCCGACCACGGAGCGCATGCCTCTTCTGGGGTCATGGTAAACATCCATCCCAATTACCATTAACTGTTTCTGTGTTAGAAAACAAAACAAATAAAAAAACACAAGTAATCTATCACCCCATCTTTAATTATTATTTAATTATATGAACCCCAAAGCAACATATGAAAGTAAGTTCTGGGAAAGGAAGAGAAAGAATGGAATGAATTTGACCTTTTTGAAACACTCTACAGGGTCAGGGTCACAGATCTAGACCAGAGATCAGCAAACTTCATTTTTTTTTTTTTTTTAGAAAATACTGAAGAGTAAATAAATGTCTGGGACTTTGTGAGCCACGTGGCCCTGCAGGAACTGTTCAGCATTTTAGCACAAGAGCAGCATGGACAGCATGGAAAGGAGTAACAAATGTTCCAATGAAACTGCATTTAAGGACAAATGATTCTGACATAATTTTCTTTCTTTTTTTTTTGTGACAGAGAGAGGAACAGAGACTGGAAGGCAGAGAAATGAGAAGCATCAATTCTTTGTTGTGGCACCTTAGTTTCTCAGTGATTGCTTTCTCATATATGCCTTGACCAGGGGGCTACAGCAGACCAAGTGATCCCTTGCTCAAGCCAGCAACCTTGGGTTTAAGCTGGTGAGCCCTGCTGAAACCAGATGAGCCCACACTCAAACTGGCGACCTCCAGGTTTCAAACCTGGGTCCTCCGCGTCGCAGTCCGACGCTCTATCCACTGCACCACCACTTGGTCAGGCGAATTTGACATAATTTTCATGTCAGAAAATATTAGCCTTATTTTTGTTTCACCATTAAAAAAATGCAAAAACCATTGTTAGCTCATGGGCTATTCAAAAACTGGCAACGAGGCCCTGGCCGGTTGGCTCAGTGGTAGAGCGTCGGCCTGGCGTGCAGAAGTCCCGGGTTCGATTCCCAGCCAGGGCACACAGGAGAAGTGCCCATCTGCTTCTCCACCCCTCCCCCTCTCCTTCCTCTCTGTCTTTCTCTTCCCCTCCCGCGGCGAGGCTCCATTGGAGCAAAGATGGCCCGGGTGCTGGGGATGGCTCCTTGGCCTCTGCCCCAGGCGCTGGAGTGGCTCTGGTCGTGACAGAGCAACGCTCCGGAGGGGCAGAGCATTGCCCCCTGGTGGGCAGAGCGTCGCCCCCTGGTGGGCATGCCGGGTGGATCCCGGTCGGGCGCATGCGGGAGTCAGTCTGTCTATCCCCCTTTCCAGCTTCAGAAAAATACAAAAAAAAAAAAAAAAAAAGAAACTGGCAACGAATCATTTAGATCAGTAATTTTTAACCTTTTCACACTTGGGACCCGTGAACATACAATTATTTCAGGGACCGCTAAGGCAGAAATCCCCCTGACCACAAGCGAATTTGACTAAGATCAGATCACTGGGTCTGTAACCTTTACACAGCATCAGGGTGGTGATTCTTTCGCAGACTAGCAGGAAATTTGTGGCTGGCTGTCCCCAGACCGGGGATTGGAAAATGCTGACTCAGACTACTGAGCACTGGAAGTACGGCTACTTTATGAGGGAAACAGGGAGGCAAGATATTCTGGAGAGGCGGACTGAATGAAGACATAGCAGCATCACTCACCAGAGGAATATCCACTCCCCAGAGCTCACCACCCAATTTACAGTTCATTTGAAGTAAAATTTTCTGGGCCACACTCCGAAGCCTGGTGGGCTGACTAATGGTTCGGATACTGATGACCTATAATGAAGGGACCAAAGGGTTTGGGGGGGGGATACCATCAATCTCTCCCACAACAATGGAAACAATTCAAAGTATACACTAAATGTGCTTAAGAAACTCCAGTTAGCAGTTGACACACTTTGCATTACAAAAATCTCTAACTCTAGGAATTCTAGGCAGGCACATGTGCAAACACAAACACAAACCAAAATTTAAAAAAATTAAAAATAAAAACTTTCAAAAATATAGAGTAAAAACTGTTCAGTCATCAAAGGAAAACAGTTTTCCTCTGAGTGAAACCTGTACTCTCAGAACAGTCATGGGAAACCATTCAGAGATCCACCCTTTGAACAAGTGAAAGTACTCTTTTGGGAACAGAACATGAAGGCAGCATTCATGAAGAGCATCTGCTATTCTCCAGGTTACTCTAATACGGGGAAGTTTTGTAGGAGGTTGTCCACATGCTAGCTTCTAAGAGTTACTTTAGTCTTTATGCATACAGACATCCGTCTTTTCAAGCCTTAAGAGAGGTTAGTTTCCATCTGTGCCTCCTGCCCAGCTCCTACTCACCTGAGAAGGCACTGGAGTCTGCATACAGCACAGCTTTTTAACAGCCGCATAGACATCGTCATGTGTGCTCATGATGATGCACACCACCATCTGTATCTTCCCCTTAAGAAGATAAAGTATATGTAGATCAGGCTTGGGAACTGTGACAGGACTCCAGTTGGAGACAGTTTGAGAGTCTGCAAAGCCAAGGCACCTTTAAGGTAGAGAGGAGACTGAAAAAAGATAGTGTACATTCTAACACAGAAAAGCGTCCTTGAACCGGAATGCTGGATCCAGGGCTTCTTTGCATAGATATGTAGTATCTTAACAAAAATTACCAAGAGTAGATTACCTCATTTACTTATTAGGAGACTTAAGATGACTAGGAAAGAACCATATTTAAAAACATGTAAGGGTTACTTATTACTTGCTGCTTTCAGTTCTCTGTAATGTTTTTACCACTCTCTTTAGTAAACTAAACAACTTATTCATACCACAGAACTTTAACTGAGGACACATGGAATGCAATACCACAAGGAACAACTGAGGATCAAATGCAGATGGCAATAAAGCTATTGCCAAGTTTGTAAGTAGCACTCTCTCTCACTGGTTAGGAGAGAGAATGATACTTCCAGTCACACATCTCGTATCAACACCCTCTACCCTTCACTGCTTTAGAGATCCAGTAATAAAAACATAGGATCTTGCCTGACCAGGCGGTTGTGCAGTGGATAGTTGACCTGGGACGCTGAGGACACAGGTTTGAAACTCCAAGGTCAATTGCTTGAACCCAAGATCACTGGCTTGAACAAGGGGTCCCTGGCTTGGCTGGAGCCCCCTGGGCAAGGCACATATTAGAAAGCAATCAATGAACAACTAAGGTGCCACAACTACGAGTTGATGCTTCTCATCCCTCTCCTTTCCTGTCTGTCTGTGTCTGTTTCTCTCTCTCTTTTGCTTTAAAAAAAAAAAAAAGAGGATCTTTCAAAGTCTGAATACAGAAAAGTAGCACTCTAGTAAAATAAGAGTTGCCAACCCTTCATAGCAGAAACAGCTATAAACTGTGAATCAATAGTATTCTATTTCAAATCAAGATTTGTGTTAGATAAAGACTTCTCAGGGGACATTCCAGCAATCCCATCAAAGAACTTCCAAAGTCACGTAGAACACAAGCTGCACACATGGGCTAGATCTAGCAAACAGATATGGCTTTGCACTCCCTACAATGATTTATAAGTTATTTTTATTATTAACATGTAAACATAGGGAAATATACACATATGCAAATGTTTTTGGCTTATATTGAAAACAAATTAAAAATCAATTTGACAATGCTGGGCTTTTATCTGCAGTTATGAGGTTTACTTTTTTTAGTTCATTATAATCCCCTCCTGGCCCCCTCATCTGTGTTACTCATCTGGCTCCAACAGATATCCGAGTTTGTGACCCCTAACAAAGAGAATAATAAAACAGAATGTCATCAAGATCACAGAGAGTCAGCAAGACCAACGTGAGTTAAATTCGGTAAACATTATGAAAGAAACTCCTATCCGTGCTGCATGAAAACTGTTGGCAATCCATTCTTAGGAAGAGAACACAAGAAGCTGTGAAATGGGGGAGTAGATGTACTAAACTGGGTTGTTCTTTTGAAAGCCAGACTTTATCAGTGGCCAGGCCTGGGGGAGGCCGTGTAGGTTACAGCAGGCATGGGAAGCCAGGAGGAAATGAAAAGAGAAAGAGAACATGAGTGTGCTGCTATTGATGGATAACACCTAGAGTGGTGGAGCAAACAAAGAAAGCTATGACATCAAGATAATCTAACTTTAGTATTGCTGCCACAAAAACTGATCTTCAATTCCAGGACTAATCACTTCCAAAAACTTTCCTCTGCTTTTCTTTCCTCTGCGTCTTCCTCCTCTCTTTTATGTACATACAACAGGTAAGAACTGCGGATCTGAACTGAGTGGTAAGGACTATGACCTGCTCACTTCAATGATCCTGATCAGCTATCAGCACTAAGCTGATGGGCCAACTGCTAAGTTCATCACTAGAGCAATTTAAATCTAGAGGCAAACCAGACTGGAGCAGCTCAGTACTGAGTCGTGTAAGATGGCACCTGGCCCAAGAAGTTGCTTTCTGAGCACAGTATGTTCTATATAGATAACGAACTCAAGTTAAGTCAGCTGTTCTCTGAGCCAATTACGTGATGAACAGAACACTAAAGTGAGTGAGAGTGCCAACATAAAATGAGAGAAGCAAAATTAACTGAAGGGTATTATAAGGGCTATTTTCTTAGTTCAGTATTCCATGTGCAGATAAGTAAGACAGGTTTCTAAACAGCATCAACAGCAGCCAAATAACCAAGGTTATTTAAAATTAGATATTCAAAGTATGTTAGAACAGACATCCTATAAATCTACTCAAATTAATTTCTTACCTCAGCTCTCAGCATGGATTGAATGGCTCTGACATAGGTCTCTACTCGATCATCCTTTAGTTCAACCCAGGATGGTGGGCTTATGTGCATGCCAATGGGGCCAGCTATCTTCTCTAACGTGTTAACCAGTTCTCGGGTCTGGTCCATTGCTCTCTTTGGGTAAAAGACTGCCCAGAAATGCATGGGGACCTAGGAAAAACCACAAGCTATTTTTAGTACTTCCCATAACTTGAACACTCCAAACTCATATCCTGGAGATATTAGAAAACAAATTGCACCCTGACCAGTTGGCTCAGTGGTAGAGCATCAGCCCAAAGTGTGGATGTCCTGGGTTTGATACCCTGTCAAGGAACAGAGAAGCAACCATCTGCTTCTCCACCCCTCCCCCTTCGTTTTCTCTCTCTCTCTTCCCATCCTGCAGCCATGGCTCAAATGATTTGAGCAAGTTGGCCCCGGGTGCTGATGGCTTGATTAGTCCGAGCATCAACCTCAGGCTCTAAAATAGCTGGGTTGCCGAACAACAGAGCAGCGGCCCCAGATAGGCAGAGCATCAGCCCCAGAAGGGCAGATCCCAGTCAGGGCGCATGCGGGAGTCTGTCTCTCTACTTCCCCACCTCTCACTTAATAAAAAACAAAAAAAAACAACAAAAAACAAATTGCTTTTCATTCTCTTGCTAACACAGATGTATGTGGTAAGTATATTAGGACATGGTATACTATGCAGCATTGAGAGTGGAAGCTCTACAACCAACCTAACGACACAAGTGAAACTCACTAATACAAGGTCGAAAAAATTAAGGTGAACATACAAGAATGTTTACTGGATGGTTACAGTTGAAACAGATCTATGCTGTTAAAAGTCAGGGTAGTGGCTCTTCTTGGGGTATGTAAGGTGAGACATAGGTGGTAGCTAGGAGCATGGATGGGTGCTTCTGTGGCACTGGTAAAGTTCTGTTTCTTAACAGACCTGTTCATTACACAGGTCTGTTTAACTTGTGAAAACTCATCAAGCTATACACTTAAAAGTGTACTTTATTCTTTTAAAATATATTTCAATAAAAAGTTTTAGAAACAGCCTGACCAGGTGGTAGCACAGTGGATAGAGTCGGACTGGGATGTCGCTGGCTTGAGTGTGGGATCATAGACATGACCCTATGGTCACTGGCTCAAGCCCAAAGGTTGCTGGCTTGAAGCCCAAGGTTGCTGGCTTAAGCAAGGGGCCACTCGCTCTGCTATAGCCTCCCGTCACAGCACATACGAGAAAGCAATCAATGAATGAAGGTGCAACAATGAAAAATTGATGCTTCTCATCTCTCTCCTTTCTTGTCTGTCTGTCCCTCTCTCTCTCTCTCTGTCACACACACACACAAGTTTTAGAAACAGATATGTTACTTTATATGTGGCCATAAAGACCAGGTTAGCCAAAAACATTTAAAAATAAGTACATGCCATTTTGTTCTTTGGTTCTCTTTGTAGGGAACTGTTTTAATTTTGCCTGTTTCATAAATAAAAACACCTTCCAGCCTGACCAGGCGGTGGCGCAGTGGATAGAGTGTCGGACTGGGATGTGGAAGACCCAGGTTCGAGATCCCGAGGTCGCCAGCTTAAGCGTGGGCTCATCTGGTTTGAGCAAAGCTCACCAGCTTGGACCCAAGGTCGCTGGCTCAAGCAAGGGGTTACTCGGTAGGCTGTAGCCCCACGGTCAAGGCACATATGAGAAAGCAATCAATGAACAACTAAAGTGCCACAATGAAAAACTGATGATTGATGCTTCTCATCTCTCTCCATTCTTGTCTGTCCCTATCTATCCCTCTCTCTGTCTCTGTAAAAAACAAAACAAAACACCTTCCAGGAAACCCCAGGGAGAAAGAAGAGGGCAGAGAAAGGAAGAGTGGGTGGTGAGCTGGCACTGTATGAATTACCATTGCAATTTCTTTTCTTTTCCTAAGCCCATGGTCAAGTAAAAGGCTTACCACTAAAAACTAATTAGTTTGAAGTACTCTGTTTAGTAGATAATTAAAGATGGGAATTCAGCTGGAACTTTCCCTCAAAAATGGGACACTAACCCTGGCTGGGTAGCTCAGTTGGTTAGTGTTGTCCCGATATGCCAAGGTTGTGAGTTCAATCCCCAGTCAGGGCACACATAAAAATCAACCAATGAATGCATAAATGAGTGGAACAACAAATTGATATTTCTTTATTTGTTTCTCTCTCTCTCCCTCCCTCCCAAAGTCAATTTTTAAAAAATGAAAAAGGACACAATCATTCCTCCTTCCAAATTTCTACCATTTTAGGAATACTGATCCTCTCTTTATCACCTTGAAAATCACTTACAGTCAAAATGGAAAAGTCTCTGGTTACTTCCTTAGTCCAGTTTACTTCCTGAGATGTAATAAATGAAGTGTTTCTTAAGTTAATTCTTTCCATGGGCAGAACACGTCCTTCAATCTAAACAGAAAAGAAAGTATCTATGACAGCCATCTGCAAACACTTTTCAGAAAAACATGGATACTGTTCTCTGTGGGGCCTGGTCAGCTCCACAACATAGACCTGTCTCTACTATAACTTCTCAGAAAAGCAGGAAAATGGAACTGCTAGCAGTGAGAGTCCATGTCAATAAACCTCTGGACATATGCAGATAAAACTTCGATAGGCACTGCTCTTTAATTACTGAAGCCTCCAACATAGTCTCCCAAGAAAAGGATCAGAAAACATTGTCCTTTTAGAAGCAGAGAATGCATGTAAAACAACAACAGTTTCAAAGTGAAAAGGAATATAAAATCTTTACATATCTTTTAAGGGAAAAATTGAAAGAAAATTAAGGTAAAGTTTCCTAACAATGCTGAATGCAAACTACTATTCTACTTTATACAAAGGAAAAGCTGGAAGAAAAGGTATAAACATAATGAGAAAACAAATTGAATAACAAATCAGTTAGACCTGAATACCCCCAAATAGGAAGATAACTATTGATAGATTGATAATATCTCGTTATTATGGACTACTTTACAACCTTTAAAATCACTTTCTAACTACATGTAATAAAATCCTGTTTTTGCAAAAATTTAAGTAGCAAGGTACGCACCTTAGAAAATTGAATGAGTCCACACTTAGTAATGATTATCTCTGGTAAAGTGTAATTATGGAGAATTTTTACTATCAATGACCTCTACGGTTTGCTTTCTTTTTTTTTCTTTTTCTTTTGTATTTTTCCGAAGCCAGAAACGGGGAGGCAGTCAGACAGACTCCCCGCATGCACCCGACCAGGATCCACCTGGCACGCCCACCAGGGGGCGATGCTCTGCCCATCCGGGGCGTTGCTCCATTGCGACCAGAGCCAGTCTAGCGCCTGAGGCAGAGGCCATGGAGCCATCCTCAGCACCCGGGCCAACTTTGCTCCAATGGAGCCTTGGCTGCGGGAGGGGAAGAGAGAGACAGAGAGGAAGGAGAGGGGGAGGGGTGGAGAAGCAGATGGGCGCTTCTCCTGTGTGCCCTGGCCGGGAATCAAACCTGGGACTCCTGCACATCAGGCCGACGCTCTACCACTGAGCCAACCGACCAGGACCTACGGTTTGCTTTCTAAAGACAAAAAACACACACAGTTTACCTGTGATCAAAAAATTTTAATGGTTTTCTTAATATTATAAAAGTCCATCTGAACACAATAACAATATTCATGTTAACAAAAGTGTCAAGAATCAGACTCATCTCATGCTTATGAAAATAATGTGGTCTGGAAAACTGAAAATGAGTAAAATTTAAGTCAATATTTCTTTGCTACCTAATTGACTAAAAATTAACAGCAAGGATCCCTGGGAGATACAGAGGAAAACTATGTAAGAAGTACTGGGTAAATTAACTCCAGAAAATTCCAGTAAAATTTAAAAAAAATATAAAATAATAAAGCAAGAGCTCCAAAATCAGATAACATAGCAAGCTGGCACTCAGTGCCAGAGCTCAAAGTCTCTGGCTTCCTGCCCCCCCCCCCCCCCACCATACACACCCTCTGGGTTACCTTATGTACATCCTTCTGCAGATAGAGTCCCCATCGTGTTAGTTCATGGCTGGCTGTCTCATTCTTTGAAATTCTCTGTATCAAGCATACCAAAGCATTATGGTGCTGTTTGGGGCTCAGGTTGATCTGCTGAGTCAAATCCTAAATAAAATTAAAATGCAGATAATTAGTTTTTTGGTTTTTTTTTACAGGGACAGAGAGAGAGAGAGAGAGATGGATAGATAGGGACGACAAACAGGAACTGAGAGAGATGAGAAGCATCAATCATCAGTTTTTTGTTGCGACACCTTAGTGCAGGGGTCCCCAAACTATAGCCCACGGGGCGCATGCGGTCCCGAAGCCATTTATCTGGCCCTCGCCGCACTTCCGGAAGGGGCACCTCTTTCATTGGTGGTGAGAGAAGCACATTGACCATCTCATTAGCCAAAAGCAGGCCCATAGTTCCCATTGAAATACTGGTCAGTTTGTTGATTTAAATTTACTTGTTCTTTATTTTAAATATTGTATTTGTTCCGTTTTGTTTTTTTACTTTAAAATAAGATATGTGCAGTGTGCATAGGGATTTGTTCATAGTTTTTTTTATAGTCTGGTCCTCCAACGGTCTGAGGGACAGTGAACTGGCCCCCTGTATAAAAAGTTTGGGGACCCCAGCCTTAGTTGTTTATCGATTGCTTTCTCATATGTGCCTTGACCGTGGGCCTTCAGCAGACCGAGTAACCACTTGCTTGAGCCTGTGACCTTGGGTCCAAGCTGGTGAGCTTTTTGCTCAAGCCAGATGAGCCTGCGCTCAAGCTGGAGACCTCGAGGTCTCAAACCTGGGTCCTTCTGCATCCCAGTCTGACACTCTATCTACTGCACCACTGCCTGGTCAGGCCAGATAATTAGTTTTTAGTATTACTTTCTTCAATATGAGGTTAAATAAACCCCAATGAGTCTTAAATGGTTCCATAAGAGACTTCCTTCACATTGAAATCTGTAGAAATGTTCAAATACCTCTATGAACTTTAATACATCTCTCTCAGGAAGATTAATAAGGTGTAAGATTAAAAATTTAATTATAAAAGAATTATAATGTTATTGTTCCTTTCCCCTCATGACATTTAAGTCTTACTTCTTTTTCAAAACCATGTTCTGAATTAAAAATTCCTAAAGGATTCTATGAAACAAGTGCTAATGGGGCTTGATTTTACCTGTTTAATATTTGGAAAAAACTGGGGGAAAAATGCCCTGTGCCTGGCACACAGCTAAACATAACATAATGGAAAACAATATCCAGGCTTCCACTTTACATCATGCCACACCATCATTTAATGTCACCATAAGACAAGTCTTTGTTTTTGTGTCTTTTGTCCAGAGGTTAGCCCCTGATAGCTGCTTTCTACATCTTTATTGTTGAGTGAGTACCTAACACGTGTGAATGAAGATTCTGAATCTCACAGTTGAGTTCTTTATTTATTCTTCTGGGACTAAAAACTATACAGCTCTTGTTCTCTGAGAGGCAGTCAGGGTCAGTAAGTCTATGGAGTTTTATATAGATAGCTCTGTGATCATAAAGTCATTAGGAACTGGGAATTTAAGGAAGGCCCCTTGACCCACATATTAAACATAGAAGTATCAGAAGGTGAACACGGAAGAAACCTCTTACAGGAATGATAAGCATTATTTTTTTTTTATTTTTTTTTATTTTTTATTTTTCTTGAAGCTGGAAACGGGGAGAGACAGTCAGACGGACTCCTGCATGCGCCCGACCGGGATCCACCCGGCACGCCCACCAGGGGCGAGGCTCTGCCCACCTGGGGGCGATGCTCTGCCCCTCCGGGGCGTCGCTCTGCTGCGACCAGAGCCACTCCAGCACCTGGGGCAGAGGCCAAGGAGCCATCCCCAGCGCCTGGGCCATCCTTGCTCCAATGGAGCCTTAGCTGCGGGAGGGGAAGAGAGAGACAGAGAGGAAGGAGGGGGGGGGGTGGAGAAGCAAATGGGTGCTTCTCCTATGTGCCCTGGCTGGGAATCGAACCCGGGTCCCCCGCACGCCAGGCCGATGCTCTACCGCTGAGCCAACCGACCAGGGCGATAAGCATTCTTTTAGGCTCTTTATGATGTTACTAAAGATACGTGGCATCTGAGACAAGCGTGGTCCAGGAACAAGACAGACACAGACGGGAAGACTGAGGCCATGGGGAAAGGCCCACGAGTTACAGTGGGGAGATGAAGCTCTGAGGGTACAGACCCATCTCTGCTCCTCAGCTACTTCCCACAGAGACAAAGCCTAAAACTTCCAGGATACTCTAGGCCCCACACAAAAAAAACTTCTACCCTTTTACCTCATCCTCTGACTTGCTGTCTTTTTCGTACATTATCTCCTCCATCCTTTCAAATAAACTGAAGGCTTATTAGAAATGCTTTTAAAAATTCAGTGCTCTCAAAGAATCTCATTTATGACCAAATGACCAGTTCACAGTCATCCACCAGACTAGTAAGGCTGAATTATTTGTTTCCCTTTACCTTATAATCTGGTCACTCTACTGTTCTAACAACTGCCAAAATGAAGCTCTGACTGGCTTTTTCAGTGTGTAGAAGAGGCATGGATCAGGTTTACAGAGAGGAAAACTGGAACATGGAAGAATGGACCTACTCAGGTAAGGATGCAAGCGTGGAATGACTCTGGCTCTATCTGCTCAAAGCAAGCATTTCTCACCTTCATGGCCCTGAAGTCCTTCTTCATCTTCTCAGGGATCCCAGTCATGAAGGCAAGCTCAGGCAGCAGCAAGATTTCACCTTTCAGCAGCTTTGAAGAGACAAATAAGAGGGACAATAAAGCAGTAAGAGAGGAACCTGGTCCCTGTCCTGTAGAGGACATGCTATGCCCAGTGCTGGCCCTGCAGTGCTGTCACTGGCAAACTAAGGAATAGAAAACTCCAAAGGGCAGTGAAGTACTATGGGTATTTTATTCTTTCCCCTGTCACAACACTTACAGCTATTTTATCAGGTAAATGGAAGAATATTGAGACTATCAAAAGGAAAAGGAACTAGAAAAAAATCCTGACCCTCTTGAGCTTCCAGACAAGCCAAGACAATACATCCTCTCAAGCTGGTGCCTGAACCTTACCCTAGCCTGTCAATCCTCAGCATTCACATGTAAGACAGAATAGTCAGGTGTCAATGTACTTCCCCCTGGCTCCAGCCTTCTTAAACTGTCTAAAACTTCCCTAATGAATCCAGTGTTTTAATTTTTAGCAGCAAATTCTCCTGATTCTGTAATCTAACTTGCTCACGCGAACATTTAGCTCCTCGTTATGGAGATATCAAAAGCAAACCCTACGGCATCTCCAAAAAGCAGATAGACTGAACTCCGCAACAGCTCTCCCCAACCACACCATAGTCATTGTGCCTTGATCTCCAAGGCCATGAAGAAGGCCACGACGGCTGATGGACACCCCCACTTACCATCCTTTGGTTATTCTGTCTGTCACTGGGCCTGTGGATCAGCAGTGGCTGGTCCTCTTCCTTAATTGTGATGCCATAGTTTTTGCTACAGTAGGACAGAGGCAGGAAGTAATTTCAGAAGCAGCATCACTACTCTTTTTTTTTTTTAATTTTTTTTATTATTTATTCATTTTAGAGAGGAGAGAGAGGGAGACAGAGAGAGAGAGAGAGAGAGAGAGAGAGAGAGAGAGGAGAGAGAGACTGGGGGAGGAGCTGGAAGCATCAACTCCCATATGTGCCTTGACCAGGCAAGCCCAGGGTTTCGAACCGGCGACCTCAGCATTTCCAGGTCGACGCTTTATCCACTGCGCCACCACAGGTCAGGCAGCATCACTACTCTTAAAGCAAGATAGTCTGTCTTTTAACCAGGACTGAGCTGCAAATTTACATAATATCCTTGTCAAAGGTCCATCAAAAACTCATCTTAGCATAACTGCAAAAAGAAGGGTCAAATTACTGTTGCAATTAAATAGAGGAGAAATAGACTAAGGTCAAAGAAAGAATTTGTTTAAAACTGCATCAGGCTAAAGGACTTAGGCAACTAGAAAGCCAAAATGATAGCCGAATGATTAATGACTTGCATCTAATCTTTCCAACCAGACTTCAAACCAGCAAAGGAAATACAATTCAAAGCCCTGAGATTAATTTATAAAATCACTTTCAAAAGTACTAAAAGGAATGAATGTGTAAGGGTGTCATATTCAAGTCTAATCCCACAAAGGAGTTCATTCCTTCTTAGGTGCATTACCAATCCAATTATTTTAGAAGTTTCCCACTGTTCACCACAGTGGAATTCAATATTCCAGGTAGACTATGTTCCCCCAACCAAGCTCAGTCTCTTTACCTATAGTATTCCAAGAATGTGATCTCCTTCCCATCAGCCATCGTGAAGCTATCTTTCGGAGTCTTATTCCAATCCACATCATCAATATGATAGGTGCGGTTGTTGTATCGGGTTATGATAATACTGCCCACCAGAAGCTTAGTGCACTTGTCCTGGAAGTTCTCTCCGTTCTGCTGATACATGGCATGCCTTTGGAAAGAGACAAAGATGTCTGGATCACATTTGTATACACAGAGCAATAGGAAAGGGATTAGTGTGTATTAAACCAAACCAAGTCTTGTTAACCAGAGACTTAAACACAATCCCCCTCTACCTTGGCAAGGCTTATGGAATGAAGCATTTCCATTCAGCATTCCTCATCTGTTCTACAATTTAAAACCCAAACAACAGTGGTTAATCTATATTTATTACCACCTATGACTGAGTTTTTTATAAAACAGCTTCTTAAAGGTAGATTCCCCACTACCACTCATTCACTCACATGATATCCAGCACAGAATCACTGCGAATGACCTTATGGGAGACATCAGCCAACAGGAAGAGACCACCATCTGTTTTCCGGATGCTAGCTGCGTAGCCTGGCCAAATCTGCAGTCTGAAGAGATAAGCAGGCTTTCACCTTAGGGTTTTAATAGACTCACAGACACTTCCATGCCCCTCTCTGAAACAATATGTGGCGCACATACTGCCTTTCCCGGGTAACAACAAACAAGCACCAGGAAACAGTCAATTAAATCAGTATTATTGTGAACTTACTAAAATACTAAACTATGAAAGAGATTTAACTGATAAATTGTATTCACTATCATAAAATACTGAGATTGTTGTCCTAAATATGTTTTTTTTTTCCAATGAAAAATTTATTTCCAGAACATTCAGAAGGGAGAACGAGGAAACCACCACCTACCTGTGCTGCTGCAGCACCATAGCGCTCATTGGGTCATAGAAATTTCTCCCCACAAGCTTCATGTCTAAAAGTTTCATTACCCTGAAATATAGAGCAAGAATGGGCTTTCTAGTGGAAGAATCCAAAAAAACAAAGCTCTGTTACTTTTAGGTACATTTCCTTTGCAAGCTTAAAAGATCAGAGTCATTGATGCCCTGTGCCCAATATAGCTTTTATCATCACGAAAACACTCTTGAAAAAGAAAAAAAAAATCACCATGGCATTTATATTGGGGCACAGGTAACTGCAGCTTTTCTTATTTACGAGGTAACCAAAAATGGAGGCTCAATTTATATTACTTTCACCCTTAACTAAAGAGCATGTAAGAGAGTCAGTTCCTAAACTTGTGGATATCAGTCTGATGAACGAAGTAATGTTTGTTTCTGGCAGTTAAGTTTAGTAGACAGAAATTAGACTGTGTTTCATTAAAAAAGAAGTGGCCTGACCAGGTGGTGGCACAGTGGATAGAGTATCAGACTGGGATGCGGAGGACCCAAGTTTGAGACCCCGAGGTCGCCAGCATGAGTGTGGGCTCATCTGGTTTGAGCAAAGCTCACCAGCTTGGACCCAAGGTCACTGGCTTGAGCAAGGGGTTGCTTGGTCTGCTGAAGGCCCACGGTAAGGCAGATATGAGAAAGCAATCAATGAACAACTAAGGTGTCGCAATGAAAAACTAATGATTGATGCTTCTCATCTCTCTCTGTTTCCGTCTGTCTGTCTCTATCTATTCCTCTCTCTGACTCTCTCCCTGTCTCTGTATAAAAAAAAAAAAAAGTGGTGTGGGAATAACATTATGAAAATTAAGTCTTTAAAAAGTTTAAAAATTATGTCTGTCTGTATCCAAAACTTCAAGGAACCAGGAAGAAAATTCTTCTAGTAAAAATTTTTACACACTGCCTCTTGAAGTAGCCTCATCACTAACACCATTAAATACATTAAATATGTACTTTAAACACCTGTTTTTAAAGTTCCTGAATCCATCTCCCATCAATTACCTCAAACCTACTTTCATATATCCAAATCTGGTCAATCACTTGAGATAACTTTTGAGTAACTTCCCCACAGTATCATGCACTTATTTCTTAAATGTTTCCAAACTCATCTATATAATGTACTGTAGTGCAGTAGAATTTAAACACCTTGAAGAGCACTGTTACAAATATAAAGCTGAGGTTAAAGAAAAGAAGGCGTCAGCTGTTTTCTCACCTACGGAAAACAACGTTGTAGAAGGGAATGCACAAGTCAGAACAGGGCTCCAGAATCTTGGTCAACTGAATCTTAACGCTGATCTCGGCACCATCAGTTTTCCTTTGACTTTTTAACTCAAGAACCTAACAAATAAATATATGCAAATAAAAAGAAACGACAAAACTACCAAGCCCTAATCTAATCCAACTGTGTCCAGAAAACACTAAAATACCTTAAATATGTTTTCTACTGTCCCTCACTTTGCTGCCCACACTGGAAGAAAATCACAGCATGACAGTCAGGATTTAAGACTGGATTTACTCCCTGGCCTGTGGTGGCACAGTGGATAGAGCATTGACCTGCAGTGCTGAAGTCACTGGTTTGAGGCCCTGAGCTTGCCCCATGAAGGCACATATGACAAGCAATCAATAAACAACCAAAGTGTACATATATACTATGGAATACTACTCAGCCATAAGAAATGATGACATCGGATCTTTTACAATAACATGGATGGACCCTGACAACATTATACGGAGTGAAATAAGTAAATCAGAAAAAAAAAACTAAGATGAATCCATACATAGAAGGGACATAAAAATGAGACTCAGAGACATGAACAAGAATGTGATGGCAACAGGGGCGGGGGGTTGGGGGAGGGGGGGAGGGGGTGAAGAAGGAGAGAGGGGTTAGGGGAGGGGAGGGGCACAAAGAAAACCAGATAGAAGGTGACAGAAGACAATTTAACTTTGGGGGAGGGGTATACAGCACAATCAAATGTCAAAATAATCTAGAGATATTTTCTCTCAACATATGTACCCTGATTTATCAATGTCACTGCATTAAATTTAATAAAAAATAATAATAATAATAATAAACAACCAAAGTGAAGCAATTATGAGCTACACCCCCATCCACCCTGGGAGGGAGGGAGGGAAGAGGGAGGGTTGATTGGTGAGAGAAACCAGTGGAGAACTAGCATAAGAACCCTTTGAATTCTGAAACCATTATTTGTCACTGAGGTCAGAGGGTTCCAACCACTCCTCTTATAAAGGGACTTCTTGAAGAACTCAAATGTAAAAGTTTCTCAGTTTGTCATTTCTTTTTTATGGAGAAGTCTAACTTTCATCTTAGAAAGTACAACTCAAATGTTCAGAAGTTTATGATTTCCCACCATTCAAAGCACTAGAACACTCTTAGGTTTTATCTGAAAGTACATTTTCTGTTTGGTCTCACTTGTTGAAGCTTAACAGGCAGATAGAGAATGGATCCATCAAAAGCAGTGACGTTTCCAGTGACAGTTTGATGTTCCTTCAACATGCCAAACCTCATGCTTTTGCATTCCACATTGGGGCTAGAAAGTAATGAAGAGGATGTTATTGCAATTTGACTCAAAGAGTAGTCTTGACTACCACTGTGCAATAGATTTTTAGAAAAGCAGTCTCTTATAACTACTGCTCCATCTAGTAGTCATATTAAAAGGTCAAATACTGCTCCTGACTAATAAAGAACTTAGACCAAGGATCCTTGCTCACAGAAAATAAAAACTCGTAATTTCACCCGCCCCCCCATGAAATGCCTTAGCATGTTAGTACACACTCTTCCAGAGTTTAGATCACAGAATCAGAAAACTTTTTCTGTGAAGGACCAAGTAGTAAATATTTTCAGCTTTGCCAGCCAGATGATCTCTGTTGCAACTACTCTCTGCAGACAACACTGAAGGACCACAGACAGTATGTCTATCAATGTGTATGGCTGCGTTCCAAGAAAACTTTATTATCAGATTTTACTCTAACCTTTTCTCACTCAAGAAAATTTCAATATTTACTGATTCATTACCACAAATGTTAGTTTTGAAAAACTCTAGCAGCTTTGTACCATGACTATTCCATTACATCACAGTAACACACAGCATGTTCTGTAACAGCAAAATTTAAACAAATCCAAGGCTAAAAAGGATCAAGCATGTTTAAAGTCATAATCCAATATACATAGTTGAACACCAAACCACTCACTCACTGAAATGCTAACATTACACTTCAAAAGCTTCTGCAAAGTTCATATATAGCATGTACATGTATGTGAATACAATATTCAAAGATGTCTTTCTAGACTCCCTTCCCGTAGTACCAGAAAGCTACAGGATGATCAGTCCCTGTAATACAGCCTCTCAGTATTCCCTCAGGGGCCTGGCACCCTCCTCACATTGTAGCTTCAAAGGTCCAGATCTACAATCTCAAAATTTATAGAATCCATGTCTTCTCCCAGTCAATACAGAGACCTGTAAAGACTCTCACACTCTTCTGTTTCATGAACATTTGTCAATTCATTTCCAGATAAGAGTTCTACCTTCTGGTAAGTGCTCAACTTCTTCCCTCACATTCCACAACAGGCCATTCCAACTACCTTTCACTAGCTAAGGTTCAATTTCACCCTCTTTTCCAGATCTGTCATATGTGCTCAGCTCTGCTATGTTTTTTTATTTTGACAGTGACAGAGAGAGTCAGAGAGAGGGACAGATAGGGACAGAAAAGAAGGGAGAGAGATGAGAAGCATGAATTCTTCATTATGGTACCTTAGTTGTTCACTGACTGCTTTCTCATATGTGCCTTGACAGGGGGCTACAGCAGAGCGAGTGACCCCTTGCTCAAGCCAGAGACCTTGGGCTTCAAGCCAGTGACCTTTGGACTCAAGGTGGTGGCCCTGCGCTCAAGTTGGTGAGCCTGCATTCAAGTCAGTGACCTCGGGGTTTCAAACCTGGGTCCTCTGCGTCCCAGTCTAATGCTCTATCTACTGTGCTACTGCCTGGTCAGGCTCTCTTTTGTTCTGTTAGCTTAGTTTTTCCTTCATAATTCTAACAAAATACTAGAAGATCACAAATGGTGCTCTTGGAAGCAAGTTCAATGACTCTTTTCTCCTGTGACCAAAGTCATCCATCTCCTCCCCACGGAAATGGACCCTTCTTTAATCTCTATACCTTATCTTCAGGGTATTTTCCCCCTAACTTCCTTTCTTCTCTTTTGCTCCACTTCTTCCTCTTATACCAATTAGTAGTCTTTCAAAAATTCAGTTTTCCATCTTCCTAGTTTCTCCACAGATTTTCCAAAACATTCATTCCTTTTCACAATTCCAACTACTAACCTCCAATAAATTACTCTCCTGAGATTTTGAGAACACAAACTAATATGAATTCTTAATTTTTATAAAGTATGATCAATCCTAAAGTTACTGACATAACTTATTTTCTCTGATTTTCTCACCCTCAAATTTAACCCTACACTATCACTAGAGAGCCATCACATATTGATACGAGATTCACGCAGGAAGGATTTGGTAGGGAGGCTATGTATCTTACACCATTGGGGGAGAGAGACTCTATTTAAGAGGAGAAATATGGCCCTGGCCAGTTGGCTCAGTAGGTAGAGTGTCGGCCCAGTGTGCAGAAGTCCCGGGTTCAATCCCCAGTCTGGGCACACATGAGAAGAGACCATCTGCTTCTCCTCCCCTCCCTTTCTCCTCCCTCTCTCTTCCCCTCCTGCAGCTGGTGGCTGACTGACTCGAGTGGAGGCCCCGAGCTCTGAGGCCCCAGGCACTGAGGATAGCTTGGTTGGTCTGAGCGCATGAGGACAGCAAGGGGTCGAGTATCACCCCCAGACAGGGGTTGCCAGGTGGATCCCAGTTGGGGTGCGTGCAGAAGTCTGTCTCTGTATCTCCCCTTCTCTCACTTAAAAAAAAAAAAAAAAGAGGAATACAAAATGAGTTAAATGGTCATGGAAAGGGTTCTATGTAAGTATAAGGCCATAAACTTAAGCTTCATTAACTTCCCAGTAAATCTCTTCTAATCTCATGCATAAACTGCACCTGTTAAATTAAATCTGAATTGGTAATATAACTAAATTTAAAAAATGTTAACCTTAAACTTACTATAAGGATTCACATACATGCATTGTAGGAGTAGAGAAGTAGTTCATTAGGAATTATACAAAAAAATAGTTGTCAGCCCTGGCCAGAGAGCTCAGCTGGTTAGAGCATCATCCCAATACGCCAAGGTTATGGGTTTGATCCCCAGTCAGGGCATGTACAAGAGCTAACCAATGAATGCATAAATAAGTTGGAACGAAAAAATCAATTTCTCTCTCTCCCTCCCCCTACCCACTCCTTTAAAATGAATAAATTAAAAAAAATTTTAATTCAGTTATTCCAGGAGAATGGTTTCATTACTGTTCTCTAAGATGTGAATAATATAGGAAAAACCCTATGAATACCTGAAAGTCACATGATATTGATAAACTGCTTCATTATGACACTGTATTTTGATAAGGTTCAATCCCAAAGGTTGAGGTATTCCTTTCGATCCTTGTTTCACAAAAAGCACCCTGGAAAATAAAAAACAAAAGTACTCACACATACCAAAGATTAAAAATAAAAAAACAACTCACATCACACATACACACACACACACACACACACACACACACACACAATAGACAGGAGAAAGTCTATTTTACACTTTGCTTAAAGATACACAGCAAGAATTGAGATCCATAAAAGCAAACTTTGAAGGCTAGTAGATACATGAATGGTAATCTCTAATTAAAGAAGGTCACACCTGATCAGGTGGTGGCACAGTGGATAGAGTGTTGGACTGGGACACGGAGGACCCAGGTTCGAAACCCCAAGGTCATCAGCTTGAGCACAGGATTGCTGGCTTGAGCAAGGGGTTACTACTCTGCTGTAGCTCCCCGGTCAAGGCACATGAGAAAGCAATTGATGAACAACTAAGGTGCTGCAACAAAGAATTGATGCTTCTCATCTCTCTCCCTTCCTGCCTGTCCCTGACTCACTCTAAAAAAATTAAAATTAAATTAAATTAAAAAAATAAAAAATAAGTAAGGTCACCCTATTTGCACTGGTAATATCACTAGAATAGATGATACCAGCTAAGAACACAGGAATTAATTCCATAGAGAAAAATGAATTGCTGTAAGTTTTCCTAAATGATTTCCTTACCTTCACCATGATAAAAATTGTGTATGTCTCTACACTGGGAAGGAAATGGAAAGATATGGGTCCACTCTCTGGCATACATTATCTACACTTATCATTAACCTCATTTCACTTCATCAGGAATTGTCCTACTCCTTTGACATTCTCCCCATGAGCAAAAAAAAAAAAAAAAGACAAAAGAAACAAAAAAACAAGGCCCTGGCCGGTTGGCTCAGCTGTAGGGCATCAGCCCGGCATGTGGAAGTCCCAGTTCAATTCCTGGCCAGGGCACACAGGAAAAGCACCCATCTGCTTCTCCACCCCTCCCCCTCTCCTTCCTCTCTGTCTCTCGATTCCCCTCCCACAGCCAAGGCGCCATTGGAGCAAAGTTGGCCTGGGCACTGAGGATGGCTCCATGGCCTCTGCCTTAGGCACTAGAATGGCTCCAATTGCAGCTGGGCCGAGCGTTGCCCCTGGTGGGCATGCCAGGTTGATCCCAGTTGGGCATATGTGGGAGTTTGTCTGTCTCCCCCTCCTCCCACTTTTCACTTCAGAAAAACATAAAACAACAATAAACAAACAAAATACAAAATGAACAAGCTTGCAGTACCTACCAACAGAAACAACATTAACAATAATATGAGAAGCCCTCTCCCACATCATTAGTAAGCAAAGAAGGCTGAGCTCCTGACTTACTTTTCCTTGTGTTCTGCTGTTCCCGGTGGAATGTGATCCTGAGTTTGTAGTGAAGATGGGGGCAGAGATGGCAGTGATGGCTGCTGGGCAGAACCCCAAGGCACATGGACAGCATTGGGAGCCCTGCATACACCTCTGCCTATACCACCAGCTGCTCTTCCCAATGGTAACACAGGTACATCCAAATTCCCTCTTCCAAGCATTCTGAAATGTTGAGAAAAGGTTGAAAAGAGGCCAATCTGAACTTATTATTATTATTATTATTATTATTTGTATTTTCCTGAAGCTAGAAACGGGGAGAGACAATCAGACAGACTCCCGCATGCGCCCGACCAGGATCCACCCGGCACGCCCACGGGGGGGGGGGGGGCGATGCTCTGCCCCTCCGGGGCATGCTCTGTTGCGACCAGAGCCACTCTAGCGCCTGGGGCAGAGGCCAAGTAGCCATCCCCAGCGCCCGGGCCATCTTTGCTCCAATGGAGCCTCGGCTGCGGGAAGGGAAGAGAGAGACAGAGAGGAAGGAGAAGGGGAGGGGTGAAGAAGCAGATGGGTGCCTCTCCTGTGTGCCCTGGCCGGGAATCGAACCCGGGACTTCTGCACGCCAGGCGGACGCTCTACCACTGAGCCAACCGGCCAGGGCCCAATCTGGACTTTTTAAATCATGCTTATATCTCTGGGATTCTCTCCAAGTCCAATATGCTAACATACCTCATCCACCAATTGCTACTAATATTGACTCTCACAGCCAACTTCTATGATAGAACTGAGGTGAAAGTTTGGCTCTCTAAAAGAACCACTATAATCGTGTTAATTTCTTTTTTATTTAGGGAGGGGACAGACAGGCAGGGATAGAGATGAGAAGAATCAACTCATAGTTGCAGCACCTTAGTTGTTCATTGATTGCTTTCTCATATGTGCCTTGACCTGGGGGGCTCCAGCCAAGACAGAGACCCTGCGCTCAAGCAGCAACCTTGGGGTTTTGAACCTGGGTCCTCAGCATCCCAGGCAGATGCTCTATCCACTGTGCCACTGCCTGGTCAGGCAATGAGGTTAACTTCTTAAGAGGGCAAATGAAGTTGTGAAGTGTACAGTGGAGAACTACTTTTTAAACCCTTTTCTAATGACTAATTGGATCTGTTGCTGGTGACTACTCTTAGAAAGTACACATTGTTTAAAATAAAACCATGCATTGTTTGTTTGTGAGATAATATAACCTGTTTAGAGTTGTCCTTTGGAGATACAGAAATACTTCATCTGAATGTGAGTTACCTGAGAAGGGAACTTGACCCACCTATTCCAACCAATAGAGGCCTCTGCCATCTTGCTATCCCCAGCTGCCAACACTGACGGATTCAGAAAAGTGGAACGAGGTTCTTCTTTTTCCTTGTGTACCATTCCGACAGACAAGCCTCGACCTAAAATGCCTCTCCCTGAATGGAAGGATCAAAGCTCAGTTATAACTGTGAGTTGAACATGTTGCAAATTATAGTTATTTTTCTGAAGACAAACTAAAGCAATCATATAATCCCCACATTTTCTTTTTTCTTCCTCTCTTTTTTTAAGTGAGAGGAGAGGAGATAGACTCTCACGTGCGCCCCATCCAGAATCCACCTGGCAACCCTGTCTGGGGCCAACTGAGTCACTGGCTGCAAGAGGAAAAGAGAGAGAGAGAAGGGGGAGAAGGAAGGAAAGAGAAGCAGGCGGTCACTTTTCATGTGTGCCCTGACTGGGAATCGCACCCAGAACTTCCTCACACTGAGCCAATGCTCTATCCACTGAGCCACCAGGACAGGGCCACCACTACATTTTCTCAAGTTAGTTTTCCACATACCTAAATAAGGCGTTTCCCGTTTCAGGGAGTTCTGGGACACTGTTTCAATGTCCAGTCCTTGGAACATGGAAAGCAAACCAACAGCTTCCTATGGTAAGTCAAAGAATAAAGTTATTCCAAGATGTAGCTTAAAACTCCAGAAATAAATGATGGTTTTCTTAAAGTCTTATAAATAATAAAAACCATCCTCTTTAAATTCTATAAATGTTACAAAGAATAAAAATAGCTCCTAAAATGATTAAATACTTCATTTTTAAAAAACACTAACTATATCATATTCGGTTTTTAAGCATAAGTAGTTATAGTCTGTGATTTGATATACAGTATAGCAGAATGCAAAAGAACAGAATTAACTTTTGTATTTTTCTGGTTTATGTCTGGCACATCCGAGGTAGACTAGCACACTCAAGAGGAAACGAATACACTAGTTAATAATTTTTTTAAAAAAATGAATCATTTAAGGGTATATGTTTTTGTTTTGTTTTTTTAACAGGCGCCAACAGCAAACCAGCCATTGTTTTCCTGTAGCCATCTTCAATGTTTATTGCTATTACACTAGTTCAAGCTGATACACACATACTTATTTAAGTAGAAATACAAGATTACTTTCATCAGTTCTTTTTACAGAACATTGTATTTGACACTGTCCACTCTACTTACAATTGTCATACTGTTATTAGGTTTTCCCTATATTTGTTAACTCTTTATTCTTTGAGGTTAACTATAGACAAATACCATCTTTAAATATCTGTATAATTAGAAGATTAAGAATGCACATACAAGCAGTAGCAAGGGCTGAAGATCCATTTTAAGATTATTAACCAGAATTGAACGATATTGTTAAGACTTCAGACAGAAATGTATGTAGTAGGGCACTTTGGGTGATATCCTAGCAGATGTTTCCCCCTGAAGTTATTGGTAAAGTAGTGAGTATAGTTTTTATATTTTTGGAAGAGCCTTCTTTAAAAAAAATTCTTAACAATTACTACCCCAAAAGCAGGAGTGGCTCCTAATAGCGTAAAGTCAAATCCAGAGTAAAAGTCTAAACACTCAGAAAAGAGCAAAAGTATGTATCTTTAAATCTACCATTGATATATTTATAGTATATGCACATTTATATAAGGCTGGAGGACGCAAGCATTAACCCAAATCCATCTAACATTCATTATAAGGCACTTTTTCTAGACTCTCAACTAGAATTTGAAACACATGCCTGGAAGGTGTTAACTACATGTTCAAGGGGAAAAAAACACAAAAACGTAAACAAGTAAAAAAACCCAACCCGTATTTTCACATAGAGGACTTCACAGTTTTCTAAGCATTTTGAAATCCATTATTTTCTCTGATAGGCAGGATGCTGCTACTATCAGTCCAGCCACGGTCTTACCCTTTGTGCCGGTTCAGGCTGTGGTCTCCGTTCCTCTGACTTTCCAAATACATGGCCTCTGCCTACTGGTCTTGCCCGACCCAGAGCTGATTCCAAAGGATTAGGATCTTGTGGCCAAGAGCCTGGCATCTGCACACACTGAGATGGGTGGCCAAGAGAAGGGCCCCTGAAGGGTGGTCGGACCGGGTCCATTGAAAGGCTGCAGAGGATACAAAAGCTAACCCTGTACTGGTTAACTACTTGCCAGCATTTTATAAAGATTAAGGATTCCCAATTGTTTTCCTTTTCCTTCAAGACAGACTCACAAAGCATTAAAGAAAAACTTACTTTTGGTCGCACCAGTGATGCAACCAGCCCCCTATATCATGTTCACTTCCAAATTTATTTATTTAGCCCAGAATATTCAAAACACTCCCCATCAGCAATCGCTCAGAGGCTAAGCCCTCTTTGAATTTTCCTATATTTTCTATCCAAGCAGCCTCTCAGAGAACTTAGTCTTATATGTTAACTAACAGTTTTAGAAAGAAGTGCATTTTATGTATGAGCATATGAAAATTTATAGTTAACAGAGACACACTGTCCTATTCTGTTAATGAATGTTTATAGGTTGTGCTTTGTTTTCAACCTCTCTTTCCTTTGCCAGAGGCCTAATTTTTTTTCAGTTCATTATCACATTAAACTATTCCATCTCCTCATCTTTCTTCTTGGTAGCTTCCCTGTATCGTATCCAACTCCTTTCTACAAAACTTTACAAACTCCACCAAAACTGAGGTTTCCAGGGTACAGACCCTTTCTGCTTTGAGCCTACAATACCTGATGAATTTCAGGTAACATTTTGTTTTGTTTTGTTTTGTTTTTTGTATTTTTCTGAAGCTGGAAACGAGGAGGCAGTCAGACTCCCGCATGCGCCCGACAGGGAATCCACCCGGCGCGCCCACCAGGGGGCGATGCTCTGCCCATCTGTTGCGAGCAGAGCCACTCTAGCGCCTGAGGCAGACGCCATGGAGCCATCCCCAGGGCCCGGGCCATCTTTGCTCCAATGGAGCCTCGGCTGCGGGAGTGGAAGAGAGAGACAGAGAGGAAGGAGAGGGGGAGGGGTGGAGAAGCAGATGGGCGCTTCTCCTGTGTGCCCTGGCCGGGAATCGAACCCGGGACTTCTGCACACCAGGCCGACGCTCTACCACTGAGCCAACCGGCCAGGGCCTCAGTAACATTTTAACACCTTTTTCTACCCCAAGTAATCAGGGCTGAGGCTCCTCCTGCTTCCCAAATCTCAGGTCCTTCAAAATCACTTTCTAACCTATAGACTTCCTGAATCCTCCTTTAAGGGGCTTCCTTCATTGTCCTGACCCACCTCTGACCCCTGAAGAATCTTTCTTAACTTAAAACTTAAGCCTCTTCTTAACTTTTGCAAACCTGTCTTAACTACTAGCTACAGAGAAATCGGGCCATGCACATAAAAGACTGACAGGTGATTCTTAACATCAATAGTGTAGGTGTAGGTAGTCGGGGATAGCACAAAAATTTTTTAACCAAAACTATCCTCTTTTACACTAAAATGACAGGATATGACTCCCCTCCTCAAAGATTCTCCCCTTTAATCGCTTCAACTGCTTTTCAGTTACCCTGGCCTTTCGGCTCACAGCTTTCCAGCACCAGAAGAATCCAGAATAATCACTTGCCTCAATGGGACACACTGAGAGGCGTCATAATCCCTACCAATTAAACATTTCTGGAAGCTTCCTTCCTCCACCCATAGACACATCCCTCGCCTCCATCATCACGTTTATAGATATGGGCACCTCCTCCAGAAGGCCCTCACTTCCTGTGGCTTTTCTCCTTCCTTTAGTTAGCAGATATAACTGTAAGGTCCACCAGGGAAGGGTCCCAGAATAGGCGAGACCTGCTGTCGCCACTTCCAGCGGAGATCCAAGCTGGGCCGCCAGGACTAGGCCTAAGCAGAGTGGGGGCCCGAGTCCGGGCCCCCGCCCCACCCCGATGGCAAATCCTACCCTCCTGCCACCTCAGGGAGAAGCACCATCCCCACGCCGGGAGGTCCTGCCCACCACTTCCGTCCAAGTATCACCGGGCCTACTCAGGCCTCCACCTCCATACCTGCTCGAGGGCCTGCGTCCTCCCACACACTAGTCTCAACCACTTCCCGCCCACCTCGGGCCTGGGCTGCGAAGATGGATCCTGCTCGCCACCACAAGCTTGAACGCAAGCCCACTGGCCTGGCCCGGAGCAACCTCGGCGTCCCGGTCTCCCTCACCTGTGTTGTGTCCACTCACGAGGACCTGGAGCCGCCTCTGCAGGCCTCAGGGAAACTCTGCTCTCAACACACACGCACGCCCAAGGACCCACGTGTTCGCACGGGAATTTCTGGTCCTCTCGCGGGGCCTCAACGGCTAAGACAATTGGCCAAATGATGTGCCGCTCTCAAGATCCAGTCAGCTCATTGGCTCGCCTGCAAAAAGAGCAGCTCCCTTTCTGGTGGCCTCGCTCTACCAAAGGGGTGATTGAAATAGGGGTCCAGAAGTTACCAGTTAATGAATCGTTAAAATGTGTCACATTATAAAGATCCTGACTCCTTTCCTGTGGGCAACTCCTATAAACAGATTTAGCTTACACGCTCTTGTTGAAATTAACTTGCCCCATCCTTGCCAGTGAAAGGATATGGAAATATATAGGTGGTGAATAGGAAAGAGTAAGCTTGAGTTTACATTCAAACATCTAATTATGTGATCTCCGCGCCTTACTTTCCTTCCCGGCCAGGGCACATGGGAGAGGCGCCCATTTGCTTCTCCACCCCACCCCCCCTTTCCTCTCTGTCTCTCTCTTCCCCTCCCGCAGCCAAGGCTCCATTGGAGCAAAGATGGCCCGGGCCTGGGGATGGGCTCCTTGGCTTCTGCCCCAGGCGCTAGAGTGGCTCTGGTCGGGGCAGAGCAATGCCCTGGAGGGGCAGAGCATCGCCCCCTGGTGGGCAGAGCGTCGCCCCTGGTGGGCGTGCCAGGTGGATCCCAGTCGGGCGCATGCGGGAGTCTGTCTGACTGTCTCTCCCCGTTTCCAGCTTCAGAAAAATACAAAAAAAAAAAAAAAAAAAAAAAAAAAATCTAAGAAAAAAAAAGAAAAGAAATAAAAGCACCCATTCAGAGTTGTATGGAAACATGTACATTCATGAGATGATGTGTGTAAAATACTTAGCACAAGTAGTAGATTGCCTGCAATAAATGATGCCCATCGTTATTTATTGATGCCTAAATCTGTGAGCCAAGAAGAGCTTTCTTCAAACTATATTAAAGCATTGGTGTTTAAGCCCTGGCCAGTTAGCTCTGGGTTAAGAGTGTCCTCCGGAAACAACAAGGTTCAGGTTCCATCCCTGGTCAGAGCACATAGGGGAAGCAAAAACAACTGAGTGGAACAACAAACGAATGCTTCCCTTCCTCCTCCCCTCTCTCCCTCTTTGTGTCTAGATTAAGACCTGGTGAGACAGCTCAGTTGCTTGAAGCATTGTCCTGGAGCACTAAGGTTGCCAGTTCCATCCCCAATCAGGGCACATGCAGGAACAGCTCAATGTTCCTGTCTCTCTCCCTGAATCTCTCTAAAAAATAAGTAAATAAATAAAAATAAAAAGTATTGGTGTTTAATTCACTAATACTGAAATTTTCACCCATAGAAATAAGGATTTCTTCCCCTCACCCAAACATTTTGGAAAATAATTTCACCCTTCTCCAACCCCAGTTTTATTGAGGTGGTTGAAGTCAAGCTTAGAGAGATCTTGCTTACACTGTAGGGATATATCATACAAATGCTCAGTATGGTATAAGGCAGAAGGTTTTTCCAAACCTCAGTTATTTCATACCTTTTTTTAATCCATACATTCAAGGACTGTACTCTCCTTCCCAAATCAGAATAGAGTTTGAAAATTATTGGAGCAGGGGGGTAGAAAGCAGAAATCTATTGGCAGGTTACTTCTTTGTTCTTCATAGATGTAATTTGTTTAACATTGTAAGTTCTACTGCCCACCTCATGTTATAATAACACAAATGCAGAATTATTCTGTTGCCCATGCAAACATTTAGCAGCAAGTGCACTCAGAAACAGTTATGCAGGTCCTAGCTGGGTAGCTCAGTTGGTTAGAGTGTTGTCCTTATATGCCACGGTTGTGGGTTCAATTCCTGGTCAGGGCACATATAAGAATCAATCAATGAATTCATAAATAAGTGGAACAACAAATCAATATTTCTCTCTCTGAATCAATCAATACATTTTAAAAAAATGAATAAAAACCCCCAGCTATACAAACTGTTCTGTAACCTTGATAAAGGCCCAGCTCCCTGTCATTTTAGGTACTCTTACCAAACCTTGCATAAAAGATTCATTCTATACTTGAGAAGTAATATTTTAGGGGCTGGAGTCAGCAGATTATCGTAATAGCAATACTCAAATAATTTTTTGAAGGCTTGAGTTTTGTAAGCTAAAGCAAATCACCATTACAAAGGCTGTACGCATTGCATCCCCTAGGTTTCTACATCCTATCATGCAAGAGAAGGGGGCCTGTTGGTAAAATAAGTTTATAAATATGATATATATGTTTGCTCGCTTATAGTTTGCATAGGATGTGGGGGACAGGCTGTTAGCATGCAGGGTCCTTATAGCTTAAGGCTTAGTTTTAAGACTAAGCTTTTCCACACACCCTTGACTGTTGCATGATAGGGGATGGTGCACTCTTATGAGGAATCCCATTTATGCCTCAGATAAGTGACTTTGTATCAGAGACTTTCTTGTCTGTATATTGGATTAAAGGTTTTGATTTCTACAATATAAATGGGGCAGAGGAGCCCATGCCAAAAAGGAGAGCAGAGAAAGGCCACGTGGAGGAGAGGAGAAGCAGCCAAGATGGCGGAGTGCTGAAGGAGAAGCCAGTTTGGGCAGAGTTTGTGCAGAGAGAAGGAGATGGGAAACAGAGGTGAATAAGGCTGGTGAGGTAGAAACCTTTGATCCTAGGAAAACTCGAATAAGTCAGTGGCTTTGGGAGCCCTGAATGGAAAGGGAAGTGTTTTCCCACTGTGTGTATTTCTTGCCTGCTGGGTGCAAGCTAGAATTAAATGTTATGGCCCACCAGTTCTTGGCTCCGTGGTTTCATTATCATCTGTCAGAATCAAATGTGAAACTGCATGAGCCAGGTGGCTGTGATGGTGGCCGTGGCTACTGGCCTTTTAGGGCCTCTATACAATATTTGTTGCCAATCTGCACAACACAAATACAATTTATTTCATCAAAAGAAAACCTGTCTCAGTGTTGACTAGAGATAAAGATGGTTGAAGCAGCTCTCTGAAGTGCGGACATCCACTTAGAACCATCCAACGGCTAATCAACCTCTCCTGGAGTTTATGTTCTTCATCAGGGCACTTCAGTTGTTAATTAACTGTTTCTAGGATATCAATTTAAAAACACACACACACATATCATACTGTTAAAGTTTTTTTGGTGTTTTTTTTTTGTATTTTTCTGAAGCTGGAAACGGGGAGAGACAGACAGACTCCCGCATGCGCCCTACCGGGATCCACCCGGCACGCCCACCAGGGGGCGACGGTCTGCCCACCAGGGGGCGATGCTCTGCCCCTCCGGGGCGTTGCTGTGTTGCGACCAGAGCCACTCTAGCGCCTGGGGCAGAGGCCAAGGAGCCATCCCCAGTGCCCGGGCCATCTTTGCTCCAATGGAGCCTCGCTGCAGGAGGGGAAGAGAGAGACAGAGAGGAAGGAGGGGGGAGGGTTGGAGAAGCAGATGGGCGCTTCTCCTGTGTGCCCTGGCCGGGAATCAAACCTGGGACTTCTGCATGCCAGGCCGACGCTCTACCACTGAGCCAACAGGCCAGGGCAAAGTATTTTAAATTAAATTGCAGATGATCAAACTGCAATGTTAATGTTTCGGGACAATGCTCCAACCTACCAAGCTATCTCACCAGGGTAAGATAACCTCCTTTGACCTATCTATAGGGCAGGACAAACTTCTCTTTACCAAATGTCTATTCTTCTTATCAACCTGCAATGACCTTTTTTTTTTTTTTTACAGAGACAGAGAGTGAGTCAGAGAGAGGGATAGACAGGGACAGAGAGACAGGAACGAAGAGAGATGAGAAGCATCAATCATTAGTTTTTCATTGCGTGTTGCAACACCTTAGTTGTTCATTGATTGCTTTCTCATATGTGCCTTGACCGCGGGCCTTCAGCAGACGAAGTAACCCCTTGTTGGAGCCAGCGACCTTGGGTCCAAGCTGGTGGGCTTTTGCTCAAACCAGATGAGCCCGCGCTCAAGCTGGTGACCTCGGGGTCTCGAACCTGGGTCCTCTGCATCCCAGTCCGATGCTCTTTCCACTGCGCCACCACCTGGTCAGGCTGCAATGACCTTTAGAAGCCTCCAGGGCTCATCCCTAGCTGAGGATGTCTCATATACCTCAATCTCCTCTTCTGCCTCTGAGCCTGTCCTGCATGTGGGGTCTCTGCAACTCATGTGTGAGGGGTTCCCATACATATGTATTAAATTTGGTTATTTTTCCTTGCTAATCTGTCTCATATCTACTTGATTATTAGGCCAGCCCAGGCAAAGAAACTTGAGGGTAGAGGAAAGTTTGTGCTTCCCCCACAATTCTAATAGCTGTGTTTCTTTGGAGAGCCTTGACTAATACAGACTTTGATACCATAAAGAGCAGTGCTAATGCAATAAATACACAAAAATCTGAAAGTGGCTTTGGCATGAGTGATGGGGATAGATTGGAAAAATTTTTACATGCATGCTAGAAAAAGCCTAGATTGCCTTGAAGGGTCTATTGGTAGAAATATGGATGTTAACAGTGCTCTGGTGGGAGCTCAGACTGAAATGAGGAACATCATGCCATTGGAAACTGGAGGAAAGGTGTCTCTTGTTGTAAGTGGCACAGAACCGAACTGAGCTGTGTCTGGAGTTGGGTGAGAGGTAGAACTCACAAGCCACAAGCATGGATATTTAATTGAGGAAATTTCTAAGCAACGTGTACAAAGGGTTGACCTGACTTCTCCTTACTACTTATAGTAAAATGCAGTAGCAAATAAACTGAAGGAAAGATTAAGGAAAAAAAAAGAATTTGAAAATTGGGAAAGTTCTCAGCCTATCCATAACACAAGAATAAGAAAGCTTATTCTGGAGAGAACACCAAGTGTGTGACAAGACAATCACTCCATTGGGAGATTGTTCATGGTTAACTATGGAGGTAAGCAGCCACCCAGTAGAAGGTAGGAGTAGTGACGGGATTATACCAGCAGAGGCACTGCCAGTTTGGACTAAGGGGGACACATACTGGATGAAATAAAAGGAAAAGGGAGGGCCCTGGCCAGTTGGCTCAGCGGTAGAGCGTCGGCCTGGCATGCGGGGAACCCGGGTTCGATTCCCGGCCAGGGCACATAGGAGAAGTGCCCATCTGCTTCTCCACCCCGCCCCCCTCCTTCCTCTCTGTCTCTCTCTTCCCCTCCCGCAGCCAAGGCTCCATTGGAGCAAAGATAGCCCGGGCGCTGGGGACGGCTCCTTGGCCTCTGCCCCAGGCCCTGGAGTGGCTCTGGTCGCGGCAGAGCGACGCCCCGGAGGGGCAGAGCATCGCCCCCTGGTGGGCAGAGCATCGCTCCTGGTGGGCGTGCTGGGTGGATCCCGGTTGGGCACATGCGGGAGTCTGTCTGACTGTCTCTCCCCGTTTCCAGCTTCAGAAAAATTAAAAAAAATAAAAAAATAATAATAAAAAGGAAAAGGGAGGATTTTGGACTTCTGGAATTCTATAGGACAGGACAGTAGAGCTATAGTCAACAGGCTTTATCCTTTAAGAAAAAGAGAGATTCTTTTTCTTAAGAAAAAGAGGTGATTCAGAGATTCTCAGGGCTGCTACTCCCACCACAATTCCAGGAGGCAGAGCTGTTTTCTCTTCACAGGTTGACAGCTGGGGTGGAATATTGTCTGAAGATGACTAATTTATCAAGTCTCACCCATACCTAATTTTGATATCTAGATGAGACTTTGAATTTGGAATTAATGCTGGAATGAGTTAAAATTTGGGCCCTATTGGGCTGGGATAAATGTGTTTTGCATAAGGAAAGGGCATAAATTTGAGGGGACCATAACGCAGAATATTATGGACTGAATTGTGTGTCTCCCTAATATACAATCCCAGTGTGATTGTATTTGGAGACCGGGTCTATAGGGAATTAATTAAATAAGGTCATAAAGGTAGGGACATATTCTGATAAGATTAATGTCTTTATAAGAAGAGGAAGAGACATCAGAGATCCTTCTTTCTCTCTATGCAAGTACAGAGGAAGGGCCACGTGAGGACGCAGCAAGAAGATGGCTATCTACAAGGCAGGAAGAGAGCTCTCACCAGACACTGAATTTGCTAGCACCTTGATCATGGACTTCTAGCCTCCAGAACTGTAAGAAAGTAAATATCTGTTTCTTGAGCTGCCCCGTCTGTGGTATTTTGTTTTGAAGCTTTAGCTGGCCAATATAATAAGAACCGTCAGTAAAGATGTTACAGTGCAAGTGTCTGAGATCCTTGGATTTTGAAGACATCCACCTTGTGTTGTACAGTAGTGTACTTGAGTCCACGGGTTACATAGAGACACTAAGTCCAAATGAATTTTTGAGGAGTTTATTAATTAGCCAGCTAGCTACAAGGGGCACAATCCCAAATCATGTAGAAAGTCCCTACCATTCTGTGGCTGATTTTATAGACCAAATCACATACCGGTTGGGGTGGGTAAGGAGGGAGCATGGTACAATAGTCAATTACTAACAAGTTTACAATATCTAGTTATAGGATCTATTAAAAGGAAAAAGCATTCTTACATATCAAGACCACAAGATAACACAGTGGAGATAATTGTTTTACATACCCAGCAAAGACATTCCCAAATCTTCTAGTATCTACCACCCATTCTTGTTGCCACAACGAAATGTTTAGCTTAGGGTAAGGAGAGAAGCTAAATGAAATTACCTTTGCTAAAAGTGTTGGGGCTAGCTTATTAGGTTTCCTAAAACTAAGCAAGGTCCCTGCTTGCTTAGTTTACAAGTTTTTATACATATAAAGGATTTCAAAAGGGATGATTATTAGAAAGCATATAAAATGTTACAGAATGCAGGTTTTTCAAGCAAGGAGAGTGGGCTTGTGATCCCTTTGTCTAGAGGTATACATCACTCTCAGGACTCCAGGAGGGGAGGAAGAGTTAGAATCAATGTAGGAATTTTTTTTTTTTTCTGAAGCTGGAAACGGGGAGAGACAGTCAGACAGACTCTCGCATGTGCCTGACTGGGATCCACCCAGCATGCCCACCAGGGGGCGATGCTCTGCCCATCCGGGGCACCACTCTGTTGCAACCAGAACCATTCTAGCGCCTGGGGCAGAGGCCGAGGAGCCATCCCCAGCGCCCGGGCCATCTTTGCTCCAATGGAGCCTCAGCTGCGGGAGGGGAAGAGAGAGACAGAGAGGAAGGAGAGGGGGAGGGGTGGAGAAGCAGATGGGCGCTTCTCCTGTGTGCCCTGGCCGGGAATCGAACCCAGGACTTCTGCACGCCAGGTCGACGCTCTACCACTGAGCCAACCAGCCAGGGCCAAGAAAATGGTTTTTAAATTGTATATTTCACTTATAGGGAACAGACTCTGCTAAGTACTAGAGATAAAGCAGAGACTAAAGTAGATGTGGTTGGCTCAGTGATAGAGCGTCGGCCTGGCGTGCAGGAGTTCCGGGTTCGATTCCCGGCCAGGGCACACAGGAGAAGCGCCCATCTGCTTCTCCACCCCTCCCCCTCTCCTTCCTCTCTGTCTCTCTCTTCCCCTCCCGCAGCCAAGGCTCCATTGGAGCAAAGTTGGCCCAGGCACAGAGGATGGCTCTGTGGCCTCTGCCTCAGGTGCTAGAATGGCTCTGGTTGCAACAGAGCAACACCCCAGATGGGTAGAGCATCCCCCCCTGGTAGGCGTGCCAGGTGGATCCCAGCCGGGCGCTTGCGGGAGTCTGTCTGACTGCCTCCCCGTTTCCAACTTCAGAAAAATACAAAAAAAAAAAAAAAAAAAAAAAAAAGACATTCCCTTGTGCTATAGCTCCAGGGAGCATGGAGTGAGCTCGAGTCTGTCCTATAAAACATGGAGCTCTATGTTGACATACAAGTCTTTGAAGAAAGAGGAACTGCTGAAATAGTTCATCAGCATTTGTCCCTAAGACAGCAGTCTTTATAGTGGAAACACCATAAGTAAATATTTGCTGTCTGTATATAGATTAAAGGGGGAATATGGCAAGTGCTGAAAAGCCATGATAATGGCATATAATTCTAGACTTTGAACTGATTTTAAGTTGACAGTTTCAGTATAAAGTTGTACATTGATTTGCAAGAGCGATTTGCCATTTAGTGGAAGTTTCCCAGAGCCATTGTTGTTGATCCTTTGAAAAAAGGAACAATAATAATTTTGAGGCTCAAAACCTATAAGCTGTAAGGGTCACCTATGCCCCTTGATAATCCAAGAGGCAACAAGATCAAAATATGGAAGTGTATTCCATGGGCTATTAGATGGTTCAATGTGTCCAAGCTGTAGCTGCTCTTGTACCAATTGAGCAGCTGCCCTAAGTTTCTCCTGAGAAAGGGGCCATTGGTCTACCCATACAGGATTATCTGATTTCCAAGTAATTGGGTCTGCACAATGCATTATTGAGGTAGCAGGAGCTACCAAGGCCCTTATGCTAAATTTTGATATCCTAATCCACACCTTCTGGTATTGGTGCCACTTCTATGGGGGTGAGAATTCCTTGCTGTTCTTTCCCTAGTCCCTTGGTGGGCAAAAATCCCCGATCAAGCATCTGAGTACTGACTAAACCATTAGGACTGACAAGCAATGCTCCCATATTTTTCAAGACATCTCTACCCACAAATTAACTGGCCATCCAGGGAGCACATAAGGCTTAAAAAATCCAGAATGACCTTCTTAATCTTCCCAATGTGGAAAACTAGAACTTTGTTGAGGGGATTTACTCTGCCCTATACCTTGTAATTCTGTGGCTGCTGCATGAGTGGGCCAGGAAGGAGGCCAATGTAGCTTAGCAATAACAGATACATCAGCTCCAGTATCTAAAAGTCCTTTAAATTTATGCTCATGTATTGTTAGTTCCATTTCAGGGCGTTCCTGCCCTATTTTTTTTTTAAATCCAATTGGCAAAATCAGAAGAGCCAAATCACCAATTTGTTTGGGGCCCCTTTTGCAGGATGTGGCCTAAGAAGCAGAATTAGCATCCTTATACTATTCTTCTAACTGCCTGAAGACACATTCTTTTTTTTTCTTTTTTTTGATTAATTTTGATGGGGTGACATTGATAAAATTGTCTTCCATCACCTTCTAACTGGTTTTCTTTGTGCCCCTTCCCCAAACCCCTCCTTCTCCTCCCTTCCACCCTGTAACCCCAACACTGTTGTCCATGTCTCTGAGTCTCATTTTTATGTCCCACCTATGTATGGAATCATATAGTTCTTAGTTTTTTTCTGATTTACTTATTTCGCTCAGTATAATGTTATCAAGGTCCATCCATGTTGTTGTAAAAGATCCGATGTCATCATTTTTTATGGCTGAGTAGTATTCCATAGTGTATATATACCAAAGCTTTTTAATCCACTCGTCCTCTGATGGACATTTGGGCTGTTTCCAGATCTTTGCAATTGTGGGCAATGCTGCCATAAACATGGGGGTGCATTTCTTCTTTTCAAACAGTGCTATGGTGTTCTTGGGGTATATTCCTAACAGTGGTATAGCTGGGTCAAAAGGCAGTTCGATTTTTAATTTCTTGAGGAATCTCCATACTGTTTTCCACAGTGGCTGCACCAGTCTGCATTCCCACCAGCAGTGCAGGAGGGTTCCCTTTTCTCCACATCCTCACCAGCACTTATTGTGTTGTTTTATTGATGAGCGCCATTCTGACTGGTGTGAGGTGATATCTCATTGTGATTTTAATTTGCATTTCTCTAATAATTAGTGATGTTGAGCATTTTTTCATATGCCTATTGGCCATCTGTGTGTCCTCTTTGGAGAAGTGTCTATTCATTTCTTTTGCCCATTTTTGTATTGGATTGTTTGTCTTCCTGGTATTAAGTTTTACAAGTTCTTTATAAATTTTGGTTATTAACCCCTTATCAGAAGCATTGTCAAATATATTCTCCCATTGTGTAGTTTGTCTTTTTATTCTGTTCTTATTGTCTTTAGCTGTGCAGAAGCTTTTTAGTTTGATAAAGTCCCATTTGTTTATCTTGTCTTTTATTTCACTTGCCTGTGGAGACAAATCAGCAAATATATTGCTGTGAGATATGTCAGAGAGCTTACTGCCTATGTTTTCTTCTAAGATGCTTATGGTTTCACAGCTTACATTTAAGTCATTTATCCATTTTGAGTTTATTTTTGTGAATGGTGTAAGTTGGTGGTCTAGTTTCATTTTTTTGCAGGTTGCTATCCAATTTTTCCAACACCATTTGTTGAAGAGGCTGTCTTTACTCCAATGTATGCTCTTACCTCCTTTGTCAAATATCAGTTGTCCATAAAAGTGTGGGCTTATTTCTGGGTTCTCAGTTCTGTTTCATTGATCTATATGCCTGTTCTTATGCCAGTACCAGGCTGTTTTGAGTACAATGGCCTTATAATATAACTTGATACACGGAAGTTTGATACCTCCTGCTTTATTCTTCCACTGTGTGTATTTCTTGCCTGCCAGGTGCGAGCTAGGATTAAAGCTGATGGCCCACCAGTTCTTGGCTCCTTTGTCTCATTATCGTTTGTCCGAATCAAATGCGAACCTGCATGTCTCAGTGGCTGTGATGGTGGCCACGGCTATTGGCCTTACACCTTTCTTACATGTAAAGCCAGTAGTCAGGGCCACCATCACAGCCGCCTGGCCCATGCAGGTTCGCATTTGATTCGGACAGACGGTAATGAGACAAAGGAGCCAAGAACTGGTGGGCCATCAGCTTTAATCCTAACTTACACCCAACACACACTGGGCTCCAAAATCCACTCATTCAGTGCTCACAAAGCTACTCTCTTTATCCGAGTTTCCTAGAATCAAAGGTGTTGAAATCCATGGGAGTCCAAAAGACCAGAGTAACAGGCTTTATTGAAAGGAAGAAAGGAACCCTGCCGGGCACTTCTCCAGAGGAGAAGAGCACCAGTTACAGACTAAGGGTGAATTATATAGTGTTTGGGAGAGCCTGAAGGGATACTGAGGCAAAAGTCCTGGTATGTTCCCTTTTATGGTTTGAGGATATCAGCTTTCTGAAATGCTCCTTCTTGGGGCAGGTTGACCAGCTTCTTGGAATTCCTCTGTCTCAGGGGCGATAGTCCAGTAAGGGTGAGGTCTGACAGATAAGTGGAACATCAAGAGGGCAGTTTGGAATTCCTGTATCTATCATTTCTCAACTCTGTGGTTACATATAAAAGAAAGGCAGTTATTAATTTTATAATATATGGTGAGGGGTGACAAGGAAAAAAAGGAGAAAAAATTGGAAAATTATTGCTTCTTCTCGAGAGAACTCAAGAAGGGAACCTTGCCAAGCCAAGTTCCCCATCCAGTTAAGGAGTTCATCAATTTCCGTGCTGTGAGGTCTGAATCAGGTGATGTCCTTGAAAACCTGAGTGAGGAAGTAAAATAATTTTGTGAGGTAATAATTGTTAGTTGCTTGCTGTGAGTGCTGAGTGGACAGAGTGACATGGTGATATACATGGTCTCCTGGATGAGCCTCATGAGACGTGCTGGTTTGGTTCCTCTCGAATGGGAGGACATGTGGAGATTTTTAGAGACAAGGACTGAATATGTGTGGTTTAAAAGGAAGGGGGCTTGGAGAACATTCAGGAGGGAACTTCTCGGGCTGAGGGGCGGCTTCTTCCTGCTGTCATCCCTACCTATTTGATATTTCTCTCGTTAAGTTCTCTTTGGGGTATTGGGGAATAGGAGTATAGGAGCATTTGATTGTAGGTAATCCTAGAGATTTCTCTCATCCTGGCCTGTAGGAACTTGATTAAGAAGGGGGCAAGTATTTGGAGATTAGGAATGCAGAGATAAGGAGGGTTGTATAGCGGGGGTGAAAGTTCTTCCATGGTAAAGTTAGAGATATTCTTTCCTGGCAGCCCTGGAGAGAGCAGTTAGCTTGAGTTAAAAGATATGTTTCATGTTCGTTTGTAGGCTCTTCTTCAGCCAAGAAGACCCAGTGATCTTGTTCCCTTACTATGTGAAGGGTAAAAAGACTGAGAAGCATTAAGAGGTGAATGCTATTCATTCTCCTAGTTCTTCAGGGATATGGGAGAGCTTTAGGGTTAGGGGACCTGTAGGGATTGAAAGATAGGATTTAGGAGGTTTGCTGATATAGGGTTTCAGATTTTTCTGTTTCTCGAGGGCAGGTGTCAAGGTTAGTGTGTAGGGTTAGGTAGATTTTTCCAATTTTCTGATTGGCGAAGGTCTGCATGTAGTTCTGTAAGAAACTAGTGAACAAATGTAAGAGGCAGGGTCTAAAAGTTAGAAAAATAAATAGGAGAGTGAGTGGACGAATGAAAGGCAATAGTCAAGACACTCAGTTTGTGTGAAACCACTGATTCCATATTTATGAATTCACTGGGCTTCAGAGAGAGAGAGAGAGAGAGAGAGAGAGAGAGAGAAGGAATAAGACAGGGAAGTGGCCAGTCCTCCTGCCCCTAGACCTACATTTTTTTAAAAATTTTATTTTATTTATTCATTTTAGAGAGGAGAGAGAGGGACAAAGAGAGAGAGAGAGAGAGAGAGGAGAGAGAGACAGGGGAGAGGAGCTGGAAGCATCAACTCCCATATGTGCCTTGACCAGGCAAGCCCAGGGTTTCGAACTGATGGCCTCAGCATTTCCAGGTCAATGCTTTATCCACTGCACCACCACAGGTCAGGCTAGATCTACTTTTATAGAAATTCTTAAAGCAACAATGAGAGGGATTACCTGTACAGCTCGTTTGGTCCTTAGATTGAGGGGTAGTATACTAGAAACTGGAAGAGGCTCATGAGGTGGGATTAGGATGACATGTGGGGTGAGATAGATTAGGGTATAGATTTTTGTCTAATTAGTAGAAAGACACATATAGGTGTTGGTCCCACACAAGTAGAAAGCACCTGATTGGGTGAGGCAGGCTGAGAGGTGAACAGAGAATAGAAGGACAAGGGGTCGGTTTTGTTTCTCTGTTTCTGAGCTTCAGATGGTCAGGGTGGAGGAAAGAGTCATCCCAATAAGTGGGGAGATTAGAGGATTGTTAGCTAGGGTGACTAATTAAACATTCTTTGAAAACCAGTTTTCTGACTGTACAAATTCTTTTTTTCTGTACAAACCTTCTACAACCTGCACAAACCTTCTACAACTTACATAAACCTTCATCTTTCATGCACTTTCTTATCCAGAAATAACTGGCCTTCATAACAACTTGCTTTTTCCTTTTTCTTTCAAAAGTATTTCCATACCTTATACCTTCTATTATCAAAACCATACAATTCCTTTCTAGTCAGAACTCTTGATTTAAAAATCTTTAACCTTTAGTGACAATTAAGTTGACTTTCTTTTTACCCTAGTTTCCCTTTTCCAAAGTCTGATTAAAAGAGTCCTTATTTTCTTTATATATTCGCCATAAGTAGACCAACCAGCTTCCAGTTTGTGGTTGAAGTAAGGCATGCCATTTTTCTACTTTAGCTGCAGTGGGAATTGTCAGGATCATGGTGCGTGGACCTGTCCACGTGATAGTCAGTCCTTGGTTGAGGTAATGCTGGAAGTGCCTCTTGGACAGTCTTTGAACAGTTTGCTCAGTGACCTGTAAATCCTGCAAGTACTGGGGAAAGGGTGGTCACATTTCTACACTTTGCAGTTAGAGCTTAAGTCCTAGTGACCACTGCTTCTAGCTGGAATTAGCAGCAGGTCCCAGCCTACAATAGGTAGGGGGCATTGAGACAAGAGGAAAAAAGGAGATAATATACATGAAATAAAGTAACAAAATCAGACTGTCAGTATCCACAGTAGAGATCTTCAAGGGATAAATAAAACTCAAATATTCAAGCAAGGCAGAGTAGATGGCCCTTGTGTTTACAAGAAATGAGATCAGTTTATCTGCTACTTGGAAGAAATATCTTAGGCTCATGAATGATGTCCTTGGGCCTTCAGTAGCAATTCCCTGCATGCTGGGCAAGGTCAGGTCACAGGTAGCTGGAGCAGGGCTAGAAGAGACTGAACCCTTCCTCCATGGAGCAAGGGGGCACCTTACCTTCTTGTGTCCCTCTTTACACAGCAGAGATGTGTCCCTTGATGGGGCCAGAAAGCCTAGCAGGCTTCAGTTCAATGACCTTTCTTTCTACTCTGGAGCAGAGCCCTGATGGAATCCTATGAAGCCCTTTAGGGCACTGGAGCCTTTAAGAGCATATGACAAAAGCTGGTATTTCCCGACTTCTTTTGGGCCTTATTTGCCTTTTCTGTTACTTCCTTGGTCATTATAGACCTTAAAAGCCATGCTCAAAAGATCTCACTGAGAGGCTTGACTAAGAGAAAAATTGGGAATTCACTGTTTAAATAACCCTATTAGACCGAGGAAAGAAAAGATTTGATCTGTAGTGGTTGGTGGTTGGAGATTGTGGAGGGTCTAGGGTGAGACCTCAGGTGGTGGGGTTAAGGTGATGCCCAGATAGACTACAGACTAAGAGTGAAGTTCAGCCTTAGCAGAGAAGACACGATATCCTTTCATGGTGAGGAAATTAAGAAGGATGGTGGTGTGTCTCCTTGAGGCAGGCAAGGAGAGGCTGTAGAGGAGTAGGTCATCTACATATTGTAAGAGAGTACTAGTTTTGAGATTGCATGCTGCTAAATCCTGAGCTAGTGCCTGCCCAAACAGGTGTGGGCTGTTTTCGATCCCCTGGGGTAAGACAGTCCATGTAAATTGATGGGCTGCATTAGTGTCCGGGTCAGTTTAAATAAAGGTAAATGCAAACAGAAAGTAAGAGTCAGGGTGTAGAGGAATGGTAAAGAAGGCATTCTTGAGGTCTAGGATTGTGAAGTGTGAGTGGTGTTTGAGGGAATGTGTGACAATAACTTGTAGAGCAGTGTTTCCCAACCTTTTTTGTGCCATGCCCCACCTTAACCTTTCTAAAATTTTTATGTCCCCCCTATGTAACATACATAATTTTTAACATTAAAAAATTGATTTGTTCACTTAATAAACATAAATGATAGGTTCTAGGAAGAAATCACTATGAAATTGTTAACAAAACACAGTAAGTAAAATTTCAAAACATATAATGAAAAACAGAAATTTAAATTCCAAATAATTTTAATATAGATTTTTCTATATTAATTTATTATTTTAATTTAGTGTGATCCTTGCGCTTGATGCTTGCTGCACAGAGATTTTATATTAGGTTCCAATTTGGTTAGCTTTAGTCTCAAGTCTCCACGTTGTGTTATATCCAGCCGATTTCTTTATTTTTTACCAGTAAATCATTTACAGCACTAAATCCACATTCAGCTAAAAAATGAAGATGGAAATGGTAGCAATAGTTTTCTTGCACATTTGGTTGAATTTGGGTATTTGATTTCTGTTTCCTCACAAAGCCATGCCATCACTCCTTTGATATTAAATAAAGCTTTAACTGACTCATCATTTTGCAATTCTGCTAGTTCTTCTTGATACTGCATATTTGATATATCAGACAAATCCACTAACTTTGGCTGCATTATCCATGTTGGGAAATCAATTTGTTTTAAATCAGAAAATCTTTCTTTTAAATCAGCCGATAGAATATTCAAATGATTGACAATAACAAGTAAAGCGGTATCAGTTACTTCACATTTTTGGAGCCAATGAAACTGTTTAAAGTTTTTGTTGTTAATATGTTTCTGACATAACTCAATATTGGTAATGAAACCAAATATCTTTGCTTTTGCATCGACAAGAGTTTTATTTGTTCCTTGAAGTTGCTTATTTAATATATTTAGTTTTTCAAAGATATCGGCTAAATAACTCACAAATGTTTTACCATCTATTGTTAACAGATACTTCATTTCAGGTTTGTCGCTTAAAAAATCACTAAGAGTGTCAAACAGTTCCATAAATCTTTTCAAACAGTTTCCTTTAGATAGCCATCTTACTTCAGTATGAAGTAAAAGTCTCACATGGTCTTCATTTTGTTCTTCACAAAATAGCTTGAAAAGACGCTCACATTTGGCACTAGCTTTAATAGCATTAACACACTTTATTACTGTATGTAATACTTCATTCAGAACAGGCGAGATGTTTTTAGCTACCAAGTTTTCCCTATGAATAACACAATGCACAAGAATCATTTCTGGATTCGCATCTTTCATCAATTTTAAGCAGCCATTTTTCTTGCCCATCATATTGGGAGCACCATCTGCAGCACAAGATGTTATATTTTTCATTGGTATATCATTGACATCTAAGTAGTTTTTTAGCTTATTATATATATCTTTGGAGGTAGTGGTGCTTTCTAATCTTTTACAGAACAACATTTCTTCAGCAAAATGTCCTTTATCAATATATCTTACGTAAGTTATCAATGCTGCCTCACTGTCTCTCAAAGTTGATTCATCCATTTGCAAGGAGAATTTTCTTGTTTTCAGCTTTTCAATAAGTTGTTTTTCAATATCCTCACTCATTCCGTCTATTCTTCGCTAACAGTATTGTCACTGAGTGGCATAGCTTTTACATCTTTGTCATCTTTTTCAAGAACCATTTTAAGAAATGCTGATATTGACGGTTTTATTAAATTCTCTCCTATAGTGTGATTTTCTCCAGTTTTAGTGATGAATAAAGAAATTTGATAACTAGCCTCAAGAACACGATTATTAGTTGAAGTATGAGCAGTAAATAGAGACTTTAATGTTGTTCTTTTTTCAAAATTTTTCTTTAAAGTTTTAAAGTAACTCAAATCTGAATTAATATGAGCACTATGTTTCGCCTTCAAATGCACCTCAAGATGACCTCATTTCATTGATTCATTGGTCAAGCATTGCTGGCATAAAAGACAAAAAGGAATCTGCTCATCATGAACAGCAGGTATGAACCCAAATTTTAAATATTCCTCTGAATATTGACGAGTTTTTTTCTTGCTTGCACCACTCATTTTACTATGGGCTATAAGAAATAAAAATAAGATCAATTAAAAACTAATATTAAAATATGTGTTAAAATATATTCAATGTGATATAGACTAAACGTATACTAAAAATTCATATTTGTTTAAATGTATATAACACATTTACTACAGTACCACCACAAATCAAAAGGTATGTATATTTTTTCCACTTGACAAAATTTTCTGGAAAGTTATGCTTCTAAAATTAAAATTGTCGTGCATGCACTATTATAGCCCCAATAATATTTATAAAATATTAGTGCTTTCTAGCCCCGATGCAAGAAGTACTTAATAAAGAGTTTAATATTCATAAAAATAAAATCAAATACTTACCAATTATATCTATACAATATATATATGTATATTAAATCAACGAGCTTTTACAACAGTTTTGACTGACACTTATTTCAAATTAACACCAACTGAATGATGTGAAACACTACAGAAGTTGCGATGGGCCAATTAGGTGAGAATAACTGCATTGTTTAGCGAGTTTTTAAAATGTCCGGGGTTCCCCGCGGCAGACGGCACACTCCGCGGTGAACCCAGGACGAAGTTTACTTGACGACGCCAATCACCCAGTTGATATTTTGGTCTCGTCAAACGAAATTATACTTAATAATTATTTACCGCAATTATTTAAGAATTGCATTTTTTGTTAAATTTGGCACCAATATCTAGCATTGCATTTAAATGGCCCGGGGCGAAAGAGTTAAAGTCGTGTCGAGTCCATTTTCAAATTGCCCCCTTTAACTATCGAATTGCCCCCCTGTGGGGCGTGGGCCCCATGTTGGGAAACACCGTATTAGGGACTACTAGATGGAGGGGAACTATCACCTCATTGATTAGATGTAAGGCTTGTAAGAGGCGATAAGCCCCTGAAGGTTTTCGAACAGGAAGGATGGGGGTATTGCAGGGAGAGTCCGTGGGGATGAGTAAGCCTGGTTTAAAAGGTGGGGTATTGGTTTAAGACCTTAGAAACAGACACAGATACACATTAAACAAAGACTTCACATATTATGAATTAAGAAATTTAAATGAGCGTGCTTTACTTGTTTCAATTCCAAATTATACTAGAGATATTTTCTGACAAACAAAGAGACAAAACAGATTACTCACTCACACAGCTCAATAGACAACTTTGCTTTTTTTAAGCTTTTCAAGTTGGCAGGGAGTTGTCAGCATAGAGGGGTGGAAGAGAGAAAGCAGACAGATGGACAGTGTGAGCAGCTGGATGGAAAAGGAGGGTCAGAATCTGCAGGAGGAGGAGGAGAAGGGTAAAGTACTGGTGTGGCACCACGTGGTCAGAGGAGTCAAAAAAGATTTAGAGCTCTAAGAAGAGGGGAGGGGGCAAGGAGGAAAGAGGCACAGTCACAGTTTGTAAGGAGGGAGGAGGGATCGAAGAAGAGACAGACAGAACTGCAGTTTGTAAGGAGGAAGGAGGGGTCAGAGAAGAGACGGGTGCTGCAGCCACAGCCACAGCTTCTAAGGAGGGAGGAGGGGATGAAGAACACAGTGGAGAAGGGAGGGGGCTCTTGGAGGAAAGAGACTCGAGTGGAAAAGATTTGCAGAGGGACCAGAGAGGGGTCCCAAGAAAGGGGTGCCCTCGGGGGTCAGGCAGGAGGGAGAGAGAGTTGGGAGTTCATGAAGAAGGAAAGATTAGGAGTGGAGATTTTAGGTGATGTTTCTTTGGCCAAAACGGCCTGCGTGTAGAACAGAAGGCACAGAAATTAAGGACAGGAGAGAAGGGAGAAGAAAAGCCTGCATGTAAGGAATCTCTGATGCCCTCTCCGTCTGGTGGCAGAAACTGTCAAGATCTCTTAGGATATTGTAATCGAATGTCCTGTTTTCAGACCACTGGGAGTCATTGTCTAGGCCATGCCTTGTTACAGAAGAAGATTAATTTCTAGAGACCGAGTTTGGTGAGGTTTTGTTTTTTTTGTTTTGCTTTGTTTTTTTATTTTTCTGAAGTTGGAAACAGGGAGGCAGTGAGACAGACTCCCACATGCGCCCGACCAGGATCCACTCAGCATGCCCACCAGGGGGCAATGCTCTGTCCCTCTGGGGCGGCGCTCTGTTGCAACCAGAGCCATTCTAGTGCCTGAGGCAGAGGCCATAGAGCCATCCTCAGTGCCCAGGCCAACTTTGCTCCAATGGAGCCTCAGCTGCGGGAGGGGAAGAGAGAGACAGAGAGGAAGGAGAGGGGGAGGGGTGGAGAAGCAGATGGGTGCTTCTCCTGTGTGCCCTGGCCGGGAATCAAACCCGGGACTCCCGCACGCCAGGCCGACGCTCTACCACTGAGCCAACCGGCCAGGGCCTCGTGAGGTTTTCTTATGAGACATCCCAGAGGGGTCTGGTTGGAAGGCTTAGACTCTGAAGAGCTGTGGAGACAGGTGAGCAAGAGGGGGTATTCCTGCCTTTTGTCACTGTCCCAAGAGGAGAGAATCTCCATGTGGGGGAGTCGTTCCTGATAGAGGTCGTCACCACCTGTCAGGGAGCTTCGAGGACCAGAAGTCTGAGAGAGTGGAGAGGTTTGGCTAGGTGCCTAGTCTTCCGTGCAGTCACTGAGACTGAAAGTCAAACCCCTCAAAACGGGAGATGTGGCCCTGGACAGTTGGCTCAGTGGTAGAGCATCGGTCTGGCATGCGGGAGTCCCAGGTTCGATTCCCGGCCAGGGCACACAGAAGGAGTGCCCATCTGCTTCTCCACCCCTCCCCCTCTCCTTTCTCTCTGTCTCTCTCTTCCCTTCCCGCAGCCAAGGCTCCACTGGAACAAAGTTGGCCCAGGCGCTGAGGATGGCTCCATGGCCTTTGCCTCAGGCGCTAGAATGGCTCTGGTTGTGACAGAGCAATACCCCAGTTGGGCAGAGCATCGCCCCCTGGTGGGCATGCCGGGTGGATCCTGGTCGGGTGCATGCCGGATTCTGTCTGACTGCCTCCCTTTCTAACTTCAGAAAAATACAAAAAACAAACAAACAAACAAACAAACAAGAAAAGTGAGGTGTGTCAGAGAAAACCGTCCAACCAGAGAACATTTTTATGGAAAAGAGAAGCTGACCGGGGAAGGGGAAGGGAGAAACTCTTTACCTTCTGGTCCAGCAGGAGTTCAGGACAGGGTTAGACTGCCGGCCAATCGACCTACAATTACACGTCCAAACAGAATCAGGGAGTAAGCCCGGGATGAGCTACTGTTGCCCATTGCTTCCCTGGTTGTAAATTTGGATGGCAAAGAGGGATTGTCCAGGCAATTAGTACCCTGTCCTGGGTTTTGGCACCAAATTTTGGAATCCATGGGAGTCCGAAAGACCAGAGTAACAGGCTTTATTGAAAGGAAGAAAGGAACCCTGCTGGGCACTTCTCCCAGGGAGAAGAGCACCAGTTACAGACTAAGGGTGAATTATATAGTATTTGGAAGAGCCTGAGGGGATACTGAGGCAAAAGTCCTGGTATGTTCCCTTTTACGGTTTGAGGATATCAGCTTTCTGGAATGCTCCTTCTTGGGGCAGGTTGACCAGCTTCTTAGAATTCCTCTGTCTCAAGGGTGATAGACCAGTTAAGGATGAGGTCTGACAGATAAGTGGAACATCAAGAGGGCAGTTTGGAATTCCTGTATCTATCAAAATATTTTCGGTAGAGCGTCGGCCTAGCGTGCGGAGGACCCGGGTTCAATTCCCGGCCAGGGCACACAGGAGAAGCACCCATTTGCTTCTCCACCCCTCCGCCGCACTTTCCTCTCTGTCTCTCTCTTCCCCTCCCGCAGCCAAGGCTCCATTGGAGCAAGGATGGCCCGGGCACTGGGGATGGCTCCTTGGCCTCTGCCCCAGGCGCTAGAGTGGCTCTGGTCGCAACATGGCGACGCCCCGGAGGGGCAGAGCATCGCCCCCTGGTGGGCAGAGCGTTGCCCCTGGTGGGCGTGCCGGGTGGATCCCGGTCGGGCGCATGCAGGAGTCTGTCTGACTGTCTCTCCGTTTCCAGCTTCAGAAAAATGAAAAAATATATATATATTTCTAGCTCACCAGAGTTATTCACCTCTGTTCCCCATCTCCTTCCTTCTCCCTGCACAAACTCTGCACAAATTGGCTTCTCACTCAGCACTCCACCATCTTGGCTGCTTCTCCTGGCCTCCTCCACGTGGCCTCTCTCTGCTCTCCTCTCTAATGCTAATCTCAGGAAGCGAGAGAGCAAGCTCCCGGTATGCCCCACTTTATAGTGCAGAAATAAAAACCTTTAATCCAATATATAAAATAGGGAAGTCTCTGATACAAAGTCCATCCCACATCAAAAAGGGTGGGAAAGGCTTAGTCCTAAAACCAAGCCCCAGGTTACAAGGATCCTGCCTGCCCACAGCCCGCCCCCAACACTCATTAATATAATTGTAAGATGGGTGGATAATGGGAAAGGTCACACCTGCGAACTTTGGCTAGGACCGCCCACAACCAAGCACACCAAAAGAAACTTCCCTGGAGCCCTTTGGAAAACAGCGACAGTCTGCCAGCCAGTGAGATTCCATCACGTCATATTAGCTCGACCACCCTAGGGACCCTTTAAATATCTCCTACACGGGTCACTACTTGCGACTTCCCTGGCCTCCATCTTTCCTCAGGGCCCGGGAACCTCGCTGGGCGGGATGCGTGCTCTGTACTCAATAAAGCCTTTTACTATTCCACACTTCGTGGCTCCGGCCCCTTCCTTCCTTCTCGGCAGGGAAAAATACCTTACAATAATTATGACCAGCCTGACCATGCGGTGGCGCAGTGGATAGAGCGTTGGACTGGGATGCGGAGGACCCAGGTTCGAGACCCCGAGGTTGCCAGCTTAAGCGCAGGCTCATCCAGTTTAAGAAAAACTCACCAGCTTGGACCCAAGGTCGCTGGCTCCAGCAAGGGGTTACTCGGTCTGCTGAAGGCTCACGGTCAAGGCACATATGAGAAAGCAATCAATGAACAACTAAGGTGTCGCAACGAAAAACTAATGATTGATGCTTCTCATCTCTCTCTGTTCCTGTCTGTCTGTCCCTATCTATTGCTCTCTGACTCTCTCTCTGTCTGTAAAAATAAATAAGTAAATAAATAAAAAATTAAAAAAAAAATAATTACGCCCATTCCAAGCATAAGGGCAACTAATGTCATCACCTGGGCGACGGGCTTCCACGTGGGCAGTGCCATCTTTAACAAAGTGAGCGTAATATATTTTATCTGCCCAGCATTACAATTCTTTTTTTTTTTTTCTTTTTTTTTTTTACTTTTTTTTCAGGGACAGAGAGAGAGAGTCAGAGAGAGGGATAGACAGGGAAAGACAGACAGGAACAGAGAGAGATGAGAGGCATCAATCATCAGTTTTTCGTTGCGAGACCTTAGTAGTTCATTGATTGCTTTCTCATATGTGCCTTGTCCGCGGGCCTTCAACAGATGGAGTAACCCCTTGCTGGAGCCAGCGACCTTGGGTCCAAGCTGGTGAGCTTTTGCTCAAACCAGACGAGCCTGCACTAAAGCTGGCGACCTCAGGGTCTCGAACCTGGGTCCTCCGCATCCCAGTCCGACGCTCTATCCACTGCGCCACCGCCTGGTCAGGCCCAGCATTACAATTCTTTACCACCATGGCTAAAGCAGCGGGTTTCTGTAAAGCCAGTAGCCAGGGACACCATCACAGCAGCCCGGCCCATGCAGGTTCGCATTGGATTCGGACAGTCGGTAAAGAAACAACGGAGCCAAAAACTGATGGGCCATCATTTTTAATCCTAGCTTGCACCCAGCGGGCAAGTAAAAACACACACTGGGCTCCAAAACCCACTCACATTCAGTGCTCACAAAGCTACTGACTTATCCGAGTTTCCTAGAATCAAAGGTTTCTAGCTCACCAGACTTATTCACCTCTGTTCCCCATCTCCTTCATTCTCCCTGCACAAACTCTGCACAAACTGGCTTCTCACTCAACACTCCGCCATCTTGGCTGCTTATCCTGGCCTCCTCCACGTGGCCTTTCTCTGCTCTCTGCTCTCTAATGCTAATCTCAGGAACCAAGAGCCCAAGCTCCCATTCTGCCACCATTTTATAGTGTAGAAATCAAAACCTTTAATCCAATATACAAAATAGGGAAGTCTCTAATACAAAGTCACTTATCTGGGGCATGATGGCATTGTACCACCCCACATCAAAAAGGGTGGGAAAGGCTTAGTCCCAAAACCAAGCCCCAGGCTACAAGGATTCTGCCTGCCCACAGCCTGCCCCCAACACACATTAATATCACCTGGGTGACGGCCTTCACGTAGGCAGCGCCATCTTTAACAAAGTGAGCATAATATATTTCATCTGCCCAACAGTTTCCCCTGTGAACCTCATGCCTTCCACGTCAGACAACAATTATGCCACACAAAAGAAATGGGGAATGGTAGGGGAAATTTGGAGGGGACCCTACACTTGCTTTGACCCTGCGGGAGTCGGAACCCTCTCCTAGTGTCAGTCTCATTCATTCCCTACTCATTCTCTTTCCCACAACTTCTCACACACCAGTGAAGGGCGACAAGCCACTACTCCTAACCTATGGAGGGCCTATGTGACTTTCAAGTCTTAGGGATGGGAAGGGGAGAGGCAGCTGGAGAGTCTATCCCTGAATCCCATCCCCTATAATCCTATCACTCATGATCCCCTCACTCATTCTCCTTTCTGGAGCTGTAATTCATTTCAAGGAACTGATAACCAGCAAGGTCCACATGTCCACACCCGTGGTTTGTTATTTTCCAAACATTTCCATCTGGCCCTGTTCCCTTTTCTTTCTCTAAGATTCTTCTAAAGAAAAATTCTAATCTTTTCTAGTTTCCTTCTTAAAACTATTACTACCCCATATCTTCCAAATAGGTAAAACTTCTTTGGGTCAGTATGTGGATATCTAAAACTAGTTTCTACTCTATACTTCCTCCAGCACTCTCTTAGGTCTTTAGTTAGTTTTTTAGCTTTAAACAATATAATATTTCTATGAATTTTGCTAGTTTTATAATTTGTGGGCTTTAGAACGGTTTTCTCAGAGTTGCCTTTTAGTAGTGACAACCAACTGCTGAGTCCACCTTGGGATATTCACTCTCCTTCGTATAGGCCGGTCAGTATACACCCCTGACTAGGTCGGACCTGGAGATGGAAGAGGTTTCCCTCAGCTTCCAGCGGATGGCCACTAAACCATATGGAGTTTACGAATTTTCCTTCACTTCTGCCCTCTGGTTTTAAGCCAGAATTTTTCAATTGAAATTGCCTCTTTAAGGCTAAGTGCCTCACACAAGAGGAGAGATAGGAGCTAACAGAAAAAGCAATTTCCTCTGGGGAAAAATTGGACAATTGGACAGAGAGCCTTGAAACTAGAGGTCTTTTTTTTTTTTTTCTTTTTTCTTTTGGAAGTTTTAGTGTATATTTTAATTGAATGCAAGCGTAAATTAACCAGTCTAAATTAGAATTCACTTATATAGTATCTATAAAAGCAGGTTGTATTGTTAATATGTATCTAGTCCTTTAAATGCTTCTGATAAGTAAGATTCTTAGGATTATTCTGTTTATTTTTTAAATTTAAATATACCAAATTTTCATTTCCCCTGCTCTTTTTAGAGGATGGAAAGAGAATATGGCTGTCCTTGTATCACAGGAAAGCCAAAAGTTGCTTTCAGAGAGACTATTACTGCCCCTGTCCCATAAGTATGCAACACAATTGAACATACTGTGAGGCTGAAATTTAAGCTTTGTACTGTGGGAGATACACTGCACTATTACGGTTAAGATATTTTTACATCATGACACTCTTACTACGGAAACTATATGGTTTTGTGCTGTAATCAAGACATTTATGCAGAGTGACACTTTGGGATTCGTTTGGCCCTTTAAGCTACATATCAGTGAAGACTGACATACACATTAGTAATAAGCATATCGACACTTCATCCATCATTAGGATCTTCGTTTATTCCGGCTGTGCGTCCTTTGGCAGACGGCTATTATGTTTCACTTTAGTGCCATACTGTGGGTGCCAGAGAACTTGCATTTGCCAAGGAATAATCTCCTGAGATGCAATGTCATGAAGTAGAATGGTGTAGTCTAACTCAATGAAGGCATCGTTTCTTTGCACTTGCTTGACAGTTTGAATTTTTACCATTTTATACCATGTGTTTCAGTAGAATTCTGCCATATTATATAACCACAGGCAACCCAGGCTAAATGTCGAACTGGCTTCATTGCCGGAGCTACATTTTCAAAACTGTCTGGAATATTTTGTGCTTCTAGTGGTTCCTTCGTGGACTTAAGTTTTAGATAAAATGTGTTATTTTCTTCATCTGGGTTCTTCCCAATTTCCCCTTCAAATGTGAAGTTGACCTCTGGTGCAGTCTCTTGTCTCATTGGAGGGTAAAGTACTTCAGCTGTGCAATTCACTGTCACTTGCTTTTGGATAATTTCTTCCACAGAAAACTTGAGGTGATACTTATGTCCTCTTCCTGGAATATCCTCCATGCTGGCTTGTTTGACTGTCTGCACCAGAAACACCTTGTGGGGGGTCCCCTGTTGGTAGTTGATGCAGTTCTCCACCAGCGAGGCAGCCCTGGAGGCTAGATAGTGGGTCGATGGGATTTCCATTCTTGCTGAGCAGCGGCGGGGAGAGCACGATTCTATGGTTCTACTCAGGTTTACCGGACGGACGGTACAGGAGCCCTGTGTCCAGGCTGCAGCCAGTCTCGAAACTAGAGGTCTTGGATCCAAGAAAAGAGATCTAGCAAGTCCAAGGAAGGTGGCTCGAACCAGAAAATGTCACGAGAGATTTCTCTGATGAACAAAGAGAAACTTCAGAAAAAAAACAATCTACCTTAAAAGCAAGACTAAGAGACATGGACAGGAGTGTGGTGGTTATGGGGGGTGGAGGGAGGGAAGGAGGGAGAGGAGGAGGGGGAGGGGTACAAAGAAAACTGGATAGAGGGTGACGGAGGACGATCTCTTTTTGGGTGATGGGTATGCAACAGAACTAAATGACAAGATAACCTGGAAATGTTTTTTTGAATATATGTACCCTGATTTATTGATGTCACCCCATTAAAATAAAAATTTATTTATAAAAAAAAAAACCAAAAACCAATTTACCATTTACATTTACACTTGACTTTTCAACACAGTTTACTGGACAAGGGAAGGGGGTGCCCCATCAGGAGCCAGCCTCTCAGGTGCTCACCTGGCCACATCCCTCGCGGGACCTTAGGCGCCTCTTAGCATTGGTGGGTCAGTATAAATCCCTGACTGGGATCAGAGAGTGTCTGATACCACCCTAAGCCGTATGAGGATTGCCATGGAACCACAGGTTGGAGCCCACTCAGACTCCATAGTTATTCACTGTGGAGCCACAAATTGGAAACTCAGGTGCAGGCACCAGAGATCCCCACTCACACACCAATCACTCAGGGATTTTTAGACAGAAACAATAAAAGCAAAGAATGAGATCTCAACATGGACAGACAGCACAAAGGTGTCCCTGGAAGTTCAAGGCAGGACTGATTAACTCAGTCCCCACTAATTGTCTTCCCTGAGAGCACAAACAGACGTATCCTGGAAGTCCAAGGCAGGACTTACTCAGTCCCCACTAATGTCTTCCAAGAGCACAACAGATGTCCCCACTAACTGTCTTTCTTTTTTATTTTTTTTTTATTTTTTATTTTTCATTTAATGATCACCTGTTTCTGCCTTTTTGGCTGCACTTTCACTTGCAGGAATTTTTTTTTTTTTTTTTGTATTTTTCTGAAGCTGGAAACGGGGAGAGACAGTCAGACAGACTCCCGCATGTGCCCGACCGGGATCCACTTGGCACGCCCACCAGGGGCGACACTCGCCCCTCCCGGGCGTTGCTCTGCCACTACCAGAGTCACTCTAGCGCCTGGGGCAGAGGCCGAGGAGCCATCCCCAGCGCCCGGGCCATCTTTGCTCCAATGGAGCCTTGGCTGCGGGAGGGGAAGAGAGAGACAGAGAGGAAGGAGGGGGGGTGGAGAAGCAAATGGGCGCTTCTCCTGTGTGCCCTGGCCGGGAATCGAACCCAGGTCCTCCGCACGCCAGGCAGACGCTCTACCGCTGAGCCAACCGGCCAGGGCCTAACTGTCTTTCTTGAGAGCACAAACAAATGTGTCCCAGAAAAGCCTGAGGCAGGACCTAACTTCTAACTTGGCCCTGGAGAGCCTATTATTGAGTTTGATCACATCCGACCCTTCACCACAATAGTTTCAAATTGACTAGTCACAAACAGAAAAGCGAGAATTAAAAACAGACAGAAAGCTAGAATTCAGTAAAGTGAAAGATTTGCCTTACTTACCTCCGGAGGTCAGAATTTACATTCCTCGATTTCTCTGCCAAATCCTCAAATTTTAGGGACCAGGGGTGTCTGCTGAAAAGTTGTCCGAGACCCACAGGAAAACTGGAGCCCTGAAATGTCTCAGGGGGCGCCCGTCCTAGAGATCAGGAGGGGTCAGGCAACCTTCTGAAGAGGCCAGCTGGTCCAGGTGTCTCTACCCAGTGACACGGAACCCCAGTATCCCAGACAAGCCCCCAAATGTTGTAAAGTAGTATACTTGAATCCGCGGGTTACATACAGTGTGTCCGTAAAGTCATGGTGCACTTTTGACCAGTCACAGGAAAGCAACAAAAGATGATAGAAATGTGAAATCTACACCAAACAAAAGCAAACTGTCTCAGTTTCATACCTATTCAGTGCAGTTCGATACAGGCTCATGCACAATTTTTTAGGGCTCCTTAGGTAGCTATGCCATATAGCCTCTACAGACTCGTCACTGACTGATGGCCTACCAGAACGGGGTTTCTCCACCAAACTGCCGGTTTCCTTCAACTGCTTATCCCACTGAGTAATGTTATTCCTACGTGGTGGTGCTTCGTTATAAACGTGCTGATATTCACCTTGCACTTTGGTCATGGATTCGAATTTAGTGAGCCGCAGAACACACTGAACTTTCCTCTGTGCCGTCCACATCTCAACTGGCATGGCCGTGGGCTCCTCCACTGTATACACGGTGTTATGTTATCATCTGCGCATGCACACATGCTGCCACATTATCCTACAGAAACTGGAAGGGTTTTCCTTTTATTTGGTGTAGATTTCACATTTCTATTGTCTTTTGTTGCTTTCCTGTGACCGGTCAAAAGTTCACCATGACTTTACAGACACACTGTAGAGACACCAAGTCCAAATGAATTTTTGAGGCATTTATTAATTAGCCATCTAGCTACATGGGGCACAATCCCAAATCATGCAGAAAGTCCCTACCATTCTGTGGCTGATTTTATAGACCAAATCACATACTGATTGGGGTGGGTAAGGAGGGAGCATGGTACAATAGTCAATTACTAACAAGCTTACAACATCTACCTATAGGATTTATTAAAAGGAGAAAGCATTGGGCTTTGGCTGCAGCGGCGGCGGCAATGACCACGCTCCGGGCTTTCACGCGCAATGACCTGTTTCGCTTCAACAACATTAACTTGGATCCACTTACAGAAACTTATGGGATTCCTTTTTACTTACAGTACCTCACCCACTGGCCAGAGTATTTCATTGTTTCAGAGTCCCCTGGTGGAGAGTTAATGGGCTACATTAAAGGTAAAGCAGAAGGCTCAGTCACTAAGGAAGAATGGCATGCGTATGTCACAGCTCTGTCTGTTGCCCCAGAATTTCGACGCCTTGGTTTGGCTGCTAAACTTATGGAGTTATTAGAGGAGATTTCATAAAGAAGAGGTTGATTTTTTGTCAGTCTCCTTGTAAGAGTGTCTAACCAAGTTGCAGTGAACATGTACAAGCAGCTGGGCTACAGCATGTACAGGACGGTCATCGAGTACTACTTGGCCAGCAACGGGGAGCCCGATGAGGATGCCTACAATATGAAGAAAGCCCTTTCCAGGGACACTGAGAAAAAGTCCATCATACCACTTCCCCACCCAGTGAGGCCGGAGAACATTGAGTAGCCATGGGCAGTGGTTCTTAGGCTGATGCTCCAGATACTTATGGACAAGATTACTTTCATTGGATGACTTAGTGCTCTGTTAGAGAAAAGGACATATTTAAGTCTTATTCAGCAAAATATTTTAAATCTCGTCGTTTCCAGTTAGCAGTATCACACCTACTAAAGCTGTCCTCTGCACTGTAACAGGAGGCAGTCAGAAAGGCAGCCAGGTCAGGAGACACCCTGTGGTCATGGTTCATGCTGTTCACCACATGCTAGGGCTGGGGCAGACCTGCAGTCTCCTCCCCAGTTCTGTGCCTGAGAACCACTGCTGCATATGTATAGTTCTATTTTGTACTGAACTACTGATTGAAGCTTTAAAAGCATATATGAAATGTTAAATCTAAGCTATAGAATAAAGTGCACTGTTGACACTAAAAAAATAAAAAATAAAAAAAATAAAAAGCATTCTAACATATCAAGACCACAAGATAACACAGTGGAGATAATTGTTTTACATACCTGGCAAAGACATTCCCAAATCTTCTAGTATCTACCACCCATCCTTGTTGCCACAACGAAATGGTTAGCTTAGAATAAGGAGAGAAGCTAAATGAAATTACCTTTGCTAAAAGTGTTGGGGCTAGCTTATTAGGAAACTAAACAAGCTAGTCATTGCTTGTTTAGTGTTGGGCAGATAAAATATATTATGCTGACTTTGTTAAAGATGGTGCTGCCCATGTGGAAGCCCCACGCCCAGGTGATAATACTTGTTGCCCTTCTTGCTTGGGATGTGTGTAATTATATTAATGTGTGTTGGAGGAGGGCTTTCGCGCCAAAAGGTTTTAAAAGCAAGAGAGATCACATTGTTCCAGGTAAGAGTGATTACATTCTAGGAGGGGCCCATGCTAGAAGAAAACAGAGAAAGGCCACGTTGAGGAGAGGAGAAGCAGCCAAGATGGCAGAGTGCTGAAGGAGAAGCCAGTTTGTGCAGAGTTTGTGCAGAGAGAAGGAGATGGGGAACAGAGGTGAATAAAGCTGGCGAAGTAGAAAACTTTGATTCTAGGAAACTCGGATAAGTCAGTGGCTTTGGGAGCCCTGAATGGAAAGGGAAATGTTTTCCCATTTTGTGTATTTCTTGCCTGCCAGGTTCAAGCTAGGATAAAGATGATGGCCCACCAGTTCTTGGCTCTGTTGTTTCATTACCATCTGTCTGAAACAAATGCAAACGTGCATGGGCCAGGCAGCTTTGATGGTGGCTGTTGCTACTGGCTTTACATTTAGTTTACAAGTTTTTATACATATAACGGATTTCAAAAGGGATGATTATTAGAAAGCATATAAAATGTTACAGAATGCAGGTTTTTCAAGCAAGGGGAGTGGGCTCGCGATCCCTTTGTCTAGAGGTATACCCCTCACTCTCAGGACTCCAGGAGGCGAGGAAGAGTTAGAATCAGTGTAGGAGTTTTTTAATTAAGATATGTAAACATTGTCTCCTAAAGGATCTTAAGGATAGGGAAGAGGAAGTTTTCAGATTTTTTTTTTTTTTGTAGGAGAGACAGAGAGAGAGAGAGAGGGACAGATAGGGACAGACAGACAGGAAAGGAGAGAGATGAGAAACATCAATTCTTTGTTGTGGTTCTTTAGTTGTTCATTGATTGATTTCTCATATGTTCCTTGACTGGGGGGCTACAGCAGACCGAGTGAACCCTTGCTCAAGCCAGCGACTTTGGGTCCAAGCTGGTGAGTTTTGCTCAAACCAGATGAGCCCGTGCTCAAGCTGACGACCTCGAGGTCTCGAACCTGGGTCCTCCACATCTCAGTCCAACGCTCTATCCACTGTGCCACTGCGTCGTCAGGCTCAGGTTAAGTTTTATCTTCTTTGTTGTCTAGCAAGTAGTAACCTCAGTCCCTCCAGAGAACTATGATTAGTTACTAACTAATTTTTGCCCCTTTAATCTCTTTCTCTGTTTTTTTTTTTTTCTTTTCAGAGAGGAGGGGTAAGGGGGCCTGAATTCTTCCTTTTAAAATATTAATGTTAACAATTTTTGCAATTCCTTGGCACGTTATCACACTTGAATAAACATATTGTCAGCTAAACAACTAGATAAAGAACCAGGCTGCCACCACCCATGATGTTCCTCTTTTCGAAAGCCCTAGATAACTCACCTCTTGAGTGCCCCTGCTTCTCCCTTCCTGGCCCCTAATTACTGCTCTTAGTTTTAAATTGCCAATATAGAGTAAACCCGGGAAAGCCCAGTCACCTGCCCTTCCCCTAATAAAGGAGAAATGCTATGTCCACGTTCTCTTCCCCTGCCCCATGACCTTGCTGTTTACCCTCAAGGGCTGTGAGTCATAAGCCTTGCTTTTTCAGAGTTCCCTCATGGTGGTTGCTGGGGTGCCGCTTGCCATCACAGCAAGAATCACAAGGGCTGGTCCGACTCCAGCGTTAGCTATTATTAGGGACACGTCTGTGGGGACTCGCCACAAGGCAGGCCAGGACTGACTCAAAACAGATGTGGCAAAATCCAGACCTCCTAATGCCTGGCTGCTGGGAATGTAAAATGATGCAGCCCCATGGAAAAACATTAGGAAATTTCTCACAAAGTTAGGGGAAAAAATTACTGTAGGAATAAAAAAATTCCACTTCTTGGTAATTACCTAAGAGAAATGAAAACATATATCCACACAAAACTTGCATGGAAATATTCACAGCAGCTTTATGGACTGGAGCCAAAACCCAACAACAACCTAAATGTCCATCAACTGGTGAATGGATAACACAATCTGGCATAGTAAATGCTAAGTAAACTAAGGGCTACCGTAACTTTTGCTGACAATGGCTGGCTGGACTTGCAGATGCCTAAGCCTAGGCTTATTCTAACTCTAACCGGCCCCAGAAAGGAGGAGTGGAGGATTTTTGCTACCAACTCTGGGAAGCTGCCCAGCTAGAGACTGACTCAGAAATGGAGTATGGGCTAATGACAATCCTCCCAAGCTGGCAATAAACCAAGTGCCAGTGTGGATAGAGTTAAGGCCTAGGGTACTACCTGTCAGCCAGAAACAATACCCAATTTCTAGAGAAGGCTTGGAAGGAATCCAGGTACATTTACAGAGGATCAAGGAACATGGCATTATTATCCCATGCCAGTCACCCTGGAATACTCCTTTGCTACCTGCCAGAAAACCAGGAACCAATGATTATCGGCCAGTACAGGACTTGAGAGTAGTAAATGAGGTAGCAGTGACTCTGCACCCAACAGTACCAAACCCCTAACCTCTCTGCCTGAGTCTCCTAGTTCACTTGCTTGGACTTGAAAGATGCCTTCTTCAATAATAAACTGGCTCCTGAAAACCGGAAGCTGTTTGCATTCCAATGGGAGGACCATTGGCTACAGGGGTAAAGGTGTAGTACACCTGGACTAGGCTTCTGAAAGGGTTCAAGAACTCCCCCACCATCTTTGGGGAGGCCCTCGCTTGGGACCTCCAGCGGTTTCCTGCACAGGACGTTGTATATGTCCTACTTCAGTACATGGATGATTTGTTGCTGGGTCACGAGACTCTCCAAGGATGTGCTCGAGGAATGGATGGACAGACGAGCTTCTACATCATCTAGAGAAGAATGGATACAAGGTGTCGAAGAAGAAGGCCTAGATCTGCCAAAGGCAAGTAAAATACCTGGGATCCATTCTGCAGCAGGGGCAGAGGAACCTAGGAGTGGAACAGAAATGGAATATTCAGAACATCCCAGTCCCCATCACAAGGAGACAAGTTAGAGAATTCCTGGGTGCAGTAGGATTCTGCTGCTTGTGGATCCCCAACTTTGCAGTACTGGCCAAACCTCTCTATGAAGTTACAAATAGGGGAGAAAAAGAGCCCATGGAGTGGGAGCCAGAACAGGACTGTGCTTTTCAGACTCTTAAAAAGGAATTAGCCTGACCAGGCAGTGGTGCAGTGGATAGAGCATCGGACTGGGATGCGGAAGGACCCAGGTTCGAGACCCCAAGGTCACCAGCTTTAGCGCTGCCTCGAGCAAGGGGTTACTTGTCTGCTGAAGGCCCGCAGTCAAGGCACATATGAGAAAGCAATCAATGAACAACTAAGGTCTCGCAATGAAGAATTGATGATTGATGCTTCTCATCTCTCTCTGTTCCTGTCTGTCTGTCCCTGTCTATCCCTCTCTCTGACTCTCTCTCTGTCCCTGTAAAAAAAAAAAAAAAAAAAAAAAGGAATTAAAAGTTGCCCTGGCACTAGGTCTTCCTAACCTAGCAAAACCTTTTGTGTTGTACCTCTCAGAGAGGAGCAAGACAGCAGTGGGTGTATTATCATGGCCTAGACCAGCAGCCTACCTCTCCAAACAACTAGACAGGGTTGCAAAGGGCTGGCCACCATGCTTGAGAGCCCTAGCAGCCATAGCTATGCTGGTACAAGACGCAAACAAATTACCTTTGGGACAAGACCTAAAGGTGCGGGTGCCACATGCAGTAGTGACTTTGATAAAGGCTAAAGGACATCACTGGCTCACTAATGCTCGCCTCACCAAGTACCAGAGCTTATTATGTGAAAACCCAGGACTAGTAATAGAGGTGTGTACCACTTTAAACCAGCAACACTGCTCCCAGTGAAGAAGGGAAAGAGCAGCACACCTGCTTAGAAGTGCTTGATTCGGTGTACCCCTAAGGGAGCCTGACTGGGAGCTGTATGTAGACGGAAGCAGTTCCATCAACTCTAGGGGGGAAAGGCAGACAGGTTATGCAGTAGTGACTCTAAGAGAGACTTTAGAGGCACAGCCTCTACCCCAAGGCACTTCTACTTGGGGAGCAGAACTGATTGCTCTGACTCAGGCCCTGGAGCTCAGTGAAAGAGAAAGAGTAAATATCTTTACTGATTCCCATTTTGCCTTTCTCACTCTCCAAGTGCATGGGGCAATTTACAAAGAGAGAAGACTCTAAACTGCTGGGGGCAAAGATCTTAAATATCCTGGGGAGATTCTCCAGCTGCTAGAAGTGGTCTGGAAGCCAAAACAAGTAGCAGTGATCCACTGCCGAGGACACCTGAAGGGAGGAACTGCAGAAGCCCAGGGGGATGCCAGAGCGGATGCAGAGGCAAAGCGGGCTTCTACCCTGCCCTACCACAAGGCTACTATAGCCACTCTCATTCCATGGGCCCTGGATCTTGCACCCAAATATTCTGAGGGAGAAAAAAGGTAGATGGAAAAAGAAGGGACAAAAGAATTGAAAGACAGCTGGATGTGATGCCAGATGATAGAGTTGTCCTTCCCTACCTATTGGGAATGGCTCTAGTCCAGGCCTTGCACACTGCTACCCATATGGGACAAAAAAAACAAACAAACAGAAAAACTTCTAGGAAGATATTTTTACATTCCTCTCCTAGCAACTTTGGCCAATGGAGTCAGCTTGCACTGCCCAGCTTGTCACCAGAACAATGCCAAACAAGGACCCTCAATGCCTCCAGGTATCCAGTCTTATGGGGCAGTCCCCTTTGAGGATGTATTGTACAATGGACTTCACCGAGATGCCCCGAAGCCAAGGCAACAGGTACCTGTTAGTGCTTGTGTGCACCTATTCAGGATGGGTAGAAGCCTACCCCACTTGGACTGAAAAAGCTAGGGAAGTAACCAGGAGATTGCTCAGAGAAGTTATTCCAAGATTTGGACTGCCACTTCGGATAGGCTCTGACAACAGTCCTGCCTTTGTGACTGACAGAGTGCAAGAGACTGCTCAAGCCCTAAACATCACATGGAAACTTCACGTGGCATACAGACCTCAAAGTTCGGGAAAGGTAGAACACATGAATAGAACTTTAAAGTTAGGGCTTAGCAAGTTATATCAGGAAACAGGTCTTAAATAGGTGCAAGTTTTACCTTTAATTCTGTTCAAAATTTGGTGTACCCCATTGAAGAACACTGGGTACTCACCTTATGAGATATTATACAATAGGCCTTCCCCAGTATTACATAGTTTTTCACAGACCCCCTGAGAACTAGGAGAAACAGAACTACAGAAGCAATTAGAGGCTTTAGGCAAAGTAGCCTGTTCCATATCCAAGTGGGTACTAGATAGGACTCTGACTAGTTTGTTTGCCCCTGTCCATTCTTTTCCCCCAGGAGACCAGGTGTGGATCAAGGATTGGAATCCAGCTCTCCTCTGACCCAGGTGGAAAGTACCTTACACTGTGATCCTGACCACTCCTACAGCTGCCAAGGTAGAAGGCATACCATCCTGGATTCACCACAGCCAGCTGAAGCCTGCAGTCCCTGTGGAGATGCCCTCATAGACAGCAGAGAAAGACCCCACTAACCCTTGTAAGTTGACCCTGAGAAAGACAACATGCCCTGCTCCAGCCACAAACTGGGAGCTGGCTGGTCCACGTACAACTGAAGCCTGAGGAACTTCATCATGGGGCTCCTTATATTTGGACTTTGGGGAAGGAGGGGAACTAGAACAAAGGACTATGAACTGCGTATCCATGTCACCAAGGAAGATAAAAAGGTCTCCACCACCTTGCTTTTCTATTGCTTCTATAAGTGTAAAGGAACTCAGACAGGGACTGGCACCTCTAATCAGACTCAATATTCAGTATGTGACCCAGGAAATAACCAACCTCATATTTGTTATGACCCCACAGACCTTCCTACTGAAATGGTGTTCGAGGTGAAAATAGCAAAGGGAGGTGGAGTCTGGAGCTGGAAAGACAGACCAACCATGGCTCAAACGAAACCCAAAACAAATCACCCTAAGATCCGATGCATGTGCTGCTATGGGTCATGCAGAAAGGGGGTGCAGATCCCTTTACTAGGAGAAAACATACAGGATAGATAAAAAGTATATATGTGCTAAGAATGTGAGACTCCAGCATAAAAGGAATTTCTAGAGTCTCAAAGAGTGAAATGAGGAGGAAGCAAGCCTCCCTTCTCCCTTGAGAGGGGAGAAACCAGAAGAATAAAAGGGAAAGGAGCCAGCAGAGATAACTGAGTCGGCCAGTTATAAATTAACTACATCCCATAGTTTTCTAAATGGTTGCTCGAAGCTACTTGCAACACAAAGCAAGAAAAGCAGGATATGTATATAGCCAAGGCCACTGATCTGGAAACCTCTTCCCCCTTGCTGACCCTACTGAAATTCCACCTCCCCTCTCCTTGAGTCCTGGGAAACCTTAAACAAAGAAATCATGTACCCATTGCTTGGATACTGTAAAGGTATATAACCTGTAAGAAAATCTAATTCGGGGAGCTCGTGCTCCCTGGCTCCACCAGCTACTAATAAATTCTCCTTCCTCTATTAATCAAGTTGTCTGAGTGTCTTATCCTCTATGCAGGTGTCCCCAAACTATGGCCCGCGGGCCGCATGCAGCCCCCTAAGGCCATTTATCCTGAGAGGAGCACTGTATGTGGCAGCCCTCCAGCGGTCTGAGGGACAGTGAACTGGCCCCCTGTGTAAAAAGTTTGGGGACCCCTGCTTGGGGTCGTTTTCCTGCAAGACTATTTTTTTCTTTTCTTTTTTCTTTTTCAACACTATTTTTTAAAACTCACATTAAGAAACAAACAAAAACTGCAGTGAACAAGACAGGACCAACAGAGATTTCAAAAACAATCACCCGACACAGAATATTCAGAGGAAAAATTTCACAAGAGAATAGACATGACTGAAGGGAGACCTGAATTAGAACTACCCAGAATGTAGCACAGAGAGACAGAGAAAAAATAGGAAAGATATTGAGAAACATGGAAAGCAGAGTTATGACAGAAGGTCCAACTGAATTTGAAAAGTAATATAAAGAAAAAGGGCAGGACAATACTTAAAGAATTAACGGCTGAAGCTTTCCCAGAATTGGTGAAAGATACAATATTTTAGAATCAAGAAGTCCAGTAAAAACACGAAAAAGAAGAAAAATGACCCCATAAAGAAAGTCTAAGATAAAATAAATCATAAGTAATGTAGTAGATTGAATAAATAATAATGAGGTTTAGTAGGTGGGTGGCTTAGCCTATATTCTTCAGACAGCAGAGCTGACACAAAGGTTCAGCGCAAGGATCTTATTGGGGAATGTGATCTCAGGGAACAGGAATGAGGAATGGAGGAATAATGCAGGGAGGGAGACAGAGTTCATTCAAGGATACATTATTAATCTTACCACTGCTTCAAAGGTCTGGTTGCTCTATCCCTATGACCGTGTGAGAGACCATAGGAAGTACATGATAACACTACTTTTCTGAGTATCCATTAACTCTCTCCTACCCCTTGGTCAAAGGCTCATCTTAAGGAGTGTTAGTGCATTAACTTTCTAAGTGTACCGCAGTGTGCCATGCTGTTCCATGCCTTGGAATCCACACAGAAGCCTCAAGGCAGAGGCAGGAGACGCACACGGCAAGCCCAAGGCTAGGTTTTACCAAGTTGTATCTGTGTAGACTTGGTGAGTACCCACAGAAAACTGTTCACCGTAGTGCTGGCTATGTAAAGAGACAGAAAAGGCTGAGAGGATCTCTAATGGGGCATAAGAGGTGTCCAATATAGTGAAGTTTTAAAAACACAGAAAGCCAAGAAGTTAAGAAAAATAGCATATGAGTCAGAAGGGAGGTAATTAGAATAAAAGCATTATAAGGTTCTGGAAGAGAAGAATAATAATGCCTGACCAAGTGGTGGCGCAGTGGATGGAAGTTTGGACTGGGATGCAGAGGACCAGGTTTGAGACCCCAAGGTCTCTGGCTTGAGCGTGGGATTGTAGACATGACCCCGTAGTCACTGGCTTGAGCCCAAGGTCACTGGCTTAAGCAAGGGTCACTCGCTTTGCTGTGGCCCCCTGGTTAAGGCACAAGAGAAAGCAATCAATGAACAACTATGGTGCTTCAACGAAGAACTGATGCTTCTTATCTCTCTCCCTTCCTGTCTGTCCCTATCTGTCCCTCTTTCTGCTGGTCTCTGTCACAAGAAAAAAAAAAAAGAATAATGAACTCCATACTTTATGTATATTAATTTTTAAATAGTAAAATGTTTTAATTGATGTATAATTGATATAACTTATTAGTTTCAGATGTACATGATTTGATATTTGGATAAATTGCAAAATGACCATCATAATAAATCATGTTAACATCCATCACCTTACATATTTACAAAACATTTTTTTCTTGTGATGAAAACTTTTAAAATTTCTTCTCTTAGCAACTTTCAAATATATAATACCAAATAAGAACTATAGTCACCATGGTATAATTACATCCCATGACTTATTTATTTTATAAGGAAGTTTGTACCTTTTGGCCCCCTTCATCCATTTCTCCCACTCCTACACTCCCTGAATCTGGCACCCACCGATCTGTTCTCTGTATCTGTCAGCTTGTCTTTTTGTTTGTCTGTTTAGATTCCATATATAAGTGAAATAATACAGTATTTGTCTTTCTCTGGTAGACCTATTTCACTTAGCCTAATGCCCTCAAGCTCCATCCATGTTGCTGCAAATTTCAATTCTATTTATGAATTAAAATTTATGGCAAGATTTCATTCTATCTATGGCTGAATAATGTCTCGTGTGTGTGTGTGTGTGTGTGTGTGTGTGTGTGTGTAAAGAGAAGCACAAAATGACTTGTAGAAATAAGTCCAACTGTATTAACAAATACAATAAATATAAGTGGACAAACTTTCCAGGTAAAAGGCAAAGTTTATCAGACTAAAATTTTAAAAACCCAATTATATTGTATTTACTAGATAGGGATAAACATGAACATTATAATAAAAAAAGGTTGAAAGTCAAATGGTTAAAAAAATGGACCAGGCAAGTATTAACTCAAAAACAAATAAATAAACAAAAGAAAATAAAAGCTAATACTGCTCTATCAATATCAGACAAAATCACCCTAAAGTAAGAAAGTATCATTAGAGGAAAAGAGGGTAATTTAATAACAATATAAGGTTCAAGGAATTATAGCAATTCTAAATTTATATGCATCTAATAACATAGCAAGACAATATAGAAAGCAAAAACTGACAAATACAAAGAGAAATAGAAAAATTCACCAACATACTGGGTAATGAAAACCTGCCTCTCAGTAATTGATTGATCAAGCTAAACAAACAAACAAAAAAATCATTAAGATTAGGGAAAGTTCAAATAACACAGTTAACATGCTTTACTGGTTTTTTTTGATGTGGTTGTTTGTTTAATGAACATTTATTTGTATAGGGTTTATTATGTAGCAAGCTCTATGTACTTTTGTCAAGAACTGGATATAGTTCTGACCTGAATGACCTCTAGAGTCATGGTGGTGTCATTGATCAGCTAAATTCACATCAGGGACAAATTTCATAGCACTTTCTCTAATAAGATGACTCCTATCATGAAGATAACTCCGCAGGGTGCAAACAAATAACAAGTCAATTACCTTCCATTAATTAAGGGCAACCTCATTTTGAAGAGATATCTGCAGCTTTCTGAGGGCCACATGATCTACTGTTGGTGTTTTTGTATAGTCTCTTACTACTCACCCCAAAGTCACCATGATTTTGGGAAGCAGGCAAGTTCATGCCTGGCTTTCATGCACTAAACATGCTCATGATGCTTCTGGCAGAGGGCGAGAGGCATGGTTTAAAATTGTTGGGTCCCCCAGATAGGACCTTATATCATTTGGGGACACAAATTGACAGTGTCTCCAACATGGCCTCCCAGCAAGATTATAACACATAGGGTTCCTAGTGCAGTTCAAATAATTGTTTCTAGTCCTTATTTTTGGAGGGACTGCTAATGGCAATCAGTATACCCTATTCTATCCGTCCACACTATTGGCCAATTGGCATTCATCTACCAGTGGGATAACTGAGCAATACCTAGGGAAGGATGGTGAGATCTGGGGGGTGTTATGTGTGGAAGGGGCAGGAGGTAGGACCGGTCCCTGCTGTCTCCAGGAGACTCCCAGTTGAGATTAAAGAGAGTGGTGATCAAATCAAAATCAAAGCCACCTTGCAAAGGATGGCAGACCCAGTAGTCAGTTCAAAGGGCTTGCAACAATTGGAGAGGACTGGAAACTTCAGAGGTAGTTCTGACAGACCAAGACCATTAATTTCCTTTGTTCTCCGATGTCTATGGGGGACTGAAGTGGTGCCTCTCTAAGTCATTATGATTCCTCCACTGTGTCCCATTCCAGTAACTATAAATTTACCATTTGTCATATCCAGACCTTCTGTCCAAAAGAATCAGATGCAAGGGGAACAAGAGTATTTTTATAAAATTTAATCAGTTATGTTCCTTGTGTCTCTGTAATTTTTTCACAGCAACTCAGGACAAAAGAAATACCTACCATTTTTATTTATTAAGTTGTTAGGTCCAAACATGTTTTATTTATTTATTTTTAAGATTTTATTTATTGATTTAACAGAGAGAGGAGGAGAGGAGAGGAGAGAGAGAAGTGTCATCTCATAGTTGCTTCACTTTAGTTGTATGTGCCTTGATCAGGCAAGCCCAGGGTTTTGAACTGGTGACCCCAGCATTCCAGTGCTTTATCCACTGTGCCACCACATGTCAGGTCCAAATATCTTAATATTTATGTTGTCACATCTTTGTAGCCATGTAAAAAATAATACATATAAATTGAAAGAGACTATTTTAATTTTTTTTTTTCCTTTTTTAGTGAGAAGAGGGGAGGCAGAGACAAACTCCTGCATGTGCCCCGACCGAGCTCCATCCGGTAAGCCCACTAGGGGGCGATGCTCTGCCCTGGGGAACTTGCTCTGTTGCAACTGGAGCCATTTTTTAGTACCTGAGGCAGAAGCCATGGAACCATCCTCAGAGTCAGGGGCCAGCTTGCTCTAATCAAGCCATACTGCAGGAGGGGGGGAGAGAGAGAGAGAGAGAGAGAGAGAGAGAGAGAAGTGAGAGTGAAAAGGGTTGGAGAAGCAGATGGACGCTTCTCCTGTGTGCCCTGACTGGGAATCAAACCCGGGACTTCCATACACTGGGCTGATACTCTACCACTCACTGAGCCAACCGGCCAGGGCTAATTCTTTTTTATTTATTTATTCATTTTAGAGAGGAGAGAGAGAGAGAGAGAGAGAGAGAGAGAGACAGAGAGAGAGGAGAGACAGAGAGAGAGGGGAGGAGGAGCTGGAAGCATCAACTCTCACCATGTACCTTGACCAGGCAAGCCCAGGGTTTCGAACTGGCGACCTCAGCATTTCCAGGTTGACGCTTTATCCACTGTGCCACCACCTGCTCAGGCCAAAATGCAATAGTTTTTGACAGCTCTGACATTTTCCAAACAGGAACTCAAAAGGGACTGGGTTGTCTCAAGGATGTGGCCTTCAGCTGCCAGAGGCCATATTTAAGTCTGATTTAGACTCTTAGTGCAGGGCTTTGAATGGAGTTTCCATGCTGAGTTTTCTGCAATTCTGACTCAGTATCTAAGTGACATCCCTACATTGCAGCTGGGTGACATTATCTCTTAAATCTCTTATAATTTATGGGTTCCTCTTTCATTCTTCTCTCCTCCCCCCCCCCCCCCCTTACAATTTGTTCCTTGAATAAACTGAGTCATTTGTCCTGTCAAAAAAGGATTTTGCTGATTGGACTCTCATGGGTTATTTTGGGCCCTGTATTTCCCAAAATTGGTAGTTAAGGTTGAGTTGCTTACTAGACATATGAGCAGACGGGAGAGTAGGCATGTGGATGTCAGGCTAAGAGACAGATGAGAGGTACAGCCTTGAGATAATTGGAAGTCATGAATACAGAGAGTTGAAAGCCATGATTCTGGATGAGATGGCGGAGGGAGAGTGACAGACAAGAACAATGCTCTAAGGCAGGGGTCCCCAAACTTTTTACACAGGGGGCCAGTTCACTGTCCCTCAGACTATTGGAGGGCCGGACTATAAAAAAAAACTATGAACAAATCCCTATGCACACTGCACATATCTTATTTTAAAGTAAAAAAACAAAACGGGAACAAATATAACATTTAAAATAAAGAACAAGTAAATTTAAATCAACAAACTGACCAGTATTTCAATGGGAACTATGCTCCTCTCACTGACCACCAATGAAAGAGGTGCCCCTTCCGGAAGTGCGGTGGGGGCCGGATAAATGGCCTCAGGGGGCCGCATGTGGCCCACGGGCCGTAGTTTGGGGACCCCTGCTCTAAGGCCTGAGCCCTGGGCACTCCCATGTTTACGGCACATGGGGGTACCAGGAAAGATGAGGAGTACATTTAGCAAGACAATAAGGAACTGTCAGGACAGTTACCCCAAAACCAAGAAAAGAAGGTATTTGAGGAAGGAAGGAGTGATCAATTGTGTCATATGTGCACATAGATTCAGTAAAATAAGGATTGCAAATTTACTTGAGTTTGGTCAAGGAAGGCCTCACTGGTGACCTTGCCAAGAGCTATTGGGTGGAACAGTGAAGGGCTGACAGGAGTGAGCTCATGAGGGAATGAATGAGGAAGTGGGTGGGGACAAGCAAAGTCAACTCTTCCAAGAAGTTGTGTTGCAAGTAGGGAAAAGTGGTAACTGGAGGCCAATGCAAATGTGAAGGGGAAATCTGTTCTTTTCAAAATGAATTCATAGGAGCTGATCTAATAAAAGAGGAAATGTGTGTGTGTATGTAAAGCCAGTATCCACGGCCACCATAAGAGCCACCTGGCTCATGCAGATTCACATTTGATTTGGACAGACGGTAATGAAACAACGGAGCCAAGAACTGGTGGGCCATTACCTTTTTTTTAAAATTTATTTATTTATTTTTTACAGAGACAGAGAGTGAGTCAGAGAGAGGGATAGACAGGGACAGACAGACAGTAACAGAGAGAGACAAGAAGCATCAATCATTAGTTTTTCATTGCGCATTACAACACCTTAGTTGTTCATTGATTGCTTTCTCATATATGCCTTGACCACGGGCCTTCAGCAGACCGAGTAACCCCTTGCTGGAGCCAGTGACCTTGGGTTCAAGCTGGTGAGCTTTTGCTCAAACCAGATGAACCTGTGCTCAAGCTGGCGACCTGGGGTCTCGAACCTGGGTCCTCTGCATCCCAGTCTGACGTTCTATCCACTGCGTCACCACCTGGTCAGGCTGGGCCATTACCTTTAATCCTAGCTTGCACCCGGTGGGCAAGTAAAAATACTCACTGGGCTCCAAAACCCACTCATTCAGTGCTCCCAAAGCCACTGACTTATCTGAGTTTCCTAGAATCAAAGGTTTCTAGCTCACCAGACTTATTCACTTTTGTTCCCCATCTCCTTCCTTCTTTGCACAAACTGGCTTCTCCTTCAACACTCTGCCATCTTGGCTGCTTCTCCTGGCCTCCTCCACGTGGCCTCTCTCTGTTCTCCTCTCTGCTCTCTCCTCCAATGCTAATCTCAGGAACCAAGAGAGCAAGCTCCCAGGCTGCCCCACTTTATAGTGCAGAAATCAAAACCTTTAATCCAATATACAAAATAGGGAAGTCTCTAATACAAAGTCACTTATCTGAGGCATGATGGGATTGCACCACCCACATCAAAAAGGGTGGGAAAGGCTTAGTCTTAAAACCAAGCCCCAGGCTACAAGGATCCTGCCTGCCCACAGCACACATTAATATCACCTGGGCGACGGGCTTCCACATGGGCAGCGCCATCTTTAACAAAGTGAGCATAATGTATTTTATCTGTCCCACGGTGCAGGTCCTCATGCACACCAGCACCTGCTTGTGTAGAGGTTAGCTGAGCAACATCCTTTAAGTGGGTAAGAGGGGATGGAATCTAGTACCCAGCGAAGGCTCTGGTTTTGGAGAGCACAGTTCATTCACAGTGACAGGAGAAAATTGTGCACCTGGACAGATGCAAACAGACAGCTAGATGCCATAGTGGGAACCTGTGATGTTTTCTCTATTGCTTCTATTCTGTAAAGCCAGTAGCCACAGCCACCATCACAGCCTCCTGGCCCACGCAGGTTCGCATAGGATTTGGACAGACGGTGTTGGGCACATAAAATATATTATGCTCACTTTGTTAAAGATGGCGCTGCCCACGTGGAAGCCCGTTGCCCAGGTGATATTAATGTGTGTTGGCGGTGGGCTGTGGGCAGGTAGGATCCTTGTAGCCTGGGGCTTGGTTTTAGGACTAAGCCTTTCCCACCCTTTTTTTTTTTTTTTTAAATTTTTCTGAAGCTGGAAACAGGGAGAGACAGTCAGACAGACTCCCGCTTGCGCCTGACCGGGATCCACCTGGCACGCCCACCATGGGGCGACGCTCTGCCCACCAGGGGGCGATGCTCTGCCCATTCTGGGCGTCACCATGTTGCGACCAGAGCCACTCTAGCGCCTGAGGCAGAGGCCACAGAGCCATCCCCAGCACCCGGGCCATCTTCGCTCCAATGGAGCCTTGGCTGCGGGAGGGGAAGAGAGAGACAGAGAGGAAGGCGCGGCGGAGGGGTGGAGAAGCAAATGGGTGCTTCTCCTGTGTGCCCTGGCCGGGAATCGAACCCGGGTCCTCCGCACGCTAGGCCGAGGCTCTACCGCTGAGCCAACTGGCCAGGGCCTCCCACCCTTTTTTGATGTAGGGTGGTGCAATCCCATCATGCCTCAGATAAGTGACTTTGTATCACAGATTTCCTTATTTGTATATTGGATTAAAGGTTTTGATTTCTACACTATAAAATGGGGGCAGCCTGGGAGCTTGCTCTCTCGGTTCCTTAGATTAGCATTAGAGCAGAGAGCAGGTTGGAGAGCAGAGTAAGGCCACGTGGAGGAGAGGAGAGGCAGCCAAGATGGCAGAGTGCTGAAAGAGAAGCCAGTTTGTGCAGGGAGTAGGAAGGAGATGGGGAACAAAGGAGAATGAGGCTGGTGAGGTAGATACCTTTGATTCTAGGAAACTCAGATAAGTCAGTAGCTTTTTGAGCACTGAATGAGTGGGTTTTGGAGCCCAGTGTGTGTTTTTACTTGCCTGCCGGGTGCAAGCTAGGATTAAAGCTAATGGCTCACCAGTTCTTGGCTCTGTTGTTTCATTACCGCCTGTCCGAATCCAATATGAACCTGCATGGGCCAGGCGGCTGTAATGGTGGCCGTGGATACTGGCTTTACAGATGGTAATGAAGCAATGGAGCCAAGAACTGGTGGGCCATTAGCTTTAATCCTAGCTTGCACCTGGTGGGCAGGAAATACACACAGTGGGAAAACACTTCCCTTTCCATTCAGGGCTCCCAAAGCCACTGACTTATCCGAGTTTTCCTAGGATCAAAGGTTTCTACCTCACCAGCCTTATTCACCTCTGTTCCCCATCTCTTTCTCTCTGCACAAACTGGTTTCTCCCTCAGCACTCCACCATCTTAGCTGCTTCTCCTGGCCTCCTCCACTTGGCCTTTCTCTGCTCGCCTACAGCATGGTCTCCTCCTAGAACCTAATCACTCTTCTCCTGGGAACGTGATCTCTCTTCCTTTTACAACCTTTTGGCGCAAAAGCCCTCCCCCAACACATATTACCATAATCACACCCATCCCAATTAATCACCTGGGCGACAGGCTTCCACATGGGCAGCACCATCTTTAACAAAGTCAGCATAATATATTTTATCTGCCCAACATATTCTCTTAATGTACCAAGAAGCAGAGTCATCACCTGCGAATGAAGTGATGGAGGTTTGAGGACTGAGGAAAAGATGTTAAGAAGTACTCTCTGGGCAGTGGTGAATAAATGGATAAGAAAATGTAGTAGACTATTAGTCTTAAGGTAAGACCACTCCATTTGGTTGTGAGTGTCTCTCCAGCCAAGTCTAAACTCTCAGGGCATATGCTGAGTTGGCAGAAATTTAAATTTACCCAATGTTGGGCAGATAAAATATATTATGCTCACTTTGTTAAAGATGGCGCTGCCCACGTGGAAGCCCGTCGCCTAGGTGATAATATTAGTTGCTCTTCTTGCTTGGGATGGGTGTAATTATGTTAATATGTGTTGGGGGACAGGCTATAAGCAGGCAGGATCCTTATAGCCTAAGGCTTAGTTTTAAGACTAAGTCTTTCCCACCCTTTTTGATGTGGGGTGGTGCACTCTCATGAGGAATACCATTATGCCTCAGATAAGTGACTTTGTATCAGAGACTTACCTGTTTTTATATTGGATTAAAGGTTTTGAATCTACACTATAAAGTGGGGCAGACCAGAAGCTCCCCCCCCCCCATTAGCATTAGAGAGGAGAGCAGAGTAAGGACACGTGGAGGAGAGGAGAAGCAGCCAAGATGGCGGAATGCTGAAGGAGAAGCCAGTTAGTGCAGAGTTTGTGCAAAGAGGAGGAGATGAGGGAACAGAGGTGAATAAGGCTAGTTAAAGGTGAATAACCTTTAACTCTAGGAAACTCGGGTAAGTCAGTAGCTTTGTGAGCACTGAATGAGTGGGTTTTAGAGCCCAGTGTATGTTTTTACTTGCCCGCCGGGTGCAAACTAGGATTAAAGATGATGGCTCACCAGTTCTTGGCTCCATTGTTTCATTACTGTCTGTCCGAATAAAATGTGAACCTGCACGGGCCAGGCGGCTGTGATGGTGGCCATGGCTACTGGCTTTAAACCCTTCTTGCTTCGGATGGGCGTGATTATATTAATGTGTTGGGGGAGGGCTTCCGCGCCAAAAGGTTTTAAAAGGAGAGATCACGTTGCTCCAGAGAAGAGTGATTATGTCCTAGGAGGAGCCCATGCTAGAGGAGAGCAGAGAAAGGCCACGTGGAGGAAATAGCCAAGATGGTGAAGTGCTGAAGGAGAAGCCAATTTGTGTAGAGTTTGTGCAGAGAGGAGATGGGAAACAGAGGTGAATAAGTCTGGTGAGGTAGATACCTTTGATTCTAGGAAACTCGGATAAGTCAGTGGCTTTGGAGCCCTGCATGGAAAGGGAAGTGTTTTCCCACTGTGTGTATTTCTTGCCCGCTGGGTGCAAGCTAGGATTAAAGGTGATGGCTCACCAGTTTTTGGCTCCATTGTTTCATTACTGTCTGTCCGAATCTAATGCAAACCTGCACTGGCCTGGGTGCTGTGATGGTGGACGTGGCTACTGGCTTTACATTTGGCGTAGTCTGTGGCAGGATTTGATACAGCTGAGTATGGAGCCACCACCACCTTTGAGCAGTGGAGTAGAGGACTGGCTGCTGTTATGGTTCTCCATGGCTGTCCTTTTGGGGGCTGTAGGCTGGCTGACTTTTACAGCCATGTGTGAGCAAACCAAGAGCTCTGTGGAAGAGGCTGCCCAGGACCTGCAAACCGAGCAGTGGAAAGAGCTGGAGCAAACGAGGGAGGAGATTGCGACCCTGGAGCTGAAGCAAGCACCGGAGGAGGCCAACCAGGTTCGTGAAATTCGCCTGGAAATGGAGCAAGCGCTGGAGAAGGAATCACAGGTTCGTGAGTTGCAGGTTGCCCTGGACGTTGTGGAGAGGCAGCAGCGGCAGGAGGCTGGGGGCTCAAGCCTGGTGGAAACACCAGCTTCTCTTCGGAGGATGAGGAGAATCAGGCTGGAGTTGCAATCCACAATCTCCAGAAGGTGAGAGCCCAGCAGCAAGAGTATCTACTATGCCCCTGGCAGGTCTCCAATTTTGGGACATAGGGGTGATTGCCATCATACTCTCCGGAGCAGAGATGTAAATGCTGACTTCCATGGCCACGTGCTCCTCTTTGGGACAGTGTAAGACCTGCCAGGCCTGACCTGTGGTGGTGCAGTGGATAAAGCGTCGACCTGGAAATGCTGAGGTCACCGGTTTGAAACCCTGGGCTTGCCTGGTCAAGGTACATATGGGAGTTGATGCTTCCAGCTCCTCCCCCCTTCTCTTTCTGTCTCTCTCTCTCCTCTCTAAAAAAATGAATAAATAAATTTAAAAAAACAACAACTAAGCTTTAAAAAAAAAAAGACCTGCCAGGATGGCAGGGATGACGGGGGTGACTGAGGCCCCATGTGTGTGGACTGATTCCTGGACTGTGACCGAAGTGGGCACTGGCTCCTTTGTTGGATCTACTTACGAATTTTGGACAACGTAAATACCCTGATGGGGGTAGCGGCAGCTTTGCTCCTGTCCCAGGAAGCTTTCCCCATGGCTAGAAAGGCCAAGGATATTTTGTGCTTTTGGCAAAGCGCTCAGAGACTGGTAAAATGTACCTTTGTAGTTGTTGAAATTGTATGACTTGTCATGTTGTTGTAATTTGTGTAATGTGCCTAATCTCTTTGCACAGAATGCCAGTGATGTGGATTGTGGGTAGTAAAGTGAACATAGGGGCGGATTGTTGGGCAGATAAAATATATTATGCTCACTTCGTTAAAGATGGTGCTGCCCACGTGGAAGCCCATCGCCCAGGTGATAATATTAGTTGCCCTTCTTGTTTGGGATGGGCGTGATTATATTAATGTGTTGGGGGAGGGCTTTCGTGCAAAAGGTTTTAAAAGGAGATATCATGTTGTTCTAGAGAAGAGTGACTACGTTCTAGGAGGAGCCCATGCTAGAGGAAAGCAGAGAAAGGCCACGTGGAGGAGAGAAGTAGCTAAATGGCAGAATGCTGAAGGAGAAGCCAGTTTGTGTAGAGTTTGTGCAGAGAGGAGATGGGAACAGAGGTGTATAAGGCTGGAGAGGTAGATTCCTTTGATTCTAGGAAACTCAGATAAGTCAGTGGCTTTGGGAGCCCTGAATAGAAAGGGAAGTGTTTTTCCACTGTGTGTATTTCTTAACTGCCGGGTGCAAGCCAGGATTAAAGGTGATGGCCCACCAGTTTTTGGCTCCATTGTTTCATTACCATCTGTCCGAATCTAATGCAAACATGCATGGGCCAGACGGTTGTGATGGTGGCCGTGGCTACTGGCTTTACACCCAAAAGTATGGTTTTGCCAGATGAGTAAGACAGGCGGGGCAAGGGCAGTGAGTGTGCCAGGAAGTAGTTAAAATAGCTTGTGGTGTTCGTGCTGCAGCTGAGGGTGTGCTTACATAAGTGATGCATATTGGAAACTCTTCTCTGTCACAATTGGGACCAGTGGTCAATCAGTTATTCTTAATGTAAGTTAAATCGATGTGACAGAGGCTGCTGGCTGGTCCTGCGTCCACTCTTTCCTTCTTCCATGGTAATGAACCTTGACTTTTAGGAGGGTACCAGCTTATTCAAAATAAAGACCTAATTTCTCAGCCTCATTCAAGGCCAGAGCTATATGCCCCTACTCAGTGGACCATGGTGTGTAATCATAAATATTACAGGACAGCTCCCAGGAACCTTTCTGAAAGGAGACATGAGACACCCTGTCATTTGGGGGATATGAATCTTTCGTTCATCTGGGGTGTAATCGCTGAAGCCTGGTCTTCCACTCACAACAGGAATATGTGGGCCACAGCCGAGACACCACGGGAAGAGAAGCTGAAAGGAACCGGGAGACCCTGAGGCTCTGTGGGGCAGAGGTGCCACACTAACACATACTGCGCATCATTAGGGTTTTTACAAGAGAAAAATAAAATTCTGTTAAAGTCAGTTATTCTGAGGTTCTGTTTAGGTTCTGTTTCTCATAGCTGAACCTGATGCACTGCTAAGATCACCAAAAGTAGAATGAGAACCAGTCTGAATGCAGAACTACCCTGGATGATTACGATTTCCCCCATCTTTACATCTATCTTACCAAACTTAATTCCACAGTTTAAAAAAAATTTTATTTTTTTTTTTACAGAGACAGAGAGATAGATAGGGACAGACAGACAGGAATGGAGAGAGATGAGAAGCATCAATCATCAGCTATTTGTTGCGACACCTTAGTTGTTCATTGATTGCTTTCTCATATGTGCCTTGACTGCAGGCCTTCAGCAGACTGAGTAACCCCTTGCTCAAGCCAGTGACCTTGGGTCCAAGCTGGTGAGCTTTTGCTCAAACCAGATGAGCCCGTGCTCAAGCTGGCGACCTCGGGGTCTCGAACCTGGGTCCTCCACATTCCAGTCCGACGCTCTATCCACTGCGCCACCGCCTGGTCAGGCTCCACAGCATTTTTTTAGCGACTCTCCTTTATTAAGTCTTTCCAAAGCACTTACCTTAGTTTTCATAGAAATAAGAACTTTCTTTACTTTTTTTTTTTTTTGTATTTTTCTGAAGCTGGAAACAGGGAGGCAGTCAGACTCCTGCATGCGCCTGACTGGGATCCACCCGGCACGCCCACCAGGGGGCGGTGCTCTGCCCATCTGGGGCACCACTCTGCTGCAACCAGAGCCATTCCAGCACCCGAGGCAGAGGCCAGAGCCATCCTCAGTGCCCGGGCCAACTTTTGCTCCAATGGAGCCTCAGCTGTGGGAGGGGAAGAGAGACAGAGAGAAAGGAGAGGGGGAGGGGTAGAGAAGCAGATGGGCGCTTCTCCTGTGTGCCCTGGCTGGGAATCAAACCTGGGACTCCTACACACCAGGCCGACACTCTACCACTGAGCCAACCGGCCAGGGTGAAATAAGAACTTTCTTATTTTTCTTAAATTCTTAAATAATGAAATTTTCTTTTCATTATTTCTTAAATGACACTTATAGTTTGTCATTTATATATTCAATTAAACTAGGTATTGGCCCTGGCCGGTTGGCTCAGTGGATAGTGTCAGATCAGTGTGCAGATATCCCAGGTTTGATCCCCAGTCAGGGAACACATGAGAAATGACCATCTGTTTCTCTTTTCTTCCCCCTCCCCATTGTCACTCTCTTCCCCTCCTGCAGCCAGTGGCTTCACTGGTTCAAGCATTGCCGGGGGCGCTGAGGATAGCTTGGTTGGTTTGAGTGCCAGCACCAGACAGGGGTTGCCAGGTGGATACCAGTTGGGGCACATGTGGGAGCCTGTCTCTCTATCTCCTTTTCTCACACTTAAAATATCTCATTTGCACCAAAAATACTTTTAGCTCCCATATTTTACTAGCTTATGAGATGTTTAATTGAATTATGCAATTACAATCATGAACACTGCTGGCAAGAACAAGCTTGGGAAAACCACACTGACTTTGGAAAGCATGTACCTCATCTGCAGGAGCTGTGCGTTCTTTCCACATCAGCCCTTCTGCTGTCCGATGGAGGGGAGAGAGACAACACTATTCAGAAGGTTAGGTCTCCTACTCAGCATCCTTTCACATTTATACAGTTTAAAAGCAGAATTGTGACTATACATTTAACTTTATAAATGCAAGAGCAACTTCTATGCACTGTTGATGAGCATGTGAACAGGTGCAAGCTGTCTGGAGGTAAAAATGTCATAGGATTTGGTTAAGCAAAGCCATTTGAATAGAGTCCTAGGGAAATAATCGAGGATACTGGCAGCAATTTAATGTTTTAAGAATGTTTATCATAGCATTTTTTAAAATAGTAAACTAGAAAAACCAAAATGACCCCAATTCAGATGGTTTGGGTGAACTTTGATAGTCCACAGATGAATTCTAGTATAGCTGTTACTGCTATGTTGTACAGTACAAGAGACATTTCCAAAAAAATGTCTGATTATTCTGCCCTGGGGAAAAGTTTGAGAGTTTAGTGATTCAGGGGACTATGGGTAGGTCTGTGAAGACTAAAGGATGTTGTCTCTTTCAGCTAGCTCAGAAGTATCTGATTACACGATGCTAATTAACATGGGAGAACTATATTTTTGAGTGAGATAAAGCACATGATTAAACTGCATAATATTATCAGTATACATACTATACAGTTTTGGAGTCTAAAGAATGAGTACTAAAATGTTTTTACAGAAAAGGTAATTAAACATTTAAAAAATTCTATCTAGGCCTGACCACACGGTGGCACAGTGGATAGTGTTGGCTTGGGACACAGAGGACCCAGGTTCAAAACCCGAGGTCGCCAGCTTGAGCGCAGGGTCCCAGGCTTGAGCCCAAAGGTTGTTGGCTTGAAGCCCAAGGTCAGCTGGCTTGAGCGAGGGGTTAGCTGCCCTGCTGTAGCTCCCTAGTCAAGGCACATATGAGAAGGCAATTGAATTAAGGTGCTGCAAGGAAGAATTGATGCTTCTCATCTCTCTCCCTTCCTGTCTGTCTGTATCTGTCCCTTGCTCTCTCTCTCTCTCACACACACACACACAATTCTATCTAGATATATGCTGACTTTATTGCCATAGATAGCATTTGTTGAACATTATGGCAACTTTTTTTTTTTAGAGAGGAGGGGAGGTAGAGACAGATTCCCACATGCATCCTGACCAAGATCTACCCAGCAAGCCCACTAGGGGGCGATGCTCTGCCCATCTGAGGCCCTTGCTTTATTGCAACCAGAGCCATTTTTTACTACCAGAGACAGAGGCCATGTAGCCATCCTCAGTGCACACCCGAGGCAACAGGAAGGAAAGAAAGAGAGAGAAAGTAAGAGGGGGGAGGGGGGAGAAGCAGATAGGCGCTTCTCCCGTGTGCCCTGCCCGGGAATCGAACCTAGCACATCTACACACTGGGCCAATGCTCTACAACTGAGTCATCCGGCCAAGGCCATGGCAACTCTTATGGACTGTCTTATCTGTCATTCTGGCTTCTTTCCTAATGACAAAATCCTGTGTCAGGCAAAAGGATGCCCAGTGATGGCAGAAAACTTGTCCACCCAACTCTCATTGCAAGTGCTCTAAGGGTGCATATGTAGCCCAGCTCTATCAAGGAGACAAGGGGTAAGTCTGAGCTTCTGAATATTCCTCCCTGATATGAGCATGATGAGAAAGTTCCTTTACTGCTGTCTACCTTGCTTCTTGATGTGGCTTTGGGCACTGTTATTTGAGAAATGCTGAGCTGCAGCAGCCACTTTACAACACTGAGGATGGTAGAACAGATGGACCCAAGAACATCTTGATAAGGTTCTGGCTACTACCCAATTCTGGAACCACTTCCAGGCCTCTTGTTACACGAGATAATTAAACATTCCTATTGCTTACATCACTGTCAGTCTAGTTCCCTGTTACTTGTGCCATCCACATCCTGATAGAAGCATTTTTCTGTCTGGCACCAAATAAATACCGTATTTCCCCATATATAAGATGTTCCCATTTATAAGACGCACCTTAATTTTGGGGCCCAAAATTTGAAAAAAAGACAACAAGCATGAAAAACTGGGAAATGCACGCAAAAAATCTACAACCACTGTATAAGACACACCGTTTTTAGACCCCATATTTTTCCAAAAATAGGTGTCTTATACATGGGGAAATACAGCACTTTAAGTCCATTCTAATTTAAAAGCAATCCTATTAAACAGGTGTTACCTCATTTTTTATAGATCATAAATAAAATTGAGCTTAGGGAAAATAAGTAATTTCCCCCAAAGGGACTGGTAGAGTTGGGTTCAAGCCCAGTCTTGACTCTAAATCCTACATCCATCACTTAACCACATTGTTAAAAATGACCAAACCTATAGTTCCCTCTTTCAGTGTCGTAACAAAATGCACACACAGACGCAGGAAGTAATTCATTTTCACCCATAGAGAAACACTGCTTTGGGTTCTCAAATTTCTTGGAAGAGTCAAAGAACTAAAGACTAAAAAATACCAAACATCTAACAGAGGGCCTTCAAGTTAGCCTAGAAGAGCAAAAGAGTATATTTGAACCAAAGAAACAGAAGAGGGAGAGGATTACAATGGAGACCCACTGGAGCCCTCTATTTAAAAGAAAGCACTAAAACCCAGAGAACAGAAAACAGTTGGCTCCTCCTAGCTCAGCTTTAGACCAAACGGGACTTTGTACGTGTCTCCAAAAAACCTGCTTCACTCCTCTATAGCGAGAAGAGATCAGAACAACATCCAGAGCTCCCATGAGCTCCTAGCTACAGATAGGGCAATGGTGACTGAATATGCAGTCCCCCACATAGCTGCTGGCTAGGCAGCCTGAGCGCCCCAGTGTAGGAAAAGCCCCAGCCATGACAGAGGAAGGTGCTACTAAAGGAAGGCATACCCACCTAACGCCTGAGGTTACCTAAAAGTCAGGAGGATGCACTCTTGAGGTCCCTCCCTGGGCCAGAGATGGTTTGCTAAGTCCAGCCAATGGAGCTGTAGTGTCGGCATCTAATGATCAGAGACACTGGGGCAGGAAACCTTCTTGAATCTCTAAGATGCCTCCACCCCCCACCTTGCCAAACTAGGGAAAAACAGAACCCTGCTCCTCCAGGGCTTACACATTGGATCACAAGTGTGATGAGGTGGTAAAAAGAGTAAGACCATAGAAGCGTGAACTAAAAGGCCAGCATGGCCAGATGGCATGGGGATACAAGACAAGCAGGCGAACCTGGTGTTCCTAGGACAGGTGTGCCTCTCCATCCAAAGCTTCTTGAAGTGGCTGTCATCTGTCAAGTGTAAAAGAGGCCACTATCTAATTAATCTGACTTCTAGCTTACTAAGGCTTGTCCTTCAGCAGTATTTGACTTAGTATAATGATAATGCCCTAAGAGAATTATTATTATTATTATTTTACAGAGATAGAGAGAGGGATAGATAGGGACAGACAGGAATGAAAAGAGATGAGAAGCATCAATCATCCGTTTTTCGTTTCAACACCTTAGTTGTTCATTGATTGCTTTCTCATACGTGCCTTGACCACGGGCCTTCAGCAGACTGAGTAACCCCTTGCTCGAGCCAGCAACTTTGGGTCCAAGCTGGTGAGCTTTGCTCAAACCAGATGAACCCGCACTCAAGTTGGTGACCTCGAGGTCTCGAACCTGGGTCCTCCGCATCCCAGTCCGACACTCTATCCGCTGCGCCACCGCCTGGTAGGCAAGAGAATTATTAATTGCTCTTTGAGAAATACTTCAATGAAAGCTAAAAGAGTCTGAGGGAAGGGGGAGCAAGTCCTGGGACCACCATGTCACCTGAAGGCATTCATTGTGTGTTGGGAGGAGGCTCCGACTTCTTCACTAGAACAGAACCTCCACCTAGCACCTCCCAGCAATGAACAGGAAGCACTTGGCTAAGAATGCTCAGAGGAAAAAGGACATAGAAGGGCCTGAAACTGTCCTTCAGAGGATTAGGCCAGGGTAGAATACAGGGACAAAGCAGCTCTGTTCACTTCCTTGGACAGATTCTCAGAATCTCTAATTTGAAAATAGGCCTGACCTGTGGTGGCGCAGTGGATAAAGCATCAACCTGGAAACGCTGAGGTCGCCGGTTCGAAACCCTGGGCTTGCCTGGTCAAGGCACATATGAGAGTTGATGCTTCCAGCTCCTCCCCCCTTCTCTCTCTGCTCTCTCTCTCCTCTATAAAAATGAATAAATTAAAAAAAAAATAGACAGACAAAAGGAAAGAAAACTAACATTTACTGAGTGCCTACTATGTATACCTGGCCTCGTGCAAGGAGTTTTCACTTACAATATCCCATTTCATCCTCACACCAACCCTGTGAGGTAGGTAGTATCCTCATTTTTGTCAGATGAGAAATTTGAAGCTCAGAAAGGTTAGGTAGTTTGTGCAAGGTCACACAACCAGTCACTGATAAGAGCTGAGCCTGAATTCTGAGTCTCAGACCCAAACACTCCGTGCTCTCTCAGACACTGCCCCCAGGAGGAAGGAGTGGGTGAGGCAGCAGTAGCTGTCTTTCCACTTTCCACTGTGCAAGCCAAGACGGCGGTGGCCAGGAGAGGGAGCCCTCTTCCACAGAGCCCTCTCAACCTGGGAAGATGCAGTCAGTTGAAGAGATAAATACAAATAAATAGAAGGGACAAGTCCCCCAGCAGCAGAGACATGCAGAATCCACACAGGGGGAAGATCATGGCGCTGTTCCCAGCTGTTGAGGGAGGGAGCCCCACGGCCCTTGGGGAAAACTGGAATGAACTGACAAAGGCTGGAGTGGGTACACCTAACCAGGCTGCTTCTGGGTCGCACGGATTTTAGAACAAAAGGTCTGGAGCAGGCAGCAGCCACGGGCACAGTCACCATCATCTTCCACCTGCTCATTTTACCGGTGTTTGTGATCCAAGAGGGACTCAAAATCAGGGGAACATACAAGTTTGTGCTTTATATGTCCCAGGACTGTCATGTCCCCTGTTCTACTCTCTCCAAGGCTCACGGACACCAGCTCCTGCCAATCGATAGAGAAGGCAATGAGAATCAAAACCACACAGCCCATCAATCAGTTCCAACTTTAACGTCATAATGCCAAGATCCCTTCTTCCTCATTTAGCACCTTTTCCTCAACACTCCACAGCCTCTGCCCTCAACCATGCAGGCTCTCACCTGCAGGAAAGAGCAGGCCGTTCCCATTGTCACGTCCAGCGTCACTTTGCCCAGGAGGAGCTGCACCTTTCCCGACTTGCGGATGAGTAGCTTGCCAACCTGACCTTCTGTCAGGTCAGCCAGAGTACAAGCATTCTCTGCCAGCCTGGCTTCCTGTGAAGAGAATTAGGGTACAGAACAGAGTAAGGGACTGCTTCCTCCATCTTTCAGGAGCAAAGCCTTTCCCAAAGGAAGGCACCAGCAGCAAAAGTCAGCAGACACTCCCCAAGGAGGGCTTTTTCCTGGGGTTGCTTGTCACTGGTTACAAAACAAAACCCAGAGCACACAGACAAAATATGAATAACTGCTGAAACTGGGTAGTGCCACATGAGGGTTTATGTTTTCTCATTTGTACATGTTCAAATATTTTCATTGTAAAAAGTAAACATACATGTGATTGAGATTAAAGTACAAAGTCCCAAGCCCCATATGGAAAGAAAGACCAAATGCACATTATTCTCGAAACTCAGCCTGGGTGGCACACCGCTGCTGCACCCAACAGGTCGCTGCTTCCCATCCTGATCGATCCCCCGCATTGTCATCAAGCTCACTCCTAAGCATACCCGGTCCTTCTCCTGCTTCACGACCATCATCTGTCCATCCTCACTCTGCACCTCCGTTTTGATAGGCTTGATATCCTGAGTTGGTGGCTGGCCAGGCAGCGTGTCTGGCAGCTGGAGGAACAGCAGCTCTTCCTCCTGTGTGAGGCTCAGCTCCCTGAGCAGCTCCGCCACAGACACATCCTTTGGGAGGCCCGGGGTCTTTCTGGCTGCTCTGGGAGGAGCCTTCATCCTGGCCTCCTCCTCTTCCTCCTCCTCCTCATCTCTTGGCTCCTCTTTCACTGCGTGAGGTAACAAAGATGGAAGAGCTATCAAGTGGCCACCCTCTAGGTCATTACATTGTATCCATCTCTTCACCCCTGACTGCTTCACTGTCACTCAGCCAGGAAGCTGGAGGGAAACACCTGCTGTGAGCAGGGATCCACCAGTTGTATGACTCATCTAGTAAGAGGTATCTGTGGCTAGGCCCACCAGTCCATGTCAGCACAAAACCTTTGAGAGGGAGACTCTAGCATTTTGTTCAGGCCATGTATTTCAGTTTAAATGGGAGACGACCTGATTATGAGCAGCAATCCAGGAGGTCCACAGAGGGAGGGCAGCTACAGAAATGAAGCCGAGATGTTAACTGACATGGAATACCTTTCACAACAGGCACATCCACCTCCATGTCCTCTTCCTTGGGGCCCGCCAGCCAAGGTTTAACATCTGGTTCTTCACTCTCTTCCTTAAACAGCCACCCGGAGTGAGCAAGAGGCAGCTGGACAGGCATGTTTCGAGTGTCATTCCTCAGCCCGGGGTCATCGATGAACTGCCAAAGAGGAGTCAGGGGTTCACACGGCCTGGCCAGCATACACACATACGGGGAAAGCAGTCCACTTTAGCCCTTTTCTAATGGAAAATTCCTGCTGCTCACCAGGCTTCCAGCCAGCATCAGAGAGCAATTCTTTCCCCATCCCTGCCTCCCACAGGCCCTTTCTCCAGCCATAAGGGCCCATCTCCTAGCCCACAGGTACCTACATCATCCTTCTCCAGCATGCGCAGGATCTGTTTCGTCTCTTCATCCGTCTCCCTCTTCTCTTTTTTGATGTTGATGATGTGAGAGGGCCCCATGTCCGACACATCTATAGTTTTATCCCAGTTCCCTGTGCGAAATCACCCAGTTCACCAGGAGTGAGGAGAGGCCGAAGGCAAGAAAACTCAACTGGGAGCCAGGGGGTCCCACCACCCTTGCCCTTGCCTAGGGCAGTTGGAACTGAAATCCGCTGATCCCTTCCTCCCGGAGCCCTGGCATCTTTTGTACCCTTTTTCTTCATCATTTCAGCTGGGCCCTGCTCAAAGATGGAATGGGACTGGATCACTTCTGGGCGACCCCGGCCCCGTCCATGCCCCTCTCGCTGTCGGTCTCTTTCACGCTTCTCCTTTTTGATAGTTACTTCTTCCTTGGGCCTGGAAAAGAGGATTAGGGACACCACCCATTTACCCTGCTTCAGAGAACTGCTCTCATTCCCTCACATCACTCCACTCCACCTGAGCCAACAACTACACCAAAGAAATAGAAGCTAACCCTAAGTCTAACACCCTTTTTATTTCCTTGACGGACAGAACCCTTTCAACTTGCTTTCCTTTCCTTTCTTGTTTGAGAGTATACATTGGAACTGTACCTCAAAAGTTGAATTATATGGGTAATAGGAATGCAGCATAATCAAATGTCAAAATAACCTAGAGATGTTTTCTCTGAACATATGTACCCTGATTTATCAATGTCACCCCATTAAAATTAATAAAAAAAAAAAGCTGGAATTACAGAAACTGCCCAAAAACATTAAATTTTTTTTGTATTGATTGAAAACAGGAAGAGTGAAATGTGAATGAACTTAAGGGGAAATGTGATACATCCTTGTCTAAACTAGTGGCTCTCAACTCTGGCTGTAAAAGATAATCACTCGGATTCACTACAAACAAGTTACATCACAACTCTGGGAAGGACTCCCAGATATCGGTATTTTTTATTTTTCAAAGCTTACACATTAGAATCAGCTGGGAGCCAGCGCTGAAGAGAACTAAATACACAAATTTAAATTTCTGAGCCACATACCTAGTTATTTCCCAAAAGGCCCAAATTTAGAGCAAGTAAACAAGGGGTGAGTATTCAGAAGGCCTAGCTACTTACTCTTCCTTGATTTTCCGACTGATGATATTTGGGGTGAAGGTTTTCTGAAAGTGAAATACAGGAGTCACTGATTTGGTAAATTCTGATCCCAAAGTACAGAGGAACAGAAAAACTCCCAAAGGGAATTGATCCTCTATGAACCAAGACATGGCTCTCTCTCTGCACATTCCATACTGTTGTCAGAGGTTTATAGAAATACACATGTGCTTCAAAAGGAGGAACATCAAGTCATGGTGCCAGCAGAGTTACACACAAAGGGGCAGCAAAAACAAATTTTAACTAGCAGCCTCAATACCTGCATTCTGAAAGAGCCTTCAAGACTTCTAAAAGCAAAGGCACTAATGTAATCTCATCTGTCTTCAAACTGCTACAGAGAGCCCTATCATAGGGAAAGAACTCAAGTAGGAAAGACAGTATTCATAAGCAGATGATAGATTAGATTGCCACCAGAATTTCCCTAGGCAAACCTAAGTCTTTAAAAATAATATGGCTGCTTTATGCTTGTCATCTTCCCCCTCCCCACTTTCAGGGTTACTCCTCACATCTCCAGTCAGGACATAATGGGAGAGGACACACAGCCTCGAATGCCACACCTAGGATTCACTGTACTTCAGAACAGAAGGGCACACACTAGGACCCATGGCAAAGTTTATGCCTGCGTGACTTTCATGGTTTTATTAGAAATGTCGAAACAAAAAAGTAAATATACACTGTTCAAGTTGCTTTTGAACTAATTAGAATTCAGTGGTCTTCACCATCTCTGAGAACCATGTCTACTGCTTGTACCTAACATCCAGACTTCCAGGTGGGGCAGGCCCCCCAGAACTTGTAGACAGAAGTCTGCGACGAGATCCGTAAGGCCCCGCACCACACCTGGCACACGGTAGGCCCTACATGAACGACAGCTGAACCCCAGGAGCCTGGAATTCAAGGTAGTCGGGTACCTTCTTCACTCCCCCGAGGGTGAGGTCCCTGGAGCGGATTGAGGGAAGGCGGCCCGGGGTGAGGGGAGGCGCCGGTCGCCGTCCGATAAGCCCCCGGGCCCCAGAGAGGAGGGTTCGGGGCCCAGCTGGAGCGCTGGGCTCGCCCGCAGCGTTCCCTTCCGACATGTTGCCTAGGAGAAAAAAGGAAAAGGACAACAGTCAATCGAGGGGATGGACACGCGGACCCCGAGCGGAACCCCACCCACCTGGCTGCCTGCCCTCCCCCAGTCAGTGCGTCCCTCCATGCGGAGCTTCAGCTCCGCCCTTCCCACGTAGCGACACGCGGGACCACCCGGCCAGGGCCCTTGATGGCCCTCTCCCCAGGCTTCGGCCGGGCACAAGGAAGGGGCGCACCTCAGCGCACCTTGAACCCACACCCCACGAGTCCCCGACTTCAGCTTCGGCGCTGCCCACAGTCGACTCTGGGTCTCGGCGTTGGGCGGAAGTCTGCGTGGCGGGGCCCAGGCGCCGCCATCTTGGCGCGAAGCGGAAGTGAGGTCGATGGGCGGGGCCGGTCACACTATTTATCCCGCGGATCCCCACTTGTCTCCGCCTTCTCTTCCCGGTTCTTCCCGGAGTCGGGAAAAGCTGGGTTGAGAGGGCGAAAAAGGAAGAGGGGACTGGTCCTGGTTACGCCTCGGAGGTCTTAGCCCAGGGCGCAAGGCTGGATGCGCCCAGCCGAGGGTGTGGGGGCCTAGGCGGACGCCGTCTCGCAATGTAGGCTTCTCCGCGGTGGAGCTCGGGGGCACTGGGGTTGCAGCTCGGGATGGGGTGAGGGGCGCAGGGCAGAGAGCGGGACCCGGACTCAGTCGCGGAGCCCGGGTGGGCTGCGTGGTCGATGGTGACCCTGGAATGGTCATTGCACCTCTGGACAGCAGCCTCGGCCTCGCTCGCGGGGCGAAGTCCCCTCCCCGGATTCCTGTCGGGGTCCTGAGATGAGGCGGTGGGTGCAGCGCTGGAGCCGCTGCAGCGGACTAACCGAATACCTAATGGTACCCGCCTGAGCTCGGGACTTCAGGCCCTTAGGTGAGCTCTTGTTTCAAGCCTAGAACCTGAAAAACGAAATTTGCTTCCCTGGAAGGGATGAATGTAAAGAACTTTTATTGTGACTCTGGCATTTGTAATTTAATACAAAAAATATCCTCCCACCCCTACATCATGTAAAAACCATGTAACAACATTAGGGAAAGTTAGAGGGAAAGAAAAACATTTCTGCTAAAATTCCACATGGAATACTAAAACTTTTGTAATGTATTCCAGTCTCCTTCCCAGAGCTGTCGTATTGCACTACAATTTTGAATCTTCCCTTTTCAAATAAGAATTGTTGTATTAACAGACTGGGTTCCTGACCTGTGGTGGTGCAGTGGGTAAAGCGTCCACCTGGAATGCTGAGGTCGCCGGTTGGAAACCCTGGGCTTGCCTGGTCAAGGCACATAAGGGAGTTGATGCTTCCTGCACCCTACCGCCATCTCTCTTCTCTCTAAAATGAATAATAATAATAATAATAATAATATAAAAAAGACTGGGTAGTTCTCAGGTGCTTGTGTCGTGATTTGCCTATTTTCCTGTTTGGACATTTAGATCCATCTCTTTTCCTTGTAAATAACGTAGTGAACATCTGGTGCATTTAACGTTTTTTCTGCTTTTGGATTACATCCCTAGGACAGATTTCCAGACTTGTGATAATAGGCCAGAAGAAGATGTCCTTTTTTTTCTTTAGTACATTTTTTAATTAAGTGAACTTATTGGGGTGACATTGGTTCACAAAACCATACAGGTTTCAAGTGTACAACTCAATAATAACACCACTGGCACCCCACATCTGTGCTCTATACTCCAAGCAAAGTCTTCTTCCATTCCCCATTCCCCTCCCCCTTTGACCAACTTCAGTAAATTTTTGTTTTGAAATAATTGTAGACACATGTACAGTTGTAAGAAATAATGCAGATATCCCAAGTATCCTTTATTGGTTTCTCTCAACAGTAACATTGCAAAACTAATACAACATCACAACCAAAATATTGTCACTGATTCAGTCAAAATATAAGACACTGGCATCACCATGAGGATCCCTTCCAGTGACCTTTTATAACCATACATCCTGCCTCCCACCCAAACCTGACAACCACTAATGTGTTCTCCGTTTTTAGTACTATACTTGTATTATTTCAAAAGTGGAAATTTTTTTTTTTTTGTATTTTCCAAAGCCAGAAACCGGGAGACATACAGACTCCCGCATGCGCCCGACCGGGATCCACCCAGCGCGCCCACCAGGGGGCGATGCTCTGCCCATCGGTGCGTCACTGTTGCGACCCAAGCCATTCTAGTGCCTGAGGCAGAGGCCACAGAGCCATCCTCAGCTCCCGAGCGATCTTTGCTCCAATGGAGCCTTGGCTATGGGAGGGGAAGAGAGAGACAGAGAGGAAGGAGAAGGGGAGGGGTGGAGAAGCAGATGGGCGCTTCTCCTGTGTGCCCTGGCCGGGAATCGAACCTGGGACTCCTGCACGCCAGGCCGATGCTCTACCGCTGAGCCAACCGGCCAGGGCCTAAAAGTGGAAATCTTTTTAATTTTTATTTTATTTATTGATTTTTAGAGAGGGGAGAGAGTGAGAAAGGGTGGGGAGCAGTGGGAATCATCAACTGTAGCAGTTGCTTCTGAAAGCCTGGGGGGGGTTTGTTTTTGTTTTTTACAGAGACAGAGAGAGTCAGAGACGGGAACAGAGACAGATGAGAAGCATCAGTCATCAGTTTTTCGTTGCGACACCTTAGTTGTCCATTGATTGCTTTCTCATATGTGCCTTGACTGCGGGCCTTCAGCAGACGGAGTAACCCCTTGCTCGAGCCAGTGACCTTGGGTCCAAGCTGGTAAGCTTTGCTCAAACCAGATGAGCCCGTGCTCAAGCTGGCGACCTCGGGGTCTCGAACCTGGGTCCTCCTCATCCCAGTCCGACGCTCCATCCACTGCGCCACCACCTGGTCAGGCAAAGCCTGGGGTTTTGAACTGGTGACCTCAGCATTACAGGTCAATGCCCTATCCACTGTGTCACCACAGGTCAGGCAAAAGTGGAAATCATTAAAAATTGGAATAATACACAGTATGTGACTTCTTGGGATTGCTTTTTTTACTGAGCATAAATCCCTGGAGATTATTCAATTTGTTATGTTTCTGATTAATTCATTTTATTTCTGAGTAGGCATGATTGGTTACCACACTTTGAAGGACATGTGGGCTATCATGACTAAAGCTGCTATGAACACACATGTACAAGTTTTTGTGTGCACAGAAGTTTCCATTTCTCTGGGATAAATGTCCAAGAGTGCAATTGTATCAAATGGTAGTTGTATGCTTAGTTTTCTAAGACTGCCACACCATTTCCGTAGTGGCTATACTGTCTTGAACATGAACATTTTATATTTTTTATCCATATTGCTAAATCGCTTTCAAAAAGGGTTGTGCTAATATGCATCACCAGTAAGAATGTATGTAATATATAAGAATATATGTATTTTTCCACATCCTTTTGAGTAGCACTCTTAAAAATTTTGACAATTTAGTCATAATATTTTATGGTTTCTAACCAGTCTTTTTCCAACTTCTCTTCTTATTGGTTTTATAATAAACAAAGTTAACCAAAGAAAAACCATTCCGTCGGAATGTCCCCTACAGAAGTACTCTGAGCAGCCTTTAGCGACTGGAGCAATAGATGAAATTGCTTTGATCTCATTCTCTGGGCTTTGAAGTCCACGAATGTTTTACAAACTCCCCATTTTCTGTTTTGTTTTGCTTATTGTAGAAAATTTTGGAAAATTTAAAAAGTACCCAGAAGAAAATTTAAATCACATTATTATTTTTTTATTTTTTTTATTTTTTTATTTTTGGTATTTTTCTGAAGTTGGAAACAGGGAGGCAGTCAGACAGACTCCCGCATGCGCCCGACCGGGATCCACCCGGCACACCCACTGGGGGGCGACGCTCTGCCCATCTGGGGCATTGCTCCGCTGCAACCAGAGCCATTCTAGTGCCTGAGGCAGAGGCCACAGAGCCATCCTCAGCACCCGGGCCAACTTTGCTCCAATGGAGCCCTGGCTGCTGGAGGGGAAGAGAGAGACAGAGAAGAAGGAGAGGGGGAGGGGTGGAGAAGCAGACGGGTGCTTCTCCTGTGTGCCCTGGCTGGGAATCGAACCCGGGACTCCTTCACGCCAGGCCGACGCTCTACCACTGAGCCAACCGGCCAGGGCAAATCACTTATTATTATTACCCCAGCAACTGTTCTATGTACTTGAAGTTTTATTTTATGCATGTCGATTTTTTTTAATGAGGTATTTTGCACATAGTCCTAAAATCATTTTCTTTTAACCGTATACTGTGAACATTTCTGAGTTATTAAATATGCTTCTAAATTATGCTTTTTAGTCGCTAAATAGTAGTCTACATTGTCTTGTACCAGGCTTTTTAAAAAAGATTTTATTTATTTATTTATTTATTTATTTATTTTGTGAGGGAGACAGGAAGGGAAAGAGATGAAAAGCATCAACTTGTAGTTGCAGCACTTTAGTTCATTAATTGCTTTCTCATACACGCCTTAACTGGGGGCTCCAGCTGAGCCAGTGACCCCTTTCTCAAGCCAGTGACCTTGGGCTTAAGCTAGCGACCATGGGGTCATGTCTGTGATCTCATGCTCAAGCCGGCACTCAAGCTAGTGAGCCCGCGCCCAAGCCAGATAAGTTTCTGTTCAAGCCTGTGACCTTGGGGTTTTGAACCTGGGTCCTCTGCGTCCCAGTCCAATGTTCTTTCCACTGCGCCACCACCTGGTCAGGCAAAGATTTTATATATTGACTTTAGAGAGAAAAGAGAGAGAGAAAGGCGGAGGAAGAGGTATAGGAAATGTCAACTCGTAGTTGCTTCTCCTATGTGCCTTGACCAGGCAAGCCCAGGGTTTTGAACCAGTGATCTCAGCATTCCTGGTTGATGCTTTATCCACTGCGTCACCACAGGTCAGTCTGTCTCATATCATAATTTAACCAGTTTCTTTCCTGCAATGCTTATTGGGTTTCCCCAGCATTTTTCACCCAGAAAGGACAATAAGAAGTAAGAGTTAAATCAAGCATTTCACATTTAACATTTGGGAGTTACCTCCTGGCAACTATTATAATTTCCCTTTAAGAAGATTCTTCAACCTTTCCTCTCATTAGGCTGATATCTACTGCTCACAAAAATTAGGGGATATTTCAAAATGAATATGAAGCGATAAAAAAAAACAAAGATTTAACTTTTTTTTATTAAACACATCAGAAAAGCAGACAAGTCAAAGAAGGTTGTTTTATTATGCAAATAAGATGCAAAACCAACTTGTATTTCATTAGTGAAAATGCACTATACAAAAGGCTGAAAGTACTGGAGTATCTGCATGTTCCCTGATCCCCTAATTTTTGTGAGCAGTGTACTTTTAGCACCATTATGCTTTTTTCTTTACTTGTTACAACACTTCTCTCTTCATTTTCCCCAAAGAGTGTTCATTCTTTTATCTAGCCTCAAAAGAAACTTGTAAGTCATCACTAGCTGAACCCTGTATAATCACATTTGTGATTCTAACAGCTCTTAATTTGTTTTTAATAACAGTGTATTGCTTTCTCCTTTTTTAAGGAGATGAGGAGAGATAGACAGATTCCCTCATGCACTCTGACCAGGATACACTCAGCAAGCCCCATCTGGGGATGGTACTCAAATCAACTGAGCTATTTTTAGCACCTAAGGCTGACTGACAATCCAAGCAACCAAGCTTGGATCAGTGCCTGGGGCCAACACAAAAACCAATCAAGCCACTGGCTATGAGAGGGGAAGAGGGAGAGAAGGGGGAGAGGAAGAAGGAGAGAAGCAGATGGTCGTTTCTCCTGTGTACCCTGATTGGGATAGAACCCAGGATGTCCATACACTGGGCTGATGCTCTGTCCACTAAGCCAACTGGCCAGAGCCCATTTTATTGCATTTTTAAGTTTACATATTTCATAGTAAAGACAATCTTATTTTCTGATGACTTAATGAAACTAATCATCAAACTCTTGAGAACAAATATAGTTTTCTGGGTCTAAGTGCAGGTTTTCAGAAGGTATAAACATTTGTCAGAAGCCTGTTCCTGTGAATTCCTTATGGATGTTGCAAATACTAAATGAACAAGGCACTGTTTTGAATATGTATCAGTAGAGTAAGAAGAATGTGTGGTATGAGGATGCTATCCAACTTCAAGCTATAACATGTTCTCTGAGTAATTTGTCCTAATTTGTTGCCATCATTTTGCAAGCTATTCATTTGCAGGTTCTCCTTGAGCTCCAAATATTGGAGAGCTCTAGGATTCAGTCCTTAAAACTCTTCCCTTTTTTCTTTATTCTTAACTCCCTTGACAATGGTCCACTTTCTCAGCTTCAAATCTTGTGCTTATCTCAGTCTGGACCTCTCAGAGCACCAGATGTGCGATTTTGCCTATCCCACACCTTCACTTGGATGTCTGTCCTCATCCAAACTTTTGATCTTTCTCCTTGAACTACACTAGAGCTCCCTGTCTCAATACATGGCAACTTCGTTCCTCTAGTAGTTCAAGTCAAAAGTCTTGCAGTCTTGACTCTTCCCTTTCTCTCACACAATACATCTTAATGTGTCAGCTCTTCCATATATATCCAGATCTTACCACTTCTCACCTCCTTCACTGACATCCCATCTTGGCCCAGGCTACCCTCATTTTTTTTGCTAGGATTATTATAATCACCTCCTAACTGTCCTCCCTGCTTCCACCTGTGCCCCCCCCCCCCCCAGTCTACTTCCAATACAGCAGAATTAACATGTTTCACAGTGGGCCAAATCTCTGCTCTAGACTTCCCAGTGGGTTCCCATCTCAGAGTATAAACCATATAAACCAGAGGCTTTGGACTGGCCTATGCAGCCCTACATCGTCCGTCCATCCACCCACCTCTTCTCTGTCCTCCACTCTGACCATGCTGCTCCAGCAACACTGGTTCCCTTGCTGTTTCTGGAACAATTTGACATGCTCCTACTTCAGGGCCTCTGTACCTGTTGCCTGGAATGCTCTTCCCCCATGTAATTCTGCATGGCACCCTCCCTCTTTCCAGATAGGATTTTTTTTTTTAATTCCAAAGTCACCTTTTCAAGAGACCTTTTCTAATGGCTCTATTTAAAACTGTAACCTCCCCCCCCCCCGTGACATACCCTATTCCTATTTACTGACTTATTTTTCTCTGTAGCACTCATCATCACCTAATAGAGTTTTTTATTTATCTTTCTTTCCCTTACCAGAAAGGAAGCCCCCAAACAGCACAGAGCTTTCTCCTCAGTGCCTGATACACAGGAAGCACACAACAAATTTTTGTTGAGTGAATAAATGAATTCCAGCTTGTCATGAGACCCAAGTCACAAATCTGGATGTGCTTTAGAAAAAAAAAGTGTGGCTTGTTTCCAGATGGACTGCAGCAGTAATTTAACTTTGACACCATTGATGTAAAAGCCATCTTTGCACTGTATTCTCATATGTCTCCTCTATAGGTTCTTCTGGGTGCAACTCTCTGAAGAGAGTAAGTGGGGCAAATACTGGGTGAGTAGGGGGGAGCCCTTCCAACATGGCAGTGGTTTGTGTATTCTGTATGGATGCCTTGTCCGTGGTATCATGCTACACGGTGCTCGGTGGTATTCCTCAGTTCCTCCACTATGCTGTTCCACTTTGGGTATAACTTAGTGACTATCCCAGTACCATTGTTCTATTGTGTTAGTCCTTCCACTTTTCATTTCACTTGCAATTCTTTCTTTATTGTTCTTCATCTTCTTTCCTTGAAGTTTCTTTTGCCCTTTCAACATTTCATTAGTGTTTCTATATAGTTTATCAGAGACCTTAAATATAATTCAGGCCCTGGATGGTTGGCTCAGTGGTCGAACATTGGCCTAATGTATGGATGTCCTGGGTTCAATTCATGGTCAGAACGCACAAGAAAAACGACCATCTGCTGCTTCCCTACCTCTCCCTTCCCCCTTTGTCTTTCTCTCTTTCTCTCTTCACCTCCTGCAGCCATGGCTCAATTTGTTCTAGTGCATCGGCTCCAGGCATTGAGGATGGCTCTGTGGAGCCTCCACCTCAGGTGCTAAAAATAACTCTGCTGTGAGCATAGCCACAGATAGGCAGAGCATTGGCCTTAGACCAGGAGTCCCCAAACTTTTTACATGGGGGGGGGCCAGTTCACTGTCCCTCAGACCGTTGGAGGGCTGGACTATAAAAAAAAACTATGAACAAATCCCTATGCACACTGCACATATCTTATTTTAAAGTAAAAAAACAAAACGGGAACAAATACAATATTTAAAATAAAGAACAAATAAATTTAAATCAACAAACTGACCAGTATGTCAATGGGAACTATGAGCCTGCTTTTGGCTAATGAGATGGTCGATGTCCGGTTCATATTTGTCACTGCTAGCTGTAACAAGTGATAGGACGTGCTTCTGGAGCCTTGAGGCGTGCGTCCCACGTCACCGGAAGTAGTACTGTTTGTGAGTGACTCCGCGCTTTGTGGCGCTGCCACATACAGTGCTCCAGGAGTACTGTGCTCCTCATCCTGTGCTCCTCTCACTGACCACCAATGAAAGAGGTGCACCCTCGGGAAGTGCTGCGGGGGCCGGATAAATGGCCTCAGGGGGCCGCATGCGGCCGTGGGCCGTAGTTTGGGGACCCCTGCTTTAGACGGTGGTTGCCAGGTGGATCCCCTGTTGGGGCACATGTGGGAGTCTGTCTATCTCCCCTCCTCTCCCTTGGAAAAGAAGGGGGAAAAAAAAAGAAAATATATATAATTCAGAATCTTTCCATGTCTTAAAATCGTTAAATATTTCATTTTTTTTTACATTAAAACTTTTTTTTCCTATTGTTTTGAGAGAGAGAGGAAGGAAGGGGTGGGAAGAGAGAGCAAGAGAGAAACATCAACTTGCCATTCCAATTCATTGTTCCATTTAGTTGTGCACTCATTGATTGCTTCTCGTACATGCCTGACCAGGATCTAACCCATGACCTCGGCGTGCTGGGATGATGCTTTTTTCACTGAGCCACCTGGCCAGGGAAAATATTTAAATTTTAAAAAGCTAAAAAACGTATTCTTTAGTTGAGTGAATACTCAGAAATGTGTCTAGTTTTGAGAATTATTTTTATGCTATTTAGTAAGTTCAAGATAAGTGACTGATGAAGGTTGTAGGAGGTCTAAACATAATTTCAAAAAGATGAAGTCAATAAGCACTGAGAAATTGATATAGTTCTTATAAACAATCATTGCCCACTTCTGTCTCTGTCAACACATGTAAATGAATAAAGTGGTTTTTCTGGGCAGTCTGGATGCGTATGCATTCATTGGCCCATGAGAGCTCCATACTTAGTTCAACCATGGGGAAATACACGTACACATTTGAGTCTATCAAGTGCATAAGCAATAATAAAACTCTGGATTTTTTTCACTTACAGCCTCATCTCTATTATATCCGACTCTACATTTGCTCTGTGCCCTTCTACCACGAAAAACCAGCCTTTGTGCTCACACCTGAATTTAAATCTAATTTTACTTCATATGAACCAAGTCTCATTTCCCACCATCAGCCTTTTTAAAGAAGGGTTGATGGCTCCACTTGTCAGGGTTATGAGAATCGCATGCTTTGCACTGTGTCTTGGAGCTTAAGAAATATGTTTATTTTTTATTTATTTATTCATTTTTAGAGAGGAGAGAGAGAGGGAGAGAGAGGAGAGAGAGACAGAGAGAAGGGGGGAGGAGCTGGAAGCATCAACTCCCATATGTGCCTTGACCAGGCAAGCCCAGGGTTTCGAACCGGAGACCTCAGCGTTTCCAGGTCGACGCTTTATCCACTGCGCCACCACAGGTCAGGCTATTATTATTATTATCATAGATTAGCTAAAATATTTACTATGGTAACTTCCAAACATTCACAAAAGTGGAGAGAATAGCTTCTTGAGTGTCAAAGTACCAGCTTCAGCTTCAACAGTTATCCACTCCTGCCAGTCTTGTCTCAGCTATGCCCCGAGCCACTCCCCCACAGGTTATTTTGAAACAAATCACAGATGCCATGTTATTCACCCATAAATATTATAATATGTAATATAAATTATTATAATATAACCTGAAGGATGTTCCTTTTTCTTTATTTTTAGGTGAGAGGAGGAGACATAGTGAGGCAGACTTCTGCATGTGCCCTGAATGGGATCCACCCAGCAACCCCCATCTTGAGCTGATGTTCTAATACCAAGCTATTTTTAGTGCCTGAGGCTGATGCACTTGTACCAATTGAGCTATCCTCAGCACCTGGGGTCAATGCTCGAAGCAGCTGAACCACCAACTGTAGGGAGGGGAGGAAGGGAAGGGGGAGAAGGAGAGAGAGAGAAGCAGATGGTCGCTTCTCCTGTGTACCCTGATAGGAAATTGAACCTCAATGTCCATATGCCAGGCTGACGCTCTATCCACTGAGCCACTAGACAGGACCTTGAAGGATATTCTTTTAAAAGAATAACCATAGGACCTGGCCAAGTAGCTCAGTTTGTTGGAGCACCATCCCACAATGCCTAGGTTGTGGGTTCCATTCCCAGTCAGGGCACATACAAGAATCAACCAATGAGTGCATACATAAGTAGAACAACAAATTGATAAACTGATGTATCTCTCTCTCCCTCTCCCTCTCTCTAAAAATAAGTAAGTGAATAAATAAAAATTAAAAAAATAAAAGAACCATAAGATATCAGCACTAATAATTCCTAAATATTATCAAATATCCAGTTAGTATTCAAATTTACCAAAGGCCACTTCGGGTGTTTTTTTTTTTCTTTTTTGTAACAGTTTGTTGTTTAAATCAGTATTCCAATATGGTCTAAACCCTTTAATATTTTACTGGAAATATAATTAAGGCACAGGAAGAGCTTTTGCTCTAAGAATGTTTATTATAGTGCTATTTAGAATGGAGGAAAAGTAAGACAACTTATCAGAGAACAGTAGGGGATTGGCCCTCTGAAAAAGGGTATATGACCCGACAACAGAACATCTACAGCAATTGAAAACAATATTGTGGAAAGATTAGGCAATGAACAGAAAAAGTATTGTTGCCTGACCAGATGGTGGTGCAGTGGATAGAGCATTGGCCTGGGACGCAGAGGACCCAGGTTTGAAATCCCAAGGTCGCTGGCATGAGCGCGGGATTGCTGGCTTGAGTGTGGGATCATGGACATGACCCCGTGGTCACTGGCTTGAGCCCAAAGGTTGCTGGCTTGAGCCCAAGGTTGCTGGCTTGAGTAAGGGGTCACTCGCTTTGTTGTGGCCACCGGGTCAAGGCACATGAGCGCAATCAATGAACAACTAAGGAGCTGCAAGGAAGAATTGATGCTTCTCATCTCTCTCCCTTCCTGTCGTCTGTCTGTCCCTCTCTCTGTCACACACACACACACACACACACACACACACACACATACACACACGAGAAAAAAAAAAAGAAAAGGTATTGGTAACAGAGAACAGCAGGTTATAAAACAGTATTTCTATTTTCTATTTTTGTTAATAAAGTGTGTATCTTATTTGCCTATCTCTGATTAGGAAGGACACGAACGAGCTTAATTTTCTCTTGAGTTTAGGATTAATCTCATTTTTCTACAATGAGCACGTATTACTTGTATAACAGAAAGTTATGAAAGATAAAAATGCCGTGGCAGTGCCTCTTGGCAGTGGTTTGGTTTCATGCGGAGTGAGTTATGTTTGGCACGCGATGCTTTCTCCCGACCATGTGTGCTCTCATGTGATTGGCTGAGGAGTCCTGTGAGGCAAGAAGAGGCAAAAGCCCTGAAAGGGCTGTGCCTCCTTCCGATGCCAGCACTCCACTCTATAGGAGCGCGTTCAGAGGGCTATTGTTCACTGCTCAGGACGTGTGGTCTCATGCATCCTCCACATGCCAGCCTGCCAAGGTAGGAGGCGGAGACGTGCTGGGGCGAGCCTTCCTTTCCCAGAGGGGGAAATTGAGGTGCAGTGAACTTGACCTTTTCCTCACAATACCCCTCAGGATTGTTATAGGGACAATGGGCCCAGCTGTCTGGACCTGGCCATCACCATGAGATTATGCTTCACATGTTTCAGGAGTTTCACCATCTCCCAGTAGGTTTGGCCCAGGGAGTGCTGTTTCCCTCCTCGGTGAGACACACCACACCGCATTCTGTGGGTCGGCATCTGACCAAACTTGCTCAGGTTCTCCACACCCATTAAGGGTGGGATTTGCTTCTGCTTGTCTGCGTGTTCGGTGAACTGTTCACTTTTTATTCACGGTCACCTGCTCTAACCTTTGCAGCGGGGGGGATGTCTGCAGCCCCTCAGTCCCTCTCAATGCATGTCCCTTATGCTTAGCTCAGGCCTTCTCCTGTTGCTTTCTGAAGCCCTCACGCAGGGTCTGCCTGCATAGTCTGTGTCTCCTGACTGCTGTCCTGCACCAAGCCCTCCCCACCCCACCACACCTCTGCTTGCACAGTCTTCATTTGGCTTAGCCCTACCTGTGTCCTGGAGCTCGTCCTGACTCCTCCTTCTGAGAATTCTTATCTGTACTCTGCAATTTAGTTGTCTGCTTCTTGTTTCTTAATTGTGTCTCTGAATGTCCATCTTTTTTCCCCTAAAAGACTGTGGGCTCCTTGCAGGCAGATATTGTCAGTCTGATGGCAATGATACCAGCTCTTATAGGTGACTGGACACTCCTGTGTACCAGACCCAGGGATGAGTGACTCACATATTTATCTCATTCAATGATGACAATAAAACCTGTGTTATTCCATTTGACAGATGAAAAAAATGAAGCTCTGAGAGGTTGAGTGACTTGCCTAAGGCCACCCAGCCAGAAAGTAATAGAGCATGAATTGTATCTGTACCTGTCTGACTGCAAAGCCCATTCTTCTCCCCATATTCACTGTTGGTTGCTTGGTTCAAATTTCTCTGAGTGTTCTTCATGGCAGCATCCACAGGGTCCTAGTTTCTGGGTGGTAGAAAAGCCTCCTGCAGATAAGAGAGCAGATGGTACTCTTTCTCCCTCTCTCTCTCTCTCCCTCTCTCTCTCTCTCTCTCTCTCTCTCTCGCTCTGTGTTTAGGGTTTGGCTCCTCTAGTCCACATGGTTGGGTAGATAGATGTCCATTCCGAGCTCTGTGCATCTTTCCCACCACCCACTATCTTGCCTCTGCACACCCCTCACAGACCCGCCACTTCTCTTTCTTGTCCCTTTCTCTGGGGACACCTAGCAGCCAGAGGATTTTCCTTAGACCACCAGGGTTCCTGGGACTTCCATATAATAGCTCTTCATATTTGGTAAGAAAATGGAGCCATGAATTAACGAAAGGCTGGGAGGAAAGAACCCAGACTAAGACAGACACCGCCCCTGCCCCTGCCATAGATACCAGCTCCCATGCCCTAACTGGATCCTGCCCCTTCAGAGCCACCCCCTTCCCCAATCAGAATCTTTGCTTCAGTCTCCTAAACCCTTGGGCAAAACTCCACCCCTCTCCCAGCATCCTAAAGTTTGGGGGCTGCATTCAACTGAGAGTTCCAAGTAGAGGTGTGTTGGAGGGACTTGTGCTGAGGGCACATGTCCTGGAGAATGGGGGAAGGTGTAGCCACCACTGCTGTCTCAGTAGACATCCGCGTAGCTCCCTTTGAGACCTTATGCCCTTTCCCCCTCCCACCCGCCCCAGCAAACAGGGATCGAGCTTGCTTATTGTCACCTGACGCTGGGCAGCCACTGATCCCATTGGTGGAGCCAGATTGGGTCTGGCTCTCCCATTCCTTCTAGTCTCCTCTGCCTCTTTCTCCTCCACACCGCTTTGATTTTGCTCTTGCCTCTCTCTCCTTGCGCTGGCTGGGAACATCGCCTCTCCCGGGGAAGCAGCGTGCTGCGAAGCAGGCAAGAGCTGCCTGTGGGGCATGGAAGAAGCCTCCTTGGCAGCTGCAAAAGGAGCCAGGAGAGCCAGTGAACGCTGCTGCCTGTGACCCAGGCATCTGGCCGCTGCCCCTCTGCGTGGAAGCCCGTTCACACAGAGCTCTCTCGCTTCCCTCCCTTCCAGGTCTCTTCCCCTGCAGCGCGTGGTGGAGGCAGGTGAGTGCGCTTCCTTCCCAAAACATTCTGCTGTCAATCCCGAGAAGGACTCGGGCGGCCAAGGACTAGGAGCTGGGGGCCCCAGGGTCCTGCCGCTGCCTGCAGTGCCCACCTGAATTGCCAGGACTGGCGACCTTGTCCCTTTACTAGCTGGATCCAGTTCCCAGGGCACCACAGTTAGTCACCCCGTGACCATTCTGCTGCAGTCAGCGCTGCCAACAGAGACAGCAGGGTAAGGGGCAGCTTTTTCTCTGTCAGGTGGTGGCTCTTCTGAATGGGCATGGGCAAAGGGTATCATGTTATGTATGTACCAGGTATGTTTGTTTGTGAGGAGACTGGAGGTTTGCTTGCGTAGAGAGTTCTAGCTACATGCACTTATGTTCATGTGTGGGTTTTGATTGTCGTTTGGCATGTCTAAGAACATATGTTTCCTCTACATGTGGCACACATGTGTGTGGGATCACTTGTCTGAGTAGCATGTGAGTACATGTCTGTGGGGACAGTATGAAGCAGTATATTTATGGGACGTACATCCTCTTGTCATGTGTGTGGGAGTACATGTTGATGGAGGGTGTCTGCGTGGGAGGTGCCATTCGGCGCAGAAGAAGGTAGGTAGGTGGAAAGTGTGGGCAGAGCCCCTGTTGGTGGGCAGGGCTGTGTAGGTTTGCAAACCTGTTGGCATGTGAAGGCTCAGGGTTGGCAGAGCGTGGCCAGAGACAAACACATTTTTAAAGTCTGTGTCTTTGAGCCTAGAGAAGACTTGAGAGCAAATACAGAATATGGGTAGAGGTTAATGTGTGTGTGCATACACATGGGTATGCAAACAGCCTTCTATGGAGGTGGCATGCATGCATGTTGGTGCCTGTGGCTTTCTTTCTCCCAAAACTATGGCTTTGGGAGAAGGTTGTGCATGCGTGTGTGTGTGTGTGTGTGTGTGTGTGTGTGTGTGAGCCTGTGGACATGAACATGTGTGGGTCTAATGAAGGTGACAGCTAGTGGAGGGAAAATTGTGGGACAGTGTGGAGGGTGGTGGAAGGTCCCTGAGTGCACAGGTGAGTATGGGGGAGTGAGAATGTCTGAGATGTGGGTAGCCTGTGGTTGGGCATACTTGGTACATGTGTGTGTGTGTTGTGCTCACATGTGCATGCCTGCCTGTGTGTGGGTGTGTGAATGCTTGTCTCTGGGTGGATTCACATAGGAGTGTGGGTGTTTCCCGGGTGTTGTCTAACCTGTCTCTCACACCCTGCCCTTTCTCGGTCACCTGGGATTGGAGAATGACGGATCATGCCCACCTTTGGTCCACCCCGGCTTCACTGTTCACCTAGTGTCACTCACGGCCATTCTCCCGAACTCTCATGGAGGGGGTAGTCTCAGCTGTCTTAGAACTGTAGAGGGGAAAGGATCCCTCACCACCAAGCACGGCTCTCCTGTCTCTGGGACACTGAGAAGTACGGAGGCAGCAGTAGGTGCCCCTCCACAGGGTAGGTGTGGACTGCACCCCACGTGGGTGGGAGGCAGTCACTGAAGCCCTTACTGGGGTGGCAGTGTGTCTGTGTTGATATATGTGAGTGCATGTGTGAGTGTTGTGCATGTGGGGGCACATGTGTGTCTCCCTGGGGCTTCCTTATTGGGACCTCAGGGGATGGCAACTCCCCACTGCTTTATACCTATCCCCATGAATTACAAACTGGTTTATTGTATAGTTATTTCTAGACACCCTCTCCCCTTCTGTTTATTCTGTGGCAGACCTGTTAGCACTCCCATGCTTATTTATCGTAAGATTCACGAAGCCACTGGCATTTACTGGACCTCACAACAGGCAAGCATATGCTTTAGAGTGGAAAGCTAAGATGTGACAAGGACTCAGGTAACACTATAGGACATGTTAAGGCCATCACCCATATACTTTGCCCTGTTTTTGCCATCCAGGCAGCCCACAGGTTAATTTAGAGGTGCCAGGATCCAGAGCAGGCTTAATTGACAGGGAAGTGTGGGTTGGATCTTCTGGAAGCTATAAATAGAAGTACCTGCTTTCGAAGGCTCGAGGTACCATCACCCTTAGCGCCTAAGTTAAGAGAAGAGGGAAGTAGGAGAAAAGGAGCTGGCACTCCAGAAATCTGAGGTGTCCTGGGACTGGGCTTGAGGAAGAACCATGACCTCTAGGTACTAAGCAGGTGCCCAGGAGAAAGTCCAGCCTACACTCCTGCTATTGTCCCAGAGGTGGCCCCTCCCCTCCTCCCTCACTTCCCTACCCCACCCCCAGAGCTTTAGTGAGCCAAGCCAAAGTCAGGGCCATAGTCAGTGCTTCTTACCTAAGAGCAGGTAAGAGCGATGGTGGTATGGTCCTTTTCCACCTGGGAGCAGCCAGGGGAGGAAGTGAAGGAGTGAGAGGGGGAGGTGAGAGAAAATACCATTGCTTGAAAAAATAGAACAGAGAAGGAAAAATAGTGGTAAAGCCATGTACACCTTTGCATATACACATGCCACACATGTGACACATGTCACACACACACGCACAAGGAAACACAACCTTAATGATAAAGTGCTCCAGAGTCAGTTAAACCTGAGTTCAAATCATTTTGTAACTGTGTGACCTTTGGCATCTTAGTTCCCCCAACCTCAGCTACCTGATCTGTAAAATGGGATAATAATAGTAGATACCTATTGTGAGCTTACATGAGATGATGTTTCTGGAATTATCAGCACCTAGTCAGCCTGCTATAGATGTCAAAGGTAGACCTAATTATTTAAAAGAGTCAAGTGACAGAGGATTTACTGAAAGGGAAGGAATGACAGTGGAAAAGTTATGGGTGGGACAAAGGCTGTGGCTTGTGCTGCCTGCCCGGTGGATTTACATGGGTCTCTGCGGCACTTGCACTCTCAGCCCTCTATTGTAGTGACCCCTGCTGAGTTACTCCAGAGAGGAGGGGGCCTGACCCCCAGAGCCCTGGCCCCCTGGGCCCCTTGGCTCCTGCCTACACCCTCACATCTCCTCAGTGGGTGCTTCCTGTCTCTTCTATGCCTCACACTGTTCTCTCCACCTCCACCTCTTTCTCTTTTCACACTGCTGGCTGAGGGCCCCCTCCTTGGCTCCATCTGCTGCAAATCTGTCCCGCCTGGCATTTGCAGCATTCCCACTGCCTCTGCCACCTGTTAGGTGCCATCTGCTCTGCAGACCCCTCCTAGGAGGGCCAAGAGCCCCTGGGAGGGGTGCCTCACCCCACCTTCTGCCCTATCCCTCCGGTCTTCTCTGTGCAATCTTTCGGTCACTTTTTTTTTTTTTTTATAGAGGGATAGATAGGGACAGACAGACGGGGACGGAGAGAGATGAGAAGCATCAATCATCAGTTTTTCATTGCAACACCTTAGCTGTTCATTGTTTGCTTTCTCATATGTGCCTTGACCACGGGCCTTCAGCAGACCGAGCAACCCCTTGCTCGAGCCAGCGACCTTGGGTCCAAGCTGGTGAGCTTTTTGCTCAAGCCAGATGAGCCTGCGCTCAAGCTGGCGACCTCGGGGTCTCGAACCTGGGTCCTTCTGCATTCCAGTCCGGCACTCTATCCACTGCACCACTGCCTGGTCAGGTTCTTTCGGTCATATTTGATGGGGCAGTACAAGCAATGGCTCAAGGTTCCACCTCACAAAGGATGCTGGGAGCAAAACATTCCAGAAAACTCTGTGGTGGCAGGCGGGTGCTAATTCTCCTTCTCCTACAGGAGCCAAACTGGAGGGGAGCATGGAGCTGCTGTCCACGCCCCACAGCATTGAGGTCAACAACATCACCTGCGACTCCTTCCGCATCTCCTGGGCCATGGAGAACAGTGACCTGGAGAGGGTTACCCATTACTTTATCGACCTCAACAAGAAGGAGAATAAGAACTCCAACAAATTCAAGCACCGGGTGAGTGAAGAAGCCATAGAGCACACCTTCCTCAAACCTGCTCTGAAAAGAGGCAGGATAGTGCATGCCTGAAGATGATGGTGGGGAGGTGGAGAGGCCTGATTCCAATCCAGGCTCTTCCTGTGTGATCTTGGTAAAGTTATCTAACCTCTCTGAGCCTGAGTTCCATTGCTGGGGAAAAAGGAATAACAATAATGCCAACCTCTATAGCAGCGGTTCTCAACCTGTGGGTCGCGACCCCGGCGGGGGTCGAACGACCAAAACACAGGGGTCGCCTAAAGCCATCGGAAATACATATTTTATATGCACAGGTTGAGAACCGCTGCTCTATAGGCTTGTGAGAGGCTTCTGAGAGGTAATGTTTTTGCGGTGTTTGGCACAGGGCCCAACAAATATTGTTACCTGCATCATGATTAGGGAGGGCTTCAAAGGGGTGGGAAAACCTTGGGTGGGGCCACGACATCAGAGTTGAGGATGCCTTGTTGACTGGGTGGCTAACATGGGTCATGGGCAGGGGTGGGGCTTTTGCTGGTTCCTTTGGGCCTCTGTGATTCTCTCTGCCTCTGGCCCTCTGGCCTGTTTGCTGGGTTTAGACAGTGAGTGTGAGAGAGTCCCCTGTTGGCTGGGGACTTTCCCTGGGTTCGAGGTGGTGTGGGAGCGGATGGAAGGAAGGCTCCCATCTTCTAAACTGGCAGAAAGGCCAGGGGAACAGTGAGGTGGGAAGAAGCTGGTTCCTATGATGATGGCATCATGTGGGTTACTCACGCTCTCTCTCTTTGGAGCTGGCTCCCCTGATCAGGATGTCTTTTGGCAGGCCAGTTGCCACGGTGACGTGAATGTTCAACACCATCCCCTTAACCTCCTCCCAAAAGAATAAGGCATATTTTCCCTTCCTCCCTGGCTTCTCAGCATTGGCCGTTGCCGTGGAGACAGCACTGCAGTGTGCAGAGCTCTTGAAGTCTCCCTCGAAAACAGAGGTCTTGTCGCCCTCAACTTTGTGGGTCTCTACCCCAGTGGTCTTTCTCCTCAGTTCTCAAGAGAACAGGCATAGGGGAGTTAAGGAGGGGTGGAGGCTGGGGCGTGTCTATAGGACCATCCCAGTGGCCACTGCTTGCTTCTGCAGCGAAATGGTGGTCAGGACACCAAGCCATAGAATCGTTGAGACTGGCCCTCCTCAGGAGGCATGAGGAGTGGAGGACTGAGGGAACACAAGGTTGGGCGTGATCCCCAGTTTGACTCTTGGCTCTCAGGATGTCCCCACAAAACTCGTGGCCAAGGCTGTGCCACTGCCCATGACGGTGAGAGGCCACTGGTTCCTGAGCCCCCGCACGGAGTACAGCGTGGCGGTGCAGACCGCCGTGAAGCAGAGTGACGGGGAGTACCTGGTGTCCGGCTGGAGCGAGACTGTGGAGTTCTGCACCGGAGGTGAGGCCCCGCTCTCTTGCTGCTTTTGCGGGTCGGTTTAGTTAGGGTCAGGAGGGGCTTCGTGTTAACAAAGCAGACACTGGCTACCACTGGCTGTACCCCAGCACCAGGCGTAGGCCGTCAGGGAGACACAGATAGATGAGACCCACTCCTGCCCCCACAGAAGCCTGAAGACTGCTGCAGGAGGCACATGTGAGCACTGTTAATCACGGTGACAACATCACTTCCCTAACGGCGTGCAGTCGCTTTTCTGCCTTGGGGCAAGTGTGTGTTTTTTGAATTGTGGTAAAATACACGTAACATAAAAGGTAGCACCTTAACCATGTTAAGTGTACAGTTCAGGGATATTAAGTACATTCACATTGGTATGTAACTAATCTCTAAAACTTTTCATCCTCCTAAACGGAAACTCTGTACCCATTAAACAACAACTCCAGCTACCCCCTCACTGTAGCCCTTACCAGTCCATTTTCTGCCTCTAAATTTGACCACTCTTGGTACCTTTTGTGAGGAGAGTCATACAGTATTTATTCCTCTGTGACCGGCTGATTCATTTAGCATCATGTCCTCAGGTTCATCCATTTTAATAGCATGTGTCAGAATTTCTTTTCTTCTTAAGGTGGAATAACAAAACATATTCTGTGGCTAAACCATGCTTTGTTTCATGATCATTGGTTGATGCATGCTTCACACAACCATCACATTTTGCATGTTTTGAGCCTCCACTTAGCCTGGGAAATGATCCTTATTCAGTGGTCTCACATGCTCTCTTAGTAGAACTTAGTTTGCAAATTCCAGCATGAGCAAACAAAACACCAGGCTCAAGCGTACTTGGTCACTGATGACCCAGGTTCTAGCCCCATGGTATTTCATTCTTTTGGTGTCCATGGTGAGAGCTGCCCTAGTTCTCCCTCTGTCACAAGGAAGGGGCCACGGACAGTCATAGCCTCAGGCCTCGGAGGCTGCTGGCTCCACCCTCTGCCGAAGTCTGTGCCCTTGGCTGCGTCCTTGAGCTGCTGTTCTCTTTTGAGTGGTGCTTTTCCTTAGCTCAGCTGCACACCCCGGTCTCTGAAGGTGCGCCCTCTGTCTCTGGGGAAAGTTTATGCCAGAAGTCCAGGTGTTGTGGGACTTTAATTTAAATGGGGGAGCTGGGGATGGCTGCAGTCCAGTCCATATTCCTTTTGCCCAAAGCAGCACCCTGGCCAGGGCTGCATCAGCAAGAAGGAGCGGGCAGCTTTTCCCGGTTAGCACACAGGCGCTGTCTAGGCTAGCAGCAGCCCTGCCTGGACCTCGGGCTGGGCTCCAGGGAAGGTCCAATTTCACTACCCTGTTTCCATACTTCTCTGCTTTTCCTGGCATGCTGAAGTGGAGTCATCACCCCAGGACTGTGCTGCCTAAAGACTCACCTCAGTTCCCTGCAGGCTCTCCATGAGCCCCCCCCACACACACACACATACACTTAATGACAACTGGCTTCCCCACGGGTGGTGTGGGCAGCCTCTGATCTGCTGGATTTGAGGGCTGTTTCTAAAGGACTTCAAAATCTCCCCCTCTCGGTCCTTCCCTTGCCTGCTGGTCCTCCTTCCTTCCTTTCACACAAGAACAGCCTGAGATTACCGCCCCAGGGGCCCAGCATGACTGTATAACAGGTCAGCCCTGTCCTTGTCTGAGGCAGAGTCCTGAGCCTCTGGCACTGAGGGCTCAGAGGTGATGAGGACAGACAGCTCCATCTGGCCCATTTCTATGTGGTCCAAGGTGCTGTGAATGTCTGGTGTCCTCTGCTGCTCTGACAACAGAGGTGAGCTGGTGTCCACACTGTGGGCGAAGGATGGGGGAGGGGCTGTGATCCCTGCCTGGCCCCAGCTCACCCACCTGCACTCTTGCAGATTATGCCAAGGAGCACCTGGCGCAGCTGCAGGAGAAGGCCGAGCAGATCGCCGGCCGCATGCTGCGCTTCTCCGTCTTCTACCGCAACCATCACAAGGAGTACTTCCAGCACGCCAGGTGCGTGCAGCCCTCACAGCCCACCAGGGTCCTTCTCCCTCCCCCAGCTCTGCCTCAGCTGCCAGGCTGTTTGATGTCACCCCAGCCTTGTCACTTGCCAGATCCTCTGCACAGAGTCACTAGCTATTTCTCCAAGTCAGGTCTTGGGTTGCAGGAGGAGGAGTGTGAGTAGATTCTGAGCATGAAGGGTTGTGGTCTGCACACTGTCTGCTGCGGAGCCTGGAGGTGCCAGGGAGCGTCTCAGGAAGCCCTTACAGTGGTACCGAGGGATTGCTGGCAAACTCCGAGGATGGAGCTTGGTGGGCCTCATACCTACCATTCAACCTGAGCAGCTCCAATTTTATTGCCTGTGGCTCGCCTATGTATATAATTCCCTTTGGGGAAAAAAGAGAGGGGTTCCCCATCCAAAAATTCTTGATCCAATGGACAGTGTCATCCAACACCCTCAGCTGACGCATGGGGAGCCTGAAACCCAGAGGGCCGGCAGTTCACTAGTCATTTAGGACAGTCAGGACCGAGCAGGAGTGAGGTTGGGTCAGAGGCTGCCATCCCCCTGTGACTGCTGACACTCCTTCCAAGGCTAGGCCAGGGCACACCCTAGGGCACTGGTACTGTCTTCATCACTGTGTCACTTTGACTCTCCCCCAGGGCAGTGGGGGCCTGGAGGGTCTTTGGTGTTTACACTAGAGAAGAGAGACAGTGAGGTGAGTGGTGAGGGCACTGGCCCAGTTGGGTTTCTCTATCAGAAATCAAGAAAGAGAGAGCACCCCTGTGTGCTAGGGTATAAAGATGGGTACGGGCAGAGCCTCCGTCTTGAAAACCTCAGCCTATTGGGTGGGAGACAGTACTGAGAGATGGCATGTAATATGTGTGTGAGCACCGAGTAAAATTCAATGTCCTGCACAGAGTAGGCAGTAAAAATTTTGTGGCATGCAAGTGCCTGGTTTCCTAGAAGGTTTGCGATTGGAAGGGGCGCCTCTACTGGTCCTTAAAGGATGAAGAGAAGTGTGCCAGGCCAGGTGCAGAGAGGTCGGAAGGGAAGTCCAGACCAAGGGCAGAGCATGGCAACCGGAGAAGCAGGAAAGAGCTGGGGTGGGGTTCCTCGTGGCTGGAGGGTGCCGCCTGTGGGTGTGGGGGTGGTGGGAAGTGGAGCCAGAAAGACCAGCTCGTGATGGCCTCGCTTTTCACTCAGTCTCCATCAAAGGGTTTATGCCGGGGGAACAGCAGGTTCAAATCTCTGCTCTGTGAAAGAGTGGGCTGGATCCTCTCATCTCCAGGGCCCTCCCTGCTCTCACATTCTGGAATGTTCTATTTGTGATAGGCGGAGGCGGTAGCTGGTGGGAGAGCTGGGAGCCAGACTGGCTCCCTTCACACCACACACAGCAGCCAAGCCTCAGCCTAGCTAACTGGTGGCATTCCCTCTTCCCCTCGGCGCTGTACCTGGGGCGGGCAGGACCCACTGCGGGAACATGCTGCAGCCCTACCTGAAGGACAACAGCGGCAGCCACGGCTCCCCGACCAGCGGCATGCTCCACGGGGTCTTCTTCAGCTGCAACACGGAGTTCAACACGGGCCAGCCCCCACAGGACTCCCCCTACGGCCGCTGGCGCTTCCAGATCCCCGCCCAGCGCCTCTTCAACCCCAGCACCAACCTCTACTTCGCGGACTTCTACTGTATGTACACAGCCTACCACTACGCCATCCTGGTGCTGGCCCCCAAAGGCTCCCTGGGGGACCGCTTCTGCCGAGACCGCTTGCCCCTTCTGGACATTGCCTGCAACAAGTTCCTGACCTGCAGTGTGGAAGATGGGGAGCTGGTCTTCCGCCACGCCCAGGACCTCATCCTGGAAATCATCTATACCGAGCCAGTTGACCTGTCCCTGGGCACCCTGGGGGAGATCAGCGGCCACCAACTCATGAGCTTGTCCACTGCCGACGCCAAGAAAGACCCCAGCTGCAAGACCTGCAACATCAGTGTAGGCCGTTAGGGACTCCAGGGGAGCTGGGGGCAGGGGGGGGGGTGAGGGAGAAATGACAGGCAAGGTGATGCTAGGTGACTAAGTTTAGGGAGCTGGCTTTCTCTCCCCTGCTCCCTTGCCCCCTCTTCGTCACTGGCTTCCCCTCCCCCACTCCTTGGCATTAGAGTCAACAGAGGGTGTTCCCCTTGGTAGACGTGGCTCACCCAGGCCTGGCAGACTTGGAAAGGCTCTTGGCTTCAGTGGGTCGGTGGGGGGATTGGATTTCTGGAGACTTCCCCTTTCCTCTGGTTTCCCTGTTCTGCTAGTTCTTGCTTTGTTCCAGGCCTCCCCGTCTTACGGAGACTTGTGGCCTCTGGGTTCTCTTGGGGAAGCATCTCCCACCCAAAGCCCACCTGTAGCTCGCCTTCCTCCAGAGGGGACACAGAGAGCTGTGGGGGTGCTCTTCCTTAGTGCCCCCAACTCAGGACCAGCACAGGATGCTCCTGCTCAGCTGGGCCTTGGGGGTTTCCCACTCCAGAACTGGCCCTGTCCCGCTATAAATAGGCAGCTAGCTGCACTGCTGTGCCGTCCTGCTCCGTGGCGCCTCCTCCTGCATGGGGAGAGCTGCTTCTCCCTACCTGGGCTCTAGAAAGGGGCCCTCTTTTTTCTCGTGGCTTTGGAGCCTCCGGGCTGTTAGGATTTTTCCTTTCTTCTGGAAATCTAGTCCCCAGAGACCTTTCTTGCTCAGACCTGGGGAATGGCAGCCACTGGGGTCAAGGAGGGGGGGAAAGAGACCCCTGAGACCCAGAGGGACCCCTTGCTCAGCTGAGAGTGGGCTACCTCCTGCCCTGAGGGGCCCTGGTGTGGAACTAGCCCTGAGGGCTTTCCTGCAGAGCCCCACACCCACCCAGCTGTGAACTTGGCTAGCTCTCTCTGCCACAGTGCTGTGAATGCACGGTGCCTGTGTGTGATCTGGACTGTGGCTTCCCTGCCACCCCACCTGTCGTCCGCGCCCACTGGCGCTGTCCACACTCCCCTTCAAGCATATTGGTGGAGAAGCCTTTCGTGAGGAACTCCTGTTGAAGACTTCCCTGTGCCTAACCGCATTTGTACCTATTTCCTACTTTTGTATGGATCACCAGGTGGTGAGGGTAGCCCCTCTAGGACAAGCAGACCAGGTGGGCTGACGAAGAGAGGTATCGATGGAGGCAGCTAGCTGCTTGAGGATGAGGGAGGTGATGTCAGGAGGAGGAGAACAGCCTCCATAGGGATAGCCAGATTTCTGTGATAAACAGAAGGGCCAGCAGGCCAACAAGGCCATGTCTCTGTAAGGAGCAGGTGGGCCAGCTGGTCGCCTCTTCTGTAGCCACAGGAAGCGGTGTGGTCAGCTGTCTCTGTGGCACAGATCCGGTCTGGGAGCCCTGGGAGATGCATGGAGGAGAGGACATGGGTTCTCAGGCCCTACCCCCTCTGCTGGCAGCACCGCCGTGAGGGTGGCCCGCTGCCCTCCCCCGGCCCCTTGTCTGCCCCGGGCCGGGGCCTGCCTGCCTGTGCTGTTCTTGCAATGTGTACCAATAAACCAACACAGCCTGAGGGCCCTGCCTCTTCTTGGGCTCTGGGAGTGTGGGCAAATTATACCACCACAGAAGAGCTCTCTGTGGCCCAAAGATGGGCCACTGGGGAGTGTCTCCAAAGGTGCTCCAAATCATGTTGCAAGATGCAGCACTGAGGAAGCAGAGCCATGTCTCCAGCTCAGAAGAGATTTGCAGGTCATTTGGAGCTACCTGCACTTTGTAGAAGGAAACTGAAGCCTCTTGGGAGAGCATCTGCAGCAATCTGGAGGCCTAACCTAGGTCCCCAGACTCCCTGTTTGGAGCCCTTCCCATGGCAGCATCAAGGCCCACATGCCACTGCCCCCTCCCCAGCAGGGCTCCTCCTTTGCGGATCTGAGTCACCTCTGTGTCTATTATTATGGACTTATTAAAGTGATCCTCTGCCAGAGTGAAAAAGCTCCAGAAAAATTAGAGTCACATCCCTGACATTGATTGGCTCACTGCCAATGAGCATGTGTCACCCAGAGCTCGGGCACAGCCCCTTGGGGCTAGGAGGGAAAGCTAAAGGGCAAAGACCAGTCCCTGAGGACCTATTCTGTGCCAGGTTTCACGCCGGGTGCTCTCACACGTCCGCTCATTTAGTCTTCACAATGGCTCTGTGCTGTATTCACATTTAACAGGTGAAGAAACGGGCACAAAGAAGTTAAAAGGCTTGCTCACCTCTCACAGTCAGTAGATGACAGTGGCCAGGATTTGAATCGGCGCCGGAGTCTTACCATTTCACTCCCCTGTGTCCCCTAGTGTGTGCCAGGGCCACTGAGACAGTAAGACACAAGCAGGGCCCTTCCCAGACACAGTGGCCCTCTCAAGGTTCTCAGGCTGACCAAGGCTGGTCCTAGTTCCTAAATATCACCAGGGTGGGCTGTGGAGTCACAGATGCCCAGGAAGCATAGTTAAAGAGGTTTGGGCAGCAGCTGGTGTCCAGAATGCCCAGGACAGGGAGTGACCACCAGGACAGGGGCTCCAAACAGGGAGTCTGGGGACCTTGGTTAAGCCTCCTATTTGTTCTTTGAAACCCTGGGCAGGACCCCTTGCCTCCTGCCACCAGCTCAGGGGATTTCAGAGTTTTCCAGAGGCAAAGTGCAGGCTTCCGTCTTTCTTTTGTGAATCCTTTTGGGTTTCTTAGGAGAGCTGGGCTCCCAGTGTCCCTTAGTTAGGGATAAAGGCAGCCAATTGGGGCAGGGTGGACGGGTCTGGGGGTGTACGTGCGGGTTTCCTCCAGAGAGCCTGCTTCTTCCTGCCTCTGTCCAGATGGCTGCTCTTTGGCACACGCCCTGTCTAGGCTGCTAAAGGTACCCATCACATCAGGCTGGGTCAGGGCACCTGGTGGAGTCTGCCCTAGGCTTCCTTCTGGCCTGTGTCCCTCTGGTGGAAGAGAGGCCTGCGTGGGAACACACACGCACGCACCCTCCTTGGGCTGGATTTAAAAGACATCCTCTGTAGCTGCAGAGAGCTGAAAGGTAAGGGGCAACCTTGGACTGCAGGGGCCGCTGTAGAGAGCAGGGGCCCCGAGTTAGCCCTGCTCCAGTGCAGGCCAGGAGGGTAAATGAGCAGAGGTCGCCAAGGCACAGACACATAGGCACAGCCAACACATGCACAAACCACACGCACTAATGCTTCCAGCTCTCTCTCTCTCCTCTGCCCAGACACCCACTTCCCTGCTCATTCCTTTCCTCCTGGGCCAGCATTTGTTTTGACTCCTAGATGGATGACTGTACCCACACACACACAATGTAGTGGGACGGGAGGTCCCTGCTCTGAGAACCCTCTCAGTTTCCCCTGGCTTCAGTGTGTCTCTCCTCCATGCTGGGAAAAGAGGTGGCTGGGGTCCCAAGGAAAGGAATAGAAGGGACCATTCCCCCAAATGGAGGGAAGCCTGCAGGAAGCTGAGCTGAGGTGATTGGCCATAAAAGAACTTGGCCACAGCATCTGGAGGAGATTGGAACCAGATGTTCCTGGGATGCGGGTGGGGAAGGTGGAGCAGGAGAAGCGGGCTGGTCAACAGGAGGCTATGTTGGGAGCCTTGTGGCTCTCTGGGGAAAACATCTGGCTGCCCTCTGCCCCACTCCCCAAGTCAGTCACTACTATTTTTGCAACCTGGAACAGCAAATGTTTTCATGGATTCTAGTCAGCCCTGTGTGTAGGAACAGTCAAGCCCAGGGTGTGATTTGGAAGGTGCCCAGAAAGGCTACCAGCTAGCCAGAAATACGTCCCCTGCTCTGCAAGCCCCGCCTTCTGGGGGTTCAGCATTGTTCTTCCATGTTAAACTCCTGATGACCAGCTGGAAACCTGTAGACCGAGAAGTTTCCTTCTGCCATAGGAAGAGAGTAGTCCAGGAGCTGAAAAATTGTCCGGCAGAGGAAAGGATAAGAAGGTCCATTTATGGAGAGCCTCCTGTTTGCCGGGCACTGGGACAGGTCCTTTTCAAAGGTTATCTCATTCCTTCCTTGAAACCCTGTGAGGTGTCATCATCCTATGTGTCTATATAAAGAAACCCAGGTTCAGAGTGGTGAAACGAGTCGGTCAGGGGCACATAGCCACCAAATGGTAGAGCCTGCATTTGCATTCAAACTTGTTAGGGGGAGGAGAAGGCAATCAGAGAGAAAAGGGAGTAAGGGCAGTGCAGGACTTCAACTTTCCTTCTATGGCTGCACCAACAGTTGGTCCTGCCAGCCCCCGCTGCTGCTGAGGACCCCAGTGGCTTCAGTAGCCTGGTCCAGCCCCCTGGCTTCCTGGAGACAGGACACGGGGTTTCCTCCTTGCCTGTGGCAGGAAGGGCTGCTGGGCAAAGGCAACAGGCTTGGGGAGCAGAGGCCCAGGGAGGGGCAGCTGGCCAGCATCTCAGGGTGAAGCATGGTGGTGCCAGGTCTCCTGACTGCCAGGCTGGTGCTGCCATCCTGTCCTCCCAGGGCTGGAAAGGTGCTCCCAGAGGGAGGAGATTGAAGTTCCCGGGTATGTGGTGACCTCACCCCAGTGACCAGGGTTGGGAGCACAGTCTGGGGCAGGTCCACCTGAGCTCTTTCGCTGTAGGCCATGCACTCAGGGTCCAGGGAAGCTCAGGGGACTTCAGGGTTCTGAAGACAGTTGGAGCAGCACAGGTGCCTTCCTCTGTCGTGGAATCACCTGAGTTGATGCACTGGAGTTGGTTTCGTTTAGAACCTGAAGCAGCCAGAAGGTGAGTGTGGGCTAGGCCCTGAGAACACTTGAAGTTCTAGCCTTTGTATCAGTGGCCAGCAGCCAGCTTTTCTTTTTTTTTTTTTACAGAGAGAGAGTCGGAGAGAGGGATAGACAGGGACAGACAGGAACGGAGATGAGAAGCATCAATCATTAGTTTTTTGTTGCACGTTGCAACACCTTAATTGTTCATTGATTGCTTTCTCATACGTGCCTTGACTGCGGGCCTTCAGCAGACTGAGTAACCCCTTGCTCGAGCCAGCAAGCTTGGGCTCAAGCTGGTGAGCTTTTTGCTCAAACTCGATGAGCCCTCGCTCAAGCTGGCGACCTCAGAGTCTTGAACCTGGGTTTTCCGCATCCCAGTTTGATGCTCTATCCACTGCGCCACCGCCCGGTCAGGCAGCAGCCAGCTTTTAAGCAGCCTTCACCACCTAGTGGCACTCTGAACATGGGCCCAGAGAAGACTGGGAAAGCCTGCCAGCCTGAGTCCCTGAATCTTTACAGGGGTTCAAGTCTATGGTGGTGATGGCCTTGGGTCAGGTGCCCATGGTGGCTATATGGGGTGATCTTGGGCTGCCTCTGGCTGTGTTTATTCAGAGGCCCTTTTCAAGGTGGAGAGCTGAGTACTCTCTGTGGGCTGGAGCCCCACAGTCTAGACGAGGTTATTTATGATCCTGGTTCCTTCTGGACATGTGGCTTGTGAACTGGCAGTGTGGTCCTCTGAGCTTCAGAGGAACCTGGAGGGCGGGTGAAGCGAGCTGTGACCACTGACTACAAATTCGGCTGTGGAGGAACTGATGCCAACTTGGTTGGCAAAGTGTCTAGATGAGATGCCCAGGCAGTTCCAACAGTTTGGGGACCTTACCATTTTGCTCACGGCCCTCCAGACTGTCCTGAACACCCCAGTCAGAGGAGGTGGAGGCATGGTGGGGTGGCCATGACATCACAGCCTGTGACCACACTGTAGCAATAGGCAGTAGCTCCTCTGGCCATTGCACACTGCCTCGCAGGGACTTCAGGCCTCATCGGTGGTCAGACTGGAAGACAGGGCAGCTGCCTGACCATGGGAGGGGTTCTGCATGCAGATCAATTATTAGCAATGTGTCTGGTTTCCACTACTGCTTTCTGCCTAAAGAGACAATATGGGGTGCAAGCACCAGGCCATACTGCTTCCTGGGGGTGGGTCACCTCACATAGTCCCAACAACATCTGGCACAACATCTGGCCCCACCATAAGGAAGAGCTTGGGCCAATAAAAGAACTACAGTCCCACTGAAGGCTTTCAGGGAACTCTGGGGCTTGGAGCAGGTTACAGGGTCTCTCTGCAATCTAGGAGTGGCCAGCCCAGGAGTAAGACCTGGGTTCTCCCTTGAATTTCTTTCTCTGTGAGACCCATGTAGAGGGAAGGCAGAGAGGCTCCTTTGAAGGGAAGGAGCAAGGATGTGGTTCCTCCCCTCCTGGCCTCAGGAAGACAGGTCTGAGCCTCTGGACTGGCCAGAGGGGAGGAGGCAATGGCAGGAAGGAGGAGGCCAGATAAGACACAACCTTGGGTTGCCTTGGGAGAGGGGGCCAGAGCTAGAATGTTTGCTCAGCGTCTGGCTCTTGTCTCCATGACAAGACAAGGACCCACGGGGGGCCAGCACTCAGTTCCTGATCTTCAGAAAAGGCAGGCACTGGAGCCAGCTGGTGGGTCTGCTCTGGCGGATGGCCAATTTTCTGGCTCCTGGTACAGTCCCCGAGCTGGCCCATCTATCCCTTCCGTAGACAGAAAACCCATTAGATGAACAGACACTCGCCTATACTCTTTTACATAACTCCTCCCTCCCTACCAGAGAGCCTTTTATAGAACATCCCATCCCTCCTGTTGTGTGGGAGGGCCTTGCAGTGTGTGCACACTGTGTGCCCGCCTGCAGGCTGAAGTGTGTGAGGCAGCTGTTTGTATGTGCCCGAGTGTAAAATCCACCCTTAGGGGTCCTGAAATAGAAGGGAGGGCAGCCAATAAGGCCAGGTGTCTTGGCTATGGGCCACCCAAGACACAGCAAGCCTGCACATCTGGAATAAAACGCTCCCGCCCCCTCCCACTATGGCTCAGACAGCATCTGGCACAGGATACTACTGGCTGTAACACTTTCAGTTTATTGGCTGGGATGCCCTGGTGTGGCTGACCGCCACTAGGCCTGAGAGAGGCCCTGTCTTGCTACCTCCTCCTCCCCGTTCACCTCCCCACTGTGGCTCCTGTGGGACACATATGGAAACTCACACCCCAGGAAACAGTGGGAAGTAGGGGCTTAAAATAAAACCAAATGAGGCTGGGGAAGGGCTGGGACATGTATATTACAATTAGGATACACACCAGCCATACACAATCCAGCGCATAGAGATGGGCGGGAAAGGCAGTGGGGGGAGGGGTGTCTTGCCAACAGACCTCCTCCCCACCGGCCAGCCCCACAAAGGGATGGCCACTTCAAGTGTCTCAGTGAAAGCTCTGACTCCCTGGCCTTGGCCTCTTGCTCTGGAGAGGGCAAGGGAGGAAGGCATCTGGGGAAGGGGCTCACGAAGTAGTCCAAGTGCCCGCCTCCTGAGGACAGCCTCACCTGGACCTTCAGGGGCAGTAACGGGGTGCCTGCCTTCTGCCCACTCCCACGGTCTGGTCCAGGTGACCGAGGGCAGCAGGCCGCGCGTCCCTGCTGATGTGCAAGGGCAGTGGTCACTTCCTGCTGTGCAGTGTGTCCTGGAACTTGGTGCTGGTGTAGCGCAGGTGGAAGCCTTTTTTGGTGATGGTGTCATCAGAGTGGAATATCACCAGGACAGAGTCTCCTGCCGAGTACACCTCTTCTGGAGGCTGGGAGGAAGGGCGTGTGTGAGGATGAGGCCAGCGGCTGGGGCTACTGCTTCCCTCCCCAGGTCTCCTGCTCTAAGGAAGGTAGGTAGCTCTGTGACCAGATCTTCCAACCCCTGCCTGGCGTTTAATGGGTTGCCTGAAGGAGGGGAAAAAGCAGGGGGCACAGAAGCTTTCTCAGCTTGTTTTTAGTCCAGAGTGAAGTTTCCATTCTCAACCCGCTCTGCCACTCACGAGCTAGTTGAGAAATGACGCAAGGTCCTGCAGTCCTGTACCTTGCTCCCCTCAAGTGCAAACAGTACCAAAGGCTGTTATGTGTTCTCCGTGCCTACAAGGGCGGGGGGTGCAGGGCACATGGCAGGAGGGCTGGGAAGGGTTCTACAAAAGAAGCAGGTTCTCTGAGTAGCTGCCTTCGAGCTATCCCAGCTGTCCCTTGGAGAAGAATGGACAGCGGGGACCCTCGGGTCTGGACTCAGCCATTGTCAGCCCCTTTCCAGGCTCCTGTGAGCCCTTCCTCACCTCAGAGCGAGAGCCACCCATAAGGCATCAGCACACGGCTGCCCTGGCCCTCAAGGCATAGGAAGGATCGTTCTTGAGAACCTTGGGGACATCTCCAGCTACCACGCCAGGAAGCCCTGATGGGATCGGGTCCTTGCCCTAAGTGCCCCCCTCACTGCCCCACCTCCTGTCCGCTCCGGTCTGGCAGACATCTCTGGAGGAAGCACCTGGGACACCCAAATGTACCAGATCAAGGGAGTTACAAAGGGCAAAGTGGGGGAGGGGTGCCAAAGTCTGGCTGCCAGGGGCTCTGGAGCTGCTGAGCAGGGCAGGCGAGGGGGCTGTGTGCGTGCTTCCTCCTCCACCTCCCCACCTTTCACCCGACCCAGCCCTTGCAGTTCAACAAGCTGATGCTCTGCTCCTAGGAAGAGATCTGCCACAATGCTGGGCCCAGCCTCTGCTACAAGTCTGGGGACTTCACACTTCCTGGGGCACTCAGGCTGCCTGGAGCACGGCCATGAGAGGCGAGGAGCAGGAAGTGATGGGAGGAGGGCATGTCCAGGTGTGCACATGAGTGTGAGTGCATGTGCAAAAGTGAATGTGTCTGTGTGGGAAGACAGCAGTCCCTGAAGAAAAACAAGATTTAAAGAAAAGAAAAGGAAAAAAAAGAAAAGAAAAGAAAAGAAGGGAATAGCTGGTTTGCCGAGTGGCAGAGCGTTGGCCCAGTGTATGGAAGTCCCAGGTTCAATTCCTGGTCAGGGCACACAGGAGAAGGAACTATCTTCTTCTTCACCCAAGCCGCTCTCCCTTCTCTCTCTCTCTATCTCTGTTTTCTCCTCCTGCAGCCATGGCTTGGTTGGAGCAAGTTGGCCCCAAGTGCTGAGGATGGCTCCATGGCCTAACCACAGCTGCTAAAATAGCTTGGTTGCTGAGCAACGGAGCAATGGCCCCAGATGGACAGAGCATCACCAGGTAGGGGGCTTGCCAGTAGATCCCAGTTGGGGCATGTGCAGGAATCTGTCACTCTGCCACCTTGCTTCTCACTTAAGAAAAATAAAAATTAAAAAAGAAAAGAAAAGAAGAAGCAGCCACAAGCTCTGACTGGGAGGAAAATAGATCCATGTTTGTGGTTTTCCTGCGGCCTTAGTTAAAACCCCATCAAGCATGCTCTTGCCCACTACCCCTGCAAGGACCAAGAAGCCATGGTTAGGGCCTACTTGGACAGCAGCATCAAAGGGGTGGTGACCATGGGCCTCTCACCAGGAAGAGAAGCTGGCTGTGGAGAGATGAGGGTGTTTTTATAGCTCAGCCAGAATGGCTGGTTAGGGCAACCTGGCTTAGGTGCTGGTCCTGGGTTCTAGCCCCACCTCTGAGTCCTGGTGAGCTGCCTTGGGACTGGAGCAAGCGAATGAGGTGGGGCAGAGGGAATTCCAGCCTCTTCCCCAGGTGCAAAGAACCCTAGAGGCCCAACAAAACTGGGGCTGGGCAGGCATGAGCCAGGGCAGGGCCCATCCCAGAGGCTGCCCAAAAAGAATGGATTTCCTGGGTGGGGATGGCTGAGGGCAGGCGGGCCTCTGTGAGCAGCCACCCCCCAGGTCTCCTGGCTCCAGCCAAGGGCCAGGTATATGCTGTCACCTGCTGCACCAGCACCCCTCGCCTGCACAGGCACTGGTCTGGCACTGGGTCTCTGAATTGGGGTGAAGAGGGGGGATCTGGGGGCCTCACCCCTGAGCCACAGTAGCGCCCCAGTCTGGGGGCTGTGAGGTCGTAGCCATCAAAGAGCTCCATGTAGTCGTAGCCACAGTCAGTCTCCTCTTCCACCTCGAAGGTCTGAAACACGATCTCCACACCATAGCCTTCCTCTGCCACGATGACCCACTCGCAGTCCACTCCCCCGGGGTAGTTATTGTCGCCAAACTGGGCGTGGGAGTAAAGATCCTTAGACTTCACCTCGGCTCGCACCTGGCCTCCACATTCTGTGGGGACAAGATGGGTCATTACTCCCTAAGTGTGGCCGCGGGCAGGACTGCACCTCACCACGCTGGCCTTCCTGGCTAGCTGGAGGGTCTGGGAGAGGCCACGTGGCTAGTGAGGGCTGGGTTTGGACCCGGCCCAGGACTTGGCCAAGAACGCATGCTCTGCTGCCCTGGCTTTAGACAGAGGCCCAAGGAGGCTGGGGACGCACAGGGTGGGGCAGCTCAGAGCAGAGGCACAGAGGAGGGCATGCTTGTCAAAAGGGGACCTTACTAATTTGTTCCAGTTGATGGCTGTCATGGAAGAATGTGGGCCTGTGCTGCCAGAGATTCCATTCTTTACTATATTTTAGCAAGAGAGGAAGGGAGAGAGAAAGAGAGACAGGAATGTTGATCTGTTCCTATATGTGCCCTAACCGTGGATCAAACCCACAACCTCTGTGCTTTGGGACGACGCTCTAACCAACAGAGGTATCCGGTCTGGGCAGAGATTACATTCTTAACAGAGAAGACATATGAAATTTTATGCCAAAAACTCCTGATTTTTTAAATGTTGGCTCACATTTTTAAAAACATAGTGTGGGCCAAACACAGCAGGTCTGAGGGCCAGATGGAGCTCCTGGTCTCTTGTCTGTGGCTGTGTGCTGGGAGGCGGACAAGAGCTCGCAGGGCAGGGCCGTCAGGGCTCCTCCTGATGGCTTCTGGCCTCTAGGACACTTGGTGCTCGCCCCTTCCTGGAGGGGCGGGGCAGGGCCGGGGTAGAGCCTAGAGCAGGGACTGCGTTGAAAGCGGAGGCTGTAAACACATCAGCTCTGGAGAGCCTCCAGCAGGTGGCAGGAGACCCACGAGGAGCCAGCAAAGTCCCTGCCGACACCCAGGGTCTGACAGATGTCCGAGGCCTCCGAGGACCGGCGTCCAGCCTTGCTCTGCAGCCAAGTGTTCCCATTGCCCTGCTCTGGCCAAACCAAGGGATTTGCTAGCACCTTTATACACTCAGAGCTGTCCTGGGGCCACGGCTATACTTGGGCTCCTCCTCCTGTGGAAATGACCCCACCAGTCAAAACCAGAGCTAGGCCCTTATCATGTTTTGTCTCCTGCTGTATGTAGTTATCTGTACACATCCTGTCTCACTCCTGGACTGTGGGGTGGGCGGAGTGAGGGGCTCAGCCCTGAAGCATAGCCATTTACCCTAATAGCTTTCTTGCATAGGACCACAGCTCAGTAAATGGTTGCCAGATAAAGGAACAAAAGAAAACAGAGTAAACCCCTCAAGGGCTAAGACCTTCCTCTGTTTTGTCCGTTTTGTGACTCATACTTAGAACGCTGCCTCATACATGTTACGTCTTACTAAATTGGCATCGAATGAATAAAGAGTGAATTTGGCGGGCTGGAATGTGGGTGGGCAGATGCACAAAATGTCCTAGCACTGGGGACTCTTGGGATTCTCTCTGTCCCCAGATTCCACAGCCCCTGTTGTCACTGCCTTCTGAAGCATCACTTCTGCAGCCCCTAGTCAGGACCTCCTCATCCTCGCCTGGGAGGCTCCCTCTCTGTCCGGCTCTGCACACAGTCTCTCCAGCCGGGCTCTAGGCTCAGTCCCTGTGTGCCTTCACAAGCTCCTTGTAATCCCCCACCCAAGCCGGGCCTGCCTTTGAGGCCAGGATCGGCAGATGCTTCCAGGCGCCCAGGGCCCAGGTGGCAGGCGGCCTCACCTGTGGAGTGGGATGCCTGGAAGCCCTTCCTCTGGACGGAGTTGTCGGAGTAGAAATGCAGGAACATGCAGCTGCCTGTGGCCACCACCGGCTCGGGCTTCTTGCTCCCACAGAAGCGGCCCAGAACTGGGGCCTTGGCATCAGGTCCGTCGCACACCTCCAAGTGGTCATAAGCACACTCGGGCTGGGACTCGATGTCCATCTCTAGGAAGGTCTGGGGGGCACACAGGGAAGGAGAGTGAGTTAGGAATTTGGCGGGGGGCCAGTGGGTAGGCAGGTGGCCCCAAACCCAGGGTTTCTGGTCCCAGCTCACAGACTCCAGAGGGAGTGGTATGGCTGATGGAAGGCAGTGAGGGAGGGCCCGGGAATGGGGTGAGAGCAGGAACACCCCCATGTACACTGGGGAAGGGCCTCTGTTGAGACCAGACTGGGGTTCTCACAGAGTGGCAGCCCTGTGGGCTTGGCCAGGCCACCAACCTGCAGTGGTGCCTCTGACTGACCCAGAGCCTTGGAGCTGACAGGAAATAGGTAATGGCCACACGGCATGGGGCAGCAGGGTGTCTGTGCAGGCTGGAGGTGGGCACCTTACCAGCTTGACTCGATGCCCAGGGGTGCTTGAAATAGCCCAGGTGCACTTCTTCTTGCTGGGATATTTGTCAGGCCAGTTGGGGCTGGTGATGGTCCCGCTGGTGGATGTCACCTTGTGGTCACAGCCAGCTTGGGGAGGTGAGTCAGGGGAAGGGGATCATCAGGAACCCCAAAGCTTCAATGCCCTCCATGAAGGAAGAAAGCCACTCCCTTCTGCCTGCCTTCCTCTCTTCTTCCGTTTCCCATGGGAAAATTCACTGAATCCACATCACTCCTTCCCACCGTTACCCACACCCTGGGGAACCAACCTGCTTGCTTTCAGGCAAGGCCCCACCGGCAGCATCCACGAACACCCTCACGGGCACCTCGAGGTAAGCCCTGGACCTTTGAAGCCATCTGGCCTCACCCTCTCTGCCTTCTAAGATGTTGTCATCCTCTGATCTCCTGCCATGCCTCCACATTCAGAGTGGACTTTGACACTTGATGCAGTTGTCTCCGTCCCACTCCCGCTGCCCTCCTCGGTGACATCAACACACCTCAGATAGTCCACCCTATACACTGGTCTCTCAGTCCCTGCCCTCAGCTCTACTGGTTCTGGTCTCCATCCGCCTGAGGGGCACTTGCTCATGATCTCACCCTAGCCTTTGCCATCACCCACTGTTTCCTGATGCTATGATTACTTTGCCCTCTCTGTGGCCACCTCCTGGTCTTTCAAGGGAGCTAGGTCCTCACCTTCCCGTCACTGCTTCAACTTTAGAGAGACCTCCATGGCCATGGTCCTTCCAGTTTCTCCCAATGTTCCCTGCTTGGTTGACTTAACTTGCTCCCCTATTCAGCTGGATGACCCAGCGCAGCCCCCCAACTGGTCCTCAGCACGCCGGCCTTGGAAAACCCCCTCCGCAGTGGGCCCCAGGCCACTGGATACTCTCGAATTTGTCTTCGCCAGCTCCATCTCACCTCCGCTGCAACAGCTCCAAACTGTCAGCCCTCTCCTCAACTCCTAGCTGACCACCTCACTTCCTGCCTCCTTGAGAAAGCCAGGGCCTCATATATGGACTTCAACTGCTCGACACTCCCTGCAAACTCACCTTCCCCTGCCTCCACCTTCCCTCCTTTCCTGTCTCGGAGGAGGTATTCCTCCTCTCTGGCAGGAATGGTTCTTCCGTGGGCTGCCCACCACCTGGGGACCCTGGTACCACGCATTGCCCACCCTCCCTCCCTCTCTGACAGCCCATGTGGCTTCCTGGGCTGCATCTGCCATGAACTTAGCTCTCCCATGGCCCTGCATTCATCTCCGGCTGCCAGCCAGCCTCTCTCCTTTTCTTCTCAGCCAACCTTCCAGAAAGCATGTATCACCACCTCCTCACTGCTTATGGCTCCTTGCTCTGCTGTGGTTTGCCTCCTGCCTCTGAAAAGCGTGGCCTCACAGACAAATGTAAAAGCCTCTGGTCATTAGTTGTGATCATCATCCAATCTCACAGGTCCCTCTAGAAGTGGGCAGCCAGTGTACTACTGGGCTGGGGGGGGGGGCATGCAGGCCACACAGCTGAGCCTCTAGTCCAGGGGTCCCCAAACTTTTTACACAGGGGGCCAGTTCACTGTCCCTCAGACCGTTGGAGGGCCACCACATACAGTGTTCCTCTCACTGACCCCCAATGAAAGAGGTGCCCCTTCTGGAAGTGCAGCGGGGGCCGGATAAATGGCCTCAAGGGGCTGCATGTGGCCCGCGGGCTGTAGTTTGGGGACGCCTGCAAAGGCTCACACAATGACTGCACAGCCGGGAGGGTCTGGAGAGGAGTGGCCGTTTGCAGGCTGCCCGGTGGTCCAGAGGCAGGTGGAGCTTCTGGTCCTCACTGTCTGAGCTATGAGCTGTCTCATTACCTCTCTAGGATTTCTCATGTCCAGGGCACGGCCCGCCCCCCACCCTACCCTGGTCTTCCACACCACGAACACGTCCTTGCACACCAGCTAGGCCGCCACAGCCCTGCGCTGTACCTCTGCAGGCATTCGATCTGCAACTAGCCTGTCCCTGAGTAAGGAACCATGAGTGCTTCTGAAGTAAAGCAGAACCACTGTGTACAGGCCTCCTGTCCCAAGAAGTGGAAACCCTCTCCTGCTATTTTGTTGCTGTGGATGCTCAGGGTTCTTTAGCAAAACCCTCTTTTACACAGAAGGTACAAAGATAAAAATGCAGCTTAGACAACATCAGAATTAGGTCTCCTCTAGCTAAAAGAAGTGGGACTCCATCAGTTAGGAACTTCGTATTTGGCGAGCCTGAAGTGACCAGGTGGGAAGTCCCTGAGTGTCTGCTGGGTCCCTGTCAAGTGCTTCAACTCTGTTGACTCCAGCCAGCAGCTTGTCTGTGCCTTGGCTGTCCACCTAACAACGGGGAAAAGCACCTGCCAGCGCTGGGCCACATCTCTGAAGCTCAGTACTCTGCAAAGTACAAAGTAGGTGCCACTGTCTTTTTTATCATCTCATGGGTGAGGAAACGAAGCTCAGAGAGATGAAGTGACTCACCCAATGTCACACAGACATTCAGTGGCAGAAGTCCATCTGCTCTGTGCTGGGACAACAGTATGTACCTGGCAGGCACGGGCCACAGTGGAATTAACACCTTGGAATAGGCCAGAGTTATATAGTGTCCAAAGGGGTAGCAAATGCTATCAAGGATATGAGAGTTGTTTTCAATGATCTGCAGGGCTTCAGTGTCCAGGAGGCAGCAGCCCTGTTGTGAGTGTCCCCAGGGTCAGTGGTGTGACCAACCACAGTGACGTGCATGGTTATGCTGGTGATGAGCCAGGCATTGCTCAGAGCCCTTCACAGTCCCACGCCCTTACAAGGTGGGTGCCGTTCCCATTGACATGTCAGAATGGTGCAGACTGAGCTATAGAGGGAGGAAGTCCATGGCTCAAGGGCACAGAGCTGGCGAGGGGACAGGTCTGGGCCAGGCAGCCTGGCTCCAAGTCTGTGCTCTAACCGCTGCCTTGTCTTGCCTCTCTGCCAGGGAGAGGTCGAAATAAAGAGGAGTTGGACAAGGGTTTGAAGAAGCACTAACCACAAGAACAGCCTAAGATGGAGCCGGGGGGTGGACGTGAGCACCTCCTTTCCTGACCCGCACAAGGAGAGGCCAGAGGTGCATGTGTCCCGGCTGCTGCTGGGCTGGGGGCGTTGGTGCACCAGGCAGGAGGTGAAATGAGGCAACCTCAGGGGTCACTCAGTCTAAACACTGAGACTAGTGGACAGCCCCTCTGAACTTGAGTCTCCCACCCGTTGGTCTACCAGGCCCACATGCGCGGGCAGTGGGGGGTGCCCGTGGGCTCTGGAGAGGCACTGGCGTCACCTACCTTCCTTGCAGTCGTGTTTGTTGTCGTGGAGGACAAAGCCACTGCGACACTGACACTCATAGCTGCCGAAGGTGTTGATGCAGTCTTGCTGGCAGCCACCGTTGTCCTTGGAGCACTCGTCCTTGTCTGCAGGGGAGCAAACAAGGGCAGAGCCCAGGTCTGTGCAGGGCTGAGGTCTCAGTGGTCACCCCAGGCTGGGCTTCCTCCCCCCAGGATCTGGGTGGGGAGTGAAGCCAAGGCGCTGACGGGGTTCAGCTGTGGGGAGAGAAAGTAGAAGTGGGGTGGAGGCAGGGATGAGTCTGGAGCTGACCAGCATGGGAGCCCTCTACCATTACCTGCTTACTGGACAGACGGACAAGTGGAAAAACAGAAACACGAACAAGCAGACTGCAAGAGAAAGGAGCAGGACGCAGGGGTCCCTCTTTTACTTCACAACAGGAAATGTCACAGACACCATCAAAATGGAAGGGGGTGGGGGTGGGGAGGTCCCCTGTCCACACAAGGGGGACATGGGAGAGGAGGAGAGCACCAGTTCTGTCCGGCCAGAGGGAGGCAGGCCGGAATGGCAGAGCGGAGGTGGGGTGGACGGCACGTAAGCCCCCATCCCATTTCGTCCAAAGTGAAGTTCCTGAGTAACAAAAGGTCCGGGAGGCCTGGCGGGCCTCACTGGGGGGTCCGGTTTCTTTTCTGTACTCGGAATTTGAGCTGGTGGGGTCGTCCCCGAGGGGGCTGCAGAGCTGGCCTCTTTTCTGAAACGAGAGAGAGAAGGAGAAAAGGGACCAAGGGGCGGGGGTGGAGGGCGGGGACCAGACAGGGACAGCAGTGAAAACCAGACCCAGGGCCTCGAGGCAGATGCACGGGGCAGGGCGGGAAGGCAGCAGGCATACACATGCAGCCAGTCTGCGCAGCCAGGTCACGGAGCATCAGCAGGTGGGGGAACACAGCGACCAGGACAGATATACGGGGAGAAGGCCTGCAGGCAGGGTGCGAGGCCCATGCACTGGGGCAGAGACGGTCTCAAGCAGAGGGGCGCAGTCCACAGAAAGGGTGGGCCCTGGGGAGAGCTCTGCTCTCTTGCTCTGGCTGCTGCAGCGACACAGTGTGGTGGACACACACTGACACCCACACACAGGGTCCCCTCCTGGCCATACAGATGCTGACCCACAGGTTCATACCCAATGTGCACAGGATACACACACACCCTCACACAAACATACATGGGCAGAGACACCACATGCACACACATTATCAGCCATCCACGCGCCTGTGTACACGGGTCCACACAGATACACACTCAAGGGTACTCATACCAACAGCTGCTCATATTCGGGTAGGCCCGCATACGCATTCTCCCATGAACACACACATGTGCACTGGCACAGACAAGTACATGGTCACAGATACATATGTATGTCACAACCACATGTTCTTGTCTGTCCACGGTCACCCTGGGGACTGTGCCTGGTGCAGAGGCAGGCATTCAGGGAGGACATGTGGGTCAGGTGTCACACACCCCACCTGACCATTTGTGTGTATGACAGGGGAGCCTGGTCTCCATCAGGAGAGGGGGTCTCCATCAGGGCTGGAGCACTGGCTCCCAGCACACCTGTTTCTCCGATCCATTCTCAGGTGGGCCAGACCCCTTGGGGTCTGCAGGAACCCAGGGCCAAGAGGTAGAGTCCCCAAGTCTCTTCCAAGGCTCCTTCTTAGAACATCACACCCACAGGGCCCCTGACTGAGGGCCTGGAGAAGCTGGCTTTGCATCAGCCTACAGGAAGGAGTGGTGAGGGGTGCCCTATGACCATCCTGGGGTGTCACTGAGGAACTCACCAAGACCAAGCTGGGAACTCACGGAGTGAGCAAAGATGGCCCTGAAATGTTCTGGCCACACCTTCCTCATATTTGTACCCCGAATACCTAGTACAGAGCCTGGCGGACAGTGGGGATAAAAAGCACTTGCCCGATGAATAAGCGGACGGCTGAATGAGTGAGAGGAAAGCGGATCCTGAGGAAGGCCTGCCCTAGCGTCTGGAGTGGGGCCCTGGCACAATGGTATGGAGGGAGGCAGCCTCCCCTTGGAGCAGGGGGGCAGTCTGCAGGAGGGGCCGGCGCAGGGGGGTGGACACGGGCTCAGACAAGGAGACGGCACTCACCCTCCAGTGCCAAATGCCCCAGAAGGTGGCTGAGATCAGACTGAAGTCCTGCAGGCTCTTTCTTCTCCTTCTTGGCTTAGAGTCTCCTCGCTCGGTGTCCCAAAAGTCCAAAGAGCCCCCTTCCTGGGGGGGGCCAGAGCAGGTGCCCCATGCCCTGAGGGCTGGACCTTGATGCCCACTGGTGAAGGTCCTCTGCAGATTTCTTTTGCAATGGGGCAATGTGTTTGTGTGTGTGTGTGTGTGGGCATGTGTGCAGGGCCACGGGTAGGTGGGCGCCAGGCCATGTTAGGGCAGGGCAGGAACCACGGGCAGAGAGTCCTGGGCTCTAGGCCTGACAGATGTGGTGTTGCTCCCCTTGCCCCACCAAGACTAGAGCAACAGAAGGGCAGGGAGAGACGAGAGTAAGCAGGTAATGGTTTCCCTGCAGGCCCACACCCGAGCAGATGTTACATCCCCTCAGCCCTCTGGTGAGCACCTCATAGGAGTTCCAGGTGAGTGCAGGGAAGGAGGTTTGCACTGCAAGGGGGAGGGTCTCCGCAAGCAAGGGGCAGGGGCTGTGGGCTCTTTAGCAAAGCAGGGTGGCATCCAGGTAAGGCAGGCAAGGGAAGAGGGTGGCCACAGTGGGGGCTAGAAGATGCAGGACCCTGGGCAGAAGAGGGGAGAAGGAAGGCAGCGTGGACAGGCCATGGGCCTCTTGCCTTCCTGCCACCCTGTGTCCGGCCCGCCAGGTGTGCTGGGGATGAGGCTCCCTGGGCTGTCCCCCCGCTTCCTCACACTCGGTTCCATGTGGCTACTGTCCTGCACTGCCTATGTCCCATGTCCTACTGCCTCAGGAAGACCACCGGCCACCTCCCAGCCTGATCCCAGGGGCAAGGACACAGGGACTGATAAGATAGGAGAGGTATCCTGGGACCAGTGGTGGGATTCAGCTGGTTTGCGCAGGTTTGTCAGAACCGATACATAATTTTTGGTTGAGGTTAAAATGGCACTTGTAAGCAAGGTTCTCTCTAAGGTGGGTACCTGGACAGCCACCCAATTTGGAAATCACAAATTTACATTCCTTACTCTTTTTTAACGTTCATTTATACAACAGCGTATCCTAAGCGCCCGTAGTAATGTTCATTCCGTCCATAGGTGAAAAAAATTGGAAGTGAGGACGCCAATCAAGAAGCAATATGGAAATATCTTAAGTAACAGTTTTATTGTTTTCTTGTCAGGTACTATTAAAATTTTTTATTAATATTTTAAAACTCTTATAACCTAGTTTTGTGTACCTCTTTTATTGTTCTTATTTAAGTATTAAATGCATGAAATAATAAACTACCTTTTGGTATATCATTTTTTATACTTAGAATGGTCCTTAGGGCAGAGAACCAGTTGTTTATTATTTGAACCCCACCACTGCCTGGGACCCCTGCAGGTCAAGCACAGAGAGGCTGGGCAGGGGGCTGCTGAGATGAGGCCATCAAGGGGAATCAACCCAAAGACGGCTCTCAATAAACTAACTAAAGAATATATAAATAATGATAAATAAGTAAATACAATAATAATATATTAAATAATTTAAAATGAATAAGTAGTAAATACCATAAATGCTGGTTGAACCTGAGTCCCCCACCTGCAAGCCGAGAGGAGCAGCAAGGCTCTGCTTGGTGTTGGGAGGGAGGGAGGCTCCTCCCCGGGTGTGAACCCATCTGGAGCCTGCAGGGTCTAATCAGCAATCTGGCCACAGCCAGATAATTGCTCCACTCAGTCCAATGCAAATGCCTTCTTACTCTCTGCATGCACCTGTTCTCTGGCCACACTGAGTGCTTGCACCCCAGGGCCTGCCTTCTCTCATACTCCTGACGCCTGGGCTGCCCCTTCCCCTCATTTCTGCAGGTCTGTGTCCTGCTATGTCCCACCTGGCCTCAGGCCAGCCTCCACAGAGCCCTGAGGGCTCAGGAACAAGAGAGTTCATAGAGGAGGGGCTGGCCTGTGGGGAGAGCTAGTGGGGGAGCAGAAGACCCTGCTGTGGGCACCAGGGGGCTGGGGAGTGCAGGGTGCGTCGGCAGGAAGCAAGAGAGCAGCTCAGAGCTGAGGAGTTCTGGTTACCTGAGAAGAAGTGGGCCTTAAAGCCCTTCTTGGAGACCGTGTTATCAGACTTAAACTCCACACGCATGTTGTTGTACTGGGAGGTGATGACTTCAGGCTTCTCGGAGCCACAGAACTTGCCGTGCAGCTTGGAGTCGGCCGTGAGTCCACTGCGCACCTCCACGAAGTCGTACTTGCACACCTGCAGGGTAGTGCAACTCCAGGCCCACTTCTACCAGGAAGCCCCTCCTGATCACCCCCCACCAGGGAGGCTTCCTGTTCTTTGGGTCCTTTCACCTGCAGTTACCTGCTTTACCAAATCTAGCAATTCAAAATTGGTGCCACTCTGCTGCCATCAGGTAGATCCTCTTGTGTTCCCCACACAACGCCAAAAGTCCTGTCCCTGGCTGGTTGGCTCAGTGGTAGAGCATTGGCCCAGCATGTGGAAGTCTCAGGTTCGATTCCCAGTCAGGGAACACAGGAGAAGCAACCATCTGCTTCTCCTCCCTCCTCCCTCTCTGTTTTTCTCTCTCTCCCCCTCCCACAGCCATGGTTCAAAAGTTTTGAGCAAAGTTGGACCTGGGTGCTAAGGATGACTCTTTGGCCTCGCCTCAGGCACTAAAATAGTTCGGTTGCTGAACAACACAGCAGTGGCCCAGAGGGGCAAGCATCACCAGGTAGGGGGCTTGCCAGGTGGATCCTGGTTGGGGTGCATGTGGGACTCTGTCTCTGCCTCCCTGCCTCTCACTTAATAAAAAAACAGAAACAAAAAACCAGTCTCGTCTGACCAGGTGGTGGCGCAGTGGATAGAGTGTCGGACTGGGATGTGGAGGACCCAGGTTCGAGACCCGGAGGTCGCCAGCTTGAGCGCGGGCTCATCTGGTTTGAGCAAAGCTCACCAGCTTGGACCCAAGGTTGCTGGCTCGAGCAAGGGGTTACTCAGTCTGCTGTAGCCCTCTGGTCAAGGTACATATGAGAAAGCAATCAATGAACAACTAAGGTGTCGCAACGAAAAACTAATGATTGATGCTTCTCATCTCTGTGTCTGTCTGTCCCTATCTATCCCTCTCTCTGACTCTGTCTCTGTCTGTAAAAACAAAAACAAAAACAAAAACAAGATAAAACAAAAAAAAAACCCAATCCCGCCTCACTCCATAGACTTCCGGATGCCACATCCTTCATTCTCACATGCCATGGGCTCCTAGGTCTTCAAGACCCTCTTCTCTGAGCCCCCCCTGCTTCTCTGAACTCCTCTCCCCTCTACATTCTTAGAGTACATTTCTTCCAGAGGGCAGGAAACAGGCGTTGAGCCAGGCTCCCACACCCAGACCCTCTTGCGTCTCCTCGGCCCCAGGCAGCACTTACGTCGTTGCCCTCGGTCTCAAAGAAGTCGAACTGCAGGGAGATCCGGTACTGGGTGGGGGCCACCAACTGCCAGATGCAATTTTTGTTTGGGGGGTACTCCTTGGGCCAGCCCGGGCTGGTGATGGAGCCGTTGAGCTTGGTGAGGAATCCACCGCAGGCAGCTAGGGGCACAAGAGAGGTAGCATCACCCTCCAGAGGTACTCGCTCTAGGGGAGAGCGTGAGACGTGGGCTAGGGTGCATTACAGAGGAGAAGGGGGACTGAGTTTGGTTCCTCCAGGACGGAGGGAAGGAGGCAGGGGTACGAGGTATCTTCAAGTATGAGGAGTTGAGGAGTATGTGCGTGGCCACTTCTACTTTACATGAGTCAGGCCTCTGCTGAGGAGAGAGAGCAAGGGGCTTACGGAAGGCCGTGCCGGCAGGCAGGGAGGGCCAGGAGGAAGCGAGAGGCTGCTCAGAGGGGAGTAGAGAAAAGCCATTCAGCAAGCTCAGGCCGAGCTGGAGCTGGTGAGCCGCAGAGTGCCCTCACCAGCCCCGCGGGAACATTTACAGGGAGAGGCTGAACCTCACTGCCCGTCTGAAAGCAGTGGTTTCCAAATGGTGGGTCATGACCTTCTGGTCAGTGAAGAAATCCATCAGCACGTCAAGATAAGCATTTAAAAAACAGGATGAGAATGAGAAAGAAAAACAAAACCCCGAAAACCCAGTTGTGTGTCATCCCTGGTAACAGCGCGTTCCAGGGGATGAAATTATGAAATGTATTCTTTATCCATGGGCGATGAAGAAAGTCCTAGAGGGGCCTAACTGTTCCAGGAGGCGGTCTGTCTGAGAGCATAAGAGAGCTGGCTCGACGGCTCGGGGCGGGGGGGGGCGGGGGGGCAGGCTGGGGATGCTCACCCTCACAGCGGCGCTTGTCAGGGGCCAGCTCGTACCCGGGGTCACAGCTGCACTTGTAGCTGCCCAGGGTGTTGAGGCACCGCTGCTCACAGCCCCCACGGTTGGGCCGAGAGCACTCGTCTACCTCTGCCAGGAGGAAGGAAAGGGTGTCAGTGACTCCTAGGCGAATGCCAGGGTCCCTCCTCCGGCTTCTACTTGAGTGTCCAGTCCAGGGTGCCGAGGCTTCCTGTGACAGCCCTCAGCCCCATTCTACAGTGAGTGTCCAGTCCAGGGTGCCGAGGCTTCCTGTGACAGCCCTCAGCCCCATTCTACAGTGAGTGTCCAGTCCAGGGTGCCGAGGCTTCCTGTGACAGCCCTCAGCCCCATTCTACAGTGAGCAGCCAGCCAGCTGTGTGCCACGAGGCCCTCCTGGCCCCACCCAGCCCTCCTGGCTGACAGGACCCATCCCGTCCCCAGGGGACCCTTCTTGTGAGAGCCCCCAAGGGACAGGCAGTGACCTGAAGGAGGGCACAGGGGGACCTCACAGAGCCTTTTTCCTGACCAAACAAGGCCTCTCCTCTGCTGTTCCTGAACTAGTCTTTCCTTTCTTCTTCATCCTCACAGGAAGCCTGTGATGAAGGGGCTGTCACCATCCTTCGCAGACAAGGAAATGAGGTTCAGAAAGAACCCTGCCCACGGCCACCCTGAGACATCATCCATGCTGCCCTGCTTCCTCCTGGGGCTTCGACAGTGCTTCCTGCCTCCAGGGCACACTGGGACTCCTGCACAAACTTCTGGGTGGTAAGGCCACTCCTGAACTGTCACTTCAATCACAGCTGAACACCTACCATGTGTCAGCTTCTTTTACTTAACTTGCCATTTACTCAATGAGTTATGCAGTTTTTTAGAGAGGTTGACCTTTTCTCGCCATTTAGGCCATAAACGCAAGGGCAGGGCACTAGGGTCTAAGCACCCCTCAGTCTCTGTGTTGAATGAGTACTACTGACAAAAGCCGAGAGGTGGAGACAGACTGAACGTCCCTCAGCAATTGCACCTATGGTCAGCAATGCCGCGGCGGACACTTAAAATATGTTCAGAGGGTAGTTTGCATGCCAAGAGCTCTTACCAAATAGAACGAGACTTAAAAACATTAAGAAGGCAGGCATGGAGGAGATGAACTGGCGGCAGGGATGGGAAAGGACGGGAGAAGGAGGCACCTTTGAAAAAGTTGACAGCGAAACCAGCTTTGTTAATGGATCCGTCAGAGACAAACTTGAGCCAGAGGCGACTGGATGTGCTCTTAATGTCATCGGGCTTCTCGTAGCCACAGTAGCGCCCGATGAGGGTGCTGCTCTCACTGTGCCCATCGCGCACCTCCAGGTAGTCATAGGCACAGCTGTCGTGACGCTCAATCTGGGGGTCAGGGGCTCAATCAGCCAGAGGAGTGCCAGTTGCCAGGAACCAACACCCTGGCGGCCATGGAGAGGCGGGCTGTCCTGGGGGCAAACAGGACATGCAGGGGTCACAGGACCTCTGACCTACCTCGAAGGACTGGAAGGTGAGGCCCACGTGGAAGCCCTCGGACACCTGAATCCTCCAGATACACGTTTTGCTGGGCCGGTAATCGTCTGGGTAATTGGGTGACTGGATGTGGCCATTGTCCTTTTTCACGTCTCCCCCGCAAATGGCTTTGGGGATACAATGTTAGGTGGGACAAAGGAGAGATGAGAATGCTCTGCCTTGCTCAAGAGTTCTCCTCCTCCTCCTTCAGACCTTCCCACACTCCTCCAGCTTCCCCCCAAGTGCCCTCATTTCCATCCCAGCCAATCCCACTGGGGTCTCTTCTGGTGCCAGAAATGAGGAGTGCTAGGAGGCTAGGGACCCCTCCCCCAGTTTCATCTTCAGTACCTTCATAGACTGCAAAGAAGCCCTTCCCGACCCAGTTGCTGCTACTGCGGAATTCAACCCAGAGGCGGCTGTCAGTGGAGACAATAGGCTCGGGGAGTTTGCCCCCACAGAAGCGGCCTGCGAAGATGGTGTGGACAGAGGGGCAGTGAGTCCCTCTTCTGCTCATACCAAGCTGCCCTCCAGGAAGCCTGTCCCACCTCTCTGGAGGACTCGGGGGCTCAGACCCTGGTCTGCATTGGCCACACATTTCCAAGACCACAGCCTCCAATGGGCCTGTGTCTGGTCCAAGATCCAGTTTGGCCTTGAAGAACCAGAGAGAGGCCCCGTCTAGCAGATTTCATGCACTTGAGGGGTAGGATATGAGTCTATTTCTGAGAGGAAAGGTAACTCCTCACAATAACCAACTGGACAGGTGTTTTCTTTCCTATTTTTAAAGAGCGCATTGCCACTGTTACTTATCTTATTTGATCGTAATGTAAACAATAACAAACAAACAACACAGTTTTCCTTGTACATTACAAAGTGTGTCACTTGATCAAAATGCAGGGGATACTACAGGACCGCAGATAAATCCCAGGATCATCTGAGGACTGATTTAGAAAATGCTGTCTTTGAAATAAAACCCGACAAGAATCCACACGAGCGGATGAGTCGGGCCAGCTGTGGAATGCTTCATTGTCACGGATCAACCAGGGGTGCCTGTGTGTTCCTAACAACATGGGTGTTTCCCAACTTTAGGCAAGGGACAGTCCTAGGAATGTGAGTCAGGAAAATCAGCTGCACTCTTGGAAACGCTCACGCATCTGTAGGAGGAAGTGTTGTAATAACAGCTGCTTTAGGGAACTAATAAGAAATTTCAGACGTCAGAAACTGGAGGGGGGGGGGAATATGATTGGCAAGGATCTGTCAGCTGGCTACAGGCACAGGCTGTGGGACACAGAGCTAATGCTAACACAGTTCTGAGTGGCCTGGATCCTGTCACACAGCTCCTCATGCTTAATGCCAATACCCTCTTAGAACGCCTCTCTGTGACCTAACTTGATATTTATTTTAGCAACTCTGCACTGTGGTTCTGACCTACTCATGCCTTACTTACTCATCCCCCTCCCAGGAGCAAAGCACCCTGTGCGAACGAGCGTGGGCCACTGTGCCCTCGTGCTGTACCAGGCCAGATCCTGCAGACAGAGAGAAGGAAGCCTCTGAAATGGCCCAGATAAGGAAGAAAGCCTGGACCTAGGGGGATGTACAGAACACTGTCTATTTCTGTCAACTCAAATGGCTGTCCCCTCCCATACACTGACAGATGTCAAGAGGGAGACCCAGAAGCCTGTACCAAGGATCCTGAGGTCCAGACTGGGAAAGGGACTTGACCAAAGTCACACAGCTGTAGTAGTTACTGATGCAGCCAGCAGGCATGGTTCCCGCAACAGGGTTGTTTCTCATGGCCAACCACTGGGTCTCGGGGCAGAATGAAACATTCTAAGAAGGAATCAGTGGCAGAGGAGGCAGGGCGGGCTACTGCGTTACCTCGGAGGGGCGCCTTCCTCCAGAAGCCATCCCGGACCTCCACGTAGTCATACCAGCATAGGCGGCTGCGGTACAAGTCCATGGACGTGAAGTTCAGAATGATCTAGGGAAATGGGAGGCGGCACGTTGCTCCCCACACCTCGGGGACCTCATCCTCCAGCCCCATGACCACTGCCCTGCCTTTCTGAGGTGGTTTGCTGTGGGTAATAAATAGGTAAGGGCTCCAAAGAAGGGTTCCTGGGCACAGGAATATCCCTCCTCCCAAGCTGCCTGCCAGTTGCAGTCAGCATTCTTCCAGATAACCCCCCACCCCTGGGGCAGTCCTCACTTAAAATGCATAGCATTGTGACAATGAGTATAAGACTAGCAGGTTCAGTTTACTGATCCCCTTAGTAAGGGGCCATTGCTTTGGGTTCCACATAAATCATATAAATCACAGCTCCTTTAGAGGGAAGAGGTCCCCTTGGCAAGAGGAAGGGCCTAGTGGCATGTGGTACGGGGGGTTGGAAATGGGAATGAAGGGTCTGGAGAGAAGCAGCAGAAGAAAACTGGCAGAGTTTTCCACCATCACATATTTGCTCAACAGATTCTGGGCAAGGGGTCATGCTAACTGCAGAGGGGCATGTGCATCCCTTTCAAGAAGCTTAGGACTTAGAAAGATAAAGTATATGCATGGAAAAACCAATTAGTGAAAAAACTGACTCCAGTCACATGGGCCTGGTTTTGATCTCCCTTAGCATTTTACTGCTGTGAGTCCTTGGGTAAATTGCCCAACTTCTCTGAACCTCAGCTACCTCGTGTGTAAAATGAGGAAGAACATCGCACGGTGATACAGTCCCTCACAGGTATAAGCACTGCCCTAAGTGTCCCTCATTCATGAACTCATTTCAGCCTGTGAGCTCATCAAATGTTCATCATAATCCTGGGGGGGGGGGGGGTGTCCAAGCCCTTGCTAAGTACCAACGCTCCCAGTAGGTGGGCACATTCATAGGTAAAGAAACAAATGTTTTTTGGGGTTTTTTTTTAGTGAGAGGAGGGGAGGCAGAGAGAGACTCCCCCATGAGCCCCCACTGGGATCCACCCGGCAAGCCCACTAGGGGGCGATGCTCTGCCATCTGGGGCCCTTGCTCTGTTGCAACCAGAGCCATTTTTTAGCACCTGAGGTGGAGGCCATGGAGCCATCCTTAGTGCCCGGGCCAACTTGCTCCAATCAAACCTTGTCTGCAGGTGGGGAGGAGAAAAGTGAGAGAGAGAGAAAAAAAAGCAAGAGGGGGAGGGGTGGAGAAGCTGATGGGCACTTCTCCTGTGTGCCCTGACCGGGAATCAAATCTGGGACATCCACATGCTGGGCCCACACTCTACCACTGAGCCAACTGGCCAGGGCCAAAAGGGAAACTCCTTAGTTGTTTCCAGAATGAGCCCTAATGCCTGTTGGGTATGCTCGGTCCAACAAGCAGAGACTCCAGGGAACAGTTCACTGCGACTGGCGAGGGGTATGCAGTGGACACACGAAGGGAAGGCCGAGAGGCCCACCTTTTATGTGCCAGCTGCGTTTCCTGTTGGCGAAGAGGACAAGGAGGTCTGTCTCCCCTCTGGATTACGGCAGAGTTACAGGCAGACAGGAAAGGTGGCCACAATGAAAAAGGTCCCAAAGCAGGTGCTGGCGACTACGGCCAGCAGTCAGTGTCAATGCTGTGACCTGTGGCCAGTCAAGGCAGCGCTCTGGCTCATGGTCATTCTAACACTGACCCCATATCCACAGAGATCAGCAATTTTCAACCACTGTGCCAGAATTTTTAAAACATGCAATACCTGGCTATTTACAGTCAGGAGTACTGACCTCTTTTCCCTTATATTGTCAAGTTAAAAAATGACAACAGCCAGCACAATAGCTGTCTGGTGTGCATGAATCAAAATTATATCTATTATTTTTTTGTCAGATCATCAAAAAATATATTTTCTGGTGGGCTGCGGAATTTTAGTAATTAGTTTATGTGTGACATGAGATGAAAAGGGTTGAAAATCGCTGAGCTAGACGATCCTATCCATTTCCTGGTCTCTCCCTTCCATGACCTCCTCTCCCTCCCTTTCTGTCCCTGCTCAGCTTCACATAGCACATGCCCTAGTCCTTATCATCCATAACCACTAGAGCACTGCAAGGATGACTAAATAATTAAATTAAGGGACATCAAGACAGTGGCATGCTAAACAGCCATGAAAATATTGAGGTAGACCTATATGCACCAACATGGAATGATGACCATGATTTACTGGTGAGTGAAGGGCAAGTTAACAGAAGACCATGCATATACACATGTGTACCTAGAAGGTTCTAGAAGGACAACCCGAGTGTTACTAATGCTTAGTCGCCTCTGAGGAGTGGGATTTGGAGAAGGACCCAGGAGAGAATATTCACTTTTTACTCTATTTTCTATAGTATTCAAAATTTTTACAACATGTACATTATCTTATATTCAACAAACAACAAAAATATCTTTTAAAAAGTTGCTGGATGGAAGAAGAAAAGCAGAGGGCCTAGTGAGGGCACTTTGGACACTAAACTTACACCCCTAACCACTACCCGATGTGGCCTCTCTGGGCCTGCCAATCAAGTTTGCTCAGCAGCTGTGCTAAGAATGGCAGCAGCTGTCCCCTCCTCCTTAGAAAAAAATCCTGACTCTGTCCAGGGTAGACCAGCTCAGGCCCTCTGAAGGAGAAACTGCACACCCAGCTGACAGAAGCCCCAGGGCCCACCCCAGACTTCCTCCGTGGCAGGAGGAACCAGTGGCTGCCTCGCAGGGGAGGGACAGACCCGTGCTGGCGGTCGAGGGCATCTTAACGGGAGGTGCAGCCTCGGCTATATTGAGACTGGAGGTGTCTAATTAAAAGTTGTAACAACTTGTCATGTGGAAACAGCTATGCTCTAGTGGCAGAGACACAGCCTGTTGCCAAAGAAAACCTGACCAGCGCCACCACTTCCTGGCCAGTGACACTGGGCCTGCGGCTTGACGTCTTGGTGCCTCAGTGTCTTCATCTGAAAAATGGAGATGGCCCTAACGACTCCGCTAGGGAGCGGGGGTATTAAACAGGATACGCGGTGTGGAGTCTGGGGGCGCCCCCGTGTGTGGGCACTACTCCTTGTTCGTTGGATGCCCTCAAGGAGAGACTCAGAAAACACACCGACCCCCGGGGACCCCCAGTCCGGCTTCAATCTTAGGCCCATCATTCACCTCCTCTGTGCCTCCATTTCCTTATTTGTAAGATGGTAATGGTAGCAGTACCTGTCTCATAAGACTGAGGGGTAAATATGCAATTAATATAGCTAAACTGAATTAATATAGGTAAAGTTTACAACAACGTCTCACACGTATATGTCATACACACAACATATATATATATATGTTGCACATACATACAACCACGTACACCGCTCCGCAAGTGTTCCTTTCACTATTAGAGTTAAGTTTCTTGAGATATTTTTTTTTTTTTGTATTTTTCTGAAGCTGGAAATGGGGAGACAGTCAGACAGACTCCCGCATGCACCGAACCGGGATCCACCCGGCACGCCCACCAGGGGCGACGCTCTGCCCCTCCGGGGCGTCTCTCTGCCGTGACCAGAGCCACTCTAGCGCCTGGGGCAGAGGTCAAGGAGCCATCCCCAGCGCCCGGGCCATCTTTGCTCCAATGGAGCCTTGGCTGCGGGAGGGGAAGAGAGAGACAGAGAGGAAAGGGGGGGGTGGAGAAGCAAATGGGCGCTTCTCCTATGTGCCCTGGCCGGGAATCAAACCCGGGTCCCCCACACGCCAGGCTGATGCTCTACCGCTGAGCCAACCGGCTAGGGCCTCTTGAGATATTTTGATATCTGAAATAGTTCAGACCAGAATCCTGGAAGTGAGAGGGAGGCAGATGGGCCCTGGGGAAGTTGGCCAGGCTCACTCATTCAACATGAAGGACAGAGAATGGCAAACAGCGGCTGACACGGACTAATCTCCCATCACATGCCAGGCTGTGCTCTAAGCACGTTATGTACAGCACCTTGTTTCATCCTCAAATCAACCCCATGAGGCTGGACTATCACCAGGCCCATTTTACAAATGGGGAAACTAAGGCACAAAGAGGCTAAGCAACTTCCTCAGTAAGGAGCACAACTGGAAGTCAAACCCAGGCACTCTGTCTCTTAAACTCACACCCTTAACCACTACTCCATGCAGCCTCCTCATGCCTGCCAATCAATTTTGCCTAACAGCTGTGCAAAAATGAGTATCAACTTTCCTTTCAGTCTGAACAGGCAGTGGCACAGTGGATAGAGCGTCGGACTGGGATGCGGAGGACCCAGGTTCAAGACCCCGAGGTCGCCAGCTTGAGCGCGGGCTCATCTGGTTTGAGCAAAATCCCACCAGCTTGGACCCAAGGTCGCTGGCTCCAGCAAGGGGTTACTCGGTCTGCTGAAGGCCCGCGGTGAAGGCACATATGAGAAAGCAATCAATGAACAACTAAGGTGTTGCAACGTGCAATGAAAAACTAATGGTTGATGCTTTTCATGTCTCTCCATTCCTGTTTGTCCTTGTCTATCCCTATCTCTGACTCACTCTCTGTCTCTGTAAAAAAAAACAAAAAAACTTCCCTTTCATCCTCACTGCTCCACACCCTGCAGCGCTTGAGATGCAGGACTTAGAGGAGGACTCAGCACAGGTCTTGCAGAGGAGAGAAGGTCCATCTCTGCCCACTGCAGAGCAGAAGGTTGGGGGCTAGGGAAGGTATAACAGGGGAGAAGACTTTGGTTTGGGCCTTGAAGACTAGGCAGTATATCAGAAGACAGGAATGAGAATGCGAGTGGATTCTAGTAAACTCAAAAGGCATTTCAAGTTTTTATCTTTCGTTCCTCTGCAACTTATGACCATGATCTCCCTTTGAACCCCTCTCCTGCTCCTTCAGGCTGGCTTCATTGCTTGGGAAACACTGTAAATCCTTCTTGGGCAGCTGCTAATTCTGTGCAGTGTAGAGACTTGGGGACCCAAAAAAACCTTCTAAAGTGGCTGTTTCTCATCCTGACTTGCACAGTTGTACAGGATAAGTTCACATATCTGGCAATAAGCTGAGAACTGGGAAGCCAGTGCAAAACAACCTCTCAGCAGCCAAAAAGATGTCAAAGTCCATCAGCCAATGCAGGTGGGTTTATTTAAGGTTTACTGTTGAAAGAGTGTAGACTTTGGAGTCAGACAGTCCTAGAATTGAACCGCAACTGCTGTGTAAACTTAGGCAGATTTACTCACACCCTTTGAGCCTTGGCTCCCTCATCTGTCCAGCAGGGACACCCACAGCACAAGACCATCATGAGGAATAATGAGATCACACATGTAGGATGCTTGATACTTCACCTGGCACATAATTGTTAAATAACAAAGAGTAGCCATCATTATTGTATGAGGTCATCCTTCCTCTTCCAGCCTCCCAGCCTCTGCAGGCCCTTAAAATTTTCTATCCCCCAGGGTTCATCTTTGGTTTAGTTTCAACTCTACAATTTTATCCAGGACCATGGGTGGATTTTTTGCATTTCTCCAATCATGCACTGATCAACCTTGAATTTTTATCTACAGTCCACATCTCTCCCTGGACCTCCAGGCAGATCTCTGAAAAAGGATGGGAAGTTTTTTTGGGAATTATAGAGGGAGCAGGATGGAGGCAAAGAAAGGTTCCTGGGGCAAGGCTGTATGCCCACTAGAGACTAGGGCCAGCCCACATCAGCCCAGAGCAAGAGGGGAAGAAGCAGATCCGGACCAACCTACCATAGCCCCGCCCACTCGGCAAACCTCCCGTACAGGAAAGAAAGCAATGCTGTCCCTGTTCTATGCTTCTCGGGGCTGGGGGCTATCCCTGCACCTTTCCATCCCCAGGGCCAGGCACCAGTGGGAACACAGTTTTGCTGACGGGCACTTCAGGAATGGCTGAAATGGGACAACAGGATTTTAGAATGCACATATTATTGCAATTGCCAACTTCTGTGTCATAATTTAGGTCTATTGTGATCTTGGGCAAGCTACTTAATTTTTCCAAGTTTGTTTTCTCATATGCAAAATGACAATATCATTAGTGACAGGCCTATACTGTTGTTGTGCTAATTAAAAGATATAACACACAAGCCTGACCAGGTGGTGGCGCAGTGGATAGAGCGTCGGACTGGGATGCGGAAGGACCCAGGTTCGAGACCCCGAGGTCGCCAGCTTGAGCGCAGGCTCATCTGGTTTGAGCAAAACTCACCAGCTTGGACCCAAGGTCGCTGGCTTAAGCAAGGGGTTCCTTGGTCTGCAGAAGGCTCATGGTCAAGGCACATATGAGAAAGCAATCAATGAACAACTAAGGTGTCGCAACAAAAAACTGATGATTGATGCTTCTCATCACTCTGTGTTCCTGTCTGTCTGTCCCTGTCTATCCCTCTCTCTGACTCTCTCTCTGTCTCTGTAAAAAAAAAAAAAAAAAAAAAAAAGATATAACACATAAAGATCTTAACACAAGCCCGGCCAATCATAGGCTCAATAATCATTAGTTGCTGTTATTATCATCATTATCTTTGGTGACATTTCCAAAGGCTGAAATAGTGAAGACCCTCTGCAGAGGAATAAAGGAAACCAGGGCATGAGCAGTACAAAGCAGCAGAAAGGACTGTAAGTTTAAAGTTATATTCAGAACAAGAACCAGGAAGGGATGGGTTCGCTTTTGAGGGAAGATGGTAGACATTACCATCCAAGGGAGATGATGACATTACTCAACCCACAGTAGAAGCCTGTCATTAATGAAATCATCTTCAAATTACAAAAATAAAATAAACATCGTTTGGAAAGGAAATGGAAGCTCAGTAACACAGAAGGAGAGCCAGTGAGCATCTCTCTAAGTTAGTTCTCGTGTCTGGGCTCAAAAATGATGCAAGAGTACAAATAACTTGCAGATGTGATCAGTGTCTTTAATCTTGAGAACTCAGAGCAAAAGCTTTCCCAGTCTTAGCGGAGAAGTGTACGTGGTGTGTGCATGTGCGTTGTGAGAAGGGTTTGGAGGGAATTCCAGGAATTGCAAACCACTGAGCATTGAATGTCAATCCCCAATTAAACAGATGGTCTGTGACCATTTAGAAAAGAAATACTTGATGTTTCGAGCCAGTTTGGGTTCACTTGAAACAAAGCACGTCACAAATTTTCACTTCCTTTTTAAAAGGTGTTTTACTGAATAGTGGATCAGTGGACTTGATTTGGTAAGGCAATCCATCTATGTATTAGGCATTTATTAACCACTTCTTGTGACAGGGATATAAAGATGACAAAGGTGCGGTCTCAGAAAAAAGCTTACATCCCGGTCAACTAGGTAGTGACCTGTGGCTGGCTGGTAATGACGTTAAGTGGTATCATAGCAGGTGGAACAACTCTGTCCAAAAAAGCCTGCCCATGCTTTGATTCATGTCCTATTCAGTAGTTCGATCAAAGACCAGGTTTTGAAGACCCAGAAGGAATGCTTATCAAATGAGCTCATGGCACAGTACAAAGGGTGGCTACCTGCTGGAAGATGCAATTCTGATCAAAACGTTCTTGAGTGCTGCTGGACTGAGCAATGTGACCGACCACTAATAACGTCTAATCAGGCTCAAGGCTATGCAAGGTGCAGCTGCACATTAAGTACCTTGTTCCAACCGAGAGAAAGAAAGTCTTAAAGCTGACTCTTGGGAGCAATAAAAATACTAAGAACATGAATGTCCAGAGGTGGGCAAGAGGTCCAGCCATGTAAAAAGCCTGGGAATGGATCTCAGAAACACTTAGAAAAGAGTCTGGCTCGTAGTGAAGTACCATCTGCGAGTTCAGCTTCATTTATAACTATGAGTGGAGGCCCCTTCTCACTGCAGTGCTGTGTCATTCTTGTAGGGTAGCTGAGTCTACAGTCCCCAGGTACGTCACTCGCAGCCACACTGACTAAGTGGTCCTATTCTGAAGTCCTGGCAGAGTAGGGATGCTCAGTTACCTTCTCCCCAGGTGTGACGGAGATGCGCCATACGCAGTGCATATGGGCGGAGTAGCCATTGGGGTACTCAGGAGAGGAAAAGTTGCCTGTGCTGTCTTGTAGGGTCTCTCCGCAGGCTGTCAAGGAAAGAAAATGACCGGGTGGTTGGCTGCAGGGGCCCAATCCTCCTAAACTTCTGGCTTCCCCAGGCTGAGCTCTGGCATCCTTGCAGGGAAGTAACATGGCTGAGGAGAGGGGAAAATCTGGGGTGGTCCTGTCCCTTTAAGATCCACTTCCTTCTCTCCACAGATAAACTTACGCCATCCTACCACTCTGCTTAGTGCTGCAGAATGCCCTGTTGTCAAGGCAACTAGGTTCCAGAGTTAAAGTCAGGCTCCTTCAGTGGGCCTCACTTGTCCTCACTCCCTGAGAACTGCCCTGCTCTCCCCATTTTCTGCCCCTGGTGCCCCAATCCTCAGAAGGTGGGTGGCTCAACCCTTGACTACTACTTGATCCTAGCATCAGTTTGGTCCATAAGTGGAACACTGGCCCTCCCTGGGGCCCCCTTCACCAGGTAGCCTCAGCCTTCTCTAAGGCTCACAGCTTCAACTTAACCTTCTTGGTCCCAGGTCCTGGCCTCTCCCTGCCTGGGGCCCGTCCCTCCCTGCCCTGACCTGGGCACTTGTAGAGCTTGCGGGCCTGGGCGATGTCCCCCTTGCTGAGTCGGGTCCTTTGGCCGATGGGAGGTTTCACCCCATTCACCTCGTACTTGGGAACAATGGTGTCCAGGAAGATGCCCCTGAGAAGGACAAGCCCGATCTGGGTGAGAATCTGATGGAAGGAGTGGTGGCGTGCCTGTGTGTGCTCAAGGTCACAACCTTGCCAGAGCCCAGACATTCCTCAGCAGGGTCAGGAACGGGTGGAGACATCTCACCCTGTCATTATGCTGGCCACTGACCAGCAGCCACCCTGCTCCGTGGCAGCCACAGCACAGGAGTGTGGGGGAGCCCCAGGAATACTTTGGGAAGTCAGGGACACAGGACCAGGATGCCCTGGGGACCCACTGACATCCAGCTCAGTCTGGTCCTGACTCCCAGCACTAGGAGAGCTTTGGACATGTCTCCAGCCCTACCTGGCCCTTGCTTCTGCAGCCCCTGGGCTGAATCAGCCCTGGCTTCAGTTCTCCCAGGATGAACCCGCGCCAACACTTTACCCTGTTGGCATGGCTGCTTCTGACAGCACCTGGGACAAGGCCAAAGGGCAGGTTCCACCATGACCAAACCAGACCCTGGGGACAGCCTCACCACCTCCCGATCTGTCCATGTCTCCTGTCCTCCTAGTTCTTGCCTTTGAAAGCCTGGGTGTTTCTATGTGAGAGGAGTGGAGGCAGACAGCCTTTCACCTCCACAGGGCCCCTGACTCATACCAGCTGGGAGGGACTCAGCAGGGAGTGGGGAGAAATGTGGTGGGAAATGTTCAGGGAGGGCTATGGGTGTGGGGGGCAGGGTGACCTCACCACCATTCCTTGGTCTCTGTCCTCAGGTCAGGAGGCAGGAAGAGTGAGTCTAGAAGGAGGACTGAGGAGGGGGGAAGGGCCACTGTCTGGAACAGAGCCGGAGGGCAGATATAGGATGAAGAAAGAGCCAGGCATGGGAAAGGCCAGGCGGGAAGGAGCATGAGGAGGATGAGGGTTGGTTCCCACACTAGGCTTCCGCGAAGCTGGAGTGGGGGCGGCTGGCCCATCACCTCCGGGTTCTAGTTGTGACTTTGGGAACCTGGGCCCAGAATAAAGAGTAGGTGTGCATGTGCTTGCGAGGTGTTGAGGGATTTGGTCCAGGGCAGGAGCCAATCTCTGTGCAAATTAATCAATTACCAAAAAAAAAAAAAAAGGGCAGACATATCAGGAAAGGGTGCTTCCAATTAGAAAAATACTCCCCCTTTGGTCTTCAGAGAGGGGATAAGCTCAGCCCCTTTGGGCAGATGCAGTTCCGGGCCACAGCACCACCGCCTGTAGAATAGCTGGGTTTCGGCCTCATGGGCCAGGTACCCTCAGTGTGTGCAGCTCTAGGTGAGGAACCTAGGCTTTGTGAGTCCCAGCTCTGCCATGGCCCGTGGTAGGAGAAGGCAGCAGGGCAGACAGCACCCATGGGCTCTCTGCTTGGGGGCTGCAGCTGCCAGCCCACAAAGGGCAGAGCTGGCTTGCCCCAGTGGAGGCCAGGACAATCTCTCACCTGGAGAATGTGTTCCGGGCATAGTGCATGATACTGTCAAAATCGTAGGTCTCCCCCAGGGACTCCACCTCTTGGATCTCCATCTTCAGGAAGTTATACTCCTGCCCTGAGAAGACCAGGACAGGAAAAGGGTATGGAGGGGGGTGAGGGGGAGAAGGTCTGTGTGGGATACAGGGTGGAAGATGGGGTCTTCCCTGTACTTGAGAGGTGCCCCCCTACCTGAGGGTCCAGGGAGCAGCCAAGGGAAGCCTGGGGGGAGGGGCAGTCTCTAGAAGAGTGTCCAGCAGAGGGGCAAGAGTGTCCAGCAGAGGGGTGGGGTGGAGAACTTGCTGCAAGGAAGGCTCAAGGGAGTATGGGAAGGAAGCACCCATTCTAGAAGCACAGCGATATGAAAGTAGTGCAGAGTGGAGGAGGCCTGGGGAGAGAGGGAGGAACAGGAAGGCAGGGAGAGAGCACAGCCAGGAGAAAGGAGAGAGAAAAACCCCTAGAGCAGTGACTTTCAACCTTTTCCTCTCATGGCACCATAAGCTAATGACTAACATCCTGAGGCATACCAAAATATATGTATTATAGTTTTTGCAGATCTAACAAAAAGAAAAGTATACTTTTGATTCATTCACACCAGATGGCTACTGTTGTGTAGGCTGTCGTCATTTTTTTTTTAACAGGGACAGAGAGTCAGGACAGACAGGAACGGAGAGAGATGAGAAGCATCAATCATTAGTTTTTTGTTGTGACACCTTAGTTGTTCATTGACTGCTTTCTCATATGTGCCTTGACCGTGGGCCTTCAGCAGATCGAGTAACCCCTTGCTTGAGCCTTGGGTCCAAGCTGGAGAGCTTTTTGCTCAAGCCAGATGAGCCCGCACTCAAACTGGCAACCTCGGGGTCTCAAACCTGGGTCCTCCGCATCCCAATCTGACACTCTATCCACTGCGCCACTGCCTGGTCAGGCGCTGTTGTCATTCTTTAAGTTGACAATCTAAGGGAAAAGAAGTCAGTGCCCCTGACTGGTCAGGTACTACATGTTTTAAAGGTTCTTGAGGTTCACTGGTTGAAAATCGCTGTCTTAGAGGACAGAATAGGCAAAGAGCAAAAGACTAGGTAAAAATAAAAAGGAAGCCTGAGGCAGCATGGGAGCTAGGCTGATCTCTTCCCAAGTCCCATCCTGAAAGCCAGCTGTGTTCTGGCTGCTAGGGATGGTCCCTGTGTCAACGACCTGGACACAGCTCCCCAAAGTAGCTCTACAACTGATCTGTCTGGTCCCTGAGCTGCTACTGGCCGGAGTGGATGCCTCAGGGGAAGGATCCGGACCAACCTGGGGCCCTGGGCAGGGCTGGGACTATATGCTGAGTTGACCAAAGGTGAGACGGCTAGAGGGGCCTGGAGAGGGGGCTGGGACAGGAGCAACAAGGCCCGCCCTCTACCACACCCTTCTCCCCCAGGTCGAAGTGCATACCTGGCTGGATGTTCTCGCGCACGATGGAGACATGGCGGTCCCGGTCGGGCCGCGTATGCTCATGCCAGAAGCCGATGACGTGGCCCAGCTCATGGACCACGATACCAAACTTGTCACAGTTCTTCCCGATGGAGATGGCCTGCGGGCCCCCGCCACGGCGACCCACGTAGGAGCAGCACCTGGAGGGCGGGGCCAGCTCAGGGGGGCGGTCCCGAGCTGGGGGAGTGCATCCACTCAGGGGCCGGGCTAGGCTGCCAGGGGGGCGGGGAGCAGAGGGGCAGGGGAGGGGCCTGAACAGGTATGCCGGGGCTGTGTGCTGGGTTGCAGCCACATCTGGGGGCGTTCCTGGGGAGATGCCCCCTAGCAGGAGGGAACAGATGACGCACAGCTGTGCCGGGATGGGGCAGCTGCAGTGTCCAGGGCAGAACATGGTTTGGGGCCATAGTTGAGGGTACAGTGCCCAAGAGCCCCTGCTCACCCGCAGGGTCGATAAGTGAATACGATATAGCTGTCCTCGTCAGTGCGCTCCAGGAAGGTAACACAGGTATGCTTCTCCCAGTGCCTCATGGCCTGCCGGAAGACTGCCCTCTGGCTGCCTGCCAGGAGGAGGGAGGCCAGGCTGTCAGACTGTCCTGGTGGGCCTGCCTCCACACACTGCTCAAGAATTCCTGCCTGATAGACAGAAGGTACCACTCACACCAAGATGCATGCCAGGGCTGCCCCAACATCTCACTCACCAGTGAAGTTTCCCCCAATGACAAAGGGGATAACCCCATCGGGCCACACACGCTCTGGTCTGGACGTTGCTGCCCTCCTGCTCCGGGACCTGCTTCTCCACCTCCCTGGGCTTTTCCTCTGAGGCTGCCCATTAGCATGCTGGCAATTGGGGATAGAGGAGTTTCCTGGAATTGAAAGAGTTAGACATTGGTAGCAAGTGAGTGAAGGGGGGGATGAGAAAACATAATCAGTCTTCATCTTGGAAGGTTCCATATTTATCCACTCACTACAAGTTATTTGCATCCCCCAAATCAGTGACCCCCTTAGCTCTTTCTTTAAGAGCTGATGAGACAATTTTATTTGAAATTTAACTTAAAATCAAGTTTAATGGTAGGGAGCTATCCACCATTTATATCACATCTAAACTTACTTTTATAAAGAATACTTCATATTTATCTCCTAGATTGAAGTTCAGTTTTTTTATTTTATTTGCAACTTCTAGGGTTAAACATTTATTACATTCTCATCATACCCCCCACCTCACACTTTAAAAAAAAGTTACTCATTTTTCATAGATATTCAAGATAATTCAAAATAGGTAACTGAGAGCAAAAACACTGTATTAAAGTCTTAGGGTGATTCAAACATGACCAAAATTTTGATGTTGTCATTAGAGAGTATGTCATACACTAGAGCAGTGGTTTTCAAATTTTTTGAAGTCGGGGATCATTTAAAATCCTACAACTAATTGTAGATGCATTATAAACAAATTTCTGAGAAATATGTTAAATAATTTTCAAATATTAAAGAAAAAATATATAAAGTCCAAGCGTGCTTTTATGGTAATTAAACAAAATAAATACAACAAAATTAAGTTTATTCTGACATTAAAAAACATTTTTATGTTACATTTTTTTGTTATGCTTTTTAGAATTTGTAATAAAGAGGGGTTAAAAAATTAAAAATTACAAAAAAGTTATCTTTTTATATATATGTAGATACATTCTTAGTAAGATTTAGTAAATTCGGCAGGTCCCGGCATGAAGGCATCAAGTTTTTTCATTCTTGTGTTTATGAGAAACATGAGCCTGATGTGTCCTAGCGATTTCTTCAATGTTTGGGCATATATTTGAAAGGCAAACTCTCATTTCCTCATCAATGCACTGAGGAATTCCTCTCTTTTTACTCTTAATTGTGTTGAGTGCAGAAAACCCCCACCATACATGTCATCTTAACTTTACACTAAACAAAGGATAGAAGAAACTTGCCTCCAGTCTTTCTGGGGAACATGGGGGGTAGTGTAAACAATCCAGCACCACAGCTTAACAGCCTTTTTTTTTTTTTTTTTTTTGTATTTTTCTGAAGTTGGAAATGGGGAGGCAGTCAGACAGACTCCCACATATGCCCAACCAGGATCCACCCGGCATGCCCACCAGGGGGCGATGCTTTGCCCATCTGGGGCGTTGCTCTGTTGCAACCAGAGCCATTCTAGCGCCTGAGGCAGAGGCCACGGAGCCACCCCCAGCACCTAGGCCACCTTTGCTCCAATGGAGCCCTGGCTGCGGGAGGGGAAGAGAGAGACAGAGAGGAAGGAGAGGGGAAGGGGTGGAGAAGCAGATGGGTGCTTCTCCTGTGTGCCCTGGCCGGGAATCAAACCCGGAACTCCTGCACGCCAGGCCGACGCTCTACCACTGAGCCAACCGGCCAGGGCCTTAACAGCCTTTTGCAACCTAATCAGGCAAGTGAGGTTAGGGTTGGGCAGACTGTTAGCTTACAGCCAATTTCCTACACCTCTGTCCCCCAAAAATCTAAACTCCAAAAACCCTGTTGGTTTTTTTGGTCCCCAACAGGCACATATGTCTCTGGAATACCACAGGGCTCACCTGGAAATCTTCTAGGGTGCACCAGTGCACCCTGGCACACACTTTGAGAACCACTGCACTAGAGGATAGAGGAAATGAGATAGCTACATAGGTAATTCCAAAACAAGTTAGAAGATGTAAAAGCCAGTCTCAACGTGGCTTCTTTGGTTTATCCTTCGTCTCTCAGCTCTTTCATGATCATCTGCTGACATGCACAAAGCAGGGAAAAATTTGAATCACCAATGTGCAACTTCCCAGCTGAGGGTGAGCAAGGTGATGCTCTGACTCCTTCTTCTTCTTCTTCTTTTTTTTAGACAGGAAGGGAGAGATATGAGAACCATTGACTCATAGTGGTGTCACTTTTAATTGTTTATTGGTTGCTTCTCATATGTGCCTTGACTAGGGGGCTCAAGCCAAGTTGTGACCTCTAGCTCAAGCCAGTGAACTTGGGCTTCAAGCCAGCGACCTTTGGGCTTCCAAACAGTGACCTTTGGGATTAAGCCAGTGACCTTGAAATCATGTAGGCTAATCCTGCCCTCAAGCCAGCGACTACGCTCAAGCCAGATGAGCTCAAACCAGTGACCTCGGGGTTTCGAACCAAGGACTTCAGCGTCCCAGGTGTCGACGCTCTACCCACTGTGCCATCACTGATCAGGCCATGCTTTGCCTTCTTGTTTCGGCGCTCATACTGTAAACAAATATGTTTCTTAGTCTACTTAGTGCCATGTGCTTTGCATTTTATCTCTTGGTGATTTTGCTGTTTAAAATGACCCCTCTACCCCATTTCCCACCTCCACACTGTGGTGCTGTCTAGTGTTCGTACGTGCAAGAGGGTTGTGATGTGCCTTCTGGAGAAAATACCCGTGTTAGATAAGTATCGGTCAGGCATGAGTCATAGTGCTGTTGGCCATGAGTTCAATGTCAATGAAGCAACTGTACAGTATAAAGGTGTCTCTAAACAGAAACACACATAAGACAGGGCTATGTACTGATGAGTTAGGAACATTTTGTGACCAGAGGCTCACAGGAACATAACTGTATTTCTTCTAGGAGTAATGGCTCAGTATTCACTAATTCAGTGTTTGCAGTGACATTATAGAATGACTGTAAGGCTATTCCACAGATCTAGTCACAGCTGCCATAGTGAGGCGGGACTACAACGGAGAGAGCAAGGCTGTACTCATTTCCTAGGGAATGTGGGGACCCGAGACCAGGAATGTTCCCTTCTCATCCAATAAACCTTCATAATTGTGGCACGTAGGAAACTTGGTATCATCTTTAAGTATTCCCAAATACATGTTCTCATTTGACGCAGTATTTTTCTGGATGGACTGGGCAAGTGTCACTATCTACTTCTGATAATGAGGAAAGTAAGGCCAAAGACTTGCCCAGAGTCATGTGGTAGGTTAGCGGCAGCCCAGGTGATCCAGCTTCTCCATTTGCTCTCCCCTTATACCATGTCTCTGAGACCCCACTAAGGTCAAGCAAGCCTTGCTAGTTAACAGGCCATGGTCCCAACCCATGTTCTGCCCTGGGAGCTGCAGCTGCCCTACCTAGGCACAGATCTTCATCATCTGTTCTTCCCTGTCATGGGGCATCTCCCCAGGAACATCCCCAGATGTGGCTATGACCCCAGCACACAGCCTGGGCATACAAGCCACCAGATCACCCTCCAATTCCAGCTGTTCTCTGGGGTAGTTTGACTTTTACTCCATAGGCTGCCCATGCCAGGGTCCTCCTTCATGCTGGATAAGACAACTGCCTGGCACCACCGGGCATGTGCCCAGAACATGCCTCAGGTGAGCACCCGTGCCCTTTGGCAATGGGAGAGCTACTTGTTGGCAGGACCATGCTCCAGGGCAGTGAGAAGGCTGGACAGACCTGAGCTATCCCAGGCCTCGTTCTTCCCATTCTCTTACCCATTCGCAAGCACCAGGTGGGCTGTCAGGTGCCTGAACCACATCCAGGGATAAGAAGGACCCATCCCTGACCTTGAATAGCGTTGAGTCCAGCTGGGAAGACAGGCAGATAAACAAATCGTTGCAACACAGTGCAATGAGTGAGATGCTAACAGTGTAAGCACAGAGCAGAGAGAACATAGAAAATGGAGGAATCATGTCTGGGGAGCAATCAGGGAAGTTTTCACAAGAGAAGCTCTTAAGATGGGCCTTGGAGGATGTATAGAAGCTTGCACGGTGGGAGCAGGAGGAAAAGCCAGGAAGGATTGTGGCACTGAGGAAAGAGCCTTGGATTTGGAAAAGGAGGCTTGGTTCCTGTCCCAGCTCCACCACATTACTAGCTTTGTGATTTTGAGCAAGTCACATTACCTTTGTGAACCTCATGGCTGTTCCTGTAGAGTGGGAGGTGTCCTGACACCTACTTTGAAGGTGGTTGGGGAGAATCAAGTTAGATAATGCTTTTGAAAGTACTTTGTAAACTGTAAGCAAAAAAAAATGTCAGTGCTTAGCTCCTGGGAATGTCCACCCTTGCTGCTCCTCTGGTGAAAGGACAAAGATACCCTAAGGCAGTGGTTCTCAAAGTGTGCGCTCTAGAAGATTTCCAGGTGCGCCCTATGGTATTCCAGAGAAATATGTGCCTGTTGGGGACCAAAAAACCAACAGGGTTTTTGGAGTTTGGATTTTTGGGGGATAGAGGTGTGAGAAATAAGCTGACAGTCTGCCCAACCCCCCACCTCAATTGCCTGACTAGGTTGCAAACGGCTGTTAAGCTGTGGTGCTGGATTGTTTATATTACCCTCCATGTTCCCCGGAAAGACTGGAGGCAAGTTTCTTCTATCCTTTGTTTGGTGTAAAGTTAAGATGATATGTATGGTGGGGGTTTTCTGCACTCAACACAATTAAGAGTAAAAAGAGAGGAATTCTTCAATACATTGATGAGGAAATGAGTTTACCTTTCAAATATATGCCCAAACATTGAAGAAATCGCTAGGACATACCAGGCTCATGTTTCTTATAAACATAAGAATGAAAAAACTTGACGCCTTCGCGCAGGGACCTGCTGAATTTACTAAATCTTACTAAGAATATGTCTCTCTATATAAAAAGATAAACTTTTTGTCGTTCTTTTATTTTCTAACCCCTCTTTTTTTACAAATTCTAAAAAGCATAACTCAAAAAATGTAACATTAAAATGTTTTTTAATGTCAGAATAAACTTAATTTTGTCGTATTTATTTTGTTTAATTACCATAAAAGCATGCTTGGACTTTATATATTTTTTCTTTAATATTTGACTTAATTATTTAACATATTTCTCAGAAATTTGTTTATAGGGCACTTACAATTAGTTGTAGGATTTTAAATGATCCCCGACTTCAAAAAGTTTGAGAACCACTGCCCTAAGGGAAGACAAGCCCATTCGCTGGGTTCAAGCTCAGGTCCTCTGTCTCAGGAGGCCAGGAGGGTCCCTGTTTCTCCAATTCTGGATCCCACTTCTGGGACATAGGAGGGCCAGTCCATACCTAGTGCCCCTGCAGCTTTGATGGAAGACCTGCGGATCATACGCTGTCTGAAATCCGAGGCCTGTTGCACCTGGAAGGCCCTCAAATCCTCCTCATCCAGGGCAATGTCCCCGAGGAAGGCAGCTAGAGAGAAAAGAAAACACCACAGCCGAGTTAGTCCTCAGAGCCAGCACTGAGAGCCCAAACATATAGCCTCCCCACCCCCCACAGCAGCTTTACTCCAAACCCCGAGGGAGGAGGGCAATGGGGGCTGACTCCAGGGACCTCCTGGCAGACTCATGCTCTCTTTTTAGTTGGGAACCTGGCAAAGCTGATGTCTAGCTCCTACCAGATAGTTAGCTCTATGAAGACAGTAATGTCATTTATTCCATCATTCTTTAGCAAATACCTACTAGGGACCCACGGTGGGGAAATACCTACTAGGGACCCACTGTGGGGAAATACCTACTAGGGACCCACTGTGGGGAAATACCTACTAGGGACCCACGGTGGGGAAATACCTACTAGGGACCCACTGTGGGGAAATACCTACTAGGGACCCACTGTGGGCCTCCAGAGATTGCCAACACAGAAGAGGGCCCTGTTTGTGGGGAGCTAACCCTCAACAGCACACAAGTAAACAAATACCAAATTTGAGAATTCCAAACAGTGACGAGTGCTATGAACAAAATAGAAGGTCAGATGATACGTTGTCTACCTTATGGGCCTATAACCTTGGCACTGTGCTGAACCCAGGGTACTCACTCCACAAATGCCATTGCAATTATAATGAAGTAGCCCTGGCCGGTTGGCTCAGTGGTAGAGCGTCGGCCTGGCATGCAGAAGTCCCGGGTTCGATTCCCGGCCAGGGCACACAGGAGAAGCGCCCATCTGCTTCTCCACCCCTCCCCCTCTCCTTCCTCTCTGTCTCTCTCTTCCCCTCCAGCAGCCGAGGCTCCACTGGAGCAAAGATGGTCCGGGCGCTGGGGATGGCTCCTCGGCCTCTGCCCCAGGCGCTGGAGTGGCTCTGGTCACAACAGAGCGACGCCCCGGAGGGGCAGAGCGTCGCCCCCTGGTGGGCGTGCCGGGTGGATCCCGGTCAGGCGCATGCAGGAGTCTGTCTGACTGTCTCTCCCCATTTCCGGCTTCAGAAAAATACAGAAAAAAAAATTATAATGAAGGGAGGATAGAAATAAAAAATGAAACAGATAGGAACTTAATGAAAATGGGACACATGATGAGTGCTTCCCAGGCAGAAGGAAAAGGTCTAACAGTTCTCAAATGACTTTTTTTTTCCTTTTAATTGAATTTATTGGGGTGACATTGGTTAACAAAATTATACAGGTTTCAGGTGCCCACTTCTACAACACTGTACACTGTATCGTGGGTCCACTAACCCAAGTCAAGTTCAAATGACTTCTATTCAGAGTTTCAGGGTTCCCTCTCTGGAGGAAGAAGAGATTGGGGTAAAAGAGCCCCCAGTAGGCCATTTTGATTTCTGAATCTGGGGGAGATATTTCTGGAGAGATAGGCTAAACTGTCTGCTTTTTGAGAAGTCAGGAGCACGAGGAAACAGAGGCCACAGAGCTGAGCGGTGTGCAAGGAGCTCAAGAGGAGCTTCCCGCAGGGCTGGGTGGGGGCAGCTCCCCTACGGCTCCACCCTGACCACATCTGCTTCCCATCTCGGGCTACACAGGCCTGGCGGGCAGCATGACACAAGTTGTTTTAACCTTGAGGCCCTGTACACACACAGGTTTCTCCTCCCCAGATGGCCAGCTGGGTGAACACACGTATGCACACACATACACAGACTCAGACACTTGGGGTTAGTATTCCTACATTCTCAGGGTGACATCCACACCCACGTCATCAAACACAGAGCTCCGCAAAGTCACAGAAATATCCCCGCACACATGAGCAGAGCCCGCATGGCCCTGAAAGGTGGAAGGACTAGACAGCACGTTGATATTCTTTGGGCCAGCAAACACACGCTCACAGATCCACGTTCTCCTGTAGCTGTGACCTAGAGCTGCAGCAGCCTAATGTGGCAATGGTTTTAGCCGTCATCTAGGCCAACCTTCCCTTTTAGATGCAGAAACTGAAGCCCAGAAGGGAAATGATTTAACCAAGACCATGCCGCTAGACAAGAGACCCTCAGGCCTACTGGTTCCCTGTCCAGGGCTCACTGCACTCAGGTTCATTACTTCTGTAGAACCAATACTGTAAATACATATACACAAAAATAGACACTTACACACAAACATCCATCAAAAAATAAACAGTCACAAATAGTCCTAAAAAACACACATGCACACGCTCCAACACACACAAACCAATTGCAATTTCTGAACTCATTAAGCCAGTAAGAGTAGCAATAATGACACCTTGTGTAAATATCTGTTGAAATTTATGTGGTGCTTTCCAGTTGACGAAGTACTTTCCCATTAACGCATTCATATAACCCTGGCCCACCCAGTACCTGCCCATTAAGCCATACTCCATCCACACATCTGCCGAGGAGTGTACCATCACCAGCTCATGGAGATAAAAACTGGTGGCTGGACTCCGGCCCCCCTCCCTGGCTTTAGAAAGTAGAATACTTGGGCCTCAAAGGAGAAATGACTTGCCCAAGGTCACCAGCTGGTAAATGGCCAACTATCTCCACCACATGAAAACTATTCTCTTACTTGAAACGGCACCCTTGGCTCAGCAACTGATGGGACAGCAACAGATGACTCTCAGCTGACAGGCAAAGGTGGCCTTAGCAAGGATGTGGGATGGGAGGTGCCTCCCAAGGAGACAGAAGTGGGTTTCTACAGGCCACACTCACACAGGCGCTCACAGGCCACATGAACACCGCGTACCTCTGCACACTTTGCACCTTTGCACAGACATTGCACTTCCAGGCTCATGCAACCACACCCATGGACACCATATGCATGTCTGGCTGGGCATTTAGACTCTTCTTTAAACAGAACGGCAAAGAGCAAGGTCTTTGGAGTCAGGCAGATCTGTCTTTGAATCCTACCTTGCCTACTTTTGGCTGACAAGTCATATAGATTCTTCTAAACCTCAATTTTCTCTTATAGAAAGAGGAGCTAATAAAAGAATGTCTCCTAGGATTTACTGACATAAAAGAAGGCACGTAAATGAAGCCGCTAGTACAAAGCTGTTAGCACAGTAAGCACCCAGTACATGAACTCTGTAAATATTACCCTAATAACAATCCCAGAACCTCAAGTTCAGCTCTCCACTTTCTGAGGGCACACTGGTTCCCCCACCGTGGCTCCCTGACTGAATAAAGCCCCCGAGTGCTCAGCAGCAGAGCCTTGAATTCCAAGTACAGAAGCGTACTGACCTGTGGGACTAGCTCAGTGTGGGACTAGCACAGGGCACGTGGAGGACTGCACAGGCCCTAGGCTGGCTGCAGAGCTCATCTGCAGAGCCTGCGCCCTGTGCTAGGGATGTCATGACTGAAGAATGCATGGGAACCATGCAGGTGGGGAGAAATTAGGTGGGTTAGAGAGCCTATGGCCAGGGGCTGGGTCTGAAGGCTGTGCCCATTTGGGACTTCCCCTGGGGACTCCAGGAAATCTAGATGCTAGGGAGTCCAGGACTCCCCTCCTTATGTGGAAAAAAGCCCTGGTGCTAGGGTCAGGGTAGTAATTGTTTCCAACAAGGAATCATAAATTTTTATTGTTTTTCTGGCCGTAAATCAGCCAAGAGCACTTGTGGTTATTCCTCGGATGGTCAGGTCCCAGTAGTAGAAGAGGAAAGAAGAGAACCCATTGGACCCTATGTATCCATCCTTCAAGTTGGCCTCTTGACTTCAGTCTTCTCCCCTAGGGTGTGGCAACAGACCTGTCTCCTTCTGCAGGGAGGGAGAGGAGCTATCTAGTGTGATGAACCCCCAACCCCATGTGTACTGGACATACACAGGACCCATCACACAAATGCAAGCTTCTAGCTGGGGCGGGACACGTTCAAGAGGGTCAAGTAATATGTGTTTGTATTACTTAACCACAGGCGTACACTATGCATAGGTGCATTATTTGTACACGTACACGCACTCAGCGTACCACATGGATTGTTGAACAGACTTGTCCATTAAGCAGGGGCATGTCCACAAGTGTGCAAAAATACACTCAACTATTTCCCTGTGTAAGCCCTAGAGTTTTCATACACACAGATAACTGTATGTGCATACTCCATTTCATAGGTCATGCCACCAAAGGAGAAGGGTGCCTTTAGAAATATACTGTGGGCGAGGATAGATAGAGAGATGATAGAGATTATCAGCTGATTCCTCTGGATATTCTTAAGAGGTGTTTAATGGTCTGGACAATAACACATTCTATTCCCTCTCCCCTCAAATCTCTGGAGAAACTAGAATATTTGAGAGTTCCTTCCTCCTGGTGAGTCCTATTGGTCCCCCTCCATCTGGAGTCCAGGGTGACTGTCTTTACCTCCTCCCTTGGGGCACCCGAAAGAGGTGACTCAGGTGGGCAGGGGCCTAAGTGGGCAGGTGACTCATTCAGAGTATGTGAAGGGGAGGTGTGGTCTGGCAAGAGAAAGGATTGCTTCTCAGCGTCCTGAGCTTGGAACCCATTCCTCTGAGGCCCCCTGAAGTCCAAACGTGGGCCAGGAGGCTTCTGAGTGAGCGTGGTGATGAGGCTGGTGAGCTGCTGGCTCCCCTCATCTCCCAAAGCAGATCTCTGAGCTTCCAGGTGAGGCCGAAGTAAGGTCCTCACAGGTTGGGGTGCAGTCCCATGGGCTTCTCTGTTTATGGGAGCAACTGCATCCCAATTCCTGCCTCCAAGTCTCCTGGAGCCCTGAGGGGTCACTGCCAAGTCACAAGGGCAGCCAAATGGAGCTGGAAATCTTGGTGGGAGCCTCTTGGTTTGGCAACCTAATAGATAAGAAATCAAGACTTGCAATCTCCCAGGGCAAGAGGGAGAGAGGGCTGGGTGGAACCAGCTCCCCGCACACACACAAAGACCGGCTTGGTGTCCTGCCCATTGTTCTGGTCTCACCCAGAAGACCCAGGAACCTCTCCAGGGTATCACGGGTCTTGATCTTGCCCTTACTGCAACAGTAACCATAACTCTGAGAGTAATAGCAAGGGACCTCAAACGAAGCAGCCTGGCTATCCTGAGATCACAGGTAGGTCAGAGGAGTCAATGGGGCTTCCATTCAGTCCTCTGCGTGCAAGGAACAGGAGGGGAGGAAAGAGGGTCAAGTGAACAGAGAGAAGCAGGCACACCAGGTACATCCAAAGGAAGTACAGGCAGATCTTGGAGATATTGCGGGTTCGGTTCCAGAGCACGGCAATAAAGTGAATACTGCAAAAAAAGCAGTCACATGAATTTTTTGGTTTCCCAGTATATATAAAAGTTGTGTTTATACTATATCATAGTCTATTAAGTATGTAATACTGTTATGTCTAAAAAATGTACACACTTTAATTATAAATACTTTTATGCTAAAAAATGTTAAACCATCTGAGTCTGTTGGAAAAATGGCACTGATAGACTTGCTTGATACAGAGTTGTCACAGACTTCCAATTCGTAAAAAACACAGTATCTGCAAAGCATAATAAAATGAGAGATGCCTGCAAAGCCAGGCATGCCTGCCATCATCACCTCGAACACCTGGAGGTCAGGGATCAGAGGGGGCAAGAGGCAAGGCCCGGCAGGAGACACAGAAGAGCCTGGGGACCTGAGGCTTGAGGATGTGGGCGCGGGATCTTAAGGAGTCAAGTCGGAAGGAAGGCAGGGCTGCATCAGTCACACCCAGGAGGGAGGCCTGATCTGACCCTGAGTCTTGGCCTTGTCAAGCTCTCGGCCCTTTCAGCCATTCCCAAGCCTGGCTCAGCTCCCCACCAGTCTCACTTCACCCCAATGGAGCTTTCTCCAGAACCCTGTTTGAAGTTCCAAGTCAGTCAGCCCCACCCTAACATGAAATCTGAGCCTGGGGATAAAGCGCTCAGCCTCCTGCTACTCTGCAAATCACTCCCAATTTCCAACTAGTAAGGAAATCCATCAGATTGGCTTCCTAACCATTCTTTAAGGCCTTGCCCCAGCCTGCCTCTTCCATGAAGACCCCCAAACCTTCCCAGCCTGCTATGATCACTATTTCTCTACCACCACCACCACAAGGGCTACAGGAAGCTCCTTGAGCTTTTAGGGCATTTCCCTCCAAGGTGGCACATGTGAATCTTGGTTTGTGCTGTTGGTTGCTGTCCCATGTGTTGTCCCCTCCTGGGATGTAATCTCCTTGAAGGCAGGGTCCATTCCTTACACTTCTCTGTATCTTCCACATCATCAAGCCCAGGACCTGACACATATTAGGCATTCAGTAAATGTACATCAGTTGAGTGAATAAGTGACAAAGACAGGGTCAGGGAGACACTCTCTTCCTGAAAACCAAGCCTATTCCCTTATAAAAACTGAAGTGAGAGTGTAAGGCACAGAAAACGGGGTAGACAGCCAACATTTAGTGTTTATTATTTATTTAGTGTGTGTTAAGCTCTAATAAGTGTTTTATATACGTTCTCATATTTAACCCTTACCACAAACTCTGTGGAGAGGTATACTATCAGTTCCATTTTACAGGTGAGAAAAGCCAAGTTCACAGATACTAATTAACATTCCCCGGGTGGTACCGCTAACTAGTTGTGGATCCAGGATTGACAGCAAGGTCTGCCTGCCCCCAAAGCCCACACTCTCTCCACTTAGTTTCATGCCCACCCTAAGCCCAGTGAAAAAGATGACAGCTAACTCCGTTTACCCACAGTCCAGCAGGGGTGGATGAAGAAGGGAAGAGGGATTCGGTTTCTCCCCCTCCCATAGGAAGTGGCTCCAATTCCGTAGTTTGTTGTAATCCATCTACTCAAAGAATGGTCCCAACAGTCAGGACTCTAGCAACTGCTTCCCCCTTCCCACCCTTTGAGCCACACACAGACACTCCTAAAACTCCAGGAGCTGTGCCACTGCCTCTGTGTCTGGCTATTTGGAGACAGGCTGAAGTCAGAGACAGGAAGTCGAGGAAAAGTTCTGATATCTTATGCCCTGTGTGTTCTCTTTTCCAGGCAGCCTGCTCAGGGTCATCAGATCAGGCAAACAGCTGGAGTGCCTGGCCATCTGGTCACTACAACGATGAGACTCCTCTGGGACTAGCAGGAGTGAAGGCGTTACACAGGTCTTCGTGGACAAAGAACACACACACACACTAGGACCCTGACCTTGGCTAATAACCCTCCAGTGTCTGTGGGCTGAGAGAACTACTATACAGTGTCCGAGTTCTCCGTGTTTCCCCCTTTCTCCTAAACTTGGCCTTGGTGGGAGCCCCTGGCACACAGGGGCAGAGTTAAGTTCCCCTCTTGCACTGGCTTCTCTGACTTTGACAGCTGTCTCCTCCCGTCCCAGAAAGCTGCTGCGCTGAGGGGAACCACGAGATACCGAGTGGGCATGATATCAGAGGAGCCCTTGAAAAACTTCCTTCTTCCACTTGGGCTGAGCAGGGACCTCAGGAGAGCTGCTCCTTGGAGATGCAGGCCACCCTGAACCCCCGGAGACAGATGTGCAGTCCTGGGGCAGCCCAGATATAAGGTCTGGAAAACACCAATGTCCTGGAGCCAAAGACTAGAGAGAAGGAAAAACTCTCTCTCTCTCTCTCTCTCTCTCTCTCTCTCTCTCTCTCTCACACACACACACACACACACACACACACACACACACACACACACACACACGAGAGTTTGGCCACAAAAGTTTCCTCCGACCCACAGGGTTCTCCAGAACCCAGGGAGCCTGCCCCCAGGAATCCTCTGGGAAGACTAGAGGCAGAGGTTTTCACAAGCAGCGCAAAAGTTCAGTCCTAGAAGTCCCCCAAACTTCCCCTCCCTCTTTCCCTCCTTCTTTTGTTCCCCACAGCAATGCCAACCAGGCAGCTCCCGGCTTCCCACACCGGATCGTCCCCCCGCACCCGGACCCGCACCCGCGGCCGCTCGCGCCTCCCGGCCCGGCCTGCCCGCCGCTCTCGCGCCCGCAGGCCGCTTACCCGCCTTGCAGGGGTCTTTGTAGTTGAGGGGCTCCGAGTCCTCCTCCTCACCCAGGTCGTAGGTGTAGTCGGCCAAGTCGAGCGGGTGGCCGGGGCGCGGGAGCAGCAGCAGCCCGAGCAGCAGCGGCAGCGACAGGCGGGCCACGCCGGGCATGCTGGCGGCGGCGGGCACTGGAGCAGCGACGGCGGCGGCGGCGGCAGCGGCGGCGGCGGGTCGCGCCCGGACGCGGGAGCCGAGGGGAAGCGGAGCGCAGAAGGCGAGGGGGAGGCGCTGCCCTCCCGCCCGGGGCCCCCCCGCGCTCCTCACCTCTCCCCTTCCCTGCGTTCGCCGCCCTCCTTCCTGTCCCCCGCCCCTCGGCCGCCCGCTCCAGCCTCTCCGCTCACTCCCTTCCCTTCTTTTTCTCCTTCCTTTTCTCCCTCCCTCCTTCGCCCCCTCCCTTTAGGGAAATGAGCTCGCTGGGGGGCGGGTTTTAACCAGGAGCTCAGCCCCCGCGGGGCCGGGATCACGGTCTGCCGGCCCCGGCCGCGCGCCAGCCGGGCGCGGGAGGGCGAGCTGGCGCCTCGCCCTGAAAGGGGCTCGGGTGGCCGGGACGCAGGGCGCGGGCCGGGTGGGGTGCAGGTCCTGGGGTACCGCGGCGGCCGCCCCGCCGGCCGCCCTCTAGCGGTTCTTTTCCCGTGCGCGCCAGTCCCGAGCTCCTCATGGTGCGGGACACGTTGTCAGGTCACTCGCGCCGCCTCCTCCTCGCTCTATCCGTAGGTCTCTGCTCTTGCTTCTCAGCCTGTGTCTCTCGGTCTCCTCCTTTCTCGAACCCTCGCTCCTTCCCATCATGGTCCCGGTTCCTAGAGTCTCTCGCCATCCCTCGGGAGACACCACTGGAGGGCGCCTAAAGCCAGTGGATCGCTCCCCGGCACCCTCTTCCCGCATCATCCACCGACAGCGAGAACGGGAAAGCCCCCTTTGCCCCCCAGCCTTACCCTTCCTCTAGCCCACCTCCACTGAGAGCAGCACCAGGGGGGTGTGGGAGGATAGAAGAGGGACACCCTTTGTTTTTCCATCAGGCTGCTTTATTTTTATGTGGTAGGAGCCCCGAGATGGGGCTCTGCTGGGCTCCCAACCCTCTCCCACAGCTCCTATGGTGTGGCAGGAGCAGCTTCCTGCCTGTTTGTCAGAGACCCTTTGCTCGGGGATCTTTCCTGTCCCCTTCGGGCTTTCGCAGGCTCTGTGAAGCAAAGAAACACTGTTCATTATGTGAGGGAGGGCCACTGGGGCTGGGGGGATGTCTGTGGACCTTTCCACCCTGATCTCCCTAGGTGACCAGCCTCAATGGATCCCTCTGTGCCAGATCATCTGACAAGGCAAGGTGGCCCAAGCCTTCCTGGGATACAGGTGCTCAGGTGCCCTGGCGGTCACATCTACTCACCTGAAGGGTCCTAGATGTAAGAGAGGGGCACTTCACCACACAGGGTACGCAGGGTGGGGCCCAGGAAGTCCAGGTTTTTGGTGAACACTGAGCCAGTGTTATGACCCTCCTCCTGGCCCAGCTTAGAGGGAGGAACTGCAGATTTGACCTGGAAAGAGCACCTGATTTGGAGCCTGTGAACTGATTTGCTGTCTCACCTGAGGCCCTGAATGTAGGACCTCAGGCATATCAGGCAATTTCTCTGAGCCTCAGTTTCCTCACCAGTAAAAAGGAGGCTGTACTGGAGTTGGAAGCCCCCAGGTGGTATGTGGGTTCAGCTGAAACAAGCAGCTTGGGCTGGGAATAGGTAGGGAAGGGGGTTGCAGGTGAGTCTAGAGAGGGGCACTCACCTGGCAGCCTACTAGGAGTCAGTGCATTACAGGTGACAAATAGCCATCATCTCAAACGCTCCTCCCAGCAGGCCCGGGAGGGAGGAAACCCACTTCTTCTCACCCTCACACCCACCTGGAGGTTCTGGAATTTTCTAGTGAGAGCCTCAAGACTGGGGATGTTCTCTGGAGCCATCTTCATGATGTAGCAGAAGGTTCCTGGGGCTGGCTTGTAGGCAATCAGGAGCTGGGCACAGGAACCCCAGAGTTCATTCAGGAAGGCCCTGCCTTGCTCACTCTCTAACCCTTATCCGGGGCCATCTACCTCTAGGTTTGGCACAGGGGAGGCGAAAGGGCTGGAGGGTGAGGAGAGGTGGATATGTATGAAGTGGCACAGCTGGGTAGGCCTAGCAGAATCTTGTCATTGGTCCCCAGGCCCAAGGTAAAGAGGTCCAGGCATACCCACCCGCTGGTAGTCATACACTACGATGCCAGTGGAGCCGATGGAGAAGGTGGCAGTGGTGCCTGCACGCTCACTCAAGACCAGGCGTTGCTGGGCTTCTGGCCCCGCAATGCTCATCTCCAGGACCTGGGAGAGGGCATAGTGCTGCCTGGTATTCCTCTTCCCCACTTATCCCTTCGGTACTCATACCCATCTTCAGTCCTCTCTACTCAATGCAATTCCTTCTTCCCTTAGAGCTCAGAGAGCCTGAGTGGAACAGGTTGTCCCACTGCGGGGCAGGGGCAAGGGCCTAGTGGAAAAGCCCAGGCCAGGTTTGCCACCCTGTTCTTGCTTCTGACCTTCCATAAGGTGCCCCTTGCCTCCTCCTCTCATTTCTCTTGGGCAGTTATCTTCCCAGGCCCCCATCCCCAGCCCACCTCTCTGACATGTCCTATACCCACTGCCCACCCCATGCCAGGCCGGCTCACCATCTCAGTATGTTTCTGGCTCATGTGAAGACCCATGAGCAGGGCTCCTACAATCACCACGACAACGAGGACCACCACCACGACCACAATGAGAAGGCGTTTGAGGTGCACAGGGCAGCAGGGGATGCGAAACCGGGCCGAGGGGGCTGCTGAGTAGTCCTGATGTGGTGGGACAAGAAGGAGACAAGTATGGTCATGAGAATGCCCCCTCTTATCCCTACACAAACTAGACACCCGCCCACACCCTTCGTGGGCTGGGCAATCAATACTATGGATGTGTAGAGGAGAGATGAGGAGATCATAGAAGGCTTCTTGGAAGAGGTGCCCTGGATTCTGACAAACTCAGATGGTTAGAGGTGAGGTCTAGCTAGATTGGAGAGCCCCAGGAGAGCCTGTTTCACCAGTTGTATCTCCTGCTGTTTCCTTAAGAACCCTGGCACCCCAGCCACACCCTGTCCCTGTCCATTCCCCCAAATAATCCATGCTCACACTTCAGGGCCTTTACACACACTACCATTCTTCCTGCAGTTCCTTCCTCCTTCTCCACCTGGGAGCTCCTACTTAGTCTTCTGGAGCCAGCTCAAGTGTCAATTTCTCTGTGGCATTTCCGTGACCTCCCACTCCAAGCAATGGCACCCAACTCAGTGCCCTATGCAGCTCTTTCCACTGACCTCCTGGTAGCACTCAGCCCCTTCACTGGAAGCATTGGCTGCCCGTCCACCTCCCCAGGGGACTCTGTCTTAGTGGTGGATGTTCCTGCCCTACTCAGCGCAGTCCTAGGTTGGTTGGGTGGATGAATGTGGATGAGGAAACAGGTTGGAGGAGGCAGGGCCCACCACACACAGGCACCCACAAAACATGGTCACACTCACCGGTGGACTCTCCATAAGGACCTCTTTGCTGCCCGCATCCATCTTGCTGCAGACACCTTCCCCTCCTCAAATCCCAGTTGCGACAAGGGTCTTATATGTGCCAATAGGAGAGGGGACAGAAGTGAAGGACCTGGCCCCCTATCTATCAGCCAAGCCCTTGGCTTTGAAGCCTGTTTGTTCCTGGCCCTCTAGAACCGAGACTCTGATAAGCCAGCTGCAAGAGTGTCTAAGGGCTCTTGACCCTGGCACATGAGTCCTCTTGGCCCCAGCAAGAGCAAAGCTGGGTGAGATAAACAAACTTGCCCTTGAGCAATCTGTGTCCTTCACCATGGGTGTCTTCCTGGCGTACCTGCCTTTCTCGCTGGCACCTGCCCTTGCTGTCCTGTGGCTTTCCCTGTTCTTCTGCCAGGCCGAAGCTCTCAGGAAGCCAAGAGTCTAACTCAATGGGGAGTACACTTTTCCCAAAAGAATTTTCCCCAAGCTAAGGATGAGCTCCAGGAATAGGGGTGAGGAGATAGTGCCTGGGGACCCAGAGTGGGCACTGCTGAAGGTTATCAGTGTGGGGCTTCAGAAATGGTTTTTAAGTTCTCCAGGAACATCAGATTTTCACTTCAAATACTTTACCTGTCTCCCCACCTCCCACACTTCTGTACCTAACCTCAGTTTTTCCATGGCCATTGTCTTCTGAATTCTGAAAACTCTGTCCCCTCTGGTTACAAATTCTTACTAACTAACATGAGGTTTTCCGTTCTTTGCTATGGGTTTAGTTTGTAAACTGAAGAAGGCGTTTCCCCCCTGCTTTTATTTTTTTGCATTTATTTTATGCTGAATTTATTACAGAGCCATTCGTTTTTGTTTCTTCAATTTCTTCTGGGATGTCTTTTTTTTTATTTTTTATGCACTCTCCGCTTCTGGTTTAGGAACAATCTGCTCTTTTTCAGTAAGCATCCTCTCCATGTGGCAGGGAGAACTCATGCATAAGTTAATCCGCCCATGAACTCTGCAAGTTCTGCGCCAGATCTTGGGAGCTTTGTTCATCTGGATGTGCTCAGTGACTAGAGAATCTACATCTAAACCATCAAGTTCAACATTACTCTGCATTTTTTTTAAGTGAGAGGAGGGGGATAGAGAGACAGACTCCCTCATGTGCCTTGACCTGGACCCACCCAGAAACCCCCATCTTGAGCCGAAGCTTGAATAAACCAAGCCACTGGCTACAAGGAAAGAAGAGAGAGAGAAGGGGGAGAGGGAGGGGAAGAGAAGCAGATAGTTGCTTCTCATGTGCGCCCTGACCAGGGATAGAACCTGGGACATCCACATGTCAGGCCAACACTCTATCCACTGAGCCAACCAGCCAGGGCCACTCTATGCATTTTAGAGCATGTGCAGCAAAACTGTAGCACTCCTAGCCTGACCAGGTGGTGGCTCAGTGGATGGAGCATCGGACTGGGATGCGGAGGGCCCAGGTTCAGGACCCCAAGGTCGCCAGCTTGAGCTTGGACCCAAGGTCCCTGGCTCGAGCAAGGGGTCACTCGGTCTGCTGCAGCCCCACGGTCAAGGCACATTTGAGAAAGCAATCAATGAATCTTTGCAACTATGGTGTCGCAAAGAAAAACTAATGATTGATGCTTCTCATCTCCATTCCTGTCTGTCTGTCCCTCTCTCTGACTCTCTCTCTCTCTCTGTCTCTGTAAAACAACAACAACAACAACAAAAACTTCAGCACTCCTTTTGGACCACCAACCCTGTGTCCCGCCCCACTGTTTCGCCTGAGCACACCTGCCAACTGTCACACCATTGTAATGACAAAATTATACACACTGCTTCTGTGCTTCTGTCAAGTGACATCCATCAGCTATTTGGTGGCTTTTTGGATATTCATACCCTTGGTGGCATGAGCAGTTTCATGAGCATTTTAAAAGTGAAGACGAAGATTTGTGCCTCTTGAGTTTTATGATGGGGGGGGGGGAGGTTCTGTGTCAAGTGAACAGCAAACTATTTTTATAGGTCAAGCCAAAGGCTTTAGGTGGCAGATTCCACACCTGACACTTTCTTCTTACACCCAGACAGCCTTGTACAGGGCTGGATGTGGCAACTGATGGGTTCCCAGTCTCCTCACCCTTAAATCAGTCCACTTGCTTTGTGCTGCCGGCACCCTTTCTCTCTGCACTCCTCATTTTATATCTTCTGATCCTAAATCTGCCCTGAGAAGATTTAGGGACCTGCTTTGTGGACCTTCCTCTCTCCTCTATCTCTTTTCTACTCTTTCCCCAAAGCCATCTCTGTTGTTTCATGTACTAAACCCAGCTGACTAATAGCAGCATCCTTTCTCCTGGGTTCCCCTCTGCTTGCTGGGCCAGCTGTGCTCTCCTGCCTTTCACCTCTGAACTTGTGTGGGGGTAAGTCAGGGCCCCCCCTTGCTCCTCTCTTGGTCTCACTCCCTTATCTTCCCTATCATCTAACTCCAACACTTCACCCTAATTTCTGCCCTTGGCCTGGAGGCTTCCTCACACCTTGGCCCTGCCCTTTAATGCAGAGCAGACCCCCACCTCTCCAGCCCTGGCAGGTTTCCCTGTCCCGTGAAGGGCCCCCTCTCTCCTCAGAGGGCCTTTAGCCTCTAAGTTGCACAACAGCATGGCATTTAAGCTGAGAGCCCCTGAGAAGCTGGGATGGGAGGAAGAGAAAAGGAAGGAAATGTTTGCTTCCACCACCCTCCTCACCCCCCTCAACTACCCCTTTAAATATTTGCCTTAGCCTCTAGCAGGCAAGTATCCTAGGAGGAATGAAAGAGGGGAAGAGGAGGGAGGGGGAAGATCCTCTCAACTGTGTGCTGCCTCAGCTCTGTGCAGGTGCCAGATGTAGGGGACAGCTGCCCGCAGTGCCCGCCCCTGCCCACCCCCAGGGCCCATTCCCACCCCCAGTTGTCCTGGCAACACTGGATTGATGGATTGACTCACATGTACTGGACCTATACCGGGTGGGCAGCAGGCCAGCAGGAGAGCCAAGGATAACTGCCAGCATCTCAGAGTCCCTGTGGGCATCTCGGGGGGCTGCCTAGTCCAGCTGCGGGGCTTGTTCTGAGCAGGCACTGTGTAGGGCTTGCATCACTGTGGGGTGCAGGGAAACAGGGATCTTTCTTGGAGAGAAGCCTATGCCCTTTGAACCCCAGTCTACTCTGTAGGCTGCCCTTAGACTGTAGTTTTCATGAGCTTTATAACTTTGTCTGTCTTTCTTTCTTTCTTTCTTTCTTTCTTTCTTTCTTTCTTTCTTTCTTTCTTTCTTTCTTTCTCTCTCTCTCTCTCTCTCTCTCTCTCTCTCTCTCTCTCTTTCTTCCTTCCTTTCTTTCTTTACTTGTTTTTGACTGTTTGGAGGTTGGGAAGGAAAGATGCCCTCCAGTTTCATAAGGAAAATTCAGACACTGTCACCAACCTGGCAGAGGTCTTGGGAACCTTGGAGAAGGAAGGAAGGAGGGAACTTTAGCTGGGCAGGCATAGCTGTCCCCACCACAGCCCTCTGCTTCAGCCTTCTCATCTCTTGGTCTTTACCTAGGCCATTTCTTCCTCCTGGAAAGCCCACCCTCAGTGCCTCTCCAACACTCTGAATACCACTCACCCTAAAAAGCCAAACAAGAACCAATGGCACCCACTCTGTGACCGTCTCACCCCAGTCCATGCTGCCCCATTCCTCTCTGAAGTCTCCCAGCCTACCTGCTACATGCTCACCTGCCACTTAGCACACACTGTTATTTCTATCAGCGTGGGCACTCTTATCTTCCCAACCTGGCTGCCAGCCATGTGACCAGCCCTGGGATCAAGCTTTCCTGAAGCTTCTTTGTACCTGCCTCGGGGCAAGGTGCATGCACGTAGCCAACATGTAATCATAGTCAATGATAAGACTGTTGTCACCAAACATGAGAGGTTCCTGGCAAGTGGCCAATAGTTCACTCCTCCTGAATGTGAAGGTCTCAGTGCATCGCCGTCCAGCTCTGGGACCCTGAATGAGACATTCTGCTTTTATAGGCTTTACAGTGTTCATCTGTGAAATGGGACTAGTACTGCCTGTCCTGTCTCCCTCTCTAGGCTGTTGTGAGCATACAATGACCTCACGATGTGAAAATCCAATCATCACGATTATCATTATCTTCATCTGCCGGGACATCTCTTCTCACTAGCTAAGAGTAGGACCCGGCCTCCTCTCGCTGTCTGTCTCTGGTTAAAGCCACTGAGAACTATGATAGTGGAGAGCCCCATAGTAGCCACTCTTTCTATGTGTGTCTACCTTTTTCTCCCTTCCAGCCCCTCAGCTGCATGGGCATGACAGAATTTACTCGGCTCTTTGTGTCTTGGGCAGAGCCGTGCCAGGAACGAGTGGGGATGGTTGCCCAGCTGCCCCAGCCACCCTCCCCACCCTCACTGCTGTCTTCCCACAAGCTGGCATGGGGAGGGGAGCACGGGCAGCAAACCAAGCAGTGGCAATTGAGCATCAAAGGGCAGGAGCATCCCTGGCATGGGCGTAAGCTCAGACCAGAGAATCCCGTGCTAGCGAAGGCTGCAGACAGCTCATGAAGCATCTTAAACCCAGTGATCTAGGTTTTCCTGGGACTGATATGGAAAGAGCACAAGACTAGGAGCCCAGCCATCTGACTTTCAGGCTCCCCGTGTTGTACCTGGGAGCCTTTGGAACCGTTAGCCCCACCATTACCACATGCTCATACCTCTGAACGGTAACATGGCATAGAGCAGCAGTTCTCAAGCTTTTTGTTTCAAGATCCATTAACACTCTTAAAAAGTATTGAGAACCCACCCCAAAGAGCTTTTGTTTATGGGAGTATGTGTATTGCTGTTGACCATATTTATATTTACTGAGAAATTTAAAAATATGTATTAGTGAATTAAAATAGCAATAATAAATTGATTGTTATAACAACATAAAATTTTAAATGAAATTAACGGTTTTATAAGCAAAAAAATTAGAAAAGTGTCATTGTTTTACATTTTTACAAATTTCTTTCATTTCTGGCTTAGTAGAAAATACATCACATAGCCTTTGGAAAATTCCAGGGCACTTGTGAGATCACAAAAGTAAAAAGGGTAAATAATGTCTTAACACTAATAGGAAGCTTGTTTGGACCTCAAGCAGTCCCTGGAAGCTTCTTAAGGACCTCTGGGCTGCCTGGACCACACGCTGAAAACCCCTGGAAGAATGGCTGTGAACCTTGGAATAGGGCAGAATGGGTTTAAACCCCTGCTTTGTCACTCTCCATAAAGTGACTATGGGCGTCACTTTAATGAGTTGGTTCCTGGGAACTGTAAAAGGGGACTAATATCATCTACCTCAAAAGATGGAGAGGATTAAGTAAGTAGACCCCACAACACACAGAAGGTATGATATCCAGTGTGGCTACTTTTCTCTTGATTCAGGCCTCGGTTTCCTCATTTGTTAAACAAAAGTCTAGTCTGGAAAACTTTCAAGTCTCTTCCTGGTTCCGGCAGGCTGTGGTTGTGTAATGGGAAATGTTCCAGAATTCCACACACTTCCACTCAGCTCCAGTGATGACATTACCCTTTCCAGCTCACGTAGACACGAGGGCACATTCTGTTTATGAGCCCTGGAAACACGTGAACACAGATGCACACCTGTCATTTATGCCCATGCATCTGCTGAGTGGATGTATCCCCTGAGGGCACAAGGGGACACAGAGACCCACGGTTCGCTATGCGGGAATGCCTCACAAGTGCATATATGCCTGCAGAGACACGTTCGCATAGCCATGCCGTCCTAGGATGCGCGTACACCGTACACACATGCACTCGCGCATAGACGCTCTGGGTACCAGACACAGGCGAATGGCCCAGAGATCGCCAGTGCCGCATGCAGCAGAGAGCGGCCAGGACGGCAGCCACTCCCTTCTTTGGCTACTCCCAGCCGGAGACTCCCCCTCCGCCCTGCGCTCCCCGGCCGCTGCGGTCGGTGGCCACCCCAAAGCGGCAGCCTCCAGCTCCGTTCCTCCGCGTATCAATCCGAATTAGTTCCCGAGAGCGAGCAGGGGAGGCAGCCGCAGCCGGCGCCGAAGACTGGAGGAGTCCTCTCTCCGCAGCTGGGGCCCTCGCTGCGGCAGCCGCTACCGGTGGCCAGGCGGTGTCAGCCCGTGCGGTGGCGGAGAGCGGTGGGGCAGGGAAGGACCGTGCCGGAGGCAGAGCTTGCAGGCAGCATGGCGGGGCTGCGGACCAGGTGGGGCTCAGGACTCCGGCTGCTGGTGCTGTCTGCGCTTGGCTTCTGCCTGATGCTGCAAGTCAGCGCCAAGAGGCCCCCTAAAATGCCCCCCTGTCCACCCACCTGCTCCTGCACCAGAGACACGGCCTTCTGCGTGGACTCTAAGGCAGTGCCCAGGAACCTGCCTGCGGAGGTCATCTCTCTGTGAGTGCCCAGCCCTGGCCCCAGGGGGTGGTGAGCTGAGAGGGGAGAGAAGGCAAGGACCACTCTGGGAGTTGATGGGGAGAACTCCACCCCCCTCTACAGAGTGTGGAGGCCAGGAGGACTCCAGGGGGTCCTCAAGACTGGGGACTCAAAGTATCAGCGGGGCAGGGAGGTCTGCAGTCAAGCAGGCTCAGCAGCCATGGCTGGGGAAAACAGACTTCACAGCCAAGAATGAATCATCCACACCAGTAGCATCAGTGAGAACTACTATGTGCAGGGCTCTGGACCTGTAGGGAGGGGGTTGTTTACCCCAGCATGTGAGCCCCTGAGCATGATGTCACACCAAGGGCAGAAAGGCTTCTAGCAGACATAGAGAGGGATTGAGCAGGGGGAGGGGTGGGAGCGAGATATACCCACACAACGCCCTGGCAGGGGGTGGATGCCTGCCACTGGTCTTGCCAGCCATTCTGCACCCAGCCAGCCAGCATGTTACTTGCAGCAGTGGCTTGTGGTCTTTGAGAGCACGGTGCCAAGCCCCACCTCCATCCTAGGGCCCTATCCCTCAACAGCACCCGGCACACTGTGGTGTTTGGGGGATTGTGAGAGTGTGGCTAATAGCACCTCTTTTGGCTGAGGGGGAAGCTGTCTGTGGCCATTGCTGCTCAGGGAGGCAGTAAGGGAGGGTAACGATGAAGGCAGGCAGTGAGAAGGGGAAGACAGCCCCAGGTGGAGGGTCAGGCTGCTGACACGGGCAGTTTCCAGGGCGAGTGCATCCAGAAGGCATTGCCCTGGCTACCGCTCCTGGGCTCAGCACAGTCCCTGCATACTCCCACAGCACTGACTCAGGTGTCCCCCCGCAGGACGCTGGCGAATGCTGCCTTCTCGGAGATCCAGGATGGAGCATTTTCCCACCTGCCTCTGCTGCAGTTCCTGTATGGACAGGGCCTTGTGGGAGGCGGGTGGTGGCTTGGGGAGGGGCAGTGGAAGGGAACAGACAGACCCTGGACTGGAGAGGATAGGTAGCCTTTGGAGAGCAGGACGCAGGTGTCCCTCCTCTGGCCCTGATGGCATATGCCACAAAAGTTGGAAAGCCTGGAGTCGGGAAGAGTGGAGAGAGCATTGGTTGGGGAGAAGGAGCGCAGGGGTTGCATGCAAAAGCCAAGAAGTAGGTATTGGGGGCCATTTAGGAATGGACTTGACTCCTCTAGAAACCCAAAGGAATTGAGTGCAATAACTTGGGCTGGTGCCAGAGGGTGGACACTGCAGGGGGTGACCCCGGGGTTTGAAGCAAGAGCTGGGAGCTGAACAGAGGGAAGACTAGAGGACCTAGAATTCTAAAAAGGGCTGTTTACATTTGAAGCCCTAGTCACAGGAGAGAGTACATTGAGTTACTCCACCTCTTTCTCACCATCAGTCCCGTAGGGACTGGGCAGAGCCTGGGTGAACATGGGAGACGGAACAGAGATGCCATGGGGAGGGACCTAGCTTGCCAGGAGAGTTCTTCTCTGCCTCTTTTTACCTTTGGACCCTGGGAGTATCTGGAACCAGAAAAGGCTCCTGCCTAGTCTTGTCTCCCAGCCTGCTCTAGGGTTCTCTGCTGGGGTCCTCAGGGTGGGAGGCAAGGCAGCTAGGCCTTGAGGAAGCCCAGGGGTGAGGCAGCAGGCACACCCTTGGAAGCTCTAATTCTGCCTTTGTCTCTCCAGGTTACTCAACTCCAACAAGTTTACGCTGATCGGGGACAATGCCTTCACAGGACTGTCACACCTGCAATATCTGTGTGTGGGAAGGAAAGGGGAAATGGGAAGTTGAAGGGAAGAAGGAGGAGGTCCTGGGTGTGCTGAAAGGGAGGTTGAATGAGAAAGGGTGGAGGGTGAAAGCCCGTGCACCCTCTGACTGCATTTTCCCACCTGCCTCTGCTGCAGTTCCTGTATGGACAGGGCCTTGTGGGAGGCGGGTGGACCCTCTGACTGCAGAACTTGAACAGAGCAGTGGCATTTCATCCACTTCGCTGCCTAAGGCATCCTGCCCGATGCCCTGTCTCTAGATTTGGAATGAAGGCCTGTCTGAGGGCCATGGGCTGGAATCTAGTCATGGTATAGGGAAATAGGTGTGTGGGGGTGGGGTGCAGGGTAGGGAGTCCTGGGATCCTGAGTGGTGGCTGAGACCATTCTCATTTCCTCAGCTTCATTGAGAACAATGACATCTGGGCACTATCCAAGTTTACCTTCAGAGGACTCAAGTCTTTAACACACCTGTGAGTACATTCCACTCGTATGTTCATTCACTGGACCAAAGCCTCACTCCATCACACCTCCACCCACCTGCATCCCTGTCTCTTGTGACCTTTGGGCTTGGCCACAATCTTCAGGTGACCCATGGGTCTCTCTTGCAGCTCACTGGCCAACAATAACCTGCAGACACTGCCTAGAGACATCTTTCGGCCACTGGACATCCTGAGCGACTTGTAAGGCCTGAGTCCTAGCTCTTTGGACAGTGCCACAGAGGGACCTCTCCCGGAGGGAGTGGTATGGGAGCCAGGGTTGGGAAGATCATTAAGTCTTGAGAGGCTAGAAGGGTTTGGTTTTGGGGTGGGGTGCTTCTAAGAATGCTAGGTAGAATTATATCTAGATAGGTAGCCTTCCAAGTTGGGATTCCTCAAGGCATCTGTGGGCCCTCTTAAAATGCACACGAGGCATTATGTGTATGCTTTTTAAACATGTGATTTCTAAATGTATGTTTGGTTTGAATCTACATTAAAGTCTGATAGTATAGCTACAGTCATTGATCAGCATTTATATAAGAGATCAAAAGCCCTGGACTGTGGAAGGCTGGGAGCGGGGTGAGATACAGGGTTGAGCAGGTTATACACTGCAAAAGGCACCCGGTGAAGGAGACAAATAGGGGCTGAATTCAGCCCTCACTCCGATGGCCAAGTGTGCGTCCACAAGGCTGCATCCACCCCAAGGGGAAACGTTCTCTAACGGGCCCAAAGATGCCATGGGAGCAGCCAGCAGCAGCCTTGACAATATCTGCTTCTGAAACCTTGAGGGCCTGGGTGTGCTGAGCAGTTGAGAGCCTCCCTCTCTGTGTCATCTCCCCTGCCCTCATGATCAGGGACCTGAGAGGCAACTCACTCAACTGTGACTGCAAGGTGAAGTGGCTAGTGGAGTGGCTGGCACACACCAACACCACTGTGGCCCCCATTTATTGCGCCAGCCCACCCCGCTTCCAAGAGCACAAGGTGCAGGATTTGCCGTTGCAGGAGTTCGACTGCATCACTACCGGTATGAGATGCTTTTGCCTTGGCCTCAGGCTGGGCTTCCCCAAGGCAGCTACACAGGCATTGCCTGGACACGCCCCCCCAGCCCCCTGCCTTGCCTGCTAAACAACCTTTATCATCCAACAGAATCTTACTCTTCTCCCTTATCACCACCCTCCATCCCTGCAGATTTTGTGCTGTACCAGACCCTGTCTTTCCCAGCGGTGTCAGCGGAGCCCTTTCTTTACTCCAGTGACCTCTATGTGGCTCTGGCCCAGCCAGGTGCCAGTGCTTGCACTGTCCTCAAGTGGGACTATGTTGAACGGCAGCTTCGAGATTATGATAGAATCCCAGGTACTTGTGCCCAGCCTGGCTGTGCTGGCCCCAGCAAGGGAGAGCGGGAGTAGGGTGGCAGGCAAGTGGGGTGGGGTGTTTATTGTTCTAATCCACTGAGTTCCTGTAGGGCAGGGGTCTCAAACTTGTGGCCCGCGGGCCGCATGCAGCCCGCCGAACAATTTTGTGCGGCCCGCAGACTAATCCATGAAGTTCAAAATATTTTGGATAAAATTAAGTAAGCCTAGGGGCCTACTTGTATTTTTCATTTCTCTAGCATCCTAGCTAGATATTAGCTTAGTTAACAGCAGTTGTGATGCGAACTACAGTTTCTGGTCGTTTTGTGACACTGAGTAAACTGCATGTACGATTGTGCTTGTTGTACTGATTTTTTTTTGTTTTCAACTGCAGTGAGAAAAGTGTTGTGTAACAGTTGCCTTTTGTAGACCTAGTGCGGCCCGCCGAACGGCTGTGATCTTGTTCTGCGGCCCACATGCTGAGTTGAGTTTGAGACCCCTGCTGTAGGGGGAGAGATAGATGAAACATGGTCTCGGTTTGTAAGAATGTTCTAGTCTTTAGATGGAGGCCAATATAGACACAGATAACATCCATATAATACGTCAGTGCTTGGGGGGAAATATGAACATGATGTACTGGAAACACAAGAAAGAGGGCAATCAAGGAAGGTTTCCTGGTGGAGGAGATGCCTACACTGAGTCTTGAAGGATGAAGGAGGAGAAGGAGTCAGAGGTAATGCCCAGGTTCTGGCTTCAGTAACTGGGTAGTGATAGTGAACTGAAAAAGAGGAGATAGGAGGAGATACTGAGTTTAAACTGAGTCTAGAAGGCTGAGAAACTTAGCAAGGAGAAAAATGTCCCTGATGTTCTGGCAGAGGGAACAGCATGAGCAAAGTCAAGAAGGTGTGCAACAGCTTATTGTATGAGTGTAAGCACATGTATAAAATAACCAGTTTATATGACTATACAGGATAAGGTTCAAGGAGGACAGTGGCAGGCTCAAGAAAGTTGAGGACCAGGCCATTGACAAACTTTGAGAAAGTGTGTTAGCCAATCCAATCTATATTTAGACAACTCTCTTTATGAGCTTTGTGGAGAGTGGCTAGGTATGGGGCAAGACATGTGGGCAGACTAATGGGGGTCAGCTGGAGCCTGGACTGAGGCAGCAGTGGTGAGGATTGAACTGACACAAAAGGAAACAAGAAATTTAAATCAACCTATATCTATGAAAGAACTTGAAGTCATTATTAAGAAAAACCCGTTGTCTCAACACAAACTCCAGATCCAGATGGTTTCTCTGATTCTAGCAAACACCTAAAAAAAGAAATAACACCGATCTTACACAAACTGGACTAGAAAACAGAAGGGAGGGTGGATAGGACCTGGGGACTGATCAGCTGTGGGTAAGTGAGGGACAAGGAGGTGTTGGGGGTGGCTCCTAGGTTTCTGGACAGGGTGATTAGGTGGAACCACCAATTGACATCAAGAACAGAGGAGGAGGGGGAGGAGCAGGTTTGGGGGTAGATGTGGAGCTCAGTTCTGGCCAGCTGTAGTTTGAGGTGCTTGGTGGTGTTTGGGCAAGGAGAGTTTGAGCTGAGTTGGCTCAGGACCTGGGTGATCAGGAGCTGCTGGTGGGGACAGACCAAGGCTGCGGAGGTACTTGGGCAGTGACTGACAAAGCTTGAGACTCAGCCTGGGCTTCCCTTAGGAAGAGGTAGGGTGACAAAGGGAAGGAGGGTGCATGAAGGCGATGACTAGAAACACCAGGGCAGGTAAGGAGTGTGGCCCCATATGCTTTAGGTGCCTGGGAACGGGTCAGATCAGTCTGGCCAAGCACAAGTACATTTGAGCCTTTCAAAAGTGAAAGTTCTAAGGAGAATGTGTCTTCATACACAACTCCGCAGACATCAGGCTGTCATTTGGCACCTAGTCGTGGACAAGCTCAGTTTCCCTCCTTCCTCTAACTGGCCACTTGCCAGTAGGTAGCTTTGGGTGAGTCACTTATACACTAAGCCTCAGTTTTTTTCTGTATGAAATGGCAAAATAATAGGGTGCATTTCAGAGTGATTAATTAGGACAATGTGTTCATACTTAGCACAGTGACTGCACACGATATAAATTTAATAACTGACACTATGGTTAAACAGTCAGTATTGAGGGGCACCTCTTTTGTGCTTAGTGTGAGCTTATATTAGAACCTGGGTACAAGGGTGGATAGAGGGTGATGCTGAGACTAATTATTAGCTGCTAAGCAATCACAGGAACCTCAGTGGTGAGGGGCTAGGGACCACTGTTAGCAGAGGGACTTGACCATTGCCCAGGGGCAGAGAGAACTTACCCTCTTTTCTGAGGCTGGGCAGGGGCACGAAGCTACCTGGGTTGCCTGATGCTGCTTCCCTACTTCCCGCAGCCCCCTCGGCCGTGCATTGCAAGCCCATGGTGGTGGATAGCCAGCTGTACGTGGTGGTGGCCCAGCTGTTTGGTGGTTCTTACATTTACCACTGGGACCCCAACACCACCCGCTTCACCAAGCTGCAGGACATCGATCCACAGCGTGTGCGCAAGCCCAACGACCTGGAGGCCTTTCGCATTGACGGTGACTGGTACTTTGCCGTGGCTGACAGCTCCAAGGCAGGTGCCACCAGCCTCTACCGCTGGCAGCAGAGTGGTTTCTACTCCCACCAGGCCCTGCACGCCTGGCACCGTGACACCGACCTGGAGTTTGTGGATGGTGAGGGCAAGCCTCGGCTGATTGTGTCGAGTAGCTCCCAGGCACCGGTTATCTACCAGTGGAGCCGCACCCAGAAGCAGTTTGTGGCCCAGGGTGAGGTGACTCAGGTGCCTGATGCCCAGGCTGTGAAACACTTCCGTGCGGGACGTGACAGCTACCTGTGCCTCAGCCGCTACATAGGGGACTCCAAGATCTTGCGCTGGGAGGGCACCCGCTTTTCCGAGGTGCAGGCCCTGCCCTCTCGGGGCTCACTGGCCCTGCAGCCCTTCCTTGTGGGTGGCCGCCGCTACCTGGCACTGGGCAGCGACTTCTCCTTCACCCAGATTTACCAGTGGGATGAAGGATGGCAAAAGTTCGTACGGTTCCAGGAGCTGGCTGTGCAGGCCCCTCGGGCCTTCTGCTACATGCCTGCTGGGGATGCCCAGCTGCTCCTGGCCCCCAGCTTCAAGGGACAGACACTGGTGTACCGGCATGTAGTGGTGGATCTCAGTGCCTAGAGCGGTGCCGAGGCCTCTGGACTGGAGGCTGAGGAGGATCCCCTGGGTGAGCAGTGTGCGTGCTGGTGTGAAGACATGTATAGCTAACTTCAGGCACACACAGTCCTGGTGAGCACGGGCACCATATGGACTGGCCCTGGGCGCCACTCGTCATAGGTGTAATCAGCATGAGAACTCATGTATGTACCAGTCAGCCCGGTGCCTGAGGCCCTCCCATCTGTGGACCCCACACCCACCTGCAGGCTCCCTCAATCTGCTGCCTCCCACAAGCTCTGGCTTAGGGAGGAGTGCTGGGAGGAAGGGTCTGGGCTGATCCTTCTGACCCTCTGGTCTCTCCTGTCGGTGCTCCAGGGGTCTGTTTAACCTGCTGTCACCCCACATTGCAGCCACGACTACATCATTCCTACTGCAGGCACACTCAGCCCCCTTTCGCTCTCCTGCATGCACATGCAGGACCTGGCGCACACCCTCAGTCACACGCACACACATCTGTCCATACCCCTGTTTCCTCATGTACACATGCAGGACCTGGCGCACACCCTCAGTCACACGCACACACATCTGTCCATACTCCTGTTTCCTCATGTACACATGCAGGACCTGGCGCACACCCTCAGTCACACGCACACACATCTGTCCATACCCCTGTTTCCTCATGTACACATGCAGGACCTGGTGCACACCCTCAGTCACACGCACACACATCTGTCCATACCCCTGTTTCCTCATGTACACATGCAGGACCTGGGGCACACCCTCAGTCACACGCACACACATCTTTCCATACCCCTGTTTCCTCATGTACCATGCAGGACCTGGCGCACACCTGCAGTCACACGCACACACATCTGTCCATACCCGTTTCCTCATGTACACATGCAGGATCTGGCGCACACCCTCAGTCACACGCACACACATCTGTCCATACCCCCGTTTCCTCATGTACACATGCAGGACCTGGCGCACACCCTCAGTCACACGCACACACATCTGTCCATACCCCTGTTTCCTCATGTACACATGCAGGATCTGGCGCACACCCTCAGTCACACGCACACACATCTGTCCATACCCCTGTTTCCTCATGTACACATGCAGGACCTGGCGCACACCCTCAGTCACACGCACACACATCTGTCCATACCCCTGTTTCCTCATGTACACATGCAGGTTCAGCTCTGCCAAATGGAGCCTCCCTCCACTACCTTGCCTCTCTTCTTGGAGGAGGTACATAGTACCCTGCTCATCCCTGATATGCCAACCCTGAAGCTGATAAGTATGGGAATGGTGGTGCCAACCTCTGGGCACCAGCTTGACCTCCTGGGGGCAAAGCGCCTCTGCCCAAAGCAATAACAATAGCCCTAGCAGACCCTGACTTCTTCCTTCCCAGTGCTGGCTTTGTTTTCTTCTCTGATCCATCACTCTAGACAGGAGACCACCCTGACAAAAGCCTTACTGCTTCTCTTTCCTGTAGCTGCTCCAGCCTTGGACCCTTGCCCCTACTTTCTGGTTCAGCCCCTCCTTTGGGATGTGGACCCTGAGCTGTGCAGGCTCCTCTGGCTAGGTTTAACAACTGGCCAGGCCAGGAACCCTGCAAGCACTTGAGTCATCTGGGCGGGTGCCAGGAGTAGAGGCGGGCTGGAGAGCATCTTGGGGGCGCTGGCACCCCTCCCACCCACAGATGCACACCCCAGGAGCCAGGCCTTTTAGAGCAGACCGAGTGGTAGAAGGGTGAGGGCCCTGTGGAATGGCACGTGGAGCCGAGCTTCTGCTGCCCTCTGCTGTGTGCTGGGGGTAGGCAGCTGTGAGGTAGCGGCTGGTGGAGAGAGCAAGGGGAGGGGAGGCTCTTCCCAGCGCTCACACTGAGAGGAGTTTCTGGTGGCAGGATGTGTGTGTGTATGAGGGGTCACTTGAGGGTAATGCTATAATTCACTTGCTTCAAATAAAAAGTTCCCACCCCACTGCTGGCTCTCAGGTGTCCAATGGCAATGGTCAGCGATACAATAGCTGTTTCATTAAGAACAGAGCCTGTTGTCTGTCCCTCCTGCACATAGGGGTTCAGCATCAGCTTTCAGACCCCATTCCTCCTTGCTCCCTTCCCTCCAAGGAATGAGGCACCTCAAAGGTCAGCTGGTGCAGGAATAGGGAGTTCATGGTGATGACGCTGAGGTGCTGGGTGAGTATGACTCGTCTCCATCACCTGGGGCTGACTCATGGCCCAAGTGTTCCTTCCTGGAGATTACAGTGTTGGGGCCACTGGATTCTGTCCTCTGTCAGGTCAATACCAATCAACATGGCCAAAGACAAGCTCAGCATCCCTCTCCTCCCACCCCCTTTGTGGGGCAAATGCCTGTCATCCCTGCCACTCTCTGCCTTGGGTGTGAGAGTTCAAGCAAGTGGACTGGTTTCCTGGAGCCTGAGCTGCTTCTGCAACACCGATGATCAGTCCTACTTTGTCAAATCCTGATTCTGCCACTTGCTAGCAGGGTGGCCTCAACCACAGCCACGTTGCTTAGCCCATTTGTATTTTATTTCTTATCTGTAAAGTGTGGAGTCATGATAGCAACCTGACAGGGTTCATGTGAGATTAAGTGCATTCAATATTTAGTCTATTAATATATGCACGGCCCTTCAAAGAGTGTGTCTGCCGCAGAAGTATGATTTTTATTGGTCTGTAAGGCTACGTGAGACATAGGTGCCTCAGAGAAGGCTGCTTGTGCGAGAGGAGAAGGGTAGCTTTTGGGGAGAACCAGCATCCTTGGTCTCAGTGCCCCTGTGCCCTATGTCTTACCTGTAGCCTCAGATATCCAGCCAATGCTGCCCTTGGTCACTCCTCACAATGGGGAATCTCATAGGTTATATGACTGGGTTTCCACCTCCTCAAACCAAATTCATGTGCTCTTGGCTTAGCAGGCTCCCTGCAGGTCCCCCAGTCCACTGTCTTGGGAATGTTTGTCCTGCTTTTTCATATGAGGAATGGGCCCTCACGCTGTGCCAGGGACAGGTTGCCAGGCAGAGTATGTTGTCTCCCAGACCCGTTGGCATTCTGTTGCCCTGTAGAAAGACAAACATCATTCTGACCATTGTCCCTACCCCCCACCCCAGGGCTCCTCCCAAGGATGGAGACACTTTTCTCCCTGAATGTCCAGCTTTCTACACCTGCCCTTGGGGTCATCTGTGTGTCCAGAGAGCTGCTTAGCAACCCAGTGTAACTGGGTGATTGTGTCAACAACTTAAGACCAAAGGCCGTGAGAGGCAGAATCCGGTCACTCTGCCAAAATGCAGGAGGGGGTCTCCCCAGCTGCCAGCCTCATGCCGCCCCATGCTGAGCCTTGCTCTCAGCAGTAGCCTTCTCACACCTTGTCCCTTAGCTTTCCCAAGCACAGTTATCAGGACCAGGAGTCTCCATGTAAGAGACCGTCCCAGCTCGCAGGCTTAGAGTGGGCAAAGGTGAGCTCTTCCCCAGAGAATGGGGGTACAGAGAAACCTACTGAAGTCACATGCATGGCTCTGGAAGGCAGCTGGTGGAGAGAAAGCTGTTCTTCCATAGGTACCAGAGAACCTGAGATTCACGTGGCCACAGTCAGCCCAGGCACCCTTACCTCCCAAAGCATGGACCTCTCTTCCCTCTTCTTTAACCCTCGGCCCCACCTTGCACTTCCTGAGCTGTCCCCTAATGACTCAGTCACATCCTTCTTCTCCAAGTTCTGTGCCTAGAGCTGGATTGTGGGAGACTAGTCCTTCGTGCTTTTTGTTCACCCACTGCAGGGTGGGAGCTAGGCCCAGGGTGAGGGGGTGGTTAGGGAGGAGAGGCAGCAGGGCCTCGAGGGAGCTTCTCCTGGGGTTGGTTTCACTGCTAGCTCTCACACTCAGCAACATCAATAAAAATGATGATAATAATTAAGCATAATCACAATACGTTTTTATTTATTCCCTAGAAGCCTCCTTTCCCCGGCCCCCATTATTACCTATTTCATCCTTTTGAGGGTTGGTGGGCGTTAAATGTGGCTCTAATAAAAAGTAATAACTGCCCATTTCCCACCCCCACAATGCTGTCAGCCTCTCCTCAGCCCTGGGAGGCAGCTGGAGGCCGGGCGTGTGGGAGGGTGCTGGGCAGTGCATTCTCAGAGCCTGCAGGGAGACTAAGCAGGAGAGGCACACAGAAGGCAAGCCTAGGTGAGAAGCTGCAGAAGCAGCAGGGCTTGCCTTCCCTTCTGAGCCTCCCACCTTCTCCCCCAGAGGAGCATCTTCATTCCCTGTCCCCTTATGATGCCACCTCAGAAGACTGACCAAGCCAAGTTGGGCAAGTAACTTTTCATCATCACTGAGAGTATTTTCTAAATGGTTAAAAAAAGAAAAAGATCTTTGTAAAGATTAAGACCCTGCACATAAAAATGCACTACAAAATGGCAATAGGTGATATTATTAAGCTCTAGGTGATATTTGTGTTCTTGGCTTAAGGGAATAGGTGGAATTTCAAACTTCTGGAGAAGAAGGTATGTGGGCTTTGGGTCCTCCCCAGAATCTCTCAAATCCTCGAGGTCAGCCTGCCCAGCGCTGTGGGCTCCCGAAGCCCGCTCTTCCCGGTAGGAGGACGGCGGGTGATGAGTCCCTCTGGTTCCCTCTGCCCGTTTTCTGCCTGCTTTCCCTCTAGTCAGCTCGGTATCTTTGAGGCCTTCTTGAGCTCTTGATCCAGTGGAGTATGATCCGATATGCTGGCGCTCGGCCGAGCCTCCCTTCCAGCTTTTGCCTGAAGTAGGGAAACCCACTCATGTGGTGCCCGTTCCACAGAGGGGAAAATGAGGCAAAGGGGGCAGTTAGTGATGAGCCCTGGAAACTCTGAGATCCAAATCTCCTCCCGCCCCCCCCCCCCCCCCCCCCCCCCCCCCCCCCGTCGCTTCCCGGCCTCCTAATCTTTCCAATTGGGACAGGCGTTCAATCAAAAGACCCACCCGCAAGTCAGAGAAGCACCGCCTTTTTTTTTTTTTTTTTTTTTTTTTTTTTTTTTTCTGAAGTTGGAAACGGGGAGGCAGTCAGATAGACTCCTGCATGCGCCCAACCTGGAACCACCCGGCACGCCCACCAGGGGGCGACGCTCTGCTCATCTGGGGCATTGCTCTGTTGCAACCAGAGCCATTCTAGCGCCTGAGGCAGAGGCCATAGAGCAGGGGTCCCCAAACTTTTTACACAGGGGGCCAGTTCACTGTCCCTCAGACCGTTGGAGGGCCGGACTATATAAAAAAACTATGAACAAATCCCTATGCACACTGCACATATCTTATTTTAAAGTAAAAAAAAAAAAGGGGAACAAATACAATATTTAAAATAAAAAACAAGTAAATTTAAATAAAAAAACTGACCAGTATTTCAATGGGAACTATGGGCCTGCTTTTGGCTAATGAGATGGTCAATGTGCTCCTTTCATTGACCACCAATGAAAGAGGTGCCCCTTCCGGAAGTGCAGCGGGGGCCGGATAAATGGCCTCAGGGGGCTGCATGTGGCCCGCGGGCCGTAGTTTGGGGACCCCTGCCATAGAGCCATCCTCAGCGCCTGGGCCAACTTTGCTCCAATGGAGCCTTGGCTGCGGGAAGGGAAGAGAGAGACAGAGAGGAAGGAGAGGGGGAGGGGTGGAGAAGCAGCCAGGAATCAAACCCGGGACTTCCGCAGGCCAGGCCGACGCTCTACCACTGAGCAAACCGACCAGCGCCGAAGCACCGCCTTTTAAGGTGCGGACGACTCGCCTCCCGGACCTCGCCCCGCCCCTCAGCGCCGCACTGCGCCTGCGCCGCGCTCCGGAGGCCTGGGGTTGGGCAGATCCCAGTTCCGTGCAACTTTCAAGTGAGTTGCAAACTCCGCCCCTAGCTGGTTCCGGCGGCCTGGCGTCCAGTGACCTGAAGACTGGCACGAACCAAGGCCACGACGTGCCACCCGCGGCCCGGGATGCGCAGCGCCACCGCGGCGAGGGCCGAACTCCTGGTCCTCCGCGGCAGGAAGTGCAGGTCGGAGCCCTAACTGCCGGGCAGCGCGGCGTTACGGAAGAGCGCTCCTCCAGCGCTCCCGGTCCTCGCGCCAGCCGGCTGGTCTCCTCGCGCTGTGGAGTTAGGGGGTCGCGGGCTCTGCCTCCGCCAAGGGGCAGTACGAACGCCCATCTGGTTCCCGCACCTCCGCCTAGTGCCCCATTCCAGCCACGCGTGAGCGTCTCCCTGGGCATCTTGGTGGTCTCCCTTCGCCCCCGAGGCTGCAGGATGATGTCCTGGATGATCTGTCGCTTGGTGGTGTGAGTATGGCCGCTCTCACACCCACTCATCCCAGTTGCCAGCCCGCCCCTGGAGTGGAACCTGGGACCGTCTGGTGGGAAAGGGGACTTTCTGAGCTCCGTCAAACCAACCCCCTCAACACTTACCACAATGGTTAACGGATCTGCGGGCCTGCACGCGGCATGGGCCCCCAAACGCAGTGTCGGGCCCCGCGGGCCTGTCGCCCCATCCCCTAGGTTCCTTGGCTGATAGCGACCCCTCCTGCACTCACGCACACTGCAGACAGGTGCGTGGGGTGGAGGACCACAGGCTGGCCCTAAGGGCCTTGGCAAACACGAGGTGTTGTGGCATGTTGTAGGTGGAGAATCCAGGTGCCTGCTTCCCATCTGAGCAGTCACATGACTCACCATCCTGGCTTCACCTGCCTACTCTGTCCTACTCATCACCTTTCAATATTTCAGTACCTGGCTTGACTACCCCTGTCTGAAGCCTGGCAATGGCAAGTCTGGTGGCCCTGGGCCTGATTACATTTTCTTGGGAGGGGACAGCTTGGTGCTCTCACCAGCTCAGAAGCTTGCCTCCCACCCACCTTGCTCAGTGGCTGTGTGTGCCTATGCACCCATAGTCCCTGTGCAGGCCTGGACAGGCTTGGGATGTTTGTAAACAGCAGGGTGGAGGCAGCCTCCAGGGCACTGAGTCAGATGCAGTTTGTGCCAGCCAAGCAGGAAGAACAGGGTAGGCACTATCACCTTGAACCCGTGGGGGAGGTGGCCATCTCTATGGGGCAGGGCATGGTGACCCTCACACTCCCCTCCCTCTGCTTTTTCGTTGCTCTTCCAGGCTGGTGTTTGGGATGCTGTACCCAGCTTATGCTTCCTATAAAGCTGTGAAGACCAAGGACATTCGTGAATATGTGAGTGTGGTGGTTGGCTCCATTGGGGTGGGATGACAGCCTTGGGGGGTATGGTAGGATTTGGGGCACTGGGTAGAATGTGAATGAACCCCCCTCCTCCAGGGGAAAAATCAGCTGGATCCTGAGCAGAGTGAGTGTGAATGGAGGATGAGCTATGGAGGTACCTGTGTAGGAGCATGTGGTTGAAACCCACTGGGGCTGGGTACAGGAATGAGTGGCAGTTTCTCAGAGGCAGTTCTCTAGGGCTGTCCAGGTGCCAGGGGAATGCAGTGAGACAGGCTCTCTGGCATCTCAGGGCTGGGTCAGACCAGGACAGGGAAGTTGGCTCTGCAGGTTTAGCCACTGGCCTCTGACCTCTCTGCCCCCTCACCCTCAGGTCCGGTGGATGATGTACTGGATCGTCTTTGCGCTCTTCATGGTGGTGGAGACTTTCACAGACATCTTTATTTCCTGGTATGGGTGCAGGGCTCTGTGGGCCACGGGAGGGAATGTCCTACCCTCAAACTGGCTCTCTGACTGCCCTTGCCCTTGCACTCTTGACAGGTTCCCTTTCTACTATGAGATCAAGATGGCCTTTGTGCTATGGCTGCTCTCACCCCACACCAAAGGGGCCAGCCTGCTTTACCGCAAGTTCATCCACCCATCCTTGTCCCACCATGAGAAGGTAACCCAGGGGAAGGCAGGGAGGGAAGCACGGGTGTGAGGGAAAGGGCCCTGGACTCAGAGTTCAGAACACTGGGGGATACCTGGGTTCTAATCCTACTCTGGGGACTCTGACAGAGCCTAGCCTTCTTCCTCTTACGGGATAATCAAATGGAGGCAACATATGAATGGCCTTTTGAAAGTGTGAAAAGTCAGCTGGAAGTTGGTTTGGGGATGGGAGGGGGAGGCTGGGGCATGGCTGTTCACTGAGGTGTGGGACTGGGTGGGTGAGTGAGGAGCCATGCTCTTGGTGTGGTTGCCAACCCACTGCGGATAAGGGTAGGCTGGGAGGTGTGGCACCCAATGACTTCTATAGGTCTGTGCAGGAGGAGTGACTTGGACTGTCCCCTGAGCTTTCTGTGCCCTGGTCCATAGGAGATCGACGTCTACATTGTGCAGGCCAAGGAGCGCAGCTACGAAACAATGCTCAGCTTTGGGAAGCGGGGCCTCAACATTGCTGCTACAGCCGCCATGCAGGCTGCCACCAAGGTACCCTGAGCCCCAGCCCTCCATCCGATCCCCACCGCCACCCCAGTGCCTTTTGGGCAAGTCCAGCTCTCTGTCAGTGAGCCGAGAGATAACAGCTGTCCATTCCAGGGAACATGGGTGAGAGGTGACAGGTGGGGTGTTGGCAGGAGCATGGAGCTGGCTTTGACACTGACTGTGAGCAGCTGCTCCTGCTGTATGGGCTTTAGTTTCCTGTTGAGGCCACAAAAATCTGGGACTAGAAGGTTGCTGAGTCACGTTCATTTGTGAGGCCTTTGCCCAAGTGATTACCTGCCCGTTAGCCCTTGACTTCTCTGAGCTGCCCTGGCTAAGGCTTCTTCCTGCTAGGAGTCCTGCCTCCTCCTACAGGTGCTACAAGGCTCCCCCTTCCTTGCAGGGTCAGGGTGCGCTGGCTGGAAGGCTGCGCAGCTTCTCCATGCAGGACCTGCGCTCCATTCCCGACACCGCTGCCCCCACCTACCAGGACCCCCTCTACTTGGAGGACCAGATGCCCTGCCACAGACCACCAATCGGTGAGTGGGCACAGGGACCCAGTACTTCCCAAGAGGACTGGCTTCTTTCATGCAAGCTGTGGCTTCCCCCAGGGCTTAGCCCCCGGCTTTCAGACTGGCCTTCCTCTTCTCCACGCAGGGTACAGAGCACGGGGCCCTCAGGACACTGACACTGAGGATGAGTGTTGGTCAGATACAGAGGTAGTGCCCCGATCACCACCCCGGTCCCGAGAGAAGCATCTGAGCCGCAGCCAGAGCCTGCGTGTGGTCAAGAGGAAACCGCTGGTGCGAGAGGTCGGTGGCAAAAAAGGCAGAAGGGAGGTGGGCAGTGTGGCACTTTAGCCTAGACCTCTCATGGTGTGCCTACTCTCTCTCCCACAGCGCACCTCAGCTTCCCTGAAGGTTCGGACAAGGAAAAAGACTGTGCCCTCAGACATGGGCAGCTAGGTCTGCAGAGCCTGCCCAGTTTTACCTTGTGCCCTGCAGGGTGCTGGGGGCGTTTGGAGAGGCCCTCTTGCTGCACTAGCTGCCCAGGCTCTGCCCTCCTTGCTCTTGCTGTCAGTTAAGGGCCCCTTAACCTGCAGGTGCCACCAGGGCTATGCACAGGGATGACCTGAAATGTACCAAAGCCAGCTGGGCCCAGGGTTCTATTTATTGTCTTTTTCATGCCTCTGCATTCTCAGGGATGGGACCAGAGCCCTCCTCAAATCCCTGCGAGTGAAACCAAAGCCCACCTAGATGTGTTTATTCCTTCCTGTCCTTCAAAGTACTTGACAGCCTTCTGCAAGGCCTTGTGTGTGTTTCCTGGTTGTGTGTTTTGTGTTGGTGAATGAGGCCAGGTTTGTGCAAGTTTTGATAAATAAATACATTGAAGTGTTCTGTTTTTCCTGGTTTTTAGCCCCAGCCCTCACAGCACACATTAAACAGCTTAGAATGGGGGCTGAAAGACAGACAGTCAAAGGGGCCCAGTCTTTTGGGGGAGACAACCATTGACAAATAACTGTGATGTGGCAAGTGCTGTCACAGAAAACTTCTGAGGACCCTAGAGAACATACAGGAGACTGGGGGACTAGCTCTGAGAGGTCAGAGCCTAAGAAGACTGGTCAAGAGGAAGTGGGACTGGCCTTTCCCTGAAGGTGCACTGTATGGCAGGTAGAGAAACCAGGGGGAGCATAGGTGTGGAGGGGGTTTGGGGAGCACAGTGTTCCCATGGGAATTAGCTGGAGCTATGCACAGAATACACCTGGTAAGTCTCACTTCTTCCAGGCGCTTGCTGGGGGTCTCTAGAAGCTGAGTGGCATTGAATTTCTATAAACACTCAGGTAACATGGGAAACATTGCACCTCCGCAGACTGGCCGCGAGGGGGCAGCAGCTGCCAGGGTCTGGGCTGCCCCCAGCTTCCAGGTCAAGGAGGGTGGGGCTCAGAGAGAGGATGGCCAGAGCCATGCCCTGCAGGGACCTGGTCGCTGGTTGGCTGGAGGGACCATGCAGAACTCTGCCCTGGCTTTCGATGGCCCTCCCTGCTGTTCATGGTCATTGGTCCTCAGCCTGCCCCATCCATAGCGTCGCTGATGTTGTCCAGCCACTCAGGCTCTGTGCCTGGGCTTGCTCCACTCCATCTCCTACCCTAGTCCTGGGGCAGCCAGTCAGGCTCTGCCCTCTCCTGCCCCTGGATGCTGGTCTCTGCAATGCCCCGCTCCCACCCCCATGTCTGCTTTTCTTTTCCTCTTTTGATTAAGCAAAGAAATAGGTAAGAGTGTTGAGTGGGAAGAGGGGAGGTAGGGTGGTAACCCAGAGTGATCTGAGGAGTGTGGATTAATTCTTGGTGTGGGATTATCCAGGTTTTATTTGGGGGAGGCACTTAATCTGTGGGGGTGGAGTTTAGCTCCTCACATCTTGGTGTTCAGTGACTTCCTATCTTGGCGTTCCTTTGCATTATGCCTTATCTCTTCATTTATTCATTAAAAAAAAAAATTCACTGAGCATTTACCAGATACCAGGCATATTGCCAGATACTGGGGATGCAAAGTCTAGTACTGGCTCGCACCTGAAGTGTGACCACCCCAGCAGGTGCTGCTCTAAGCCCCTGATAAACTAATTTAGTCCTCACAGTAATCTCACGAGGTATGTACTATTGTTATAATCTCCATTTTACAAATAGGAAACCATGCATTTAGAGGGCAAGTAATTTGCCTGCAGTCACACAGCCAGTAAGTGGCAGAATTGGGCTTTGAACCAGGCAGTCTGACTCCAGAGTCAGTGTACTTAAATACTATGTAGGACTAAAGTAAATGAGATGTTTCTTGCCTGGGAGGCAAGGAGGAGACTAGGATGTATCGAGCATTGGTGTGCACATGACCTCGTTCTGGGCACTTGACAGAGATGATTTCCTTGAATCCTCCCTACAAGCCTGAAGTAGTAGGTTATGCCCATCTTACAAATGGAGAAACCAAGACTCAGAAAAGTGAAGCACCTGCCCGTGGGTGGGAGTCCCATCTCCTGATGCTAGCCTGCCAGAAGTGGCCTTGGTAGAGGGAGAATGGCAGGACCCACACCCCTGAACTGAGGGAACAGAACAGAAGAGCGTGTGGTGAACAGCAAAATTAAGCAAAAACTCCAAGGGAAATGGAACAGGGTTGGGGGGGCGTCTGAACTTGTGGGATGTGAGGGTGCTTTCAGGGGAGCTGGGCTGCCCCTGCCTTCATTCCTAGGATGGGGCCTTAGAGTGAGCAGCAGAGTCACTTGTACCCCTGGGTGAATTGGTGACACTGTCTCAGGTCCGTGGTCCCCACCTTAACCCACAGCCTCCTCCCTGGCCCTGTGGCCCCACAGCTCCTGCCGGCAGCCGTGCTGCTCCTATTTCTGTCTCCTGGGCATGTCACATTCTTTCCAGCATCAGCCCCCAGGCCTGTGCTTCAGCTGGGCGAATCTCTGGCCCTCCAAACAGCCTTTTTTCCTCCCCGGCCTATCATGACCTTCCTTTTCCAAGAAGCCTTTCCTGACTTGCAAATCCCTCCTCCAGCTCCCAAGGTTCCTGATCTCTGGTCTGCTCATCCCATCCTAGGCACAGGCTGTCGTGGGCTGTGCTGGTGTGCTTGTCACTCTCCCCTGCCCTCCCTTCCCAGCTGGCCTCCGACACCCGTATTGCTTCATGTTCCCTACCTCTTTCAACCTGGATTGTTACATGGCTCCATGCTGTTCCCCTAACATGCTCTTCCTCCCTAACCCCACTCAGTCTTACTGCTATTTGCCCTTTGAAGCGCTCAGATCTCACCTTCCTCAGGAAGCCCTCTGTGGGCACTCCCCCTGCCCCCTTGGAGTTGAGTGCTCATCCTGACCCCACCATCTCTGGTCTTGTATTGACTTCCGTTTTTGCCTTGAGCACATTTTATTTTCTTCCCCACTGCATTGTGACTTCATAAAGAACAGACCAGCATCTTATTCACTTTTGTATCCCAGGAACAAATGGTATTTTAGCCAAAGTGAAATATTGTCATTCACCTGAAGGCCCACTTATTCTCTGTTGTCTGAGCTTAAGTGTCACCTTCTCTGTGTAGCTCCCCCAACTTTCCCAAGAGCAACTTGTAATCATTAACACAACCACCGACCGACTCCAGTGGTCACCATGAGTTCTTAGCACAGGGCTTGACACCTAGGGGCCTCAGCGAATGTTTGCTGGGAAAGGGGCATGTGACTGACTGAGAACAAGCTCCTCAAGTGTGAGGATGGCCTTGCTTTCATCTTTATGCCCAACATCTCCTTGGTGCCCATCACAGAGTCTTGAAAATGGCAGGGTCTTGGTCTTGGCCCTGGCAGGGTGGCTCAGAGGGTAAAGAGCTGTCCCGGTGCACTGAGGTCACAGGTTCAATCCCCAGACAGGGTACGTACGAGAAGCAATCAATGAGTACACACTAAATGGAAAACTAAGTGGAACAGTGAGTTGATGCTTCTCTCTCTCAAACCAATGGAAAAGTTAAAAAAAGAAAAAAGAGAGAAAATGCCAGGGTCTCTGTGATGCATGTTTGGCAGCTGCAGTTGTGTGGGTCCCAAGACATCTTGGGACTGAGGGGGAGGGGTAAAGAGAACCCCAGGTTCTGGGGCACTTCTGGCCAAGCACACAAGTGCTCCTAAGACTGGGGCATTGGGTGTGGGCTGGACTTCCCTCAGAGCCCGCCCTGTTTCCTCTGAGCATCTCGGTAGACTGCCAGCAGTGACTTCTTCCACTTGGGGTTCCTGGCCATCTCTAGCCTGGCCCCTAGGGAAAGGCTAGGCTGTGCTGGCCTCCCCAAGACTTGCAGCCTTCCATGTCTATCAGGATTAGGATTGGGTTGACCTTTCAACTGGCCTGAAGCACGATGTGCCAGGCTTCATGCCGGGCACCAGCTGGGAGGAGGAAGCGGCAGAGTTCAGCCCCTTCAAAAATACATACCTCTGCTAGGCCAGGTACCAGCCCCGCCTGATTTGTGCCCTGGTCTTACTCCTTGGCCTGCCCGTCCACCTTGCCTGCCTGTGATGGCCTCCTCCACTGCCTCCAAGTCCCTGGTGCAGGTGGTCCTCCCTCCCCTCCTCCCCACTGCTCCAACAGCCCTTCCACCTTTCAGGTGGCCCCTCTATCTCCCTGCCTCTCAGCCCCTCTCTCTGCTGTAGCACCCCGCTTGTCCAGGTCCCCCTTCCGCGACTCTGGCTCCACTGCTGTATTTTTAGCTGCCCCTCTAGGTGGTGGCAGCATAGTTAGAGTTAGCCCCTTCTTTCAGCACACCCTGGGCTTGGGAGTTGATTAGTGGCATCTCCCGGATTAGTGGCAGCTTGGCCTGACTCTCCGGGGCTCCTTCCCCCGCCCCCGCCTGCTGCCCTCCCCTGGGCAGGGAGCTACTCTACCAGAGGGGCACTGTGCTTGCCCAGGTAAGGGACTCTTGGGACAGCGTGAGAGCAGCTGGCTCATGAGTTCTGCTGCGCTTGTGAGCATGAATGTCTGTCTCAGTGTGGGGAGTCCTGGCTGGCACTGCCCCACCTTTGAGAGGGTCAAGGAGATGAGCACTCTGGTCCTTGCCCTTGGTTCCCTGTCCAGTACCACGGACTGCGATGCCCAATAGCTGGGTAAGGGGCAGAAGCCAGGTGAGAGGATGATGCCTGCTACCCAAGATATCCTGGGGGCTGGAGCTGGAGTTGCTGGTGGAAGGTCTTGGGGTAGGGCGGAATGAGGTAGCTTTCTCTGCCAGGTGATAAGATTGCCCTGAGGGGAGGTGGGGGAAGGGAGAGGGATGTTGGGGAGGCAAAGACTGAGAAGAGGAATTAGGTCAGGGATGTGGGTGGGTGGGTGTGAGGGGACACCGGCATCTATCTGCTGCAGAGCTTCCTCCTGGTTCTGAAAGCATCTCCACACTTCCCTTCCTCTCCCCTCCCCCCAGGTCCGGGGAGAATTTGCCCCGGTATTCCCCCTCCCCCATGCCCCCGCCCCAGGCGTTGCCACAGGGGTTGGGGGTGGGGTGGGGGGAAGCCAGCCTCAGCTGTCAGAAGGATGGAGGGGCTGGGGAAGTAGGGCTAGGTGCCCAGACGGCCGCGTGTGTGGGAGGGGATGTCCTCAGATGCCCTCCACCCGGCGGCAGTCCCCGCTCTGACGTGGGTACCCCCCCCTCTCCCCTCCCGGATTAGTGGCAGCTTGGCCTGACTCTCCGGGGCTCCTTCCCCCGCCCCCGCCTGCTGCCCTCCCCTGGGCAGGGGGCTACTCTGCCAGAGGGGCACTGTGCTTGCCCAGGTAAGGGACTCTTGGGACAGCGTGAGAGCAGCTGGCTCATGAGTCCTGCTGCGCTTGTGAGCATGAATGTCTGTTTCAGTGTGTGTGTGTGCCTGTCAGTGTGTGAGGGGTTGCTGTGAGCCGGGTGGGCCCACGCGTGTCTGGGGGTGCTGGTCAGCTTGCCTTTGTCCACGAATCCAGCACTGTGTTCACGCATTGTGTGGCTTTCCTTCTGTGTTTGTGTCTTTTGTGTGTCTCCTCAGCTCTGCTCTGTCCTCAGGCTCAGAGGAGCCGGCTACCAGGGCTCTGTGGGCCTGTGGCATGGGCTGTGGAGCAGGATGGGGAGCTGGCCAAGGGTGGGAAGGGGCTCCTCCTCCCCCCCACCCCATGACCCCTGGGCATTTCAAGAGCCTGTCCTGAAAGGCTGGGGGTCTAATCCAGAGAATGACCTGACAAAGCAGACATGGCAACTGGGGTGGGGTGGAGGGAGGTGTCTGTCCCTGCTCCCCTGGGAGAGTCCCCATCCCTTTTGGGGATGACAGAGACAGGCCCTTAGGGCCCCTGACAACCCAGGCTCTCACCCTGCCCTGCCCAGCCTCTTCTAGGTCCTGAGCCACAGGAATCCCCCCCCCCCCACAAGCTGCTGCCAGAGGATGCAGATGGGGACCACAGGCACACCCCAGGCCCAGCTGCACCTGGAGCTACCTTGGGAGTGGGAGGCTGGGTCTTGGGGTCTTGGGATTGCAGTCTGAGGTAGACCCTCCACAATCATTGCCCCTGGCACACTCAGGTCTGGCCACCCCTCAGGGGAACTGGGGGGAGGAAGGGAGTGTTAATAACTCAGTCAAGTAAACAACCCCTACCAGCTTGCCCAGCCACAGAACTGGTCTCTGGGGGGAGGCGAAGGGGCAGAAGGAATCCATGCCAACCTGACCCAAGTCCTGCCTAGGGCCAGCCCCTTCAGGCCTCCTCTCCTCCTGACCCCTCTTCTTCCCCTCAGCTGGTGAAAGGACCCCCTGCTTCCCCTCCAGTCTCCTGGAAGGAAGGCTCCCTCCTGGCTCTTCATGGCTCTCCTCTCCAGGGACTGTGGTGTGACCTGGGGCCCAGCTGGGCATCTGAGAACTCATCCTTTCGATGGGATGGGGTGGGGTGCTGCCGCCTCTGTCACTGGCTGGGTGAAGGCAGGCCAAGGATGGCTTCCACAAGGAGGCAGGGGAATCTCGGGGTGGGAGGTGGGAGCCCGAGGGGAAGGGAAGCGCCCTTTGGGCGTGTGGGTTTCTGTGTGTGTCTGAATCTGTCTGTGTGTGTTTGAATCTGTCTGTTTGTGTCTGTGCTCTGGAACCACCCCCGCAGAGGAGCCAGGATGCTTCCTCGGGTGGAGGGTGCCCTGCTTTCCCATTTCCTCTCCTCTCTGTTCCCTCCCAGGAGCCACTCCCATGGGCTCCTCTCCAGTGCTGGGCCTGGGAGCACTAGGAACAGGGATGAGGCAGACCCCCAGAACGTGAGGCTGAAGCAGGTGGTGGCACTCTCTGGTCCCACCTGGTCTCCAGACACTTGGTGAAAAACAAGGTTCTTATAGCAGGGATAGACTAGAGCCTGGGTCCTTCAGAACTGCTAACAACGGAAACTGCCATTGGGCCCTGGGAGGGGACTTGGGTCAGAAGGTTAGGAGCTGCTTGACCAGGTGAGGAGAAGGCTGGGCAGACACAGCCAGCCAGGTGTGCCCATGTGCCAGAGCTGGAGAGGACCAGGAGCAAGTGGTCTTGCAGGCACAGGGCCGGCTGGTGAGGGTCAGAGCGCCCATCACTGACCCGTGAGAACCCGACTGTCCCTGCCAGCTTTGGCACTGCCCCCTCCCAGCCGCCTGCCCTAGCACCCCAGGGGGCACCCCGCCCCACCGTGGCCTGGTCCGGCCCCTCCCGCCCTTTGCTCCAGTTCCCGGGTTTGGCACCTATAGTGGGGGTGCTGCCCGCCTGCCAGGCTCCGGGGCCGGGCCCACGGGAGGGTGGGGCGGCTGGGAAGCTGGCACGCTGCCCCCGGGGAGCCTCTCTCGGCAGGCGCCCGGGTGCCGCGGGGGGAGGGGGGAACAAAGGGCTCATTCTCCCCGTGCGCAGCCGGTGGCATCGCCGGGGCGTTGGCGGAAGCCCCCGGGGCCCGGGAGGGGGCAGGTCCAGGCGGGGCCGCCGAATCATGGGCTCCTGTTTCCCGCAGGGTGCTGGAGGAGGAAACCGGCGGAGCAGCTTCCCCACTCTCAGTTGCGCGTCTGGCGATGGCGATCAGAGGTCCTGCTGCGCTCTCCCTCCATTAGCCGTGCTGTGCCGCTTTGCGCCCTGGCTGGTGCCTCTCTCCTGGATTCCGGGATCGGCGCCCCCTTCTAGGCACGACCCCCTTCCCCGGCCCCTCGGCCTTTCCCCAACTCAGCCGACTCCGACCCGGGGCGCGCGTTCCCCCCGGCCCGGCTGCCTCTCTCCCTCCGGGGACACCGCTCCCTAGCCCCAGCCCGGCCCTCCCCGCGGCGCAGCACGGAGTCTCCGCGTCCCATGGCGCAACCCACGGCCTTGGCCCAGAAGCTGGTGCGGCCGATCCGCGCCGTGTGCCGCATCCTGCAGATTCCGGAGTCCGACCCCTCCAACCTGCGGCCATAGAGCGCCCCCGCTTCCCCGGGGGAGAGAGAACGCCAGCGCGCTGAGCACGGAGCGCGAGGAAACGAAGTCTTGCCCACCGGCCGGGAGGCCCCAGAGCCGGCCCATGGGGAGTGGGCGCCCGGTGCCGGTCCGGACCACTGCCGCCTCCCGAGCCGCACCCTGCCCGTGAAGCCCAGGTAAGCTCCGAGAGGGGGCGCCAGGGGTGCGCCTTCGAGGACACTAAACTGAGTTCAAGCCGCAACAGAGAACGAGCTCCCCGGGTTTTTCTGGGCTGGGTCACGCATTCGAAAGTTAGGGTACCCTACGGGGCTGGACCGCGTCGGAGCGTTGGCCCCAGAAAACCCGAGAAGTCTCTGTCCCGGCTTCCTCACCTCCCTCCTGGGGTTTAACCCAGTCGGCCGAGGGGGCCAAGAAGAGGGAGCGCTGCGGTTCTAATGTCACCTGTCATCCTGGTCCTTTGCACACACTTTGAATTTTCCCTCCTTTGCCTCTCTCTGGGGCGCAGCCCGCTTTCCCCGCCCCCTCCTCCCCACCAGGCTGCAGTTACAGCGGCCTCCGGTGGCCCTGGCAGCGTTGGCTGGACCGGGGTAGCTCCAAGCCTCTTAATACCCCTCTCCTGTGTTGGCTCACTCCTTTCCTTGGGGGCGCGGTGGAGATCCCAGTTCCCAGAAGTCGTCCTGGGACTCTGCTTGAAAAGCCAAGAAACTGTAGAGCTCGGGAAGAGACAGAGACCGGTTGCCCAGGTGTAGGAAGCAGCACCACTCTCAGCCCTGCCTGGTGGCTCTCCCCAGTGATTCCAGCTTGCCCAGCCTGCACTTCCCACAGAGGCGGATTTAACGGCGGGCACACCGGGTGCAGGCCCTGGGCCCGGACTTTTGAAGGGCCCCACAAAACCCCAACTTGACACTTTTTTCTAATGACACCCAGTTTGGTTTCATATGTGCATTTTTAACATTAATAGTACATAATATTTTTTATTTATTTAAAAATATGGTTAACCAGTATTTTTATTTTCCCTCTCTCTCTCTTTTTTTAAGGGGCCCAATATTTTCTTCTGCACCTGGGGCCTCAACCGACCTTAATCTGCCTCTGACTTCCCACCCCTATAAGCCTGGGTGGGGCTGAAAGGTGGGGTGGGCAAACAGCAGCCCCTTAACCACAGACTGCAAAGAGGCCTCTGAGATCACCACTTTCCTAGCCCTGATTTATACAGTGGCACTCCGAGGTCCAGAGGTGATGTGACTTGCCCAAAGTGACACAGTAGGTGACAGAGTCAGGGCTAGGGTCTGGTCTTTTTGTCCCCAGTGCAGTGCCTTCTGCCAAGCTCATCTTTTGGGTTCTTGTCCTCCATCCTTCCCCATGGCTTGTGACCAGGTTCCAGGCTCTGTGAGGCATGTCACCCTAGAAGTAGCTCTGGCCCGGTAGGTCTGTCAAATCCCAGGTGTTTGCAGAAAGGTGTGACCTTTTACACTGTAGCATCTGACTCAGGCGGGTCCTCAAGCCGAATGTGGGCAGGCAGCATGGAGCCCAACTGTGGGCTGGCACTTGCCTTACTGGTCTGAGCTGCCTTTGTGTTGCCAGGGCGGTGCCCACTCTGTACCAGGCAGTAGGGTGCTTGGGGCAGGTGCCTAAGAAGCTCATGTTTTGGTGGTTATGCTCCAGGGACCCTCTCTGGGAGAGCCCCATGAAGGCAGGAGAGTGATGGAGAGTACGCCCAGCTTCCTGAAGGATACCCCAGCCTGGGAGAAGACAGCCCCTGAGAACGGCATCGTGGGACGGGAGCCGAATGCCCTGCCACAAAATGGCCTGCGCCGCGGGGCATTGTGCCTGGGGGAGCCTGCTCCCTTCTGGACAGGTGTCCTGAGCACCCCAGACTCCTGGCTTCCACCTGGCTTCCCCCAAAGCCCCAAGGACACGCTCCCACTGGTGGAGGGTGAAGTCCCCCGGAATGGGGAGAGGAAGGCCAACTGGCTGAGCAGCAGGGAGGGGCTGTGCTGGAAAGAGGCAATGCTCACCCATCCACTGGCATTATGTGGGTCAGCATGCCCACCTCGTTATGGCCCCCTGATTCCTGAGCATAGCAGTGGCCATCCAAAAAGTGACACTGTGGCCTTCCGGCCCTTGCACTGCCCCTTCCTTCTGGAAACCAAGATCTTGGAGCGAGCTCCCTTCTGGGTGCCCACCTGCTTGCCACCCTACCTAGTATCCAGCCTGCCCCCAGAGCGTCCGTGTGACTGGCCTCTGGCCCCGCACCCCTGGGTGTACTCCGGGGGCCAGCCCAAAATGCCCTCTGCTTTCAGCTTAGGCAACAAGGTGAGTGTTGGCACAGTCCACACAAGGCAGCTCAGTAGTCCTCAAGTAGCCCTGTTAGGGCCACACTACACTGCTCTTCCATTCCAAGGGAAAGTTAAAGCTGCACCCACATAGAGGAGTCTCTCAATGCCAAGCAATTCCTCTTTCAAGCACCTCCATCTCACTAGGCCTCCCCTGCCTTTGGGCCATTTCAGGGGTTGACTCATCCATTGGCCACTCTGAACAAGGTCCTGGGAATTGGGGCCTCTGAATGTGTGGTCTTGTTTTGGGAAAGGGGGGCAGACAAAAACCCTCTGTCTGGGAGTCAGATGTGCAAGCAGCTCACAGCCTGTGTCTAGAACACTTCGCCCACCTCTACAGGCAACCCTCATGCTCAGGGATGAGATCTAAACTATTTAAAAACTATTATGGTACAGGGCATCAAAAATCTGAATAGATCCTGGAGGTCCCTCGGCCATGCCAGACAGTACTCCTCTGGTTGCTGGATTGTGGGGAGGTCTGAGAAATCCTGCGGGATGACCTGGGGGTGGCCAGGGCAGTGGGGTGGCCCAGAAGAACAGTGCCTAGTAACTAGTATGTGAGTTCTTCAGTATTTTCATAACCCATAAGGCCAAACTGGCACAGACGGGCTGGTCGTCAGTTTGTTTTTTTAAGCACTAGGAACCAAAGTCAGCACTAGCTTAATCCTTTCTCCTCTCTTCAGGGTTTTTACTATAAGGATCCGAATATTCTCAGGCTGGCGAAGGAGCCATTGGCGACTGTGGAACCTGGGTTGTTTGGCTTAGCCCCTGGTGGGCCTGTCCAGAGAAGCGGGGAGGCAGAGTGCCCTTCCCTCCACCAGAGGGATGGAGAGACAGGCCTCGGCAGGCATCAGAATCTTTGCCCACTTTTCCTGGGGCATCCAGACACTGCTTCCCGGACCTCCTGGCCCACTTGTCCCCCAGGCCTGGTTCATACTCTTGGCAATGTCTGGACTGTGCCCGGGGGTGGGGGCCTTGGGTACCAGCTGGGGCCATCAGCCACATCAAGGTACCCCTCTCCTGCACCTCCTACCACCCAGGTAGGCTGTTATTCTTCCCACATACCTGCTGGTGATGGAGGCCTCGGCCCCTGTGGGAAGTGCCAGGAGAGCCTGGAGCGGGACGCGAGGGGGTCCAGTGAATCCAGTGAGGAAGCAAACAAGGCCTCTGGTCCCAGGGCCTGCCTGCCCAGCCATCACACCAAGCTGAAGAAGACGTGGCTCACGAGACACTCTGAGCAGTTTGGGTGCCCAGGTGGCTGCCCTGGGGATGAGGAGAGCCCAGCCCCGCTTCGGGCTCTCAAGAGAGCAAGTAGCCCCGAGATCCAGGAGGTGGCAGGCAGCCCAGCAGCCAAGCGCCCCCCTGACCCTTTCCCAGGCAGTGCAAGGCAGGGGGCCAGAGATGAGCAGGACATCCTGGACCCATCGTTGGGGAACAAGGCAGAGGCAGAAGAGTGTGATGAGCACAGAGGTAAGAGGACAGCGGAGGGGCTATAGGGGCCCTGCTGGGGAGGGGCAGCTAGGTCTGGAGCTTTGTGAGGAGGTAAGGTCAGCAGCTCCTTTATGAGTGGATTGGACTAGCATCTGTTGGGAGCTCCTTAGCATCTACAGGCCAGAGTCTTCACACAAGTGGCTTCTATTTCTGACTGTCTCCTCCCAAGCCATGGGGTTTTGGTGGCAGTGTAATGACATGGTTCAGAGCTTGGGCTCTGGATTCAGAGTGCCTGGGTCCTGACTTTGCTGACTGCATGACCTTGGGCTGGTTGCTTCACCTTTCTGCGCCTCAGTTTCTCCATCTGTAAGATAGGGATAAACACAACACCTATCTCATAAAGACTACTGAAAAGACTAAATGATATCATTCACAGAAAAGATTTCAAAGAATTCCTGGCACTTAGCATTCAATAAATGTCTACTTTTATGAATATCTGTGCCACAAATTCCTGTCCGGGGGACTTTCTCTCCTGAAGGACCCCTTGTCTTGCCTCAGGAACAAACAACGACTCTCCTAGCCAGCTGGACCGTGGAAACTCAGTTTGGACTCTGCCAATGTTTGGGCTTTCGGCATATCCCGGACCCCTCTGTCACACTGTGCCCTTTACCAAGGATTCTGGGATCACGTCAGGTTCTTGGCTCCCTGAACTGCTGGGCCTGGATGGGGGCTCTCTCAACGGCCTTGCCCAAGCACCCTGTCCATGGTGTGGGTCTATCCACGTTCTTGTCGGCCTGTGCCAGGGCTGGGAAACTATTGGCTCCTTAGCCTTCTTGGGCTGTGGCCTGTGTTGAAACTCTGGCCTTCTCACCTTCCGGCGCCCTCTGTCCACGCTGGGATTGTCTCCTCACAGTGTCATGCAGCCAACGGCATTGCTAAGCTTACGGCCGAGCTATCTACAGTCTACACTGGATGGTTCCTGCACTTGAGTCAGGACTATCACCCCAGCTGCCCTGGCCTTGGGCTCAGTGTACCTGACCCTCCTCTCGGCCCATCAGTCATGTCAGGGCTTTGTCAAGCTCCTTTTGCAGCCAATTTTGTGATGCTCCCAACTGCCTAGTCCACTCTCACTGGTTCCAAGTCAGGCCTCGTGGGCCTGGGCCTAAGGACTGCGCTGGTTCTGCGTGTGCATGTCTGGGTGCTAAGGCAGGGCCTGCAGTTTGGTAAACCCAGGGAGGCCCAGACTCCTGACCTGTTGCATTGTCCCCGCAGGACCCCGAGATGGCAAGGCTGGTCTCCAGGACCCAGGGAGACCTTGCTCAGCGATTCCAGCAGGCATTGCTCAGTGCCAAAGTTGTGCCCAGGCAGTGGGCGAGGTGGCAGGGCTGGCCTGCCACTCCCAGCAAGTGCCCAGGTGAGCCCTTGCCTCTGGATGTTCCCACAGCCTCTCACTCGGGGCTTCATTCTCACCTTTCTCTGCCCTGTCTCCAGATTGTCCCTGGGAGAGGAGGAGCAGCAGGAGGAAGACTTGGCAGCTGGCTCCGAGGAGGGAGCAGGGTCTGGTCTGAAGGCCGGGCTCAGCGTGGGCCTCGCCAAGCACCTGCTGAGTGGTTTGGGAGACCGACTATGCCGCCTGCTGAGGAAGGAGCGGGAGGCCCTGGCCTGGGCACAGCGGGAAGGTGAGCAGCACCCACAGGACGTTAGGGACCCCAGAAGGGGCCGGTGCTTTCAAAAGGTGCACGGGAGACCTCAGAGTGTGAGCCCCTCCCTCCCACCAGCACTGCCTGCCAGGCCTCCAGTTCAGGAGAGTGCCTGCCCTGCTTTGCCCTTATTCCTAGATAAGGCTCTTAGTCACCCTGTTTTCTGAAGTTTCTGGCCTGGGTGGGGGATGTTGGAAAGGTGTAAAACCTGGTTCAGCCCAACTGTCTAAGAGTTTTGGGCTTGTTGGGGAAACAAGACTGAGTGTCAAATGTCTGTAAGAGCACTCGAAGGTGGGGGAGCTCAAAGGGAAGAAGGCTTCCTAGGTGGCAAGGCTCACATACCCGCCTAAGGAGGCGGTAGGATTTAGGCTGTGGAGTCCTCCGGCTCCAGGCTCTCCCTCCTGCATCCCTTTCACACACCTAGAGAGCAGTGTGTTTAAGAACACACACTCCTGCGGTCCATCACTCCTGGGTGGAGGCCCATTGGTGGCTCCCTATTGTCCCAGAAAGTCCAGGCCCTGTCCCCTTTCATCGGCCCCTGCCACTCCCTGAACCCGGATTCTGGACACACTGCATCACCGTCCACCTGCGCGTCCTTTCCTGCTCACCCGGGCTTGTGGCCCCCCCAGCCTGGGCACTCTGTTCCTTCTGTCTGGAAAGGCCCTTCTCCTCCCTTTCTACCTGGTGAATGTAAACTTATTCGTCACTCGTGAGCCTGCCCCCATCATTCTCACCCTCGGCTTTCGGCTTTCGTCCCATCCTCACTCCAGCTGAGTACCTTCATCATTGCCACGTTTATGGGCCCATCTGCCCTTGCAATGCGAGCACTGGGAGGGTGAGCGCCAAGTCCTGACTAGCTCTGAACCCCAGCCTCTAGCCCGGGACAGGACAAGGTGTTTGTTGAATGAATAAGTGGACATTTTCTCACTGACATCCTTGCACCTACAAATGAGAACCTGGTCTGAAACGCTGGGTGAGGGAAGGTGTAGCCTCTTAAGGGTTCCTCTTCCAGTGCAGAGTGCCCTGAAGAAAGCCAGCTCGGGGGGAAGAGGGTAGGTGAGCAAATGTGTTGGAAGTGGTATGGGTTGGAAGTGGTGATTCAGGGCCACTGGGAAAATCCATAAGGCAGGAGCTGGGAAGATGGGGGCTGCAGTTGGAAACAGGGAGGCAGTCAGACAGACTCCCACATGCGCCCGACTGGGATTCACCCGGCATGCCCACCAGGGGGCGATGCTCTGCCCATCTGGGGCGTTGCTCTGTCGCAACCAGAGCCATTCTAGCGCCTGAGGCAGAGGCCATAGAGCCATCCCCAGCGCCCGGGCCAACTTTGCTCCAATGGAGCCTTGGCTGCAGGAGGGGAAGAGAGAGACAGAGAGGAAGGAGAGGGGGGAGGGGTGGAGAAGCAGATGGGCGCTTCTCCTGTGTGCCCTGGCCGGGAATCAAACCCGGGACTCCTGCATGCCAGGCTGACGCTCTACCACTGAGCAAAGCGGCCAGGGCTTGGGGAGGTTCTTTTTCTTTATAGAGGGGCTTTCAAGTCACTGGGGGGACCTGTGAGGGGCCTGTTTCCCTTCTGGGACAGCCCCTCAGTGGAAACTGCTCCTGCTTCACCCCAAACCTGCCTAGAGGCCTGTCACATGAGGATCTCAGAAGGGGCCTGTGATTTGAGCCCTCTCTGACCCTGTTCTCTCCCATGGTCAGCAGGCCAGGGCCCAGCCAGGACAGTCGACAACCCAGGCATTCCAGGTTGCTGCAGCCGCTGCCACCATGGACTCTTCAATACCCACTGGAGATGCCTCCACTGCAGCCATCGGCTGTGTGTGGCCTGTGGTCGCATCACAGGTGCTGGGAGAGCCAGGAAGAAAGCAGGTAGGAAGGGCTGGGGGCCCAGGGTGGGAGGGCAGACACTGGGGCCTCGGAAGGGCTGCTCTAAGGTTTGTGGTCATATCTTGGCTACTTCTCTCCGAGAAAGCCTCCCTCCCCAGCCCCAGTATCGGCCACCACTGCCCAATACCCCATAGAGCAGACCTTTCCCTCTCCCCAGATCAAAGGGCCATGTCTGTGTTCTTGTCCACCCTTAAAAGGAGCTGAGTGCCTACTCTATGTCTCCCACTTTATCACCTTGCACCTTTTCAAACCTTACAACACTGTGAGGTGGGTATTTTTTTGCCTCCATTTTCCAGATAAGAAAAACTTGGGAAGGTTAAGTGACTCTTCCAAGGTCACAGAGCTACTAAGTGTTGGGCCTAGGATGTAGACTCAGGGCTTCTAATTCCAAGTCTTGATCTTTTCATGGTTCTCAGCTTTCTCTCCCTTGGCTCAATTCGGCCACCGGAGGGCTTGAAATTTCCTAGTGTTCTAATAGACACAGCCAAGAAGAGTTCCAGGGTCAGAAACGTTCAGAACACTGTATTCTACCTGGTCATTTCGGAGTTTTGCAATTCACATTGGCATATTAAAGTCTCTGTGAGCCAAGGATCCTATGTCACTGTTGAACCCATGTGTCATAGACAGCCTATGTTTTATGGATTGTCAAGCTCCCTGATTTAGATATCACTGCTCTTACCCTTCTTCCCTGATCTTAACTTGAGGCTGCCCTGATTTCCTGACCTGCAGCTTCTCCCATTCTACCCCACAGGCTCTCCGGAACAGTTCATGGAGGAGTGTGCCCAGGAGGCTAGGCATGGTGCCTCTTCCTTGATGCTCACCCAGTTCGTCTCCAGCCAGGGTGAGCCAGCTTGGGAGGGAGGGAGGGAGGGAAGGAGAGGCATGCAGGGTGGGTCCTGGAAGAGACCAGCTTTCCTGTTTGGATGTCGCTCAGCCCAATGCTGTGCCTTCCTAGTTGGTGAGGTCAAGCAACGCAGAGCTGCCTCCTGTCTGCACTCGGTGCCAAACTCCATCCCCCCCCCCCCCTTTTAGCTTTGGCAGAACTGAGCACCGCAATGCACCAGGTCTGGATCAAATATGACATCCGGGGGCACTGTCCTTGCCAAACTGATGCCCAGGTGTGGGCCCCTGGGGATGGGGGCCAGCAGGTAAGAAACATGGGACAGGTGCCAGAGTACTACCCAGTGGGCCCTAAGATTTTGCATGTGTCTGCAGATTATTTACCTTGGCAGAGTTTGGCCCTTTCTTTTGATGGAGATGAAGCCAGATATCAGGCTACCCCCCACTTCGGGGATTAGGATCCAGGGAGTCATTGCTAACCTTAGTCCTACTTCCCCTTGCCCCCCCCCCCCCTGCCCAGCAGAAGTCTTCACTGTGCCTCCCCAGAGCTCCTGCCCATTTTGTGCGTGTTCCAGTTTAGCTCTTGCCACATCGTGTTAGGCCCATGCGCTTTCCTGTCCCATCTGTCCACGTCCCAGGCACGGGCTCCTGCCGGCGGGAGGCCGGCTCAGCTTCTCAGTATTCCCTGTACCCACACAGAACCGGTGCTCCATATGCATTTTGTAAAGCTCTTACGAAGCTTGTGTTTTTATTGTAAGACTTATTCATTCAAGAAATAATTTATTGAATGTGTTTTGCATGCCAGACAGTATGCTACATACTCATGGTGTAAAATACAGAAAAGAGAGACAGGTATAAGGAGGAAAACAACGGTGGCCTATAATGCCACCATTTTGACATTAGTAATTTGCCTATGTATTTATTCAAGTCTATTCTAGTATACTTTAGATTGTGCTAGATGTAGAATTCCATGAGCACTCTTTTCCACCTAACGTTGTATCATATGACCTGTGCTCCTTGTAAACATTATTTTAGGACTACAAAAGTTTGTTGTTAATACTTGTGTGTTGAATTGGATGGAGTTGCATTTGCCATTTTTAAATCTCTGGTTGGATTGGGGGTGGTGGATGTGTTTAACAGAAGGAGCCAACAGAAAAAAGCACCCCAACTCCACAGCCTTCCTGCAATGGGGACACCAACAGGACCAAGGACATCAAAGAGGGTGAGTGGCCCTCTGACCTTCATTCAGCCTGGGGTGGGGGTACCGGCCAGGGTGGGGGCTTCAGAAGAGATTGGACTGGCTTTAGCCACCCCCTCCCCCAAATGCCTGCTAATCTCCCTCCAGCCAGACCCCTTCTGGAGCCCCTCCTTTGGAGAGGTTGTGGAGATGGCAGCAGGAAAGCTGGCGGGGTGGGGGGGAGGAGGGGGGGAGGTGAGTGCATCCAGAGTGAGAAGCCAGGCTGGGGAGGAGAAAGCAGGCTGGGCTGGGAGATGAGGAAGAGCATGTGGGATGTAGCTGCCCTGGGAGACAGGTAAGCCCTCACTGTTCCCCTCAATAGAGACCTTGGACTCCACAGAGGCCCCTGCAGAGGACCGTGCCAGCCGAGGGCCCCTGCCTTGCCCCTCTCTCTGTGAGCTGCTGGCTTCCACTGCTGTCAAGCTCTGCTTGGGGCACGAGCGGATACATATGGCCTTCGCCCCTGTCACTCCGGCCCTGCCCAGTGTGAGCAGGGGCATGAGTAGGGGGAGGCTCTTGGCTTGGGGACAGAGGTTGGACCCGCCCTCTTTGCCAGACCGGCAGGTCCTGAGCCCCTCTGCCCTCTGTGATTTCCCCTACACAGGATGACCGTATCACCAACATCCTGGACAGTATCATCGCACAGGTAGTGGAACGGAAGATCCAAGAGAAAGCCCTGGGGCCTGGGCTGCGGACTGGACCAGCCCTGCACAAGGGTCTGGGCCTGCCTTTCTCACCAGTACGGCCCAGGCTGCCTCCACCAGGGGCCTTGCTGTGGCTGCAGGAGCCCAGGCCTCGGCGAGGCTTCCACCTCTTCCAGGAACACTGGAGGCAGGGCCAGGTGAGGGTCTTCCCCTCCCTACTTCCAGCTCCCATGGCCTCACCTACCCTCAGGTACAGGCAGACCTGGCAGAGGGAGCAGCAGGGCCTGGCCCCCAAGCTGTCTGGTGATCTTTACAATACACCCTGGCCTGACCATGTTGGGCAGCCCATCCATTCTCCTCATGTCCCCATTTTTGCCGCCACTACAGCCTGTGTTGGTGTCAGGGATTCAGAGGACATTGCAAGGCAGCCTGTGGGGGACAGAGGCTCTTGAGGCACTCGGAGGCCAAGTGCAGGCACTGACCCCCCTTGGGACTCCCCAGCCTACCAACCTGGGCAGTGCAGCGTTCTGGGAGGGATTCTCCCGACCTGAGAGTAAGTATCTTGGATGTGGGTAGAGGGAGCTGGGAGCCAGAGCCGGAGGCAGTGGAGCCCAGATTGACCCTGGGGGCAGCGGGAAGCACAGCCTAGAACGGAAACAGGACTGTGCTGCTGCCCTGGGGGCAGGGCCTCAGCCAATGGCCTCTCTATGCCTGCCCCTAGTTCGTCCAAAGTCAGCCGAGGTCTCGGTCTTTCTTCTGCACAGAGCCCTGCAGGATGAGGACACCAGCAGGTGTGTATGGTACCAAGGGCTTGCTGGCCCTCCCAGCTGCCACCCATTCAGCCCCTTGCCATCCCTTCTCTCCTCCTTACCCCCTGTCCTGTGACCCTTGGCACAGTGTGCTTGCCTCTGGGAGTTACCCAGTCAGTAGTGAGGGGCTTTGATGGGGTCTCTGGTGCCTTAGTTGAGCCTGCGGTGCCTGACCACTGGTGCCCCCACAGGCTGGAGAACCTGGCTGCCAGCCTGCCCCTCCCAGAGTACTGTGCCCAACATGGGAAACTCAACCTGGCTTCCTACCTCCCGCCGGGCCCTGCCCTGTGTCCACTGGAGCCCCAACTGTGGGCAGCCTATGGTAAGTGTCCACTATACTCCTGCCCATTCCCTAACCCCATTCCTGTCATCTCTGTGTCTCTCTATGCCAAAGTTCTGGGACTTTTCTCAATTGTTCTTTCTCTACCTCTGTGCAGGTGTGAGCCCACACCGTGGGCACCTGGGGACCAAGAACCTCTGTGTGGAGGTGACTGACCTGGTCAGTGTCCTGGTACGTGCTGAAGCCCCACTGCCTGCCTGGCATCGGGCACAGAAAGGTGGGTCTTTGGCCAGAAGCATGGGCGGGGACAAGCTGCAGATGTGGGGTGCTATGTGTCCTGCCCTGGACTCTTCTGAGCTGTCTTTCTCTCTCAGACTTCCTCTCAGGCCTGGATGGGGAGGGGCTCTGGTCTCCAGGCAGCCAGGTCAGCACCGTGTGGCACGTGTTTCGAGCCCAGGACACCCAACGCATCCGTCGTTTTCTCCAGATGGTGAGATGGGAGCTGGGCACCCTTCCGTGCCCTGTGCTACCTTTCTGCTCTCCCTATGTGCATGTGTTCCGTGTGCTTCTCACCCCTCAGGTGAGCTGGATACCCTCAGCTCACACAGGCAGGTGTAGAGAAGGCAGACTGGGACCTTATGAGAGTCATCAGTGGGGCACAGAAAGAGCAAGGGGTTGAGGGCAGAGCCAGTGATGGAATGAAAGCTAGGCAATGAGCTGAGGGCTTCAGGTGCATCACCTCAGTTATTGTTACAACCAGCCCGTGAGGCAGATACTGCTGCTTTCCCATTTTTTATTTTATTTTATTTTATTTTATTTTATTTTATTTTATTTTATTTTATTTTATTTTATTTGTATTTTTCTGAAGCTGGAAACGGGGAGGCAGTCAGACAGACTCCCGCATGCGCCCGACCAGGATCCACCAGGCATGCCCACCTTGGGCGTTGCTCTGTTGCATCCAGAGCCATTCTAGTGCCTGAGGCAGAGGCCATGGAGCCATCCCCAGAGCCCGGGCCAACTTCGCTCCAATGGAGCCTTGGCTGCAGGAGGGGAAGAGAGAGACAGAGAGGAAGGAGAGGGGGGAGGGGTGGAGAAGCAAATAGGCGCTTCTCCTGTGTGCCCTGGCCGGGAATCGAACCCGGGACTTCTGCACGCCAGGCTGACGCTCTACCACTGAGGCAACTGGCCAGGGCCTGCTTTCCCATTTTTTAGACGAGAAAACTGAGGTTGAGTGGTGGAGCTGGGACCTGAGCTTATGGCTATTCCCAAAGGGTGAACAGGCTGGGCATAGGGAAGCCTGTCTAGGATGCCTACCTGCTCCTTTTCCTTAAGTTATCTGCATCTCATGAGGAAATGCTCCTTGAGCTGCTAGCAAGGAAGGGCTGAGGTAGGTGGAGGGAGAGACTGAACCAGGCTGAGGAGCAGGGAAAGAGAAGGTGAGCAGGAGTCAAGAAGGTCCGGGGCAGGGGGCCAGTGTTGAGGTTAGGACAGGTGCAGTGGTTCTAAAGTCCAGTTGAGCTCTGATTATCCTGGGGAAAGATGTCCTCCAAGTGTCACCCCTGCTACGGCACACGCAGACATGCAGATGTCAACATGGCTGTCCACCACTGCCCTCCTGCCTACAGGCACACACATCTGCAAACAGTCGACAGCCACACATAGCTCTGCAGATGCACACGCAGGTGCTGGAACACATGTGCAGAGGGAGCAGACAGAGGCACTCCTTCACGCACATGGCCTCGTCTAGTCTGGGTGTGGCCGGCTTGGGCAGTCCCATATGGCCAAACCCAGTGACTCATGGGGAAGTTTTGAGGGGCGTATTCTCACTGGGTGGCCTGGGAAACATTGCTGTAGCTCCAGGATGGACTTGAACTTCGAGGGGCAAAGGAACCTTGGCAGCAACCTGGGGCTACCCTAGGGTCCAACCTGGCTTACCAGCCCCCCCTCTTCCCATCACCCAGTCTTGGAGCCCTGAACCCCAAGCCCAGGGACCATTGCTGAGGTCCTAGCTGAAGGGGTGGATTTTGCTGATGGCCAGTGGAGGCATGATGCTGGCGTTCACTTCTGCAGGTATTCCCTGGGCATCCCCTCCGGCCTCTGCCAGTCCCTGTCTGCCCAAGGAGCTCCTTGCTCTGCTTTGGCTGGCCAAGCCCTGCTCTGCCCTGTAGCTGTGCTTGCTTCAGAGGCTTTGGCCTGGACAGTAAGCCTGCTCATTCACCAGGAATCAGAACTTCTGAATCTGGGATCTTAGAAGGATTTGGATTGTCACTCTAGGAACATACAGCTATCTAATCATCTACAATTTAGCACACAATTCAGGATGTTCACTGGAATCCAAGCCAAGAGCTCTTGGTCTAGACAGTTCATGAGTTGAGACTATGCAGGATGCCTTCCTGGGTTTTGGAGAAAGGGGTGTGTTTGAGTGAGGGAGGAGAGGACCCAAGGCCAGGGACACAGGCTTTTTGAGGCATTTGGCCTCAGGAAAAGCAGGGATTTAGACCCCCAACTTGAGAGCCCTTAATCCTTTCCTCTAAGCTCCTTTCAGCCAAATCCAGACCTGCCAACCTGAGTGGCCCCAGCCCATCACCACCTAGCCCTTTCTCTCTCTCCTGTGTACTCCCCTGCTTGCCCTTCCTCTTTTTTCTTCTGTTCTAAGTGAAAGAAGGAGAGATAGAGAGACAGACTCCTACATGTGGCCTGACCAGGTACCATCAGGCCACCCCTGTCTAGGGCCAATGTTCTGCCCATTTTGGGCCATGCTCACAACCAAGCTATTTTGAGTGCCTGAGGTGGAGGCTCCATGGAGCCATCCTCGGTGTCCGCCGATATGCTCAAACCAATCAAACCAAGCCATGGCTGGGGGAAGGGAGGAAAGAGAGAGAGAGAGAGAGAGAGAGAGAAAGAAGGGCAGAGGGTGGAGAAGCAGATGGTCACTTCTCCTGTATGCCCTGATGGGGAATTGAACCCAGGACATCCACCCTCTGGGCCGATGCTCTATCACAGAGCCATCTGGCCAGGGCCCTGCTTGCCCTTCAAGACTTGAATGTTTCAGTTCTCTCCAGTGCCCCTTTGGGCAGTCCATGCCCTGTCCTCCTACCTCCCTCCCTCACTCCTTCCCCTTTCTCTTCTTTTAGGTGTGTCCGGCTGGGGCAGGCAACCTGGAGCCTGGTACCCCGGGCAGCTGCTACCTGGATGCAGGGCTTCGGCGGCGCCTGCGGGAAGAGTGGGGTGTGAGCTGCTGGACTCTGCTGCAGGCCCCTGGAGAAGCTGTGCTGGTCCCTGCGGGGGCTCCCCACCAGGTGCTTCCCCAATGGGCCAGGGGCTCTTCTGAGAGCTCAGAATGTCAGAAGCAGCAACAACAGCACAGTGATACCACATTTCTACCTGTTGTGTCCTTGTCCCTCTCAAGACCTGGAGGTCTAGGTGGGACAGGAAGCCATGCTCCCATTGTAGCAGTCTTAAACTGAGCGTTGTGTCCGTGAACTCTGCCTGTGCCGTCTCGGGCATCCCCTAGGGCTGGTTTTGGCTACACCCTTTGGGGTGCTGGTGCTGGATCCGGAGCCTCTGTTCTGGGAGAGCTGGGTGGAGTCATTATGGAAAATAGACCTCATGGCCAACCTAGCTGGGTAGTGGAGGGCTGTGTGGTCCTGTCTCCACTGACCCTCCTATATACCCCCTTCTGGGCGCAGGTGCAGGGCCTGGTAAGCACAGTGAGCGTCACTCAGCACTTCCTGTCCCCCGAGACCTCTGCCCTCTCTGCTCAGCTCTGCCACCAGGGATCCAGCCTGTCCCCTGACTGCCACCTGCTTTATGCCCAGGTGAGTATGACACTGGCTGAGAAGCTGGGTGTGCTGCCCAAGTCCTGCCGTGGCACAGTTGGGGTGACGTAGCAGAGCCAACTCTGTGCCAAGCAAGCAGCTAGGCTGGGCTTAGGAAGGGGAGAGCCTACAAATGTGATCATAAACTCCTTGTCCTCTCTCTTTCTCCTAGATGGACTGGGCTGTGTTCCAAGCAGTGAAGGTGGCTGTGAGAACATTACAGGAGGCTAACTAGGGGAATCCCAGGTGTCTCGGGTAGGGGTGGGGGGCAGGCAGACTAGGTGTTTTCAGCTCAGGCACAGCATAAGCAGAGAATGACACCGGGGACATGGGGACTTTTGGTCAATTCCACAAGCACTACTCTGGGCACCAGCAGGGCACCCTGCTCCCCACCCTGATCTGGGTCTTACAGCCAACAGCCACAGTGCCACTGAAGTTCATACCTGCCCTTTACAGGCTGGCCCCTGCTCTGTCCCTGGGCTCCTCTCCATGGTCCCAGGCCAACACTGGGGACTGACTCCCTCTAAACCCCTGCTCTCGAATCCAGAAGACAAACAGCCCTTCCTCGGGGCACTTGGGAATCACTCTGGCTTAAGCACCACCTTTCACTGCTTCACCCCCTGCTGTCCCACCTGTGCCAAGCTCTGTCACACCAGCCACCTCCTCTTGGGGCTCTAGGGTCCTGTCGCACTGCAGGCAAGCTGGACAAGGGGCCGCTGAAATCCTGTCCTCTTGCCGAGGGAGAGCTGTGAAGTCTGGGGAGGGGTGGCCTCGGGACACTGCCCAGGCTTGGCCAAGGTGAGGGGTGAGGCCCTGTCCCTGCTCCCTCCTCTCACCTCTCTCCTTCCTATTTCCCATTAAAGTCTGTTGTTTTGTGGAAGGTGCCAGCGTGGTTGGCCCTGCTCCTGCAGGCCACGTAGATTGGGGAGGGAGGGGCGACATGGAAATGGAACCTGGTGGGCAGTAGCTGGGGCTGTCCGTGACAGGGTCCTCAAACACCCTTGCCCACTTCTTCCCTGGACCTGCCTCCCCCCAGGAGCAGATGGATCCTTGGGGGCGGGGCACTCCTGAGAACGCTCCTGCCAGCCGCACCAAGAGCAAAGCAGAACCCCTGGCACAGCAGCAAGGGCCTTCCCTGAAAACTCCAGGCGACCCTTGTCTCTTCCCCCCGACCAGGCCTGGAGCTCCAGCCTGGCCTGCGCGTGTGGCCCTGGAGAGCCCAGCTTGGCCTGCTGCTCCAGACAGTTGGCAGCTCCTCCCCACCCCCAGGGCCCTCTGGTGTGGCTCTGCCTGCTCCCTGCCTGGTACATCTCAGCTCCAACATGCTCCTGCTCGTCATACCTAATTGCTCTGCGGTGGTTCGGGAAATGTTTTTTTAAATAAAAAAATTTTTTTATTATACATTTAATACACCTTAAGAGCATTTAGAAAATAACAACAGTCAACTATACGCACATCTCCGCTCACCTCCAACCCAACCACTGATAGCATTTTGGGGTATTTCCTTCCAGTATTTTCTCCAAGGACCTGTTTTACATGTAGTTGAATTGGTGTGCTTGGTTTGTTTCCTTTAGCATAGATTACTGTGATTGTTTTCTGTGTTGCTACCTAACCTTCATTAGTAATGACTGCTGATATTCCCTTAAGTGGCTTTGCCATGATTTAAATAACCATCCTTCATTTTTAAAACTATAAATTAAGTTTCTTCATCTTCTGCAAAGCTAGGTTATTTTTAATTTTTTCATGTGATAGAAAAACAAAAAAAATTAAGGACCCCTACACATTCCTGTGCCACTGTTTTCAATTAAGTGGTCATTTAATCCCTTATGATTTTGAGGTAGATGCTATTTATTTCCATTATACAGAAGAGGAAACAGGCAGGAATGGGGTAAGTGAGTCACCCAAGGTCATAAGGCAATTTTAGTGGCAGAATTGGGGTTTGAAACGTGTCCTGATTCCTGCCTCCTTATTTACATGATAGACTTAGGGCTTAGCTGGCTTTTCAGATGGCTTTGCTGTCTTCTCTGTCCTCCTTGCACTTTATGCCTGATCATGTTCCAAGTGGCACTGAGTGACTCATCCTATACTTCACCTTATATAGCCTTGTCCTGATATCACCCCAGAACACCAAACACAGAGTCTTTCCTCTGAGATCAGGGTGGCCCTGTCACTAGGCCTCTTTCTTCTCCACAGACCTCTCTGCCCCCTCCTCGGCACTCTCTAGGACGTGCTGGGTCTGACTCCATGCAAACAGAGGATAGATCAAATATCCCAGGCCTGGATCAGGAAAGAAGCCAGTCCAGGTGGGGACTGGCCCTGAGACTTGGAGGCACTCAGTGACCCTCTTCCTCATGGAGGCTCAGCTGGCTTCCCACCCCAGTCCAGCCCTGCCCTTTGGGCCTCTGCTTTTCCCAGCAGCTCACTGTCCACCTTTACCTCCAGCCCCTCGTGCTGGCCCAGACAGCATAGAGGCATGACCTTAGAGCTAAAAGTAACCCAGGTGTGTATATTCAATGCTACCTTTTTTTTAATTTATTTTTTTACAGAGTACATTTTTTGGACTCTATTTTGAAATGATTGTAGATTTATAGTCAAGTCACAAAGATAGTACAGACAGTTCCCAATTCCCCTTTAGCCAGTTTCTTCTCATGTCAACATGGCACATAGCCTTGGCATAGTGATCAAAACAAAGACATTGATTTGGACACAACACTGTTAACTAAGCAATAGACTTTATTGGGATTCACCAGTTTTCCATGAATGTCCATCTCTGTTTCAGGATTCACCTATGCCTGCATTTTACAAATGACCTAGAGTATAGATGTGGCTCGCCCAAGGTAACCACAAGCGTACTTAAGTGTTAGGTTAGACCTTCTTCCTATACCTGGGGCTACTGCCTTCCTTACCCTTCCCATTTTGACAAGGGACAGGGTTTGCTGCTCTGTGACTGACACCTTTGTCCCACCCTGCCTGACTATCCCTGTCCTTTTCCAAGGTTGCCTACACTGCCTTTCTGCACATGTGGGTCCACATGCCCTGGAATGGCTGGCTCAAGTTTCACTTCCAGGGGCACTGTACTGGGTGGACACTCTTGGCCATTGCATGGCCACCCCCACCAGCCAGTAATCTTTCCTCTCTGGAAATGGAGCACAGAGCAAACTTGATGGAGACCTTTCTTCGTTTCTGGTTGTCAAGGCTGCTATCTCAGACTCTCACTCCTCAGCCTTTCCCATTCTGTCTCAGGGCCTCTCCTGCCTCGGTCTGTGGTGTGCTCTCTTCTTCCCAAAGCCTTGAAAAAGTCTACTTTCTGTGGTCTCCCTCAGCTCTCGAGAAAGGTACACTCCCGCAAGGGCCTTGCCTGGGCTGCCCTTTGCAGTTTATAAGTGGCTTTGGCTTTCAAGGTGCCTCATCACGGGTGATGGGGTCCATTTCGGAGGAGAGGAGCGCTCTGCCCAGTGATAATGTAGTGGAGCTGCAGTATGCAGCCTCTGTGCTTCCAGGCAGTCAGGCTGTGGTGTTTATCTTTGGCTGCCTCTGAGGCTCTCCGAGCCCTGCCCAGACATGACCTCATTCTCTCTCAAGTCATCCCCCGGAGGCAGAAAGGAGTTTGGGACCAACAGTGTCCCCACTTTACAGATGTGAAAACTGAGACACACACACACACACACACACACATACACACACACACACACTATGTTGACAAGTTGCTCTGCAGTCCTGGGGTCCTGACTCTCAGACCCATGAGTTCAGCTGTTTGGGAGGCAAGAGATCTGGGGCTGGGGGCAGCAATGTTCACCAAGTGCCTCAAAAGATTGTGGGCCCACCAAGAATCCTCCTCCCCGTAGCCTAATCCAGGGCCTGCCTCCAGGGAACTCACAGTTCAATGTATGAGAAGGGCCTAAGGAGGCAGATCTGGCCTGGCTGGCATTGCCCAGAGTGAAGTCTAGTGTGGTTGTGGCCCTGGAGGCACATTTTATGAAACTACGTAGGCCTTTGTGTTGCAGCAACAAGTGCTTTGGCTAGGAGGGCCCAGGGTGGGGGTGGGGATTGGTGGGCTGCTTGGTGAGGGTGCCTTATGCTGAATGGCCCACAGAGCTCCTCCTGTGACATCTCACCATCCCAACAAGCCTGTGAAGTAAGAGCTATTATGAGCCTACACTACAGATGAGCAAACTGAGGCCCACAGCTTATTCAGGGACACAGAGCCAGCCAAGGCCTGAGCAGAGGCCTGGAAACTGGCTCCAAGTCCAATGCTTTGTCTGATCCACCAAGAGACTCTCCCCTCAAAAGGGAGATGCACAAAGCCAGCAGGAGGGAAAGGGGAGACCTACTGAGGAGGATCCCAGATTTGACTGGCTTCACAGTTTCCCTCCAGCTGGCCCTGCCTTCCTGTCCTGAGAGGAGGTTAAAAGAAGCTCTGAAGATGAAAGGTCAGGCTGGGAGAGAAGCAGGAGCTCGCCAAAACCCACACCCTGCTTTCAATGCGGCAGGCTGAGCCAGCTGGGCGTGGGGGCAACAGAGATGAAGGAGCAGGACCTGGTCCCTGCCCTCGAAGGGCTTTCAGGCTACAGGGTAGAGGGCGCTGAAACTGCCTAGGGAATGTGTTGGGTAAGGGGTTGGGACACTGATCCCAGGCCCCCTGCCCGAAGTCCCCCTTCTTCCATTGTCAACTACACTTTGACCATCCCAGTCCTGCTTCCTCCTCCTCTGAGCGCTGTCAAACCTCCTCCTTAGACCAGTCATTTAGCACTTGGCTTATAAGCCTGAGTTGAGTTTTTATTATATGTGTGCATCTACCTTTCCAGCTATGTAGTTCAGACTCTCCTCTGAGTCATGAGCTTATGTTCCCCTGCTACTGTGACATTCAGTACATTTTTGGTGGAAAAAAAGTTATTTGGAAGTGATCATTTTGGGTAATGAGGTGGTACGTTTATGACAAAAGCTGGGTCCCAGCCTCAGCCCCAAGCCTCTGTGACGTTATTTGGCTTGTTGTGACGTCACCGTCGCTGGCCACTGTGGTGCTTCGCAGCCCTCAGGCAGGATGACGTAACCGTCAGAACCAGTGCTGAGCTGCGCGCCTGGAGAAATTGGCAAGGCTGGCGGTTAGAGGTACCGGGAGAGGTCGAGGAGAAACGGATAGAGAAACCGAAGCCGGGCAGTCTGCACTCTTGGTAGGGGCGCCGGGCCCCTTTACGGACTGGCCCCGCCTCCGCGGCGACCAGCGCGGCCAGTCACTTCGGGTAGGCCGCGGGGACGCACAGCCTATCAGCGGCCGCGGCTCGGCCGGCGCTTCCGCTGTCGCCAGCACGCCAGTTGCCAGTCCGCGGGGACAGGGACGAGGTCAGAACCGCTTACAATCGCCTCCTCCGCGTCGCACCCCCCACCCGGCTCGGCAGGTCTGCTGGGCACGGCCGCCGCCTCCTTGGGGACCAGATGGCCTCGGAAGGCCTGGAGGAGGAGCTGGCGGCGGTGCTGGCGGGTCAGGGGCTGTGCGTGCAGAGGTGTGACTCGGTGCCGGCCGGGGAGCTGCCGGCACCCGTGCGGCTGCGGAGGAACGTCTGCTACGTGGTGCTGGCCGTGTGTCTCAACGAGCAGGTGAGCGGCCGGTGGCCGGCCTGCCGCCGGGGCCCCGGAGCGCGCAGCCAGTCCCGTGGGGACAGAGGACCTACCTACCGGCAGCAGCCACTGCTTCTTTATGGGTGGCAGTTCCCAGTTTTGCAAAGCACTGTGACACTGACATCTGAGCCTTGTGTCCTTAAATCCCGCGATTGTCAGATGTATAGAGGAGAAAACCGAATCCAGGAGCCTGTGTGTCTCATCCCACTAGGCCTCAGTTCCTTGTGGTGAGACCTGTCTTATCCCTCTTCCTTTTCCCAGAATCTAGCTAGCGCAGTGCACGCTGCGGCGGAGTGGACTCTTAAAGATGTGTTCAGTGCTGCAGAGACCTCCCCAGGGTCCCACAGGCAGTAACAGCACAGCCTGTGCTTACAGTCAGAACTTCCCACCCATGTGTGGTGTTCTTTTTGGTGCTGATCTCAGTACAAGTTGCTGTAACAACAGCTAGCAGGAGCCAAGGCCATAGATGGGAGTTGTATGAGGTGGAGTAGGGGAATGTTTCAAAGCCTTGACTCCAGTGTGAGGACAGGCCATAGCAGTCTGTAAAACATGAGGGAGAGGTGACATGCAGACAATTTAGGGCATGTGACAACCCCCACTGTGGGGCCTGGACCACAGCCCCTGAAGCAGCTCCCAGGAACCTTAGCCCCTTTCTGCAATGGAAGTCTGAATGCAAAGGGGTAAATTACCCAGAGGGACAACACACAAGGGCCATTACCCAGGAGACTCAACAGTCTGAGGGTGTCCACTAGAAAGGGCATATTGGGTGACTGTTTAAGATACGGTCCGGCCCTAGGGCAAGGGAAGGCTGCTGTCTGTGCCTGTTTTTTGGAGCTTCCAGCCTGGCTGTGTGGGGGTGAGGATCCTGTCTTTCTTCTCAGGATGAGGTGCTACTGATCCAGGAGGCCAAGAAAGAATGCCATGGGTCGTGGTACCTGCCCGCGGGGAAAATGGAGCCTGGGGAGACCATTGTGGAGGCGCTACAGCGGGAGGTGAAGGAGGAGGCTGGGCTGCACTGTGAGCCTGTGACATTGCTGTCGGTGGAGGAGCGGGGCCCCTCCTGGATCCGCTTCGTGTTCCTTGCTCAGCCCACAGGTATAGCACACCTGGTGGCAGAGTGGGCAGGGGCCAATTTCCACCTTTCCCCCAGCTCATCGTCAGGTGAGATGAGCGCCTTTTCTGGCTGGTACAAGCCTAGCATCTCCAGATTAGGGTGCCAGGGTTAGAATGCCTGGTAGCTGTTTATTCTGCCAGACCCTTTCCCTCAGCCCATCCCCCACATTTCCCCCAGGTGGAGTTCTCAAGACCTCCAAGGAGGCAGATGCGGAGTCCTTGCAAGCTGCCTGGTACCCACGAAGCTCGCTGCCCGCTCCGCTGCGAGCCCATGACATTCTGCACGTGGTGGAGCTGGCTGCCCAGTACCGCCTTCAGGCCAGGCACCCTCTCATTCTGCCCCAAGAGCTCCCCTGCAGTCTGGTGTGTCAGCGTCTTGTCGCTACCTTTACCAGTGTCCAGACAGTGTGGGTGTTGGTGGGCACAGTGGGGATGCCTCACCTGCCCATCACTGCCTGTGGCTTTACCCCGATAGGGCAGAGGGGTGGTATCAAGATGGCTGTTTTGCGGCTGCTCCAGGAGTGTTTGACTCTGCACCACTTGGCAGTGGAGACCAAGGGGTTGCTTGGACTACAGCACCTGGGCAAAGACTATACCGATGGCATCTGCCTGAATGTGCTGGTGACAGTAGCTTTTCGGAACCCAGGTATCCAAGATGAGCCCCCAAAGGTTCGGGGTGAGAACTTCTTTTGGTGGAAAGTGATGGAGGAAGACCTACAACGCCAGCTCTTACAGAGGCTTCAGGAATCATCTGTTGTCCCAGTCAACAGATAGAAAGGTGACATCAATGGACAGGAAGCTGGCAACCTGTGCTCCCTCCACCGTGGGTTTGCCTCTGATGGAGGAATTGGCAGTTAGGGATCTCATTGTATTGGGAGCAGGGAAGCTCTCCTGCTTCTCAGAGGGACTTGTCTCCTCCCTGTGGAGCAGGTCCCTCTACTGCACCAAAAGAGACAGCGCCTTTAACCAGGCAAGGAGTCCAGAGTCAGGGATCCTGAGACACAGTGAGGGCAGTGCTCCCTAAGGGTATGTGAGGACTTTCTGAACCTGACACAGCATCTGCTCATCACTTTCTGTCCTGGATTCTCTGGCACATAGAACATGGAGGGGATCCTGGGGAGATCACTCCAAGGGAAGGGGCCCCTTGCTGAAGGAATAGGTATTGCTTACTTTGCCTTCCTACCTAAATGTCTCTGTGGGAAGTGAGCAGGAAGGGAACTGCCCTCCGAAGAGAAGTTACTCCTCTTGTCCCACCAACAGCCACCCAGGTCTTCCCAGACAGCAAGCTGACTGCAGGACCAGGGGCAGGCAGGCTTCCGCTGTCCACCGTCGCCTGTCTCAGGCCCACTGAGAACCTCTTCATCTTGGTTGCCCCTCCAAGTTTTGAGCAGAAAGAACCCCAGAAAAGCTTCAGGTAGGTGAGGAGTCAGAAGAGCTGCCCCTGCCTGGGCTCCTCCCTGAGCTGCTCCCTCCCTGGCCACTCGGCCAGCTCTCTGGCTCTTGCCTCTGCCTTTTATGACTCCAGCCCAAACCAAACCAAAACCCTTTCTTCATTTCCCCTTAGCCCAGCTGAGTCATGATAGAAATTGTTTAAAATAACTTAGCTAAAATATAGGGAAAATCAAAAGAAATGAACAAATATATTGTGTGCCCCTTACTGCATCTGAAGTCCAGATCTTTGATTCTGAGCTGGAAGCTCTTGATTAGGCCTCCCTTCTGAAGCTTCTACATTGGCACTGAAGCAAAGGACAGGGTCCCATCAGATGCCCCTCCCCAGCTGCTGCCCTGCCTCTCTGGACCACCATCTTGTCTTTCTGGCCTCTGGGGCTGTGCTAGGAGCCCTCCTGAGGACAAATATCTTCCCAGTGATGGAACGACTCCCTTTCACTCTGGCTCACTTCTGCGTCTGAGGACCCACTAACTAGGCCACATCCATGTTAAAGTGCAGAGATCTGCTTCTGTCGTCTAGCCTAGGGTGGTTCTCAACCCTGGGGGCCCATGAGCATCACCTGGAGAGCTTTGAAGAGCAATTCTGGGCCACCCCCAGAGAGATTTAACTCCTGGAAGGTGGAGCTGGGCACTGGTATTTTAAAAAGCCACCCAAGTGACTCTAACATGCACTAAGAAGAGAACCCCAGACCAGCTTGCCCTGCCCTCCAGTGTGGTGACTCCCTCACAGGATACACACACACACACACACACACACACACTCTCTCTCTCTCTCTCTCTTAGGGACAAGATTTTTAAACTGACAGGCCCACCGCTTACCACTAAAGCAGTCATACAACTCACAAGCTAAGCACCTAAAGTGAGACTTGCACTTGGTTGCAGATGGCCCACCCCCTCAGTGTCTCTGAGGCCAGCCAGCCCTCAGCTGTGGGGCAAGCCGAGCAGAAACGGTGCCGCCTGGCCAAGAGCCGCTGCTCCTGGCAGCCACTGGGGAACGTCAGATTTGCACTGCCAGAGCCTGTTTACCCCCCCCCCCCCCCAGTGCTGAAAAAGGAACTTAATTTGTCTTCCTTGGGGAGGAAGACGAGCCCAAATTAGCAGCGGGGCCCTGGGCAGAAGGATGCGAAGGGTGGAGAAGAACAGGGCGACTGTGTCCACGCAGCCACACCATTTATTGCTGTGGTGTCGGGGTGGGGGACGCCATGAGAATGTCAAAGTGCATTAAGGAGGGGGGTGTCCGTGACTCCTGGACACTTGAACATTTTCAGCATTAGAGTCCAGACCCAGTTTGCCCACGGAGCTCTTCTGCTCTTGTCCCACACCAACACCCATGTGCACACACACGCATGCACATGCCCAGTGTCCTTCAGCACAGCAGTCCAGGCCTCCCCAGCTGGGAGGAATGCGGGAGAGGGAGAGGTCACTGAGTTTCCTCCTCTTTCATGTCACCTCTTGGCAACCTGTGGTTGGCTTCTAGAAGCGGCATGGGCAGGAAAAGAAGCAAAAGGGGCTCTGGCCCGCTCCTCCTTGCCCAGGAGCAAAGCCAGCAACTGCAGTCCTGCTGTGAGGTAATGCCTGGCGCCGCCTGTGTTCCCGCAGGTCGAGACAGATTCAGGCTGGGTGGGGTGTCAGCCCCAGCCTCCGAGGGCAGGCAGGGGGAAGCGCACCACGACTGCTGCCTGGGGCCCATCCCCATTAGGCCTTTGGGGCCTGTCATTGGGCCTTCTGGCCCCATCTGTCCCCAGAACTCCCTTGGAAGGGCACTCCATCGAGAACACTGAGGCTGGGCCTGGCCTCCCCCAGCCTCAAGCTCCTCTGCCCAGGTGTTGTGGACCTGCCGAGACGGGTTCAGAAGGCGCCAGAGAAACCAGCTGGAGCTAGAGCCTGGCACCCAGCCCCCGGCTCCCCAGGCCTTCTCCCGCCCTGGTGGAGTTGCGTCAAGGTTCTCATTAGCAACTGCCCCCGCCTGGGCGCGGAGCATGCTTTGGCCATTTGCCATGAGGTGGCTGGGACTTTGCAACAGTCTCTAGAAGGGCCAGGCAAGAAGAGCGGGCTGCTCCTGCCATCCACTGCCCCTTCTACAAGGGTCAAGAAGGCAGGAGAAAAAGTCAAGTCTCAGCAGCATCTATGGTACCGACTACGACAGAGACAGGGCTCCCATGCCCTCATCTTTCTGACCTCCAGTCCTGAGCAACCTTGGAGCCATCAGCTCATTTCCCCTGTGCCCACCAGAATCAAGTCACAGGTCTTAGCTCTGGCCACAAATGGCCCTTAGAGGCATGTGGCAGGTACAGAACACAGGAGGGTCTGGGTTATGATGCTCACCTGGTGGCCATCACCCAGCTCCCCTGAGAAGGCCTCAAGGACACCATGCTGCTCAGGAGGCCACCTCTTTTGCTCCTTGGCTTCCAGTACCTTAGAGCCCCACTTCCTGAAACCCAGGCTGGTGTAGCCAAGAAGGCAAGAGCTCTGAGGTAACCTGGCCTCCACAGACACAGAGGTCCCTGGATAGAGGGGAGATGGAGCCAAGCCCCTTCCAGGGAGAAGAATCGTGGGGGCTGTGCCCGGGGGTGTGGGGGAGGCAGCTCCTGGGTGAAGGTGAGGACAGCATTCTCCCCTCCGGTTGGTCATGCTCCTGGCTCAGACCTGCCCTGCTGGGGTCGGGGAGAGGTGCAGGTGAGGACCCTGTGGGGGGTGCTTGACAAAGGCAATGGCAGCCAGCTCCTTGCAGAATTCCTCCAGTACTACCACACCCTGGAGGAGGGTCTGGTGGTCCAGCCTGAGGAGGAGAACAGAATCATGGCTGGATGTCCCCAGTGTGACATCCCAGTGTCCCTGAGGCATACCCCAGGGGCAGACCCCTCTGAGTGAGGACAGAGCTCTGCACTGAGGCCTCCCCACCCTGAACCACTCTGCCCTCCGGCCCAGGGCTTTCCCTGGGCACCCACTTCCCTCAGTTACTCACTGTTCCCCAGGCACATGACCCATCAGCTGCTTGCGCACCAGGAGTAGTTTTCCTGGGAACTGGGGTACCCTCTGAATTCTCTGCATCAAGTCCCCGATTACCTAGAGCAAGAACAAGAGAGGACCGAGGCGGGGACCAGTGACACTCAAGGAAGGTGCCCTGGCTCTGTAGCACCTTGGGGGGTGGTCCCTGTGCTCTCCCTTGGTACTGGCAAGGGTCCCCACACCTGCAGCCCCTAACCCTGTCCTGTCCTCCTCCCGTCCTGCCCATCACGGACACACTCCCCGGCAGCCTTACCCGCACAAGCACAGAGAACAGGCTCTTGCAGCCAGGGGCGAGGTTGATGTAGGGGTCCAGGAGGTACTCGTGGATAAGGGGGTGGGGGAAGAGGGCGAGCCTGGACAGGACTGAGGTCACTTGCAGGTTCAGGCTGTATGGCTGTAGGGAACACGGCGGACAAACCAAGGCTTGGCAGGGGTGGTGAGCATTTTTGCACTCCCCCAGGAAGGCGCCTGGCCAGTGTGAATGTGTGCGGGGGTGGGAGACTCACATGATGTGTGTGTCATGGCTCCCTGGGGCTGAGGGCCAGAACATGTTAGGGCGTGTGGAGCAGAGGCGAGACGGGGCTTCCCGCCTGGGGAAAGGTGGGGGAGTGGGGTGGGTATGGAGCTGGGGATGACTTGACCCATGTGGCAGGCCCTGCTCCCCTGAAGGACTCCAGAGGCACCCATCTGGGGTGCTCCTGCGGGCCTCCGCCCTCCGGCTGGGGCCCAGTCCTGTTAGCTACCTGTTCCAAAATCCGGGACATGCGGTTAAACAGCATTCGGAGGAAATGCCCCTCGAAGAAAGGCAGCTCGGGTTCATGGAGGTCAGGGGGTGAGAGAGCTAGGGGCCAGCCCCAGGGGGCGACTCGGGAGCTGCACTCCTGGAACTGAAACGGGAGGGAGAGCTGAGGGGACAAGTCCCATGGTCACAGGAGGCCCCAACACAGAGGCCACCCAGGAAGGTGAGCGCAGGGACCGTGGCTGGAGTGGGGAGCCCCGTGGGCAGAGCTGACAGAGCGCGAAGGTAGTTATTAACCCCACAGCTCTGAGGGGTGAGAAGTGGGTGCTGTCAGAGGCCTCGACACTCACCAGTCCAAAAGCATCGTGGACGTACATGTCATACCCAGTCTCTTCCAGGAAGGCTGAGGTCTTGGCTTCCTCAGGAACCAGACAGAGGAAGCTGAGAGACAGGACCACTGGTGTGGCGGGGCCCCATTGTGCTTAGCTTGTCTGCTCCATCTCCTCCAGGAGGGAACACCGCCACCCGGGCTGTATTCCCTCAGGGCCATGGACAAGGACAGAACACACTCAAGGGCTCAGACTTTCTGACCTGCCCCCTACCTGTTGACTATCTCAGTCACCGCTGTTTTGCCGTCCGAGTTGGTGGCAGGGGCTGGGGGGTGCTTGGCAGAGGGCTGCAAGCTGGCATCGAGGAGGCCGTCTGTGAAGTAGGGGTCCTCTTCCAGGTCTCTGGCCAGGGTACACAGGTGTGGCACCAATGAACCAATGAAAGAAAGTGTGGGGATGCTGAGGGCCGGGGTGTGGCCTGGCCTCCCAGAGGCACCAGCTTTCACTTACAGGTTGTCCTCATAGCTCTCGGGCTCTGGAGAACCTTGGGCCACGTAACGGCGGCCCTCGAGGTGGCACAGGATCAGGCTTCGGACGATCTGTTCACAGGGCTTCTGCAGCAGCTCCTCAAACAGCTGCAGTGTGGCAATGCTGATCTGGGGCAGGAGGGGTTCAGCAGGATGGCCCTTCCTGCGCCAGCTTCTGGGTGTGCCTGGGAGTTTGCTCACCCAGGTAAGAAAGGTTCCCCTAGAAGGGGTCCCCTCTCCTAGGCAGGTTTTGGGGGGAGTGGATAAGTGTTGGCCTGGGAATCAGAAGTCTGGCTGAACCTGGTTCCATTGTTAACTTGATGTGTGATAACAGGCAAGAAAATTGGCTTCCTTGTGCCTCAGTTTCTATGTCCAAAAACTGGAATACTGGCCTTGCCCACCTCAGAGTGGCTGTGAACCTCAAACAAGTCCATTGAATATAAAAGCAGTTTGCAAAATATAAAATGCATTCACAAGTATGTGGTCACAGGAAACTACTGTGTGACAAAGCAGTCTGGCTACCAAACACCACACCACTGTTTCTTTTCTGGGGGACGGCGGGGGGTTCAGTGTCTCAAAGACAGAACCACTTAGAACGCTAATAAAGGCAGGAGACCTGAAGAAGTCCCTTTGGCAGGGGTGGGGTGGAAGTGAGTGGAGATGGGGACCTCCCCAGCTCACCTCATCAGAGAGGTGGTCGCAGTGCCCAATGAGGTGGGTGCACAGGGTGCTGGTGCTGTTGGGGGCTGCAGGCTGCTCCCCTGCATCCAGGAGGAAGGCTGCAGCCTCTCGCAGCAGTGCAGGGGAGCGAAGCTGGCGCAGCAGGGCCGTCAGCAGGGCGGTGGAGGTCAGGACGCTCTGTTCAGACCTATGTGACAGACACTGAGCCAGGAAGGGCAGGGGATGCCAGAGGGACAGGGAGCGGGTAATCTGGGGGTGGGGGTGGGTAGAGAGTCCTTTCCTGGTTTCCTTCCATCTCCAGCTAGTATCTCTCTGCTCCCTTCCATCCTTCCTGAGGTCATGGAGTCCCAGGGCAGAGGCCTTTGCTAGCCCATGGTGGCTCTGAGCCATTATGTGTCAGGGAGCAGTAATGGTCAACACAAACCAGTGGAGCCCACAGACTCATGTGACTGGCTAATGTCCCTGGCTGCAGGGACAGGAAGGGGCCGGTGAGTGAGTGGTTTGATCCACAGCATGACCACCTATGAAGGGACCAGACAGACTTACACGTGTAGGAGCTGTGGCTGCAGAATCTCCACGAATAACTTTTCAGCCACAGCCTGTGCCAAGGCATCCGCAACCACCTGGGCACCAAGGAGCACGTCTTACACACGCTCCTCCACGAACAGTCCCCCCCCCGAGACAACAGTCCTTGCAGTGTCCAAAACAGCAGAGGGTCCCTGATAACCCAGGGCCCTGCCCAGCTCCCAAGAGACCCACTCAGTCCTCCAGGTGGAGATGGAGGGCAGAGCAGCATGAGCAGGGAACACCTGCCCCGCTCACTGTTGCCCCCTGCTCACCACGTGTGCCTCTGTGACGAGGTGGTCGCAGTAATCAAACCAGCCCAGGAAGGCAGCCAGGGCCTCCTTGCCAGGGTAGGAAGCTTCATCAGACGGGGCACTGGGTAATCTGCAGGAGTGAGGGAGGAGCTGTGAGGCCTTCTCAGCTCTGTTCTGGAAGCAAGCTGGGCCCTTCCTCCCCTGCCCTGGACCCTCTGTTGCAGGGCAAGGAGGTAGGCAAGGGCATAGGGTACGGTGGTCAGTTTTGCAGGGGGCTCTTAAGGCCCTTAGGATGGGCTGTAACATTGGGAAGAAGGTGGTCAGCAGGGGTCCCCATCCCTCCTGGAAAACAAGAGAGACTGGCTACCAGAGGACGGGCAGGGCTTCCAGCCATTGAAGATGCACCCTGCCTTCCCTGGCCATGGGCCTACCTCCAGCTGATGCCCTCCAAAGCGGCAATGTCTGCCGGGTCCAGGAAGGTGGGCATGGACTGGTACAGCTGGCAAAGGTGCTTGACAATCCCAAGGCAAAAGGGGCTACTCTGCACCAGGTAGGTGGCAGCTGCCGGGGGAGCCACACTAACAAGGAGCAGCAGGTTCTCCTGGGCCTTCAGGGCCACACGACTTTTCTAGGGGACAGGGGTACAACTTCAGGACTTGCACCCGAGCCCCCAAATCCCCTCCTTGCAGTTCACACCATCCCAGCTCACGCCATCGGGGCATCTAGCCAGCACCTTGCTCTTGCACAAGCCGATCAGGGAAGTGATCAGGTTGCTCTCCCCAATCCCTCCGTCAGGCTCCTGGGTCTCAAGAGGCAGCGGGGTGGTCAAGGCCCAGGTCCCACAGGGATCCCTGTCGGAAGCCTCGTTGTGGGGGTGGTCCTTGTCCTGGAGACTGGCTATCTCTCTGGGCTGGGCACTGGTTTCTTTGGATGCCTTCTTCCTAGTGACAGACTTTTTACCCTGCAAGGGAGACTAGGTGAGGCTGGGTCATGGTGGAGCCCACTGCCCATGCCACCTCTGGGGAAGGCAGGATGTGCTGACTGTCAGGGCCTCAGCATGGAGCTAGGGGGAAGTTGCCCGACCTCTGCTGCCTCAGAAGGGCCATGATAGGGGCTCGTCCTGGGGTTGGGGCCTTCCCTCTTCTGTTCCCACAGAGCACTCACTTCCAGGATGTAGGTGAGCAGGGCTGGATCCTGCTGGATCTTGCAGCAGAGGACGGTGGTGAACTGCACTTCCTCCTTCTCCGTGAGGGATCCAGGAACTGTCCCACCAAGCCGGAGAAGTTTCTGGAAGGGGAGGAGAACAGAAATAGAGGGGCGTGGGGGCAGGGAAGAGAGGGGGTCATACACCCAGGCATGCCTTGGCGTTTTGTCCCCGCACCTGCACAGGCCTGTGGACGTTGAGGTAATGCAGGAGAGGGTGCTGAACCTGGGCCAGGACCTTGCTGAAGAACTGGAACACCTGCTGCCGCATGCCTGGGGGGTACTGAGGGTCGGGGAGGAGAGCAGAGCACCTGTCAGGAGCGGAGGCCTCGCCCCCGACAGGAACATGACCCTACACACGTCTCCCCCCTCACTGCTCAGACCTCTCCTCTGCAAGCCTCACCGTAGACTGTCCCTCTGTGTTCCCCCTTCCCACTTTATTTTGCTCCACAACCTTATCGCTGAACACACGTGGGGGCCCCTTTGAGGCTGTGCCCCCAGCGCCTAGGACACAGGCTGACATGTGGCTGGCCCTCAGCACATCTCTGCTGAATGAACACTGACTGAAGAAAAGGACGCCTCAACCACAGTGAGGACACCGAAGCAGAGGAGCAAGGGGAGGGGTGGGTATGAGGGGAGCCAGCCCTGTGCACCCCCCTCAGTGTTGGGACCAGGGAGAGTACAGGTGAAAGAGCTGGGCCCAGGGGCCAGGCTCGGATCGAAGGCTCCAGAGGCGGTAGGCCCTGCGCACCTCGGCCTTGCCCAGCGTGCACAGGGTCTCCAGGATCTTGTGCTGCAGCAGGTACTCGAGGCAGGGCCCTGCCTCGCCTGCCACCTGTTGCTGCTCCTCGTACACCAGGATGTCCAGCATCTGCTTCAGCCGCCACGGAATGTCTGTCTTCTTGGCTGGGGTGTTTTCATCTAATCAAGATTCAGGAGATGGGGTAATTGGGAAGAAGATGAGCACTGTGGCTCCATGCGGTCAAGCCCAAGGGCACCTGGGAGAGGGCGGTCAGGTTAACAGTCTGCTTCGAGTCAAGGCCAGAGGAAATGCAAGTTCACAGTTCATGCTCTCATATTTAAAAACATATGTAGGGGCCCTGGCCGGTTGGCTCAGTGGTAGAGCATCAGCCTGGCGTGCAGGAGTCCCAGGTTTGATTCCCGGCCAGGGCACACAGGAGAAGCGCCCATCTGCTTCTCCACCCCTCCCCCTCTCCTTCCTCTCTGTCTCTCTCTTCCCCTCCCACAGCCAAGGCTCCACTGGAGCAAAGTTGGCCCGGGCACTGGGGATGGCTCTGTGGCCTCTGCCTCAGGTACTAGAATGGCTCTGGTTGTAACAGAGCAATGCCCCAGATGGGCAGAGCATCGCCCCCTGGTGGGCATGCCAGGTGGATCCCAGTCAGGTGCATGCGGGAGTCTGTCTGCCTGCCTCCCATTTCCAACTTCAGAAAAATACAAAATAAATAAATAAATAAATAAATAAATAATAAAAATAAAAACATATGTAGGTGGGACACAAAATTGAGACTCATGGACATAAATAGGAGTGCAGTGGTTACCAGGGAGAGGGGGAAGGGGGGAGGAGGAAGGGGGAGGGGGAAGGGGGGAGGAGGGGAAAGGGAAAGAGGGAGGGGATGGGGGAGGTGGAGGGACATAAAGAGGGATAAATATAAGATTATGGAGAATGATTTGACTTTGGGTGATGGGTATACAACATAATCGACTGTCCAAATGATGTGGAGATATTTGCCCAAAATCTATGTACTCTAGTTAACCAATGTCACCCTGTTAAATTTAATTGTCTAAATAAAAATTAAACAACAACAACAACACACACATACAGGATACACTCCGGGAAGTGTGCCTGCCCCAGCTCCTTATCCACAAGCCCTGGGGCTGACAGGAGGTCCTTTGCTAGGGTTGCAGGCAGAGTGAAAAGCTGTGGTGGCCTCAGGGGTCCCTGTCATATAATCTAGAAGCAGTTTTCTAGCAACTTCCCAACAGAGTATCTTCTGCAGCCTGTTTCTGGAAACCCTTTTGCATGGAAGGCAATACTCTTATTTTTTAAAAAAAAAAAGCAGGAAGAAAAAAATGCACAACCAGGGGTTCAGACTCAAACCCGCTGCACCATGCAGAGGTGCTGCTGGAGAAGCGGGTTAGTGGGCCTTTCCTAGTCAGGGCTACAGAGGGTACAGTATGTGCTTAAAGTTTTGGTACTTTGAGACTGGCCCTGGAGCACCCCCTAGCTTTTCTTGAAAGCACAGGCTCTTGAGCAAGGCACCTGCTTCATCCACTCCTACACCTCTGGTATAGGGACTGTTCTGGAAATCAATGGATGGGCTCAAGCAAAGCGCCAGGTGCCCGAGTTAGTCGGGATCCCTCACTGCTCTCCTGGTGAATTGGGGCTGTCAAGAGATCTTCAGTCTAACTGGCACAAATTTGCAGCTATAAGGACAGTCCTGGGGTGTGTAATGTACAGAGCGGTGGCTACAGTTAATAATATTGTATTGTG